>NC_088678.1:47317495-47938259 GCF_950023065.1 Planococcus citri
TACTTGTCCCGAACTACAAGCCTGGAAAAATGGTACTTCATTAATACCTTTGAAGCTCTCAGGTTACTTACTACCTGATGGCACTTCAATTTGGTGTCATGAAAATGAAAACAATGGCCCCAAACAAATGTATGTACCCTCAACACTCAGGATGAAAGTTTTTCAACAAGTGCACGACTTATCTCATCCAGGTCCTAAAGCTACTTTAAATCTGGTTAAAAAACGATATATTTGGCCAGGTATCAATCAAGATGTACGTTTATGGGCCAAAGCATGCCAACCCTGCCAGAAAAACAAAACCAGCAGGCACACTCACTCACCATACCAACCTCTTCCACTTTCAGACAAACTAGACCATGTTCACATTGACATTGTTGGACCATTAGCAGAAAGTAATGGAAAAAAATATCTGCTAACAATGATTGATCGTTTCTCACGTTGGTGTGAATATATTCCAATTCGTAACATTGAAGCTGAAACTGTTGCAAGAAAATTCTTTGAAGAGTGGGTATGTAGGTATGGTGTTCCTAAGCAAGTTACAACTGATAGGGGTACTCAGTTCACCTCAGCTCTACATGGTGAATTAATAGCACTTTTGGGGGCAGATCACATCACCACAACTGCTTATCACCCCTCAGCAAATGGCATCATAGAAAGAACACATCGCCGCCTCAAACAGGCATTGAGATGCCATAAAAAAACATGGACTGAAGCTCTTCCTGTTGTCTTACTGGGATTTCGTTCTGTGTGTAGAGAAGATTTTCCTTATTCACCTGCAGAAGCTCTATTTGGCCAATCCCTTAGATTACCTGGTGAATTTTTCGAAACTCATACAACAACTAGCACTCTACCTCTTCCTGCATACATAGACCAGCTTAAAACATGGTTTAAAGAATTTTGTCCTTGCCCAGCAGAGCATAAAACCTCACGATCATTTTTTGTACATAAAGATTTAAACACATGTACTAAAGTATACATACGTGTTGACAAAGCAAGGAAACCTCTGGATTGTGTATATGAAGGACCCTATCCAGTTATCCAGCGCCATAATAAATACTTTATACTCGATGTAAATGGCAAGCAAAATACAGTTTCAATTGACCGTTTAAAGCCAGCATATTTTTTTATGGCGCCACCAAACGAAACAGAGGACATTAAAAATATTCCCCTACACAATAATGAAGCCGCCAATTACCTTGGTCTACACTACCATACGAAGTTGACAATTCTCTTTCAACTCAAAGCGTTGCCGACAAGGGTAATAAAACACCTATTAATATTTCTTCCAACTCTACATATACTCGTGCTGGAAGATTGGTGCAGGCACCCTCTCGCCTTGGCTACCTAAATAGTTTGACAAAAAATCATGCGCGACATCTATCTTGGGCTACTACTCTCGTCACCATATACAAATACAATAAAAACTAAACCATTCTCAAGTAAACATCAACATACTTCATGTAAGATGTAAATTTGCCTATTTCTTACAAATTTTTTTTACCCAATTTTTTGCTCTTATTTTTACTTATTTTTTTTCAAATGGGTAATGCACTTTTGTTATGTTTACGTTTTGCACTTTTTTTCAAATTTTTTTTTTTAGAAAAATCCATTTTTTTCAATTTTTTTCTAATTTTTAGTCGGCTCCGCCTCTAGGGGGGGAGTCTTGTAGGGTTTTATTCTATACGTAGTACCGTAAAGAGCAACGAGCAACAAGAAGACCAAACGTATGTGGTTTTGTTTCAAACGTAATACCGTAAAGAGCGACCCTCTATATGCGTGTATGTGTGTGCCGTGTATTTAGGCATATTTAGTCACGGTCATTAAAATATTGTCGTGATCGTTTTACTGCTCCCTATTCGAGCAAACAAAATTATTGTAAAACCACCTTACGGATGGTCTTCTCGTTGCTCATTGGTCCATAGGATTTTAACAAATCATATAAATATAAGCTGTATTTGCTTACATATTCAGTTGTTCCAGCTTTGTTGAAATATACGCTTCTCTTACTGCTTAGTTCTCTCTCGCTTTTTTCTTTCTGCTTCTCTCTCTTGCAGTGCGATCTTTCGCGCCCGCCTAAGGCAGTGCGAACTATCGCGCCGGCAACCAGTCTCCCTGCAGTGCGAACTTTCGCGCCAGCCTCTGGCAGTGCGAACTTTCGCCAATAGCAGTGCGTATTTTCGCGCCCGCTTCGGCAGTGCGAATCTCCGCGCCCGCTCCCTCCTAGCAGTGCGAATTCTCCGCGCCAGCCTTCGGCAGTGCGGACCTTTCGCGCCAGCACCTAGGGTACTTAGGGTACATAGGCTAAGTACACAATTTAGTGTATGTAGGTTGATATTTCCGCGATCCGCGAACCATAAGTCCTACATGATATTGATAAAGATTGTATACCTAACTACAAAAACTCGAATAAGGTAACTCTAAGTACATACATTAGTTCGCCTTGAACTGAAGAAAGCTTCATAAAATGAAAGGATATAAATCTAGCTGTGATCCTTATTTTATTTTACGAGTATTTCAAATTGATCTCCGCAGCCGAAGTTTTCGTTTCATCATGATACAAATACTTACTTACTTCAGAAATACGGCGAAAAAAACACCAAAAAGATTACAATTATCTTGAACTACACATCAAATCAATCAGTCAAAGTTCTGTCTGTTCAATATTATTTTTATTAATTCCTAATTTCCTGTGAAAATATGAATTTCAACGTTTATATTCTACTTTCGTAGCGTATATCAAGAAAAATATCTTACAATGTAGGAGGCGAGTGTGAACATTTCTGTCTCGTGCGATGGCGGAACTCGCCTTCGGCTCGTTCCGCCACCCTTCGCACTCGACAGAAAACGTTCACTTTCGCCTCCTATATAGTAATATACTATATTTTTAGCCATATTTTGGAAGTTGTATGAGTCATGGGATTATATAAGGTTTGAATCAGCTGTTCGTTTGCTTTGTACACGGTCACTATGTCATTGGAAAAGCATGCGTTGGGAAATCCTAGACGTTGTTTTAAATTTGAATGCTTCTTAAGTGTTAATTGTAATCTTGTAAGAAAGAAAACACAAAAAGGCTTCTTCTGTTTTGCTGAAAACTGTGAAATGGGATTATTTTGTATGAGCTCTTGTTACAATTACTCGATGATTAAATAAATGTTAACTAGATTTAAGCGTTTGTGAGGGTAACTTCAATGACTTCGAGTTTTGGATCATAATTTAATGTTTTTAAAATCTTATTGGCATGTACGTACTTGTGGAAAAAAGATTTTAATGTGGTCAAAAAATAAATGTTATCAGAATTGAGAGAAAGAAATATTAGTTTTCATTTCCAGGGCAGTAAAGAAATTTCTGGAGCACTCATGTCATCGACTTTGCTCCTTTTTTTTTGTTACCAAAGCATGGATACCCATTGGGTAGCTTCAAAAAAACATTCAGAATCTTTAATGGAAAGTTGGGGGGTCTGGGTCTTGAGGTTTTTAATTTTGCAGAATTGCCTTTTCGAGATTTTGAAGTAGGTATTTTTTTGAAGAACGTTGGATCCAAAAATCCTGTTTTTTCACTCGAGTCGGTGATCTTCCAATCCTGTTGATAATTTGAAATGTGGACGAGAAAGAAGATCCACAGAGTTGTATGTGCTTACTTGTAGCCCAATCGCGCATTTCGAAATTTTAGTTTGTTGTTGTTGTTTTTTTTTTGGAAAAATTGGGCCGTCAAGAACAGCATTATTCTCACTTTGTCAAAACTGGGCGTTCAAAATGAAAAAATAAGTGGACATTTGATTTTTCAATTGATTTGTGTTTTTTTTGACGATTTTGGAGAATTAGAAATTCCGTAGGACCTTCAATTTATGTTTATAGCCTACTGAATTTTTACGATTTTTAATTCAGTTTCATTTTTACACGATTTCTAATGATTTCTACGTTAAGTAATTTTTAATTTTTTCTTCATTTTAATGCCAATATTACCAATTTTTCAAAATTTTTGAATCTAGTCCCAATATTACACAATTTTGAGTTTGTTGATTTTTGAAAAATATTTTTAATAATTTTGCCCATTGCTCGTACAATATTCATAATTCTGGCAATTTTTCGTCTTTCTCACTTTTTTCCTCGAGAATTTTGCAGAATTTTTTGTAAATTTTACACGTTTTATGTACTTTTATTGTTTCAATTTCGTCGATTTTCAGTGAAAAATTTTTATTACTCTGCTAATATTTTGTGTAATTTTTACAATGGCTGACAAATCTTTGAACTTATTTTGCTAAGTACTTTCATTTGCATTTTGTTAATTTTTTGCGGAGTTTTGACAGTTTCTTCTTCATTTTAGGCACTCAATTTTAGAGATGTTTTATCATTTTTTTCAACATTTTTTACAATTATTTTTGTGCATTTAACCAATTTTTGTGTGTGTGAGATTTTTTCAACTACTGTCAAATATAAAGCTCCCTTATTTTTGGGAGAAATTTTAACATTATTTTGGTGATATTTTATTACTTTTTTCCTCACTTCCCACGATTTTAGATCGATTTTGATACTTTTTATTAGTAGGTATTGGATAATTTCGCTATGTAGTTTTACTACTTTTCTTCTAATTTTAAGCAATGTCGATCATGTTCGAATATGTGATAATTTATAAAATTTCAACCGTAGGAGTAATTTTCAAATTAATTTGTCTCTTTCGATGATTTTCATTTCAGTTTTCATCTTTTTTTGATGGAAAGGAGGGACGAGTAATCTTCAGCAACATTAAATTCAACGAGTGAATACAAATAACAGTGTAAATGCACTTTTTGATCAAAACAAATAAATCTCGTCACTCGAGAAAAATGTTGGTCAAAAGGTCACACAATTTTTTAACTTTTATCAAATTAGATCAATAATTCAACATGATTGGATACATTTTAATCAAGCCATTTTTCTTTCGAATGGGTAACTTCAATTCGAATCAGCGTAAAAATTATTCTAGTCTGAAATGCGAACACAATTGTATGCTTACTGAGTGTAGTGTACCTTACCTTACCTACATAATTTACGCTGTGTACTGTATATACGGTGCTCTGTGCTGATTAGGAAGTAAATGAATGGAAATTTCAGAATGTTTTACGCTTTGTTGCGTATGCGCCGCGGTAAATTAATGAAATTTATTTATATAAATGTAGGTATCCCCGCAGTTGCTGCTACTGCAATTTAGCCCGGATTGGTACGATGGCGATGGCTATGACTGTGGCTATACTGTGCCCGTACAAATACAATAAATTCACCTACCGAATGGCCTAAATTTTCAAATCAACTGTCCCATGCATTGCGAATGACGAGTTGTCGACAGAATTTTTCATAAGATGGCGGTACTACTCGTATGCCAGACAGCTATCTATCAATGATGCTGATGGTGACCATTTTCAATCGTATCTGCTCGTACGCAATTTAATTGATAGAACGAATCGTACGATGTTGTGTAGGTATTCGTATTTCCAAGATCAACTTGTGTGTATTAGTGAGCAGTGCTATGAGTTGTGCACCGCTGCTGATTCGATGACGGTTCTTTGTTTATTTTATCGTGTTTGCCATCAATTGCGTAACGGTGATTGCAAAGATAACGGGGTAGTAATGGCATGACGATTAATGCAGTGGTACATGTATCTGTAGTTAGGTATCTCGTGATAAACCGCACTTTTATGCGATGGTTAGACTATGGTGGATCTATAGATATAGGAAGGGAGTAGGTAGTTCTGTATCCAGTTTTTGGAAAATTCTTTTCAAAAAAATGTTCATCTTGGATCGAGAGATCTATATGGATATTTCACTCATCCTTAGATCATTTTTAGGGTTCATGAAGTCGCCCTTCAGCTGTTACACTTACAATATTAAAATACTCGATTTGGCTAAATTATGCATCTTGATCCTATCAATACTTCAACGTAGAAGTACCTAATTAACCTAACAAGGATTTACACACCTGTCGAAGTCTTTCTGAAAATATACCAGTAATTCGAATTTAACGATGATCGCGGTTTATTAGCTTGCTATGACCTTGTTTAGAGAAAAAACCTACCATCAATTGTCGTGGGACGCTGTTGAATAAATTTTCTGCGATTTGCTTATTGTTAGCTTAGAAAATGGCAATAGGTGAAAATGAAAGTTGCGGTGTTACCTCGAGCCTCGAGCTCAGGCGTACGGTGTGCACGTAAACGCATCGACAAATACCACAAACAGGACGTGGAGGACGACTTTGTATTCTGGCATATTCGGTAGTTACATATATGTATTGAGAATGAGATGGATACCTCTGTGCTGTCTACATTGTGAGTGTGGTATGATTCGAGGTTATGATACGAGAAACAACTCCGGACGAGAAATTGGTTCATCGGCCGGTTTTCGAGTGTTCGTTTTTGGTCGTTAAATAAGAAAATATGTCACTCAAATATGCGTTCAACCTTTCGCACGAAGATGTATAAGTACGCGATTGTTTTTGGTTAATTTTTACATATCGCGTATGGATTTATCGAATACACGTGTCAGAGGAAATGCGTAATATGATTTTATAAGCACATACGAAATACCTGTTCGATACCTTACCTTTTTAAGACGAGTTTATGTACAGTATTGACTTGTGTAACATAATGAAGATGAACCACTTGCACCTGTAGACTTTTGTTGTGGAGTTTCTCTCCCTTATGTGACGAGTCCAATGCATGGATATCTCCTAACAATCTATTGTTATGGACTATGCTGGCACGATGATTTGTTACGTGTGGTATTGGTTTGCATATATTTTGTTGTATCATAGTTCTTGGAATCTGACTCATATATATTTTCCGTGTATTTTGTATTCCGAATGCAGTCTATCAGACTAACAATGTTGGTGATCTTATCTGCATGGGAGTTGAATTTTGAATATGTTGAAAAGGAACCTTTTTTTTTCTTCTTTTTTCGAACACTTCTTCCAGAAAATGTGTAAATATTTAACGTCGGTTTATTGGTATTGCGAGGTTGCCATATAGGTAGGTATAGGTACATTAATGGTGGTATAAATTAGGTTAGTCTCGTGTTCGGTTTTTTGTGGTTGAAAAAAATATGAAAAATATTCGATTCATGATACGAATGAATTCTAAATTTTTTACTTTATTGAAATTGTATGGTATAGCATATTTTGCGGTCTGTGAGCATCGAAAATTCTTATTACCTATATTATTTGAAAGAAACCCGTTATGGCTATGCTGTGAAGATCAACAATGCATATCAATGCTTTCTGCTCGTACCTGGACGGTATTTTTTTTTTTTTTTTTTTTTGGTTGATGTCGTGGGTAAATCAGATCTCAAATCGATTTCGAGCAGAAATCATACCATACACTGCAGTAGTCGGTTGGAAAGTACTCGTCGAATTATTAAATTATACTCATAAGCGCATTTCGGAAATTTCGTGCAAGTGGTTTCAAAAATCGCCCATGAAAATCCACAAATCGAATGTTTCAAAATTCACTAACATTATGAAATCGGAACAAAATTGTAAAAAAATATATGCATCAGAAATCATGTACATAATTATGTAGAAATTCAATTGTGAGAATAAAATGTATCCATTAGAATGGTTCAAAACCAATATTGAATACATTTTTAAATTAAAATTTGGAAAATGAACTAAAATCATCCTGAAATTTTGTCAAAATCCGGTTAAAATTGACGAAAAATTCGTTTTGAAGCAAAAATTTTTTTAAGCCAACTTTTTTTCAAAAAATTGTTTTGAAATATCGAAGTTAGAAAAATCTTTCATGTGGCTCAAAAACCCTGAGATTTTTTCAAAATTAATTTGCTTCCATCCGGTTGTTCTTATCGAAACTACTTAAAAAATGAGAAATGAATGTTTTAAAAATTTGAAAAATACTCCCAAATCTTGAGATTACAATAAAGATGCAAGGAATTGAAAAATCAGGGGAGAGGATGGAATTTGTGAAGCATTATGTTCAAGATAATGACTGCAGAAATTTCGAAGGGGTAATCCTGTATTATGATTTTTCAGCAGATTTTGTTGAACACAGCATCGGAAATGTACAACCAATCCTGAAAACGCCAAGGATAAATTTTTCAAGGGTGGGGGAAGGGAATAAAAGCCAAAGAAACACTGCATGGAATGTCTCGCAGAAATTATGAGAAGCTGCTGGAGAAGTCATGCAAAAGTCCCGCATTTTTATTTGGGTATTTCATTGGAAAGACTTTCGAATGCATTTTTTTAAGGGAGAGAGGGTAAAATCAACAAATAATTGAGCTCGAAGCTTCAAACGATTCAAAATTATTGAAAAGGTGAGAAAAATGTCACGAAAGATTTCTTTATTTCAATTTAATCTGATGAATATTGTATTCACCCCCCTCCTCCTCCAGAAATGTTGAAGAAGTCATAGAAAAGTCATGCAGAAGTCCTGAATTTTTATCTAATATTTTCATGAAATTTTGAGAAGAAGGAATAGAATCTGATAAACAGTTTGGAAAGTCTCGGAGAGAAGTACTGAAAAATTCTTGCGGTTCAATTTGTTGCGGGGGGGGGGGGGGGCAGAGAAACTCACTGTTCAAGGTCCTTCGGAAATTTTGAGAAAGTCTTTTTAAAAAAGTCATGCAAAAGTCCTTCATTTTATTCTTTTTACTTTGTTAGACACCCCTTTACAAAAAATACAGTCAAATCTTGAAAATGCATTTTTAAATGGTGAATTCCGACGGAGAGGTCCGAAAATAAAAATAACGTTGAAGAACTCGTGCATTTGAAATTTGTATAGTTTTGTTAGACATTCCGACTTTAAATCAATTTGCAATTTTTCCTTTAAATCGTCGTGTTATCTATCCAACATTGTCTAAAAATCTACTTGACGATTGGAAAGTCGACAATGAATTTTTGAATTGCTGAGTAATCGATTCAGAAATTGTTGAGTATAGCATTTAAAAATCCAATTAAAACCCAAAACCAAGAATTTTGTAGGTTGGAAAATCGTTTCAAAGTCGCCGCCTGCGTAAAAATAAGGGTTTACTTCAATTATTTAATGTTATAATTTTTTGAGAAAAACTTGGTAGACCATGTTACCAGTTTCGATTTTCTTTGCTCATTAGTCATTAACCAATACCGATAATTTTTCATCCTTATAGTAACAAGCAAAAGTAGATAGATACTGAACTTGTGTGAGAGGATATTAGAATAATCTTTAGATCACTATACTAGTCATTTGATCGAAAATAAGGTCATAATCATAACGGTGAGTTACTATCGCGAATATTGCATCTGTTTAGAATGTACGCGTATGTCCTTGTTTCTAATAAGTAGATAGATTAGATGGATATATGTTACAACTCTGTGAAAAAAGTGGCCAAATAAACACCAAGATAGGTACCTCTACCTATTACATATGTAAACATGTCAAATATATTTGAAAAATTACCTCAATCGTCGGATAATTCACGTCATTTACATATTGCTCGTACAATAATATGTATTACATGTACATGTACACTACAGGATAAGTTACAGTCAATCTGTAGACCAGTGTATAAAACATTGGCGAAAACTGGTTTACAGAAACGCTTACTGTTGTCAAACGGTTTCCTGTTGTTGTTTTGTGTGTGTTTTTTTGTCTTTCTGATTCGTTTATTTAACGCTTAGCAATCAGTACTTGACGTTAACCAGTAAGTACTAACGTAAATATATAAGTAAATCTGCTGGGTATCAAAGTACATACGACATCGACAACGAGACGACGATATACTGCACTTACGTATTCCATAATTGCTGGAACACCGTTTGTAAGGCGTTACATCATCGGCTGGGAAATTTGGTTGAACGCGTTATTTTGTTAATTTTTACGAATTCTCACGTCGATCCGAGCTATTATAGTTACCTACTCGTACGATGACTGAGACTGAGACTGGTATTACAAAATCGTAAAAATAATTTTACTATCGATGTGACGAGATTTTCTGGCGGTAATGATTATAAATGGGAAAGACGTCGGGTACTTGTTTGTTGCACTATGCGACACGATGGGCGCAATTTTAATCGGTAACTGAGAAGAATTTTTATTATGAAGTTCGAGATTCAATTAAAATACATATTTGATGACGTGGTGAGAACTACGAGTATTAATACTTGCATTCTTGCCTACGTCATTCATGGAATTAAAGCCTTTTACAGTTTATCTATCAACTCGCAGTATTTCCAATTGATTTTATTTATAGTTTTGTTATTATGATGACTGGTGAGGATTATTTTAAGAAGAGCGAAGTGCAGGGGGAGAAATATTCGTAGAGATGTTTCAAATAGTTTGCTGAATAAGCGAGGAATGTTGGTCTACTTCGAATTTTACTTCTTCATAATGGTCTATCATTTTAATCTCATGCTTACTATTTTTTTAAAAATCGGCAACTCCTCTTTTTATCTTAATTTGGCGGCTTGAGACCCCTAAGTCTTCAACACCGTATGCAGAGATTACGTTTACCTGATGGAAAAATTGCATACTTCATTTTTGAAAGGCTGACCATTTTGAATCAAAAATACCACAATGAATAATTCGAAATCTGTGCAGTCTATTTTGTGGAAAGAAAATGCCTACAGATATGAATAATAAGGATGATTCTCTTCAAATTGTGCCTGCATATAAAATTGAAAGATCTACTTCATTTTCAAGGTTTTCAGCTTTCATATCCCCTTGAATTTCTAACTTATGGTTATAGACAACGTACAAACAGAACATAATTTTGTAGAACTTCTGAATCCCTATAAAATAGGTTACATGCATATTTTATCAAAACTCAATATCGAAAGCTGTACGAAGCTTAGTTAATGTTATTATTTTTGTATTTCTATAATTTTTCACTCTTCGCCGCTCCTCTCTTCAACTGTTACTAAAAATAGATTTATATTTTTATGCTTACAGGATTGTCAATCGTCTTATTAACTCGCTATGGAGAATGTAAAGGAGAGCTGCTGGACTCAAATCAACACCACAACGCGGACGACTCGAAGCTGACGAAGCCAATCGCCGAAGATTCGACAAAAAACGCCGACTCGCGAAAGTCGCAGCCTTCCTCGGCAGACGACTCGCGTCATGATAGTCAAGTTCCTATTAAAATTCTACCCGACGGTTTCGGTCCGAGCGAAAAACTCAATACCAGTTCGACTTTTGTATCGGTAGCCAAAGCAGAGGACGATAATGGATCGATTCAGAAAAGCGTCATATACGGCGACGAACCTTCGACCTCGCAAGCTGACATTTTTATATCGACGAAAGCTTCCAAATTCACGGTGGCTGATCGTCGATCGGACGAGCGAGGGATCGACGACGTTAAGAAGAAACTCTCCGACTTGAAACAAAAAGTGAAAAAAGATCGAGAATCGGAATCTGTTCGAGTACCAGCGTCAGTGCCTGTTGAGGACGCCGATCAAGCTAAATCGCCTGACGAGGTGACCGAAGATGAAGAAACCGAACCGGTAACGAAATTGGAGAAACCGGTGATTGTGTCGTCCAGGGGTAAGCTGAGGTTCCAGTTCGATAATTCCATCACCGAAAGTATCAAAGCGACTGGTAGCGCTGCGGAAAATGGATTAGAGAATGGCGTTCGTATCGCGGATGATATTTCAAAGTTACCATTAGTTAAGTCTTCGAACGATACGACCGCTTCAATATCCTCAGACTTGGTTCAAACGTCGAGCTCTTCGTCTACAACAGATAGTGATAAGGGTAAAAATAACGCGACCCGGTCGGCCAAAAGCTCGTTCCATT
The DNA here is from genome assembly GCF_950023065.1 of Planococcus citri. NCBI lineage: Eukaryota > Metazoa > Arthropoda > Insecta > Hemiptera > Pseudococcidae > Planococcus > Planococcus citri. Next base: position 47,329,248 of record NC_088678.1, read on the forward strand.
ATCAAGGCGGCGATGGGTACACGTTCGAAAATCAATTCGCCATCGACAGCGATCGCGACGACGCGTCCAAGTTCGATGATCGCGTATCCACGTACCCGATCAACGACCCTGGTAACAACATAGATCGCGTTAGGAATTTCAACGAGAACAGCAATAACGTCAAGCTCAAGAACATAGTGAGAAAACCCCAAGGATTCGTGTTGACCACCGAATCATCTGCCGAAGCCGAACTACTCCGCAAGACTGTAACCAGATTCGGCGCAGCGACCACCGGAAAACGACGATCTACCGAGAGTCCGGCGTTCGCTGCAAAACTTGAAACAACCACTACGGAGGCTAGTTCTACTGCTGTTGGCAAAAACGAAATTGCCAGGAAACCGTCGATGAAACCAAGTTCTAGTTATTCGAGCAGAAGGAGAGTTCAACCGACTACGACTGCCCTGAACGAGAATTACTCTTTGCCGACCACGTCCACAGCTTGGGCATTGGCTTCGCTCAAAACCCCTGCCAGTGTAAAAACACAAAAACGTCCCAGCGGTGTCGAGGTGTTGAAGAAGAATGTCGTCGAGATGGTTCCAGCTTCGCCCAAGCCCGTTTTTATGACCACCATTAAACCGTTCAAGAGCTGGTCTGTCAAGCTGCAGAAGACTACGACTGAATCTGCTACAGGTATGGTGGATGATGTGGAAAATGTTGACTTTGTATAAGTAAGATCTATTGTATCGTACCGAGAACACTCTTCTTTCCCCTGGGCCCCCGTTGTTGGCCCCCTCACACACGCACGATTTAAAGAATTGGAAAAAAATTCCATTTGTCCTGAAATTCTCAATTTTTTGTCCGAATGTTTCTAATTATTTCCCTTTTCGGGAAAAAACTTCCTCGATCTTTTGAGCTATCAAAAAATGGAATAAGTAAATCTACATAATTTGTAAAAATTTGTTGAAAATTTACCGTTTTTGTGTCAAAATTCTTCTAAATAACACCTTAAAAAAAAAAAACTCCTCAGTCTCTCAAATAATGTTGGCCTCTTTAGATAGAAATCATGTAAGTAAAAAAAATATATAAATAAAAAATCTAGGTGTAACATGGAAAATTCTCAATTTCTGGTCAACACCTTTCTATATGACCTCATGTTCAAAAAAAACCTCCCTCAATTCTCAGATTCTAGATGAAAAATATCAAAAAAATGAAATGAAATGAAATTGGTAAATTTTTTTAAAATTTCAATCTCAGTGCAAGAATTCTTCAAAATAGTTGTAGATATTCTACTTTTTAAGAAAACGCATTTTTGGTCTTCCAATTGACGTTATTCTTTCAGTAAATCCAATTATTTTTAGAAATTTAGAGAGGGGCAAGTATGTACCACTGATACATCGGTCAGGTGGGAGGGGGAGTCGAATCTAATAAACTTATTGTTAGTAGTGCTGTTCCGTATAAGATGGACAAAATCCTATAATTAGGATGCAAAACCTGAAAATTTTCAATTTTTTTTAATCCTGAGGGGGGATATTTTTCATCATGTGTTAGGAGGAGGGGGTTCAAAACGTGATTTTCTAATGAAAATGGGCCAAATTTAGGAATTATAAAATAATAAAAGCATTAAAATTTTGATTTTTTTTAGTTTTCTTGTCGAAGTCTTGATTTTTTCTAAAAACAGTAAAAAATATTAGCTTTTTATCAAAGTTGCTAAAATTGTTTTCTTGCAAAAAAAATCCAAAAAGTCTCACTCTGTTTCAAAAATTATTCATAAGTTTCACTTTTTCACTAAAAATTGTTTTTTTTTGCGAGAAAGTGCAAAAATTCTCACTTTGTCGTTGCCAAAAATTGATAAAAAGTTTCAAAATAGTTCCACTTTTTGAAATTGAAAATCAAACATTTCAGTCGGTAATTTTCTGTTCTTTTTGTAATTTTTTTCTAGATTGAAATGTTTTCGCTTTTTGTCACTTTTTTGGTGACTTTTTGATAACTTTTTCGAGCTTTTTTCACTATTGAAGTTACCTTTTTTTTTTTGGAAAAAATTAAGCACGAGTCCTGCACTAACACATCCTCTCAAATTTAGTTTCATAAACTGCCAGCAAAAGCCTGTGGATTAATTCGAAGGAATATTATTTATTTTCTGAAAAACTGAACATCCTGTGAGAGAGATTTTTTCAATGTATACTTACGTATTTCTGCTAACACCATTCATAATTTTGGAACTTCTTTTCTGAAAAATTCTGACAATATTCGGAAACAAATAGTTATATTCAAAAAAGGTGCCCTATACATCCAAAATGTGCATAAATTATGTCTACCTTAAATTTTAATTGAGATTCTTGAAACAAATTGTGCGTGAGAGGTGTCCTCAGTTTGAAAATATTGTTCAGGTTTAGAGCATTAAGCCTCCCATTCGAATACCTATAAAAAGCTTTGCGTGAATCCCTACACAAGACGACACATCAGGTACTCGGTGTAGTATACCGAAGGTTTCCTCGTTTTAAAGTGGCATTCTGTATAGTAGAAGTGGACAAGTAAGGCCATTATAATAGTTGTATGCATGTAGTTAGTTACGTAGTATCTATCTACTCGCCAATATCCTGTGCTCCGTAATTGGGAAGTAGGAAGTTTATTTGTGTATAGCAAGGTCACCCATTATAAAGTTTTAACCCAACTGGTAATCGAATCTGAATTTGTTATCAATTTTCCTCAATTTTATTGTGAATTCAGTATCGATGACGAATCACTCGTTTCGAAATAGGTGCCCACTGCACTACCTAGTACCTATTCACGTATTTATATTTTTGTAAAATTTATTAGGTTATTTCAAGCCTCGTAATTAATGATGGGTAGTAAATTTTTGATTGCATCGTAATAATAGGCCTACAATACCTACTTCCGCTTCTTTGGATTTTTTTCTATAGAGACGACCATGTATAAAATTGGAGCAATCGATCGATCGATGTGTCGATGTCGTCGTTTTAATACTCATATAACATGTCGCTCGATTGATTGACTTTCTCTTCTTATAGTACCTCTACCTATAGTATGTTTTGAATTCGATATACCGGTACGCGTTGAAGAGGAAAAAAAGAGCACTCTTTAAACGCACCGTTACACCTTACACTATATGCTTGGAAAACTAATACACGATTTTATATTATTTTTGCAGATATACCCACAACCATGAAACCATTAATGGAAGTAGATGCGGAAACCCTTTCGCCGATTGCATTATCAGGACCTGTGTTGATGAACATGAGCGAAATATCAGTACCATCGTCAGCATCATCATCATCATCGTCGACGACGACAACTCCTAAATTCGATCTAACCAGCTCAGTGATCACTGGCAAACGTAACGAAGGACTCAGAAACGAAACGACGGATATCCATTTCGATTTGATGGAAGACTCGCAAAAGCCACTCCCCGTACTCGGTGTTAATTCTAGTCATAAAATAAAAGACGTAGTTGCAGATACGATGCGTTATAATTACATGGTGGCTAATTCGAGTAACGATAAAAACAATACGTTTGTTTCGTTAAACGTTCATAAAGCTGAAAACGAAGCTGCCTCGAACAACCCAGCTAATATTCTCGATTTCGATAATAACGCTAAAAATGAAATACAACACGTATCGAAACCCACATTAGTCAAGTTGGATTTGCCATTAAACGACGAAGCTCCCAGAATCGAAACTTTCAGTTCGACTACCGAGAATTCGCTGTTTAATGCGAATCACCGTCACGTACCGCAGGATTTGCTGAACGATGTGAAATCACCATCGGAGGTGAACGATTTGAGAAATACCAGCACCGATGGTCCTGCTGCTTCGAGTAGTGAGATTTTACGAAGCGTCGATTACCAGAATACCGAATCGAATACCATTTTTGATCAAATTTTTAAAGTGAAGAAAGAAAAAAATGACGTACCGACGAAGCAAGCTGATCACGAGTCGAGTAATGGTACAGAATCCGAGTTGAATAAGGGTGATAGTATGGAGATCGTAACGAAGCATTTTGACCCGGAAATCGAACCGATTAAACGTGAAAATAGTACAGTGTTTGGCACTTCCAGCTCCGATAGTACTTTTGATAACATTAAGGAAGTGGTCACCGACCCATCTCCGATTTACGATATCGAAATCGACGATGATAATACGCCCACCATTGTCGCCAACCAGACTGTGGCTGTTGATAATAAAGGTTTGTTTTGTTTTTATGACTACCTATGGTGTAGATGTCAGAACTTTTTTTGTATTTTTCTTCCAATGAATACAGCATAGGTACCTAATTTGAAATTCAAAATTTTCGGCAGGTAGTTTGAAAGTTTTCAAAAATTTGATTTTATAAGGATTTTTATTTTTGGCGTAGTTAATCGTATTCAAAATGAATTTCTAAAAAACATGGGTCCCAAAATAGCTCTAGTTATGTGTTTCCAAAAAGCTATTCAAATACTCACACAATTGATGATCAAGTTGCCAATCTTGAAAATTGAAGGAGCATTTATGCTCCGTCAAAAAATTGAATCAAAATGAATTTTCCATCATGGGAGTGAGCAATTAATAGAGTTAAAACCGAGAAAATCTTGATTAGACAATTTTTGGCTACGTATTCAAAATTGAGAGAGTTTCCGATGGAAAATAAGCATTCTAGAAAAAAAATAATGAGAAGCAACGTTGTAGAAAATAATTACCGAAATGAATTAATTTTTTCGAAAAAATCACATTCTCGATCGGATGTAGTCTGGCACGTTAAAGCTCCTACTATGTACCTAAACCTATTGGTACCTAATTGTTAATTTAAAAACTGAAATAGAATTTTCTTTGAAGAGAATTAATCCTAAAAGTCTTGCATTTTAGTGAAATGTGATAATGATGACAGTAATTATGATTTCGAACAACTTGACAAAATATTCGTATCGTACATTGTAGGAAGACCTTGTTTCGTTTGAACAGGATTTTCAATTCCTCCAAATCATTACTTGAAAGAGAATATGAATTTAGATAAACCTTTTACAATTTTAATCATTTGATTTGGAAAATATTCGGTGTTTGTCCGTAGGTATAATTGATGGAATTAACATACCTAATGAGTCGTTAGGTTGTCATATTCAATTTAGTATTTCGATATTGTATTTTCGAAGACCACTCCATTTATAAACACTTGTGTATTTCTGTATAATACACCATTTATACTCTTATATCTAATTATTCAATTTATTTCTCTGTCTAGATAATCGCACTTGGACGTCGAATGTAGCCACTTCTACCTTCACTTCGACAACGACTTCGACCACCACCACTACCCCCAGAACAATACCAACTACAACGACGGAGCACCGCGTAGAATTCTCATCAACAGTTCCAACCATAAAGCTCACCACTAAAACAGAATCCGTAGATGATATAATGACCACAACCCGAAGAACAGCGCCGAAAAGAATATTCACTACACCTTCGATAATGACCGCCAGACCATCAACCACTACGCAGATGATCACTACGACTAGCTACTCATTCGACGACTTCACAACTCTAAATCCGCTTTTCTTCTCGTCAACTACGAAAAGAAAAAACACAAAGTTGTCTCCAGCGTCGCCTAGAATTCCGGTGAAAACCACTACAGAAGAGGTTACCACGATGGCATCCACCTCGTCGACTGTAAGAACTACCGAAGAAACCAGATCGAAGTTTTCCAAATCCACCACCGAAATGATGGAACCTGTGATAACGATATCTACATCGTCGCCTAAACCAGCCATTATTTTACCATCCAGTACCGAGCAAATCGAAGTGCATACTTTGGATTTCAATCATCCGAGTGTCGTTAGCGATTCGACGTCTACGGAAAAATCACCTTCTGAGATTACCATCGTTGAAACTACATTCAGCCCTTCCAACGAATTACCAACGGTGCCTACGTTCCAGCCGAAATTACCTCCGGAAAGTGTACCGGCTTATTTAATGTTGATTTTTAAATCGAGCTTTGCTCATATTTGTCGGACAAAAGCTGCTCTCAAAGAGAATTTATTCCAGTACATAACGGAACGATCTTCCAGGTTAGTATTCGAACAGAGAGTAATGTACTAGTGTGTTGCATAGCGGATGTAAAAATCGTAAAAGTACATGGATTCGCGCTAGTTAATTTTGACACACGCGAGTTGAATTAATTTAAATCACGAGCTGAAATTGAATCACGCGAACGAACCGAACTGACTTGATTTTATTTCAAGATGAAAAAAATTACTGAAAATTTGAATACGTAAAGGAAGTGTGAAGAAAAGTTAATTCTTAGTTATTAGGTAATTTTTGAGTCAATTTACAAAAAAAAAAAAAAAAAATGAGAATTAGAAATTGAAAACTGTGTTCTATTCCACGTGCAATTGTGCTGTACTACAATTTTAATTCATGAAATTATCATGTTTCTTATGCATAAAATTAAAAATATTTTCCATCATTGCAGAGTACAATCGAAGGACCAAGTTGTCATGGTGGTGGATCCGGAACAGTGCAAAGAACCCGATGACTCCCCTAGACTGATACCTGTTGCTCTCTACGTAGTGGACGATTTGGGCAGCTATGATAAAACTTTGATAGATGAAATGCAAGCTGTTCTAGATGTTGATAATTTGAACAACTATACCATACCTGTGAGTATTTTACCTTTTCGTTTTTTTTTCTCAAATTATGCCAAAGAAATAGGTACATACGTGGTTTTAAGCACACTTGTGTAGTGGTTATGTGGTAAAATTGACGTGTGTTCGGTAAAGCTGGATGTACTAATGTGTCGAAAAATTGTCATATTTCAGATTCATAAAATAGTTTACCAACCGAACTTCGTTCCAGACAATTCTAGAGTTATTGCTGCCATGATTATTACCAGTATTGCTGCTGTTTGCTTCGTTTTATTGATTTTCCTCATGGTGAGTATCGTCGGAACCTGTTTTAGTTATTTATGCTAAAAATAATCTATTTATGTGCGAACAAATTGGCTCGAATTTTTCGATCGTTACCTTAATTGAAAGTGTTTGAATAATTTGTACCACAAAAGTTATTTTTTTTCAGTGTTCCAAGTGAGAAGAATTGAAAGAAAAAAAAATTGTTTATAAAAAATAAGTAGGCCTACTTAAATTGATGTGAACTGTGAAGTTTATTTTGAAAAAAAGTTCCTCTTATAGATTTGTTTCTCGACTTCTCAAAATTTCTTCAATTTTTCATTATCACAAATTGAAATCAAACCTTCAAAAATTTGTTGTATTTCAATTTATTGAATTTTTCTATTTTAAAAAAAAATTTGTATGGATGCGATTTTTTTATTTTCTGATTTTTCAATACTTTTGAAGTTTTTATTCAAAAAAGAAAAGAAAATGAATTCAATGTTAAACTTGGAACAAATTTTGATAATTCTCGATTCTTTTGTACATTTTGAAAAATTTTTAAAATGGCAAATGAGTGAAATTAATTCGAAATTAGACTTAGAAAAAAATTCTGATAATTCTCAATTTTTCTGTGCATATAAAAAAAAAATTAAGAAATGACAAATAAGTGATTATTTTATTTATGTTTCAGTGTACGATACGTAATCGACAAAAATTAAGTTATGGCCAACGATGCACTCCTGTCTCAGTGGACGATTACAACTTGGATAATATTTCAGAATTTAATAACAGTATTAGGAGAAAAGGTGCTATGCGAGCTTCGAAAAGATCCTATGGAAATCCAGCGTTCGATGATCCGGTAAAACGAAAATTACTAAAATACTCCATGTAAAATTTCCGACGAATATTTCGACTAATCAATGTAATTTTTTTCATGATGCAGCTCGGGCCCTCGAAAACGTTAACTTATAATGGTCTGATAAAAGCGTGCGAAAATCGAATGGCTCTGGACGATGAATTCTCTCAAATCCCTGTGATCACGGTCAAACCAGAAGAACTTCCTCCAGGAGCTGAAGTTAAAAATAGATACGCCAATATCATACCTTTACCTGAAACTAGAGTTTCGTTATCTAATCATTGTTCCGATTCTATTCACGATTATATTAATGCTAATTATGTTAAGGTAATAATAATAAGTTACATTTTGATTTTTACTATTATGCTGTGATTTTCCTGTTTTATAATGTGCATTTTTTGTTGTAATAGGGCTTCAAAGGAGCCGATAAATTTTATATTGCTTGCCAAGCTCCATTACAAAACACCATCGAAGATTTTTGGAAAATGATTTGGAAAGAGCAAGCCAAAGTTATCATTATGTTGACTGCACTTTCGGAAAATGGAGTGGTATGTCCATATCGATTTGTTGAATTTTTTTTTCCTTCATAGCCTATACCCCAATAATGTGAAATTCACCTGCTCATAGGAAAAATGCGCCGATTATTTGCCACCTTCGGAAGTGTTAGATTGTCATCGATTGTTCGGCGATTACCAAGTAACGTTGAAGAAACGAGAAGTCAAAGAGAAATATGTTATATCGAGTTTACAATTAAAGGTATGTTGTTGATATTTTTTTTGCATGAATTTGTATTCGTTTAAGAAATTTAATTGGCTTACGAATATTTTTCGAATGATTACAGAACATGGAGAATAATTTATGGCGAGAAGTTACTCATCTATGGTACACGAGTTGGCCAACTCAAGGAGTACCAAATGAACAAAGTTCTATAATTGCTTTATTAATCGAAGCCCGAGCTTATATGAGAAATAGTCCTGGGCCTCATGTTGTACATTGCAGTCCTGGTACTGGTCGTACTGGTACTGTGATCGCTTGCGATATTTGTATAAGAGATTACGAACTGACTAGATCGGTTAATATACCGTTGACTGTAGCTAAATTACGTAGATGCCGTGCTGGAGCTGTTCAAACCAAAGAACAATATGCTTTCATTTATAAAGTATGTGGATTTCTTAAAATAGGTATTTTATATTGCGAAGTTGTTTATGTTTAATATCGTATAATCTTTTTTTCTCTAGGTTTTAACATTATACGCTAGAAAACTGAACGGAGGAACACCACTAGAGTCTCTGTGATTTTGAATTACGAGATGAGGTATTTTATGGCTCTCTTTCTACTGCTATACGAGGAGTTATTCGTTATGTTATACCTCCCTCCGCAACGCAAATAAGTTATATTTTAATGCTGTGATATTTATCGTTTTTAAATGAATGTTATATATTTTTTAAATGTATGTTTTTCAAATATGATAATAAGTAGGTATTATTGTAATGCTCGAAGTTTTAAACATCGTACTCCATGTGTTTTCATCATCGTGGTGAAAACGGGAACGGGATATTTCCAGAATTGCTCACTGCTCGGTTTTATTGGTGCGAACAAATTTTATAATTTTTATTTTTCCGATATAAACATAAAAATGTTTCAACTTACCATAATTCTCTGTTCATGTTTTATTATAAATTTAATCACAGTTCCTTGTTTATATGTTATATTATTAGATTTTTCGTGTATTTCTTGTAAGTGTTGTATTATTCTTTTGTCATTTTTAAAAATATTGTTGTTTTTTTTTCTTCTTTTCATTATTGTCATTTTTATTTCATGTAATATTGTATTATTGAGCTATTGTTTAAACGTTATTGCCGAATACATGATTATGCAGCGAATCTCAATCGATCATTTAATTTAATTTTAATCCAAGAATAAATCTACGTAGATCTAGATACATGTAGCAGTTATGTTCGAATAATTTTACAGAAAATAACGGTTCAGCAATGCGAATTATATCGATGCATTTCAATTTCGAATTCTAATTTCTGGGCAGTGAGTCGAATGTCGAATGAAGTCACAGTACGGTTTGAGTGATATGAGCATTGAGTAGAAGTTCTTGATTAATGAAGTATTTATTTTGTACCAGTGGATATTGCGATGTATGATGTGTGAATGACCACTAGGTACCTTCGAGTTTTCATTTAGGTCATTTAAAGGAAAAACAAAAAAAACAACTCGTTATATAACTATACTGTTGGAATGGGTTGATCATGCGGGGTCCGCTAGAATACCAATTTCAAATATAAATGATTGAATTTCCCCTCTCTTGTTAACAGTCATTTTCGTCTGCATTCAGTTCAATGCAGAGTAATTGGATTGCAGTTATGGATTAGATTACAATATTCGATTAGTGAAGTAAAACTGCTGCTTGATACCGTGAGGAAATCGTCTTTAATTTGTTATTATTGAAGAAACGAGTAGCGTCCTCAATAAAGTCTGAGACTGAGACTACTACGTCAGGTCAGAGTCGTAGGTTCTCAGAATTTATTCAGCGAAATATGTACAGATTTAATACTTGAAATTATGAAAATAATAATTCAGTACATGAGTACAATAGGCCGTTACATCTTTTTTAAAAAATAAATTAAAAAGTTTTTTGATTAATTTTTGTAGTAGGTCTAGGTAGTACCGGGTAGTACATACATACATAGGTACTAGACTAGAGCAACATTTTAATTTTCAAATCATCTGAAAAGGTGAAATGTAATTATTGTTGTAAGTTGTAATAAATAATACATACATTCATATAATCAAAAATAATATTCAGTTCATGTTTCGTTTAATTTCAAATCAAACTTTTAAAAAAAATTCCAAGTAAAAGCAAAAAATACTTTTTGAGAAAAATAGAAAATAAAATAATTACAAATAAGTAAATTTTAGAAAATGAAAAAAAAAATGCAAAAAAAAATTAGAATATTCGAGAATGTCGAAGGTGAATGTGCGCATGCGCTGGTATAGCACGTTTTGAAACTGGATTTAGCGGATTTTCCGATTTTGCGTCTTTACTTTTGTTTTTGTTGTTGCGGTGTTATTGTTATTGTTATGATGTTATGATATTATTTATTCTCAACGAATTGTGGTAAGTGTTGATGTTCTTTTATGCATTTTTAATTATTAATAGTAATAGTTTAATTAATCGAACTGCGTACATAGTAGTGACGAATTTCACATTTCTTACAAATATTAATTTTAGTACGTGCAGTTCTTCTGTCTACTGACTATCTAACGTTCATGAAGTTGGACGCCGCCGATACCATGGCTTATGGCTGATACATCGCTTTAGAATAATTTCGCCTCTGTCTGTGCTTTGCCGCCGCTTTGTATGAATTCATCATCGAGTCCTACGTGAAAATCTCGTATTTCTAAGTGAGGTACGTTTTGTGTTATTTTTCATAAATTGAGATGAACACGTGTTTTATAGAGAGTTAAGGTACATGTATCCAATGGGCACAGTATAACATCTACATATTAATGTTCGTGTTCAGTGTTTCAAGATAACTCGTAAAGTGTTCTGCGAGTAATCCATGCTGTATTACATACGTCGTCCCGTATTATATTTTGTGTCTCTTGATCTCCCTTTGTCTTGGATCGAGTGAATATTGTTGGGCCCAAGTTCAGTGTGGGTTGTGGAGAAAATGAATTGGTTGAAGTAGCTTCACAGAGTGGAAGATAATTGAAAATTGAACTCCAAATTAATAACATGCATATCTTTACTTATTGATAGTACATATCACAAGATCACGAGACGAAGTTATTAATGAAATATGTTCTTGAAAGTTAAAATGCATATGCGAATGAAATAAAGAATTTGCTTTTGCTGAGTGCGATGAAATCGGTTCATTTTTGTGTGGTGAGTGTGTTCTGTATACTAGCAGCTTTCTGATATCCGGTCTCGAAGTCGAACGTGGAGTAAGCAGAAAATATTACAGTGTAGTGATGTTCAGGATGTGTCAGTGTTCGACTTTTTTTTATTGAAAAAATGTGCTTAATAATGAGTTATGGAATAACAAAGCTATTCGCTACCAGTAGCCACCTTGTGTGTGTACAGTTTTGGGTATCGTTAATGCTAGTTTGTTCCTTTGACAGTTCCTAAACGAGGTTTACGAGAGTGTCAACCTTTAATCATCGGTTTCTGTTTGTTGTAGTAATGGCTCTCGTTCAAGCATACAGCTAACTGCTCCTAATGACAAGTGTTTGGTTGGGAAACAAGCCGAAATCCCTGTGCCTCGATTACTCCATGTAAGTACGTTAGTATAGCTGCATGCTCCAAGTTAAAACATCCGTATTAACGTTTAATTATTTTGCTGTTTATTGTGCCGTATGGCGTATTTTGAGGAAGTGTTTGACCACTGATAAAGTTCGAAATTTTTACAGGTTCGTGAATTCGATCAATGCAGTCGTGCTCTGATTCGCCCAAAGAGAAGAAAACAGTAGTTGCAGACTTCTACATCGCGAAAGGTTTGTTCATTTTTTCCTGGGTATTATTAGCATGATGCTTTTGCGAAAACGTGATCTGTTGAGCGGGTATTTCAACAATGTACATATTGTTTTTTCGATTCAAGTTGATTTGACTTCTTACGACTGATTGTGAGTCGGTTGGCTCCATGAAAAGTAAATCATACTACAGTTTTCTTGCTTGTAATTCAATATAAAAATAATGGAATCAAATTATTCTTGCGACGGATGTATTACTCATCTTTACATTCGAAATGTGAACAAATTTCTATTGATTTTGAGGATGAATTTGAATTATCAGTACTGAACTGAAACTGGATGGAAGTTCTCTCAACTTTAATCTCGTAAACTATAGTTGAACGTTTAGCGAAGGCAATTTGGTGATGGAATTGGAATTAGAGGATCATCTAATTTAGATGAAAAGCATGAATAATATCGTGTTAATTTTATAAATTTTAATCTTTGCTGTAATAGGAAATGAATTACGAGAAGAACCTGTGGGACATTTCCGACCTTAAACGGAAGGGAGGGGGATAAACGGTCCTGTGAATTATCCAATGAAAGATCGATATGATGAAATATGTGTAGTCCAACACTGTCGCGTCAATTTTTTCCAATGCATTAAATACTTATAATTTAAATTCGATAATTAATCTAGAAATAATCATAAAATTGATTATTCAATTTTATCGTAATCTTTTTACGATCTCAGTCGGTTGAAACTTGAGAAGTATTCCATAGTTTTGACAGCTAACAAATACATACTAGAAAAGATAAAGATTAAAGTAAGAAAAGTTGGATTATGTGAACAAAAGTTAATCCTATTCCAGTATATGATGTATTATTTTCAAGAACAAGAACGACGTTATTGAGACTCGAATCTAGAAGGCATAAGGTGGTTTTTGAATATTTTATTTGGAGGCAGGTTGAAGAAATTCAATTACAATACGAATTTTAATTTGTTTGAGCTGAAATGAGTTATGAGAAATCTACGAGAATTTATTACGCATGTAAATTAAGAGTCGTGCTTATTATTCATCTTACAGGTAGAAGCATTTGCTCTTCACCATGCACCTTTTCAAGTGGAGATGATCTTTCCGTTCACGATCTTTTTTACGAATACGATCAGCGTCCCTGTCGCCTCTACCTATTTCGAGGGTTTCAATAAAAAAAAAAAAATGAAAAAACCTTGCGCTAGAATTAGTCAAAAAATCCTATCAAAAATTACGATATCAATCAATCTGATGAATAAATTGTCTTCTCAACACCATTACTCGAAGTTTTGCACACAATAACAGTCACTGAAACTCCATCGGAGCTTGATTCATTCGCCCTCAGCTTTATTTTCATTTTAAGGAAGGGACTCATGTTTCTCCAGAAGTACCAAGGCATTTGTCTAGAAGCATGCTGGAGAGGTTTAGGACAACCAAGTCCTTTGCTTCATCCTTGACAAACTCGCGAACACGATTAAATAGGTACTGTTGTCTCTCTTAAGATAATCCTTCTGTCAAGATTTTATTAGGGCAGACTCTACATCACGTGTGAATTCTTCTTCGTATGATCATCGCATGCGAGACTACAGGAGAATCCAAATCAATTTTACAATTGACCATGCCAATTGCTGATTTCTTAAACACAAAATGGCTGTATGATGTAATCTTTGGAACAGTGCGCATGGAATGATTTTGAAGATTTGAACACTACTTACTTGCATCACTGAAAAGTTTGATCACATTCTGCTGACAGTCGTTTTAGGTAGTCTGAACTTTTAAAAAATGTGCATCATTGTTATATCCATAATCATAATATATGGAAGAGAGGGGACTGTAAATTATTACTTGATTTACGTACTTAGATACACCCAAGCTGAGCGACGTTGTCCAACAGTATTTGTGAGGTGTTGGTGAGACACCTCAATGTGATTGTTTGTTCTTTCAGTGCGAAACCAGCAGGACAATATTAAATTTAAATGTACTTACTTAGATACACCCAAGCTGAGCGACGTTGTCCAACAGTATTCGTGAGGTGTTGGTGAGACACCTCAATGTGATTGTTTGTTCTTTCAGTGCAAAACCAGCAGGACAATATTAAATTTAAATGTATTTTTAAAAATGAAAACAACAAAAAATTAATTATATTCATATGAATTAATGATGAATTATCAATTATTAATTTAATATCAAAATTTAAAAAATTTACTAACCTGAATTAAAACTACCCTAAAAAATCGAATTGTTATATTCCTCAATTTCAAACTCAATAAAATTGTTATGTTCCTTCACTCGAAAATAAATCGGAGATACGTAAATTTTAAAATAATTTTAATCATGCAAAAATATTATTTAGATTTTATAAACTGTCACCAAATAATTAAAATAACAAAATTTACAACATGCAAACAAAATTTAAATATTAAAATAACTTACACTAATTGTGGATTCATGTTCTATTAATTAAATACTCGTAACTGGAACGGACGCAAATTTGCTTAAAATTGAAGATAACAAAACGAAAACGGAGATATCTCGACGGTAAAATTTAAGTAAATAATTCTTTCGATAATTCAATTGAAACTTTTCCTTTAAAATTGGCAGAATCAAGAAAATTGTCGTTTTTAATATTCGCGCATCTTTGAATAATCGGTTAATTCAAAATCAGAAACTCGGTAAAATTTAAATGAAACTTGACAAAATGAAATTAATATTTCGCGACACAAGTTAGCGAGAAGAATTTGCACGGAGGCTGACTGGCAAGATACTGAGAGAAAACTGGACAAGAATTTAGCGATTTCGGGGGTTTATATCTAAAAAGGGTCGAAAAATGGCGGAAAAATCGTGGTTCCAGTCAGTCGGAGGGTGATTTCCATCTTTTTATTATTGATTTGTAATTTAGATATTTTTACTGAAAATTTACAAGGGTTTTACATTTGGTGGCCCGCTGTATTCTAATGGAATATGATAATAAATAAGGAATCACAGTGGGTCACCAAAGGTGTAATAAATTAAGAAGTATAAAAGGTTTTTTAAAAGGCGGCAGTGGCTGAGAGGGGGGAAGAGGTAAACATTGGCGATCGGCGAAGTACCCACATCGGCGATTTGGTGAAGTACCCTTACTGACCTACTGTTAAAATCAATACATAGGTACATATATGGTTCAGTTGCTAAAAATATACCAGAATACTCGATAAAAATAGTTTAGACTCGATTAAAATGGTTTAATAATAATAATTGATTAATAATTAAATTAAGCTCGGTTCAGACTCGATAATATTCATAAATAAAATAAGCTCAAAAGTAGTGATGCGAGGCGAGCATAACACCTCCCCCCTAAGAGTAAATTTCCTCGCAGAGGAAATTACAGAGGTAAGAAAGCGTCCCAACCATCTGCATTGGGATCACCGTAATTGGGTAACCTGGGTTCCTGGGTCTCCGGGGTAGGTGTCTCCAGCCTTGGGGGTGATTGAGGTGACTCTTGTATTTGCCCTTGTGGGGCCGCATCAGCACGATGATGTATAGTTACTGATGGATGCGTTGGTTCTGAACTCAATAATTATTGCGGCTGTCAGGATTCGCGGTACCGTTATTGGGTTTTCCCCTAAACAAGCAAAAAGAACCAAATTTTGTGAGCTTCGTTTATGTAAAAAGTATTGAATAGAAATTTCGTTTAGTGAATTTGAATGAAATGTAGATCGTTAGAACATTATCTTACCTTCAGCGTCTAAATTTATGCGGAAACCAAATAACGTGATGTTTGCTGCGATTCTAATTCTTCCATTCCGAATTACAAACAAAAATGCCGTGAGTTCATTACGGTTACCAATTTCATTCATTTCTCGTTCCATTTTAACACGTTTTATACTTTCAGCTTTCAAATTCACTTATAAGAACAATTTTAAGTAACACTTCAATTTAGCTTTACTTTTAAGAACAAGCAAGTTTCGAACAGATCATTCGACTAAACAGCACAAAGTATTTTTCAGACTAAGGATTTCATCATAATTTTTGATGCGAAAACCTTATCTAATTTCTCGGAATTTTCGTCTGGAGTCCGTCACCGCATTTTATTATCTTTTTGACAGCTCGAGACATACAAAATAGCGAGATATCGGCCGAAATATTGCTTACAAAAGCAAGAAAAAGATCTGAAATACGATGCTAGCAGAACTAGCATCAACCTTACTGATTATTAGGCACGTTTTTGGTTATTTTATTTTTAATTTTATTACCATGACTAATTTCGCATAGACTAAGGGTTGATAATCATAATTTGGAAGCAGTGTCGAATGGGTTCCATTTCAATTTAGTAAGCAGAGCAAGCACATGGCTTTGAAACGCGCCATAACATGCGCTCGGAGTTCTATATTTTTTTCCAACACGTGAATAGATACACGTGCGTCGCTGATCATGTAGTTTTGTGGTTAGGCGTATATAAAAAATATTTATGAGCCGGGAGTTGGGAGTTAGAATTGAAGTAAGTTGAGGGTATTATTTTGCTGTATAGTGATTTTTCATACATTTTATTCCTTCTTTTTTTTTTATGGTGAATTTTTTTTTCCAATGCGTTTCACTGAATTTGCGTAATGATTGACATATTCCAACTAATTTCATTAATTGAACCATTGTATTGGTTGAAAGATGATTTGTTGATCGATAAATAAATATCAACGCATAATTAAGAAATAGTAATTTAATGAGATTTTTAGAAGTTGACAATTTTATAATAATACTATATCGCTTTTATTATCGTCAGTATAAAATTTGAAGGAAAGGTGATGTCATTCATCGTTTATTTTAGTGGGTCTATTAAGTGATCGTAGACTATATCCGTTTCGAGATTTTGGAGCAGATTTACGTTTAAATTTTACTTCAGGCTCCGTTAAATTTTCAAATTGAATATCTTCTCGAGCAGGTTCATATTCTTCGCGTCGAGTACAATTAGTGATGGCTTTCGCGATGAAACAATTTGTGAAGCACTGTGTGCAACTTGAGCTACTTGAAGAAGGTGGTGCTTCGAGAGGTATTTGCCTATATGGCGCATGTCTAGCTTTTTATTTCCTGATTTTGAGACATTCAATTACTGCCTTTAAAATGTAAATGATTATAATAAATGAACAAAAATACCAAACATAGGTGAGCCAAGAAGTATGAGGTTTAATTTCATGGGTTTTTTCGTAACGCTTTTGTAAGTACTTCATCATATTGTTTTAGACGGTGTGCAAGTATTTTTAATTCATGAGTGTGTAAGTCGGTTAAGTGTATTGATTCCAAGTCTCTGAATGAAGTTTTATTAATGAACTCAGAAACAAAGTCTTCTCTGTTTAAATTTAGATTTGGAATTACATCGTTTTCAAATACTGAATAATTTTGATTTTCAGCGTATAACATAGTTTGTGCAGAGTAACCTCGACAATCAGATTTTAACGACACAATACCTGTTACAGGGAGAGGTTCATTTTGAATAGCTGCTGACTTTGTACATTCGACGGTTAGTGTTGACGGTTTACTCAGAATAAATAACCAATTATTGCCTTTTAATTTATACCAAATTTCAGCATTTGCTGCAAATGAATTTATTCGACAACTGTCATGTAAATTTAAAAACGGTTGGGTTAGCAGTAGAACTTCACAAATTGGAGCAGAAACAGTTTGGAAAATGATTGGGTTTTTGCAAATATATTCCTTGTAAAAATCTAAATTCACCGCTAAAATCGGAAATGTTAAAGTCTTTATTTACACAAAAAAATAAAAAATTTGAACTTGAAGTTTAGGAAAGTAAAAAAAAAAAAATACTTATTAAAGTTTAGGCGAAGCGAAGAAAAACTTATTAATCAAAATATTAAATAAATACATAAAACTCCAAAAAGGAGACTTACCAAATTTTAGTAGTATAAAATAGAATTAGTTAAATTAACTGGAAATCTCTAGTGCCACTGAATTCGCGAACTGAAAATAGAAATTCTCAAATGCGCGATAAAGAAATGAAAATGCGTGATAAAAAGACCGTTGAGAACGAAATAATTGTTTAATTAATGATTCGCGAACAAATTAGCAATTTAAAATGATACTCAAAAATTATTGGACAAAATTAGATAAAAACTGTGAACTTGACAATTGACAAAATTGCAAACTCGATAATCATAAAATTAAATAACAAACTTTTATAATACAAAAATAGGTAGTCGAAAACGAACCGGCAAAATAGAACTCAAAGTATCTATTAGAGGCTGTTAACTGTTTGCGCTTTAAATCGTTTGCGCTTCTCATTGTTCTCATCCAGAAGTGCAAATGATGTATTTTTTTCAATCGTTTGCGCTTTTTATAAGTTTGTCAGTGTAGCCAGGGTTCCCAAAACAGCAGTTGAATATTCATTTTTTGAGAATTATTTTTGAATGTTTTAGCATTTTTCTGTAGTGGTGCTTTTTTGAAGGAAAAAACGATGCTGAAATTTTAGAAAATCTTACCAAAATTTTGAAACAATGCTGAAAAACTACAAAAAAATCGCTTAAAAATGCGAAAATATGTCATAACAAGCAAAATATAAATTCATAAAAACAGTTCTGTATTTACTAATTAAAAAAGTGCAACAAACACAAAAACTTCAATAAACATACCTAGGCTACAACAAATACCTACATAGAAAATTGGTTAAAAATATGAAAATAAGTATGTACATGTTTTGAAACAAGGAATTAGAATTTGATTAAAAAGTTCTTAATCGTAGGTAACAAAATTTAATCATTTAATCAGAAGCCCTATTCAAGTAACCAACTCTTTTCATGAATTCAAGACGAGACATTCGGTTTTCTTGGTATTCCAAAAATATATCCAAAATTTTAACAAGTTTTTTTTGGTCTTTTGATGCCATTTGTTTTGAACTACCACTTGAGATATCGCGAATTTTAATTGCAGTTTCAATTTGGATTTCTTCAATCTGTACGTGTATAACTGTATACCTTCCTGTAGGATGTCTAAATGTTACTAACAAGTTTGGGAACCCTGGCTACACTGACGAAATTATAATATTAAAAAGCGCAAGCGATTGAAAAAAATACATCATTTGCGCTTCCGGATGAGAACAATGGGAAGCACAAACGATTTAAAGCGCAAATGATGATTTCCCCTATTAGAAGATCCGAAAAACAACTGAGAATTTGCAAACTCACCCTAATTGTATTAATAATAAAAATTGGTCCGATTTTGAGAGGGAGGATTTTGAAGTCGGCAAATTGGTTAGACAGTTGGTTAAATTTATTTTGGGAAACAATCAAAAAGGGATACGCGATTTCGAAATGTGGGTGACATATATGAGCTCGTAAAATTGCAATTTGGAGGGTACGTGTGCGCGACAAATGAAAAAGGGTTCAATACTGATTAATTAGTAAGTAATAAAAAAGTCATAAATGTCGTGTCAAATGTTTGAATGTACTTGTGGTTAATTTTAAAAGGGTTTAAAAGTACTTAGAGCTCATTAGCTCTTGTACAAATTGTTGCAAGTGTCATCTTTTCATTATGTGAAATATCAAAGTTATTCAAATCTCAGTTTTTACTATATCGAAAATGGTCGCGAGCGCGAGCCCAAAACGTGAGCCAGGAGCCATAAAGATTTCAAATTTGACTTTTATGAGCTCCGATTTATCGTGTGAATCGGGGGTGGCTGTGGGAAACGAAGAGCCCACAGCTACAAAATTTTATCGTCTATTAAATGACTATTGACTCGATAACCCTGGGTAAGTGTCTTGATTTTTAATTTACAACGTTTAATGAGTTTTGATGGCGTGAGTAAATGTTTTGATTTAGAATGTAAATTGAATTAGGGGATGAATCAAACCGATTATATGCGATGATGAAATCTAGCCAGAATATTACACCTCCCCCTTTAGAAAAATTTTGAGGCATGAGAAATTTCCAAAAAAAAATTATGTAAAATAAATCTTAAATTGTACAACTTAATGTAATTTACATGTACTCATAATTTGGGCTACCTCGGCATCCTCTTCTTCTTCTTCGTGGTGCGTTGTGGTTTGGGAAGTGTGCCAATGTGGCATGACATTTACTCTCCCTAACCCCACTATTTGTTGGAGTCTAAACTCGGTGTATATCCTGAAGGCCAATTTTTCATCCTCAGACATGACGGATGATGTTGTACTATATGGCAATGGAGTGCTGAATGGGCGATCGGATATTGGTGAGGCCCCTTCTACCACAGGCTGCTCAGCATATTCGGGGGTGCGAGGTCGGAATGCAGGCAATTGGCCTGGTGACAGGAATTCAGGCGTTTGGAATGCTGGTGACTGGAATTCAGGCAATTGGAACGCAGGGTTTCGGTGGCAATGATTTATATGTGTTTGTAGGTCATTTTGGATCCTTATGGTGTTTAGCCATATCTGGGTCATGGTGGCGATTATTTAGTCCATCTTTTTATGTATCTCCGCTTTTCTCAATCGGTCACAATGCGCCTTACTTCTCTGGTAGTTTACCATATTCTCCTGAAGCTCTTCTAAATTTTTGAAAATGTTTGGGATCACCCTTCGTCAAATTTTACTCGTTTCGCTTCGGAGGTGGTGATTTTTGAATTCGCTGCGCGTTTAGTGGCTATTTCTAAAACGAAATAATTATACATGAATATACAAGATTTTATTATAGTTTCGTTTGCTCACTTGTTTGTGTTCATTTTTTTTTTTTTGATTTTTAGTAAAAATTGAAGTATTAGATATGAGAATAAGTAGCAGTTTTTCGATTCTAGTTTCTCTTATTAATTTTCATAAAGTAAATAATTATTTGTTATTCATTTCTATCATATGTACGAGTACTTCACCACTGAACTTCTACCTACTTACCTCAATTGAACTTGTATAGAACATTTTGATAAGAATCGTCTTATTAAACAAAAAAAATTGTCATAAAAAAATGGTATCTTATTAAAATTGATCATTTTACATAAAATTTGAAATCTTAGACATATGGACAGATTTTCAAAAATAGGAAAATGAACCAAAAAATAATCGTCATTTATAAGTATAATTGACACACACAAGGAAATCTTATGCACCATAATAAGTACTACATAATTTTAAAAAGGAAAATCATCATTGAAATTTAACCTTATAAAAATTGCATTTTATAAAAAAAAAGGAAAATATATGATTTCAAAAATTTACATACCTAACATCAAATTCGTTAAAAGGTAAAATAAAATAAAACGTCATTAAACAAAAAAAAAAGTATTAAAATGTAGGTAAGTAAACACAAAAAAAAACACACAAAAAGAAAATAGACAATTTTCTAAAATGAAACATTTATGTAAATTTTAAGAAAATATATTACTTAAAGGAACAATTGCCAAGAAGACAGGATCAAACACGCACAAAGTTGCATAAAAAAAACTTCTTATCAGTAAAAAAAAACATAATTTTAGACGGTCGTTTCTAGTATGTTAAAAGAATTGCTACAAATAGCAATAAGATAACGCATATTATATTTAAAATAATAGAAAAATTGATGAAACGTGCATGATTGTTTACTTGGTTCATAGGACACATTTCGTTCAACAGTTCTTCCAGTGTTCTTTGATGACCTCCGATGATGATTATTTCCATAACTCGACCCTGTTCATTTACTCCGATTCTGCGGAGTCTAGTCCCATTTGGGATCCTTCGCATATTCCCATTAATTGGCTGGAAACTCTGTCCATGAATGACTTCCACAAATCCCAAGTATTCTCGTTGGTTTATCACACTATTAAATAACGCAAGTTGGGGTAGGTTCACTCGAATGAAGTATCTTGGCTGGATTTCCCTTGGTACCTCCATCAGAAATATGATATTTAAATTTTCTCGCCTATAGCCCAATAACTGTGGGCTGGCTGGCAGTCTTACAATTTGCGGCTCTTGATTGATTCGGTATCTACGTAATCTAGGTAGAACCATAATTCCATTTACGTTTCCCATAATAACAAATGGGTAAAAAAAAATAATAATAATAATAATTTATAAACGCACAGTACACATAATAAATTCACTCTTAAAATTTAAACAACTTAATCCAGATTGATTTCAGTGACAAATGTTTCAATCTTTTAATTTTTATTCCTTCTGCTTGACGAAAAAAAATAAGAGATAAGGGGATGAATTTTGGTTGGCTGTTCATTTTATTGCAGACGAACAATGTCGTCAGTCTGCCGAGGTTTTATTCCTGAAAATTCTGTGGATCAGTGCAACATCGAAGATACCCAGAATAAAATGTAAAGGAGCTGATAAGGAACGTCCATTTCTGTCTTCTTATTCCTGAAAATTCTGCGGATCAGTGCAACATCAAAGATACCCAGAATAAAATGTAAAGGAGCTTTCTGTCTTCGTAAGAACGGTAGTGTTTATATGAGTTGGAGAGAGTGGATACGCGCAACAGAGAAAGAGAGAACTATACACGTGCATTTCGTGCAAGTTTTGGATGTACAGGGTTGCCGCAGTGGTACAACTGGTAAGTAGTGCTGCATAACCAAAAACTAAATACAGCGTTTTCGTTTTTAAGCGCATTTTCAATAGGGTACTCCGTTTTTAGGCGCATTCTGTGTGATTTTGAATTTTCTTGTGATGGGATTTGATGAAAAATGAATAATTTTAGGATTATTTAATTTTTTTTTTGAGTAAATTTTTCTACTAAAAATTGGAGATTTGAGGAGAATTAATTCGATCTTGAAATGAAATTTTTAAAATATTTTTAATGTGGTTTTGATAGAAAACCAGGTAAGTATTATAGAGTATTTTTGTGCTCATTTTTGAGGCGATTTTGATGCAAATTTGAGCAGAAATTTGATGAACATTGAAGTAGATTTGAGCAGAAATACATTTTAATTATTTAGTCTTGTTTTGAGACAATTTTTGCGTAAATTTGCGACTATTTAAATGCGTTAATTGGAGATTTTCGGATGAAACGAAAAATTTGAGTGAAGATGAAATTTTTAAATTATTCAGACGCCACTTTGGAGGGGTTTCCTCGCGATCTCAGTGGATATCTTGTATTTCCTGCGATGTCCTGGAGTTCAGTGAGTTCTGTAGGTCCTTCTTCCTCTACAGGTTGTGAGTGTGAACGAGTACAGCTGGTCAGTGCTCTGACAATTAAGCAGTTTTGAAAGCATGGAGTGCAACTTGGAGGTTGTTGAGCTTCAGTATAAGGTAAAGCAATTGATCTATTTCTTAATTTTTGTCTCCTATATTTTATCAGTGAAATGAGTAATCTCATTAAATAAATAAAAACGAGAATACCTCCGATAAAATAAACTGTAGACCACCAATCATTTGAAGAAGTGGTAGGTTTTTTCAAGATATTTTCTTGTAAAATTTCATCGAACTGTTTTAATTTGTGTGAAAGAAAACGGAGCTCTTGAGTGTGTAAATTTGTGAGCCTGAGAGGTTCTAGTGTAAAATTTTTTAAAGCTTTTGTGAATGTGTCAGTAAAGTTTAACTCGCCAAATGGAATATTTGGAATAATATTTTAAAATTCAGAAGTCGTTTCGACTCAGCATAGATTACAGCATTTGCGGTGTACCCCTGACAGTCTGGGTTGAGTTGAATAACTCCACTCCCATTCAATATTGTATCTGTCATTGGTTCAGTTTCTTTGCAAACTATTGAAAGTGCTGTTGGTTTACTCAATACAAATAACCATTTATTATTTCTCAGTTTGTGACAAATTTCTCAAAAAGAGAGGTGTTCCTTTTTCAATAATTTTTATTTCATGTAATTGAATTCTTCAATGTATTGGCAGTTCTTCAGACGAAGTATATGACCAAGCATTTTCAACCTTAAATTCTTGATTCACCGGAGGTGAACAGTTCTGCAATTATTCATTTCACCAAAAGAGCTCCAAGGTGCTCAATGTCTCCTCCTCCTCTTCTTAGGTTTATCACTGGGTTGACCATTAGTCCTCCTCTTCACCTTAGGGATCATGACATGAGTTTCTGGAGATGGTAACTCAAGGGGGTAAAGATAGTTGATGGAATGAGTCACAAGCTCTGCTTTATTACTTGTGCCTCAATTTGTGAACTTGGACAACAAAAAACATTTCAAACCCATTAGTCATATTATTTCATTATAATTAATAAAATTAAACCATGATAAGAAACACATAAAATTATACCCTAATAAGAACAAACATTTAGCATCTTATTATAAAGTAATTGTCACAATAATTGAACACTAAAGTTTCCAATAAAAATGCAGAACATTTATTAAGACAACTTGAAATGAACGAATTTGTAAACATAAATTTCAATAGTTTGACATAAAAATGTACATTTAAGGATAAAAAATAAACGCAAGAGAAATTAATTTCCATAAAACTTGAAAATATAAGAATGGTTGACATAAAAAATGAAATGAGTTTCAATAAGGTTTCATAGACAACATACACAATTTACAATAAATCAACATTGTATATCTGTATTATTATTGCACATAAAATAATTATGCTTGATAGAGCAATGAATAAGTCTGTAGAATTGAAGCGTGAATGATTTGCAAAGACATCTGAGCACATTTCAATCATTACCTCATTGATGGTTTGATGGTTTTCAGGTAAGTATTCAAATTTCTAAAACGTGACCTCTTTTGGACACTCTGCAACTGAACATATCTTCCGTGACAGATATTGATGACTTTAACACACAAGATCTAAGAGTTCTATCTGATTTTTCACTTTCTGTATGAATTTGTCATTAATCAGAAGTTGCTGGACAGATTGTTTCACAGTTTTCTTCAGCTCCTTGTCTTCATTCAGGATAATTTTTTTCATATAAGGTAAATTATAAATGACATGCGAATAAGAATCTCGATAAGAACACCATTGATTATCACCAGGAATAATCATTCTGCCACCACCTAACTTGACAGTTTTGTTTTCAAAATCTGTCTGCTTGAATTCTTTCATAATGAATAATACTTGTGTTATCACTTCAGTATATCAACTATCCTTGGCTAGTAAATTTCCAGTGTGAGCTTTATGGGTACAATGCCACAAATCCACAAGGTTCCACATCAAATGCATGTTGCATTATCAGATACAATCATGTACAGTAGTCCCCGCTTAATGGAATCGGTTTGGGCCGAGGTACTTTTAATTCTATTAACCGGGATATTCTAATAAGCGGTCCAATAAAAAAGGCAGAAAAAGTTTTGAAATATGTATCCTGTATCTTTGCTTATATATTAACCTCGTACTACGAAAATCCTACTCATATTTGGGCTTTCCCCTGGTCATAAATAGGTAAGCTTGGACTTCCTCCATCATTAGAATCGAGTTGACACCGGGTAACTATGTTTCATTCTATAAACCAGGGAACGCTGAAGAATAAAACACACACAAAATTCAAATTCTGTTGAAATTTTATGACCTTTTGATGTTTTTAGGAGTCAATTTCAGTACTTTTTTGGGTGTTTACTAACAGTTAGTCTTTTAATATGTTTTGAACACTTTTTTGGACAATTTTTATAAAATTTTACAAAAATTTCATCATTTTTTTTGCCAATTTTCACTCATTACAAAATAATCTTCATTTTGTGTTTTGATGCCATTTTAACATGTTTAAAACATGTCTTTTTGATCCACATTTTGTTAAATTTTGTCAATTTTCTGTGATTTTCTCCAACTTTTGAACATTAAT
The DNA here is from genome assembly GCF_950023065.1 of Planococcus citri. Classification (NCBI taxonomy): domain Eukaryota; kingdom Metazoa; phylum Arthropoda; class Insecta; order Hemiptera; family Pseudococcidae; genus Planococcus; species Planococcus citri. Next base: position 47,355,120 of record NC_088678.1, read on the forward strand.
CAATTCTATTAACCGAACTCGGTGCTCTTTTTCACTACAATAAGCGATAAAATTTACATGTAAGAAGATGCAAGCGTTCCGTCCCAACCCATTTCGATTCCATTATCCGAATTATTCTATTAACCGCGACTACATTAAGCGGGGACTACTGTATACCATAGAGTTGAATTTCTTTTTTGCGAGTTGAGCAGTTAACTTGACTAAAAACCATGAGAGAAATGTGGCAAAGGTATCTGGTAAGGTGACTAGCACCTTCAATTTGCCTTTACCTAGGCTATAGGTGTGGTGAGGGGGAAACCATTTGCACATTTTGTACAAAATTAACTACCACTGACTAAGAACATAGTAATTTTTTGAAAATTCCACTTCTCCATAATTAATTATAATTAATTAATAATTGATATTTTAAAACATTTCACTACAAATTCAAATCACTATCAATCGATGTGATGTGAACTTTTCTCTGTGTATTCTCCGACGACAATGGAAGTGAAGTGATTGATCACACAAAAATCCTGTTGTTTCGGATGTTTGTATGCTCCAATATTGCATCCTTAGTCCATGGCATCCAATTAATTCCATTCATTATATCAATGAAAGTATGTATGTGGAAGCCAAGTTGTTGGATCGTTTCTAAAATTATGGTTTCAACTCGGATAATTAGAGTTGCTAGGCAAGAACTTGGAAAATTCAGAGACTTTCTGCTATTACTTCGTGCTATGATGAGACCATTTCGCTTTATAAGCAATAACCAACTTATATAGAATAGATAATGAATAAGTATAAACTTACCTATTCCTGAAAATATAGTTGGAAAATCGTGTATTTTTGAAGTACCATTCGAGCACAAATGAAGAGCACAGGGAAAGAACGATGTAACTTGATTTTTTTCAATTTTTTTTTTTTAGTGAAATTTTGTTCATTGAGGAATGCTCTTTCATGTAGTGTACGTAGTTTATGTTGAAAGTATTTTTATCGGCACTATTTTGCTCAAAAAACAAAAAATTGTAAGAGATGAAAAATTGAAAGTTTGAGGTAAAAAAAATTATAACATAAAATTTTTAATTTTTTTTTCTCGGTGGTATTTTATTCATTGAGCTAAGCACTTTCACCCAATGTTTATGAAAAATGCACATTTGTTCTATTTCACTCAGAATAACGACTTGAAAATTGCACAAAAAACAAATACAGGGAAAGAACGACATAACCTGGCTGTTTACAGGGAAAGAACGACGTAAGTGGGCCGCGTACAGGGAAAGAACGATGTAAGTAAGTGGTTTTCGGAGCAAAACGTTGCGTGCGCGTTAGTTTAAAAATGCTCTCATTGTATTCTGATGACTCGTGAATGATATTTTCATGCTCAGAATTGTTTTAATAGACTTTAGAAATATATCTGAAACAAAACTCACGCCAAATAATAATTATTTTCAAACTGAGAAACATTTCAATCTTTAAAACGCTCTCCTGTAAAATTTGCAAAATACCACTTACATCGTTCTTTCCCTGTGCTCTTCAAATAGGCAGATAAACTACAAAGTCTTGAATAGGACGAATTAGAATTATATATAATATTATAATATAGATAGGCTAATCGGCATAAATTGGTGCTGTCTTCTCCATAAGTTCGAATCACAAGCCTTACAGAAACAATAGAATCATCTCCGTTAGCTACATAATTATAGTCTGAGTAAAACACAATCAAAAATATAATGCAAATTTCAATCATTCAGAAATCCGTGGCTGACGAGGGGGAGAGATAGGTGAAAACTCCGAAATTCGATATGTAATAAAATGATCAATCTGATCTAATTATTTTACTTATGTACTTATCATTATATTATAATTATTTAGATGAATGAAGTTGATGATAGTTTACCAGCGGCGGTTTTTGTTTAGATGTGAATTATATGGGTTCAACAGGGGTCGAGTCGACGTTTGTTCACCGAATCTCACACAGGCTCACTACCCAGGGTTGCCAGGTACTTGGGGGAAAAATCCGTGCTCAATAAAACGAAATTATTTATTTCCATGTGCACAGCCTTGGCTTGAAAATCTGCCAAAATCTCCACACAAAGAACACAATACATGTGATCAGGTTCAGGAAACACTGAAGAAACTAATTACTGAAATCTGAATATGCAGCAATATGGAAATGAAAATTACGAATTATTTTGCTGCTGCACAAACGCTTCTCTATTCGCTCTTTCTTCAATGTCATTAATTGCAATTTGAATCAGCTTTTTCACCTGCAATTGGTCAAATCAATTCATCACTTCACCGAGGCGTAACAAGACTGAAAAAAAGCCTTCATCACGGGGTCAACCTTATCCTCCTTTCTGGAACGACGTCCTTCGCCAGATTTGCTTTTTATAAACGAAATTATTTCCATGTCTACAGCCTGGAATAGTTTTTTTTTTGGATTTGATGTGGGCAACGAATGCACACTGCAAACAAAAACACTCAATTGAACACACATTCACAAATTATTTGATGTTAGAATTCTTACCTACTTGGTGTTTCCTGAACCTGGACAATCATCTTCTCTCTCCTCAGAGGAGAAATCATCCAAGTCAACAGTATTATTTTGAGTTTGAATAGAAGAAGGAATTACTGGAATATTGTGTGTTCTTCTATTATATAGTTTTAAGCTGGAATATGCATTTTTGTAACACTTCGATGAAAACTCTCAGCTTTCATCATAAAAAAACCACATATATTCCACCTAAAGTGAGTAAATTGAAGAAAAACAAGAACACAGTTTAATAACGCCTCAAAACTTGAAAGTCAACATTTTGAATGTAAATGAGTAAAATTAAAATTAAATTAACAATTAATACATTGGTTTACAATCTACAGGCATCGTAGCGGATCAGGGATCACTTTTTAAGTGACTTGGTCACTTTTTCCGCGAAAAGTCACTTTTGGTAACTTTTTTCATCAACAAGTCACTATTGGTTACTTTTCTTCCAAAAAAGTCACTTTTTTGATTTTTTTTCTTTTTGAATAAAAAAAATCGTTTTCTATCCAAATTATCTTTTTTTTTACTCATTTTCAAAGGATTTAATGCGAATTTTCTTCACTAAACAATTTCAGAATATCAAAAACATCAATTTTTACTTTTCGAAACATCAGTTTTCGAAAGCCTTAGCCCATGTTTTCTTTTCTTTTTCAAAATCAAGCTGGAAATTTATTTGTTTAAAATCATGTTTTGAAGCCAGAAAATGAACTCATAACAAAACATCGTTTTTATGCCTCTCGAAATACAAATTTTCAAGAGCTTTCGCCTCCCCCCCCCGCTTAGGCCTGCTCTTTTTTCATTTTCAAAATCAACTTCCTTCAAAAAAACATCATTCAAATTCTAAAATTTTAATCGTATAAAAATTAATCAACTTACTCGTTATCACATTTGAAAAAAAAAACGGATTTTCCTGTGGGACCGGGGAGATCAATCAAAGTAGGTAATGTTTTTCAGGTGAGATGTGTATTAAGTGTGATGTATCTCGGTTCGTGATTTATGAATCGTACCGATTTCTTATTGAACGTTTTTTACTTTTGTTTTTCGATTTTTTGCTCTCCTGAACGCTGGAATTAAAATAAATTGGTCACCTTTTTCACTGCTGAAAGTCACTAAAGTCACTTTTAAAAAAAAAATTTGGCTACAATGCCTGACAATCTAGGACGGGCTTATTAATTTGATGATTTTTTGGAATGTTCTGGTTAAATTTATGCAAAAATACCAGATATGATCGAGTTTGAAGTATTTTGCACAATAGCTCTGCTTTTCGAAATGATTTTTATAGCGGGGTCTACAACATCGTCATGAAAAGAATTTCCCTAGGAATCCATTAGGTACCGCTAACTGTAGAACGTGAGTAGCGCATCTAATTCCTATCAAAAAGTAAATATTTATAGAAAACAAGAACTGAAAAATCCGTCAAAAATTTAATTAGCTGAAAAATGAGTCGTATGATTTATTTTGTCATTTTTTGAGCTCAGTTCCTGAAGTAATCCATTCTTTAAACATTCTTCACTGTTTTTGAGTTATTATTTTAAAAATTTTCTTTTTATCAACATTCATTATAAGCCTTGTTTGAGCTTTAGAATTCATGTACTTACTCAAAATGTTATAAAATTATGAGAGAAATTTCAATTTCAGATCACTCACGGGTCACAAGGTCACAATGATGAACGCATCAAATAACACATATGAGACGATTGCAGTAAATGAGGTACTCGGGGATCGTTTCGTATTCTATGCGACGCTTCCAACCCTACAAGAGATGGCATCTTATCGAGCGGCTCTTGCAATATGGTATAGCTACATTGCTCGATCAAATTACAACGAATTCAAAAAGAAGTCAAATGACGAGTTGATTGACAGTCTAGGTATTAAAGATAAGTATTGGGAGGAATGTAATAAAATTGTTGAATCTTTTAAAATGCCCCAAACAATCGAGGAAGTGCTTAAGAACTTCGTAGAGTTGGTTTATGGTGAAATGAGATCGTGGATAAGACATTTCAAGTACGAAATGTTTTCCTACAATTTGAAATCTCATACGATTCAGCAATTTGATGCGAATTGTTGTGTCTGGTTTCCTAATGGTAAAATCAATTACGGTAAAACTGGTCCGAAAATGTTGGCTACTCCGGGGTTGACAGATGTGCAGAAATTCGCCATCATGTCCGAGTTCTGTATGGAGGATGAAATACGTAAATTTCCCCTGCGTACGCTTCCCAAATCATTTATTAAACAGGTGACTCTCGAACGAGACTACTTAGTGTATTATTGGATGTGCTACTCGAAAAACGAATTGCGTAAAATACCGTTGAATAATTTCAGCTCGGTCGACGTTGTAATGGCTGTAATGTGTGAAACCACACATTGGACTGCTTTCGAGTACTTCTGGAATCGTTTGGGTACTGAGGATCAAGTAACTGTGGCCGTAGATAGATTCAATGATCACAGTGCATGTCTTAATCAAGCAGAAACGCTTTCAATGATGTCCTGTCAGCAACAACAGCGTGTCTTATCCCTCATACCCGATCAGATATTGCTAAATTTTTGGATTCGTTTAGATTTACCCGAGTCAGCAATGTGGACTTGGAAACATTGTAAACATCTAATGCCAGTTGAAAAATTTGCTAGAGTTGTGAATGAAATATTTTATCGTAAGGTGCCTTTTGAAGAAGAAATGCGTTTGTTGATAGAAATGTGGGAAACAGCCTCTGATAAGCAAAGAAATCACGTTATTCAGACCATGGAAGATGAAATAATTCGACCGTTTTTTTTCATGTGTAATCATTCTTTGGCTGCCTTCGAATTCTTGTATATTTTTCTATCGATGAAAAACGAAGATTTTAGAAAGGATGCGATTTTGAGGAATGCCAGCGAATTCGGATCAAATATTGTTGATCCAAATTCAATGAACAAGATAATCAACTTATGTTTGCCTGATCCCGATGATCAGCGTGTGTATAGACAGACTATAATGGAGTCGCATGAAATGATGTTTCGAGGCGAATTATTATTCAATGATTCGAACCTTGAAAGTTTGAAACTCAGGATACAGTTTTATTCTCTTGATGAGAACATGGCCAAAGATTATCTGAAGCGACTGCTTGAGTCGAATAAAATTAGAAAGCCGATGTATATTACCGACTTCGAAAAATGGACAAAATTCAACGATTTTATCGACGATATTTACCTAAACGATGCTCCGTCAGCGTTGAATTTAAAGAAAGTATTCATCATGTCATACGCTTCCGACTGTCTTAATGATTGGAATGACGACAATAGTTTGAACGGAATGGACAAAGTGCTCGGAACAGTGTTTACGACGAATGAGTTGGAAGCTATAAAGCAAAAATTTTTAAATTCTTTTCGAAAAGGCCTTATTGATATAGATTATTGGCCTTGGTTCGAGGAAAAGTATTTCAATAAGTTTGTTTCATGGTGTGTTGGTAATGAACGAGGTGTGGAAGAGTTCAAAAAGACTATTTCCGTTGATGCTATTTTTAACGAATATTTCAACAGGTTTGGCGATTGGTATAGCGATGGTGGCGATTTTGATAGATCATTGCTTCCCGATTTGGATAAGTGTTTGAAATGGTATTTTATGGGTGTTGAAGGAGCGAAAGAGTACAAATTGCGTAGATTAGATGCATTTGAAAATATAGATATTTTTCAAAATATTTTAAAGGAAAAAGATGAGTCAACTTTGGATGTGCTTTTGAAGTGGTTTTCTGATGGTGATGAAGAAAGTATTAAAAAATTCAAAGCAAAAAAGATCAGATTTACTCGTAGGACATAATGATCCGAGTCTAGTTTGAATAGTTGTTACAAATCGAACTTTGAATAGTCGATATCACACCTTAAGAATCAGATATTTCAGTTTATGAATGAGCACTTCCGTTCTTACGAAATTATTCTTCAGTCTAGTAGAACGCAGTCACATTTTCTTTGCAGAGCTCACTTTTTAAATGTCCTTGAACGATATTCTTGAAGAACTTTGAGATTCTTTTTACTATCTATCAAAACTTTTCGATTTTCCCAATCTGCAACTTTTCAACCCTTGTCTGTCACCTCATTACCTATTGGTGTCTGATATTTGCATCAGAGGAGTACAAAAACTCCAAACATTTTTCTTGGAAGGGCGTGCCATTATTCATGTAATATGTATTTTGAAAGTCAAGTAGGGTAAAATTGTCGACTACGGTTTAAAAAAAAAGATTCTACTTTGAGTGTTTTTTGCGAAGAAATCTGTGTCAGCCTCCACAATTTTCACTTGCATTGTGTTATTACTGCAATACTCGACAAAAAAATAGAAAAAAAACGTTGATTCACCTGGAAGCATAAATTTTTAGTGGAAGATCTGTCTTCTGGGAAGAGAAAAATTTGTCCTTGAGGGACGATTGCCCCCCTCTCAGAATTGTAGAAAAAAGCCAACGAAAAACAATGTAATTGTCTTATTTTCACCCTGTGGACATCATTTCAAACTTACAATTTACAAAATGTAGGTAGTCCACAACCGTCCTCTTGCTGTGCTGATGGCTGTAGGCAGTTCAAAAAAAACCTTTTTGTACTTACCAGATAGTCAGTGATCCATAATTCAGTGCGCAGGTTGGTGAATAAGCGTTGAACCGAAACTCTTAATAGAATTTGGCCATTTGTTGTTTGTTGTAGATTGCGATCGACATTGTCGCTAAAAGTACTGGTTGGAAAATCATATTTCTTTAGACAATGGACGGGTATTCTGAATTGCACCTGCAACGTTGCAAATGTCGATTGAAAATTTTTTAAACAAAGAAATTATGAAGAAAGTGTCTGATATTTTAATAAAAGTTGATGAAATCTGAAAGAAGAAAATCTCGAAGTATTGAATAAAAATATGTGGGGGTAACATGAATGAAAGAATCTTTCTATGAAAAAAATATATGTATCATGTCCGAGAGAAAATTACAGAATATCATTGACAATAACAGTGTTGTAACCGTTATAACCTTATGAAAACTAATAAAAAAGTTTTTGTTATAAGTATTTGAACAGAAGGTAACAAAAGAGAAATTATTTTGCTACTTGTAATGTAAGATAATGAAATAAGATGATAAACAAATAAACCAATATTTATAATTTTGACTCTTTCCTTTGTTCTCTCATTTTTGTGTTATTTTCTTTATTTACAGTTTTGAGAATGAAGTAATTTTTTATGGTGGGGAAAAAAACTGAAATATTCTTATTACACTAGGCAACTTTTTTTGGCCTTTTTTTTTGTGTTCAGGTTGAAAATGAGCTTAATCAATAAACAAAAAACAGAGTAGGATTTTTCAGTTTGAGTTGTTTTTGTAGTCAGGAGATATGATCAAGGTTGCAAAAATGGTCGTCTTTGCTTTATTTCACGAGTTTGTGGCGACATCAGTATCATGTTTCAAAAAAAAAAACCAAGGTCATATTCGGATTCTATGCACTTTTTTAAGTAAACATCTTTCCCCGATTTTTGATTTTCGAAGTTTAAGGCACATAAGACCAATTTTTCTAAATACCTACGAAAAATTCAATTTGAAGTTCGGGTGAAGAAAGTTCCGCGCCACGATTACGTGGTGGAGTAACGCCAGCGTTGCGCGCTCAGAGTTTTAAAATTTGGTACAAATAAAAATATACCATATGTGCTTAAAAACATCAAAAATCAGGGAAAGTAATTTACTTGAAAAAATACGTAGAATCCGAAAATGACCTTGGTTTTTTTTTAAACATAATACTGATGTCGCCACAAACTTGTGAAATAGGGCAAAAACGGTCATTTTTGCAACTTTGAGCATCTCTCCTGACTACAAAAACAACTCAAATTGAAAAACCCCACTCTGTTTTTTGTTTTAGGGTCTAAACTATCGATTAAGCCCATTTTCAACCCGAACACAAATATGCCGTTGCCTAGTGTTATCTTTGAATTTTGTTCTGTTGTACTTGTATGTATACTTACCCAAACATTAGCCGACTTCACAATCTGCTCTAACTCAGCCTTAAATCTGTTCATCAGGGAACCGATCAAACCTTCCATCTGATTCACAAACAAACACTACCAAAATATTAAAGAAACTAACAAAATGAATTGAAACCTACGCTTCTGTTGGGGTTGACTCGACAATTTCCTCTATTGCTACGAGGATTACGATCAATCGAGTTGTGCGCTAAATGAGCACTGGTGGAGACTGCAGTAGAAGATACTGCTTTCAGTTCTTTCTCTGTTGCTTCATCATCAAACACTTTCTAGTTCGGTTTTGAGTTTTGATAAATTGGCTGATCTATTCTCAGTTTCTATCCATGACTTCATTTTGGTGAATTGGGCCTTTGCTGTGCCTCGCTGTTTGGTGTAAGACTCGAATAACTTAATTTTCATAAGACTGATTTTCTCTAAAAATTAATTAATCGGGCTTCCGAAGGACCATGAAATTATCTGTTGCTGATAATGACATCCAAAAAACACTTGCTACAGTTCATATACCTACATCAATATAAACAATCGTCAAACAAATTGAATAAATAATTTGATACCCCTTAAATACATATAGGTTTTCTATGAGAATGATCAGATTGAAGAGGAATGGAATCCACTGCAGGTATCCTGTGAAATTTTCGGAAACTTTTGGACAGTTTTCAATTCCTAAGTAGAAGAACTTTTTGTTGATATTTTTTCTTATAATCTCTACTTCTTTACTCGGTGTAAACAAAAAGGCTCCTGAATCTTTAGGCAAAGTTGGAATTTCGCACCTGAATGCGGCTAAAATATTGTTTGTTGCCTGTCTGCCCAAACGACGTTTGAGGACAACTTTTCTGAATTGATCTCATTTCAAAACAGCTATAGTTTATGTCCGTTGGCTCTACTGAGACCCTCCAGTAGACACATATTGTGCTACTGAGGTACACTATTCTATTGCTGCAACAAAATCATAATAATAAAAATTATTGAAAAAAAAACTTGAAATTTACACAATTATGAAATTTGGCAAATTTATTTAAAATAATTAAAACAATAATACTAATAATAATACCTTTAAAAAAAAACAATGTGAAATTACCCGATTATGATATTGGGCAAACTTATTTAAAATAATAATACTAATAAATTCACTTTCAGTGGCACTTAGTCCATCCCCGCCATTTGTACTACCACTGACAAATAGAACCAGAATGCCAGTGATAGAAATCCCAAATGTGACTTTTTAGTCATCCTGGTTACAGGGACTACAGTACTTTAGTCCATGTATTATGGATTTATGTACTATGTAGCTTGTACATCACTTTCAAATACAAGAGTTTTCCCTCTGATGATCTGCACCATCATAAACATTAATTTTATAATCACATAGATAATCTTAGAATTTTTGGAGCTCGATAGGACCCCCTCCATATTTGACAATCACTATGCCTGCATCTTCACATAGATCTCTTGCTGCCTCACTCAATTTATCACTGCGATCTAGCCTGCATAATTCTTTGTATCTCAAGCTATATTTCTTTGCTTGTTACTTAGGCAAATTTTGTTTTGGCCAATTTTTGTCAAAATAAGCTTTACCTAGAACTATAGCCTGGGGTAGGCATAAATTGTTATTATTTCTGATCACATGGATGGACCATTTATTTGAATCACAAAATTCGTCATATGGTAACATATCTAGATGAGTTGATTTCCCCCTCCCTTGAGGCACAATAATTTTAGTAACATTTATTTGGAGCGGTTCATCACTCAGAAAATTTGCATTACTCTGAATTACTTTTTGAAATTCATTTAAAATAATTTCCACCGATAATTCCGATTAATTTTTTGAAGGCGTTTTCGATAAATTCAAGTGGATTACTTTTATTTTCTATTAGCTATACACTGTACAGTAATTTGTTTAGCAGTGGCATTGAATTTCTGAAATGCACAATTTTGGATTATTTGTAGAACTCAATAATATTCTTCAGTCTGGGAATGAAAAAAAAAATTGCTTTGTAGTTTTGATTTATAAGCGATGTCCTTTATCAGATGAAAAAAATCCAAATGGATAAACAAAATCATCAAAATGTTTAAAATAGATGAAATTTCAATTTCTTTCACTTTAAAATTTGATTATTGGATTGAAATAGTATTTATTCAATGCATTTTACCTTTGAAAATATGAAATAATTTTATGAATAGGTAAAATGATTTGAAAAAAATGAAAAATATTTGAGCATTAATTTTGTTTTCTTTGTAGGTTAGCTCTTGCAATTCAGTTTTACTTGCAAAAAAAATAATAATAAGGTCACCCCACATCATTGAGCATTTGAAGAAAAAAAATAAAGCACAAATAGCATGATGTGATTCTTACTTATTTATGCATCAGAATTAATTTCATTCAACTAACTCAGGGCTTCAATTTGTTGATTTTTGGGCCTTAGTTCAGGGTTGGTTGAAGTATGAAGTGTCCACACTGTCTATCTACTCTATCCCTAATAGCAGCGACAAATTTTATCAACATTTTGTCCAAATTGAAGGATGCCTCACCTTTAATCATTATCCAAGTCGAGCTGAATACCTCGATTTTTAATGTCTCAGTATCAGTGATTGCTGTTGAATATGTTCTGCATAGTTTGAAGCATTTGTTTATTTTGTTGTCACAAATTGCATCTTTACAATCAACACTCTCTTTAAAAAAATCAGCAATTTTGTAGCTTTCTTCAGTGGTAACTTGTTTATAATTTTTTATCTGCAATAATAATTATATGTTTGAAAGTACATATTAAAACTTGCATTAAGATGTATCTACCTACCTACCTACCTACCTACCTACTGGGTTTTTCCCGATATGTGCCCTCAAATGATTTTCATGTCCAGCATTCCTTGGTGTCAATTATATGGCCAAATTTCTCCAGAGAGGCAAGTAATACTTGAAACAGAACTGTGTATAATGTCACCTAGCGTGCATCTTTCCTTAGTGCTCAGCCAGCCAACAGCAAAAGCAAGAGAAATGCACCCAGTTTGTTGCTAGTATCGTGACAGTTTTAATAATGTAACTGGTGTTAGCACCCATGTGGTGCCAATCCCTGAACTCAGGGTTGTAATGACCCGGCTAGCGAAGGGCTTTGACCACATGTGGACACTGATGTGAGCACCCTAGTGGCGCCAATTCCTGAACTCAGGGTTGTAAAAACCCGGCTAGCGATGGGGTTGGTGACACATGGATAGCATTAGTCTGGTGAAAAAAAACTACTTGATGTGAAAGCTCAACATCTACATGATCTATGTATTGACGTATACTGATGTATGTATGTACGATGTTAAAACATTAAGCATTATATTTAGTTTCAGCTGTTTGATTCAAACCTTATGGTTTCATTTTTGGGAATGCTGTAGAAAGTTTGAAGGGTCTTGTGTTCAATGATGAATACATATCATGAAAGATCCAGTAGGTAGGTAGCTACTAGCTAGGTACTCTCTAAATCTCAAACACTCAAATCTGACTGTTTCAAGAAGACAAAAAGTCATCACTGAGAAAAATGACTTGTTACAAATTTTAGGAGTAATATACTGACTCTTTATGAATTGCAATGTTCCGTAAAAATTAAACAGGGATCAATTTGATCGTCAGTCTTTTTATACATGTGTTGACAAGTAATTTGGTAGATAATTTTTTGCTAATAATGTGTCAAAACGTACGAAGTGAAAATACACCACAAAATACAGGGTCAATACAAATTCTATGAAGGGTTTGAAAATGGTGCGCAAAAATGGCAACGTTGCTCAAAGGAATAAGAGCTCCAGACTAACAAAACTTTTAGAATGACCAAGTTATTTGCTGAGAAAAATCTGAATTGCCTTTGTGGGCTAGGCTCAGTTGCTGAATCTGAATAGAAGAAGACAGAGTGTATAATGTTTAAAGATGAGGCATGCTTCCATTACAGTGGACTAATTATAACGCACTGCTGGCCTAAAAGGACCTAAAATTAAAATTTTATTTACTACATATAATTATTTTTAAAAAACTATTTAAAATTTTAATTATAAAATGTATTGAAATCCATAAAAATATTGAATTAAATCTATTAAATAATTTAATATCAATAAATAAATATTATCTAATATTAACTTGATATAAAACCGATTAATACAATGAATCATCGGAATTATTATTTCTTTACTAAATGATAGATGGGACACTTCAATACTCATCCTATGGGAGGTTTGAATTGATTCACATATCAGAAAATCATGATTCAAATCACAAAGAAAAGGGCGTGATCAGTAGGTATTTGCAAATCCAATTTTCTCAAATCATGAATAAAATTTTTAGTTTTCCATCGCTGCTTCACTTATGGACATCTGATTTCGTGATACTATGCATATGCAGTGGAGAAATTTTAACCCCTCAAATATTAGTGGTGACCCTGAGCCGATTTGGGTGGAGGGGGTTGACATAAATTCATGGCGACTTTATAGGCCATAATGACTTTATTTAGCTGACAGTTTGCGGAGGAATGCACAAACAGTCTGCTTTTTATCACGATATATGTACATATTGGATATTTACGATCTCCTCGATTTTCTACTGCACCTGTGCCACTTAGAATGCCTTTTCCAATAGTACTTGATCTTCTTTGTCTGACTTGAAATGAAGAGGGGAAAAAATTGAAGCATACTTACTGGGTGTTTATTTTATACCCTTTTCTTTAGTTTGGCAGTCTTGAGCAACAGAAAATGTTGATTCGGAAGTGTTTTTCCACAGTGAGTTGACTTCCGCGCTCCAGGTTACATCCGGTGTTGAAGGGCGGTCACTATCAAGAAATAGATGATCGCGATAGTATCGCTCATTCAGTTTGGCGTCTTCTAATCTTCGGTTTAAGTTTTGTACATGAAAGATGCTACGTCCTTACCCGGATGAAATAGCTCAATGAAATTTCACTCTCTTTTGTGGAATTCATTATAAATCGAATCGATTATAAAACGTTCAATTAATAGGTAATAATAAAATACTCGAATACATCGAACTATTCTAATGGACATTCTCTATTTTACTCGTTAATATAACTTAAAGCTTTTAATCTAACGTATGTAAGAATCTTTGTATGTTGGATGTATTACCTACACCATCTTTATTCATATTCAGTGATAACAGATCTCGCTTCTTCTTGGGTGAAATTGCAGACTGAAAGTTATGTAACTTAAAAAGATGTAGTTTGCTCATCTTCTGAGGGTCCACTGTTCTTAATATACATTTCTAGGTCGTCATTTATTGAACTTCAATTGAAGAGAGCTCTCTTCTTTATTATATTATTATACTATACCTACTTAATTATATACACCTTAAATCGATAATATGAGTATCGAGGTCCTTTTTTTGATGAAAAATGATCCTTTAATTCCTTTTCTTTTTTCAAAATTCAATTGTGATGCCTGTAAACATTATCGTAGCTTCAAGATCAAAGGCTATTACTATTACCATCTTTGTTTCATTATCAGCGTTTTCAAACTGGTTATTCTTCATTATTTTGGCAGCCTTTTCTCTTGCACATGGGCTTTGTAAGCTTCTTCCAACAATGCTCGTTTTTCACCAGTACTGTCTTCCTATGTTTAAGCTGCCTCTACACATTTGTCTTTTATTGGCAAAAAAAAGTCAATTAGTGAATTCATTTCTTTAGAAAGTCCTCTGTGTACAAATTCTTTCATAGGATGCTCATTTTGATCAATCTATACGCAATCTCTGTAGTTCGAGTTTGTCAAAGTTGAATCTTATGGTGTCTGCTGTTATTGATCAGCACTTTCTATTTCAATCATTAAAATCGTTATTTTCCTCTCTCCCTCTCGTTGTATGCCATGCCCCCTTAATTATGGATCTTGATGACTTATGAATTTCGCATCACAAATTGCTGTAGGAGAGAAATACATAAAAGTAGAGCTTGAATCATTCTCGCGCAATTTTCCATGTACATATTGTATAAATTTATGACTACTAATACGCTTGCTCATATCAAAAACCTGGGAAAATTTTTTGCTTCAAACATTGCCATTCTATGAAGCTTGAAACTCGCTCGAGATTTTAGAACACCGTAGAGTAAACGTACTATCTGTGTAAAGGAAGATTTTGATTCAGTCATTATACTTAATTTCAGATACCGAAAGCTCACAGGCAGTGAATGTAACAATATGGAAGTGGAAAATGAAAAGATCGTGTTCTACACACCCATGCCTACTCTGGTACAATTGGCATCCCTTGAAGTGGCATTGAAAATATGGTACAGTAGATATTCACACAGTGTGAAGAACGACTTGGCTGCAAATTGTCCTCGTTTTGATAGCTCCTTAGATCACGATCAAGTGCATGAAGTAGTAGAAACCCTGAAAATACCCCGATCTATAGAGAAAGTCGTTGAACATTCTTTACACGAGATTCATAACGAATATGTGGAATTCTACAGGAACTTCATACTGGACAATGAAACTTTCTCAGATACTTTCAAAAAACATCAGATCAAACGCCTAAACGCTAACTGGCTGGTTTGGTGTGGAAATGGTAAAATTGATTATAAAAAAACTGCGTTGAAAATGGTGAATGCGGCCGAATTGAGCGACATGCAGAAATTCTTAATCATGTGTAAATATTGTTTGGAAACTGAGTTGGAATCCGTTTCATCTGATGTGATTTCCAAGTTCCCTACTGAAAGGGGGAATTTCGGACTCAATTCTCTGGCGTTTTATTGGATATGCCGCTTGAAAAATGAATTGCATCGAGTAGCATCAAGACGTAGTCCTTCAGTCGACTATAGCATGGCTAAAAAATGCGGACGACATAATCTAGTAGCTTTTGAATATTTTTTGAATCGGTTAGTTGGCAATGATCGAATTGAGATAGCAGTCTATAAGTTTGAAAACTCCGAATCTCGTCATGTGTACGAATTCCAACCCATAATTTTGTCCAAAATGTCATACTTTGAACAAAATGAATTATTTTCTCGAATACCTGTTAGTATCATAATGAATTTTTATAACTTGAATATGCCGGAATTGGCCCTTTCGATTTGGATGCGGCATAAAGATCACATGTCTGTGAATGATTTCGCAAAATTGATTAAGACTTTATTTTCAAACACCGTTTCCTGTGAAAAAGATACGCGTTTGTTCGGTGATGTTTGGAATACAGCTCCCAGTCATTTTAGAAGTCATATTATTGAGTCGGGCAGAAATCATATTTTTCAAGCTTTTCTTCAAAATGTTAGACATTCCTCGAATAGCTTCGAATTCTTGTATGAATTTTTAAAGTTGCTTCAGATTCATTGTAGGGAAGAAGCGCTGCGCAAATATACGAAAGATTTGACGATATACTTCGCCGATTCTCCGCTTATGATCGATGTGATACAATTATGTTTGCCCGATATCAACGAAAGACTTAAATTACAACATGAGGTTATGGGTCTATCGCAGACCTTTGAGCGTAGCGTTAATTTAGTTAACCAGATGAACTTTGAAAACTTACGCCTCATGTTGGAAATCTATTCGCCCAATATTGATTTTAGAAGGGAATTTGTTACGAGATTATTAAAGTCGCGCAGTATCAAGACACACATATTTATTACTAATCGTCGTAAATGGAACGAGTTGCATGAATTCATCTCAAACATATTCTTGAACGATGAAGATGACCAAGTATTGCAGACGACTGTGATTTTGAATATCGAAAAGAAATTCGTCGAATTCTTTAGTATCTTTAACAAGTATCCCTGGAATGATGATGGATGTGTCGATGACGCGAGCCAAATTGTCGAACAATTGCTGATGCCGGAAGAATTGACACTTTTTAAGAGACGTCTATTGAACTGTTTTCGTAATAATATTCAAAGTACTTCGTATTGGAAGACATGTAAAGAGAGCAGTATTGATAAATTTGCGTCATGGTGTCTGGCTGATATTGGTGATGGTGACGATAAAATTAAACAATTCAAAAGTGTATTCTCCATTGACGATGCATTTGATAGAATGATTCGTGAAGTATATGATAGTTATATTGGTTCGGTGCGAAAGCACGTCGATGATGATTTGATCGACGCTTTGAATAAATGCTTGAAATGGTACTTTACTGATGATCAAGTAGCGAAAAATTATAAAATACGAAGAATGGTCGAGTTTGATAAACATGTGCCAGCTAACAGTATGCTTCGTATAGAGCTGACAAAGCTTTTGCAAAAGGTGTTTAATAATGATCCCGAGCAAATGCGCAAGTTTCGGTTGCAGAAACTGAATCGTGAATGCATCGAGCAAGGAATGAAAGTTAAATTTAAATTTAATTTGAGTTGAATATTTTCTTCTTTTATTTCAGTTTGAACTATTGTGATGCTTTTTAACTTAAAACTAATTGAAACTATTCAATATGAATACCTAGTTCGATTTTATTGTCTAGTGTTGTATGGATGTAAGTTTTTACGTTTCTTTGCTTGAAGTGATATTATTTTTATTAATTATATGTAGGTACCAGATACCTCTTATATCCGACTTAGATGTATCTTTTTTGAGTTACGAAAACATAATCGTGTACTGGTCGAATAATTTGTTTGAATAAAATATATGTGTATCATGTTATTAAAAGATACAATTTATTTTCTTGGGATGGCTCTTGAGTTTTTTCCCCCATCCATTTTCTACGTTTTTAGAGGAAATTATTCACTTAATGCCTTTTCTGGATAATTAAAAAAAAAATACTCTCATCTCGTTCGTTCCTTTCTACTTTCTGATCAGATAATGGAGGAGGCACTTTCATTCCTTCAGTCCTCCGCATCTTTTTCCTCAATTCATCGGGTGCTCTTGATGTATGAGGTTCAAATTCTTTCAAGTGGTAGTTTGTACAAAATTCACTCATATATTTCACATTTATAGTGTTTCTCTGAGGCATTGATGATTGTTTTATAGATTGTATTGAAACGATTCACGACCAGCTGCAATCACCATGCGAAGAACACACTCTGAAAAACCAAATATGTATTAATACTTCATCATTGTCTAATCGAAGAACAAAATATACTATTAATATTTCATGACAATTTTATCCATAAATGTCAAAATTATGACGATCCTAAATTTGTTTTTGTTTTTTCTTCCAATTCACTTGCTCAATCTGTGCCTTTGAAAAATACCAAAAAATTTTCACAATGGAATTGAAAATTTTTAAAAACAATAAAAACTTGATAAACAAAAAATAAATAAATCAATAAAAATAATAATACATAAATGAATTTTTTTTGAACCTGTGAGAAACAAATGACGCAAAATACTATAAAAACTTCAAAACAATAATATTAAAAACAAAAAAAAATAAATCAACTGCGTACTCTTCTGTTGGTAGGCAGCAGAGAACGTTATAGCTGCGGTGGTTTTTTTCTACTTGTACTCGTATTTTGCACTTCTAGAATTGGTTGAGTAGGCAATATGTTCAGCTTTCAAGATGAAAGGTAGGGCATATCTTCGTTGCCATCAGGAGATGAGTTGCAATAGTCATGAATGATCTCGGATTTTTATGCGCATAGAATAATACATTTATTTTGGTCAAAATGTAACAAAATGTGCACTTATAGGTACCGGGTGTCCAAGAATAAGGGCGTTTGATACGTGTTGATGAGCCCGAGTGGGAAAACGTTTCGTTTTCGCTCACGAATCTGATTCATTGGACGTTTCCCAATCTCCTATCTTGAAATACAAAATCCAATATCTACCTTTTTTTTCTTTTCCCATGAACAAGAAGGATTCACTGCGAAGCTAGAGTAATAATTGATCTCCGTTATTTCAAGTGTAGCCGTACATTCTCTTTTTTTGGTGATTTTTTGACAAAATCTTTTTTGTTTTCCTGTTGGATGCTCATCAACCTATGAAGAAAACTATATGTGTGGAATACAATTGGTTTTCGGAGTTTTAGCGTTGGTTTTCGGAGTGCTCGATATCTTAGTTTTCTTCATCGGCAATGCATCCAATTTCGCATCAGCTTTTCGTTTACATATTTTAGATTTTTCATCAGATACTTTCTTTTGCAATGTTTTACCGTTGAAGTGCCAATTTTTCACACACAATTTTAAAAAGTACTGCGAGGGGTTTTTTCAAAGTACTGATTTCAATTTTTTCAGTGATTTTGCTTCCAGGTCAAAACTACTTAATTTTTGAAGATATGAATTCGGTTTATGAAAAAAATATAATAATGGTGGTGATGTCGAGCCACTCAGTATTTTCAGGCAGATTTGTATATCATAATTTTCACAAATTGGTTAATTTTTCTATGTAGGTACTGTAGATTCTGAATCCCATCAGGGCTCTTTAAATGAAGTTTTTTGAAAACGAGAAAATCCAGAAACCTGTTGAAGTCTTCTGAACAGTTAGTACTCTCTTCAATTCAATTCAATTCAATCGTAGATTTCATATTTTTTATTAACTATGTCATACTTTTCAAAAATTCGTCAAAAGTTCAGAATGAACATTGAGCTCTTAAAATTTTTTGTACTCATGTACTTATTAGGAATGACGTACCTCTACATATTGTCGGACAATTTTTTCAAGCTGTTTTGTTTCAACGTGAATGAAACCTTTCGTACTGATGAGGGGACACTTTCTCTCCACTCCATCATTCAGGAGGGGGAAATGCACTAATGCTGGAGATTTTTGGTCAAATTTGCCTAGTTTTTTCTGCTTCGTTGCTTGGATTATTATGGTAAATTTTTAATTTACATGTAATTACCTTCTCCGGTAATTGCGCTGAGATGTAATGAAATTCGTTTAAAATGGCCACCAATGTATTCATTTTTTGAATACGATTTCCTCGTTGATTACTCCAATTGTGGTTCGCCTATCTACTGTATACATTGTGTTGACTGCTGCTCATTGATCAATGATATGATTAAAATGATACAGCTTCAGTTTAAAAAAACAACGTATTGATACGCTGAAATAGGTTTTTCTACTCTTCTTTATAAATTGAATTTTAATCCTAGAAGTAAGCCAATAGAATAAGATGTGTGCCAATAGGTAAAACCGTCAACATCACGATGTTAATGACCTTCAAAGTAGTGTTGTCTAGCGCTGAAAATGTTTGATAAAAATCGAAGAACTCACCAGTTTGAATATTCACGTTAGTGAACCTGTTTTATAGTGATGTTCGATGACCATTTGTACGTTGTAAGTTCCTGTTGAACTTACGAGACCTCTGCGGGCTGATCAAGTTGCCCGTCAGCTATTATGTCGAACCAGTTGCTTATTTCTCTTTACTTAAATCTGGAATATCTTGTCATCAATGCGAGTAAAACAGCTGATCTGAGCTGAAGTAAGGTGGAGAATTAAGTATACATTTGGTGGGGGGGGGGGCGAAAAAAATCAAAGCTTTGAAAGTTATCCAAAAAAATGTAAAACTGTCAGCCTCGGAGATGTTTTTGCAAGGGTGATGAGTCCCCAATGAGGGAGTCTTTTTTAAAAAAAAATTACTGTTTTTTCGCTGTGGCATCTTTCCAACCTGGTTTATGTTTTGGAAATTTGAGCCTCAAAAATACCGTCTTCTACACTGACGTTAAAAATTGACCCCGAAAACAAGATTTTGATTGCAATATGACCTGAGACGTTTCCATGATCTTTCCAAAAGTAATGTGATTGCTTGATCAATTTTTTTTAGTTATGAAATTTTTGGGCCATTTTGAAAAATTCAAACGTATGTACGACTCGAAATTTTTTGAGTAGTCTGCAGGGTTTTCATTCTTTGATCAGAAAATTTGCGATTAATGTGTCGAGTGCCCCAGAAGTTCCCCCTAATCAGCACTTCGCACTATTCGTTGTGAAACAATTTCAATGCTCATTTATGTACTTTTGCACTGATAATGCGCATAATTCCTTTTTCTGCAAGTTTTGCAGTGGACTTTTTCTCATTACTTGCCGTTACCCTGTATACGTATATAATATTTCAGTGCGTATGAGGGATACTTCCTTTCATGACAGGTATATCGCATGTCGTGGAATTTTTTATTCCGAACTGCTTCTATATTCCATAGGCTTTCGATTTGAAATGTACAGATGATGTTATATATATTTGCATGGAAACGTGTAAAAAGATAATTTCTCCTCGAAGAGTTTTTTGTTACCATTATTTATAGTTATTCGAATCTAATTAGCGAATTGTTCTTGTGAATTATTAGAAAGTTGGGTATAGATAAAGTTTACCAGGTTTGTAGTTTAATAAATAGTATCTTATTACAAAACATTTCTATTTCGATTGCGATTCGAACTGTGTGATTGATCGTCAGTGATCGGCTAGAGATGAATGTCATTAATTGAGCACAACCTACAACCTATCGGTGTATGTCACCGGTTCCTGTCAATGCGATTCTGCATGTACCAAATACCTAATAAATTAGACTCTATTTGGCGATTGATTTATAAAGCCCTAGTTTTGTTGTATTTCCGTTCTTTTAAAACTTGAATTTGATACTTGGTAAAAGTCTTGGAGAAAAAACAAGTCGTATATATGGCTTCGAATAACAGTCTTTCTCTAATTTTGTCTCGGTGTTCATAGGTGGTAACGATCTAAGCATCGTTTATCTGAATTACAGATGCGGATCGAATACTCATATAGTACGTTACCTCGATTTACATGGAGTAACAATGATACGATTTCAATAAACTCGATGATTTGAATATCCAGTTATCTTGAATACCATGTTACCGAAGAAAGCTATATCATCATAGTACCTACATCAATCATTTAGAAAATAGGAAAGATTTTAATTAAAAAATTAAACCTCTTTCACCGCTTGCGATAATATATCATCTGCTGCCCAGGCTACAATGGCAAGATTACCAATAGTTATGTATTTTTTTAAAGAAGCTTTCAACTATTGAAAAAGCTTACCATAAATAGCAGACTTGTATTATTATACACGTTGCTGTAGAATATAAAGAATTCACTTTTTCATTTCGATCGATTATTATTACACCTCAATTATAAAATTTTTAATATATAGGTAACCCACGTTGGTTGAAAAATTTCTTCGCATTATTAATTGAAAATGCTATAGTATTCGAATTAAAGACTTCCGTAAAATGTACGAATCACGTTTCGATACCAAAAACGCCAGTCACGGATCAAATTTTTATAGTCATACGAACCGAAGTTGTTATTACGATTATCAAGCTAGCGGAGAATGTAGTTTTCTTATTAAATAATGCGAATATGCTACGCGCGTGGCACGATGACGATGACCATTCATTCTTTATCGGTATGTACATATATTTGTGTGAATATAAATAATAGTCAAATGTTCTTCAATTTGAAGTCAATTAGTAATCGTACAGTGGCAGAGTTGCGTAACAAGAACCATCGAGACGCGATTATGGAGAAAATTGGAGCATGTCCTTTAATCTGTTGAAGAAAAAAAAAGTCAATTTTCATTTTAGCTATTGAAATTCTGTCGTATTTTCCCATCGTGTAAGTAATTACAGAGTGATGTTTATTTTGATGCCAATTATTGAAAGAATTTGTAATGACATTGAAGTGAAAACGATTGTTCGATTCTGGCGAATGCCAAGAATTATTTCGCGGTACGAAAATAGGAATTAAGTACCTATTTGTAATGTACCCGGTATTTGCTTACAAAGTAAGAATAGATGAGTCAAACATATTATAGAATTTTTTATTGTACGAGATGAGAATGGATTATCATTTACATGTTACATAAAACAATTAAGAAAGCCAGGAACAAGAAACTATGATAATTTTTTAATTAATTTTGGGTTGCATTTTTGCGTGATGTAACGAGATGCATGTAGTCTCTTTATAAGGATATAACGGAAAATTGCAAGCACCAATGTAGTCACACTTGTAATTGGCATAGTGCAATTTTCCAAGTGTAAAAATCAGAATTTGGCGGCAAATTATGTAAAATGTAGGTACGAATTATTTCAACAATTTTAATTTTTTTTTTGTATGTATAGAGTAACTCTGTTTAGGTTGTCAAAAAAATATTTCCAATGCGATTTTGTGATGTATTATTAATTAATTGAAGTTTAGAATTTATTACTTACTTATCTCAAAAAAAATTTAAAATGGTACATCCTACAAAGCGTGCTTCAGGCACGTGGTGTTGAACCTGATAAAACTCGAAAAATCATATACATATATTATGCGGTAAAATATAAATTTAAAAGCTTAAGTGTTAATTAAAAGTTCTAAAAGCTCAATTTAAAAGAGTAGTATGTAAAATAAAGCTTGCGAAAAATCAGCACATGCTCCAATAACTGTTGAAATTTTGAAAACGTTTAAAACGATCAAAATCGAAATTAAAGTTGTACTTACCAAGTGCGTCCAACGCGTTTTAAATTCGAATGCAAACACGTAGTAAAAGTTCAACGAACTTGATGGCGCAGCCGAATACTAATAACGACAGGAGCAGAACAGTGATATCACATAGGTACATAATTTTTTTAAATTTTAATACATAGTATGTTCCAATACATTTGTGATGGTTACTTCACATTTGGGCAACCTTCACTTTTACAGGAAATTATTTTGCTTTTTCTAAGACCATCCTTGCAGTAACAGAATGAAAATGGTTGCTGCTGTAGTTCTTCATTATCATGTCTGGCTGTATCATTCCACATTCTCTGGTTGGTGTGGTATCTACCCAGTAGTTCTGGTAGAATGCATTGGTAAAAAAAATTTCACTAGTACCAATTATCCATTATTGCATATCAGTATCAGGGTAGATTCTTTCAGAATGAGTCTCATTTGGCGACCAAATAAAAAAGTCTGCAGATTTTGCATCCTGAACATAATGTGTTTTGCATCTGAAAAAACTACTCATGGTCGTTGTTCATCTTATATTTTCCTGGACTGAGGAAGTATTTCATCACCCATGAGTAGTACCTAGTATGTGGGGCACTTTGCGGCCGCAAATCAGAAGCATCAAAGTGACCCACTAATTTGTAGATTTCATTTCTCTTTTTTCAACACTTGACACAAAAATGAAAAAAAAATACTTATCTTTATTAAAAAATGAAATTGAAACAATTTTTTTAAAAATTGAAACAATTTTTTTAAAACTTGAAAATAAAGAATAATAAACTATTTTTATGTTTATTAAAAATAACACATTTTAATAAAAACACAATTAAAATAAAATAAAATTTTTATTCTTCATCTGTGCAATACAAGTTTATAGAGTATGAGCAGTGTGCCCCATTCTAGGCTTTTCTGCAGGCCCAGGGAGGAGGATAAGGAGGATCTGTATATACTTAGTGGAGGTTTGATTATATTTTGAAGAATGAATCAAAGTTTGTTAGCAATATTTTTCAATATTTCAAGTCTTTCATTACTGTAAGCTTTAGTTGTATTTTCTAAAAATTTGGCTTGAAATTGCTGTCTCTCAGTTTCACTTTTTTCCATCTGTGCAATGCAAGTTTCTGGAGCACATGCCCCATGCTAGGCTTTTCTGCAGACCCATGGGTGGAGGATAAGGAGAATCTGAAGTGAAGGTTTTCTTCTTCATCATTGGATAACAGCTCTTCAACATCACCAGGAAATCTGGATTGAGGTTGAGCTTGAGCCTGTACTGCAGATGGAGCTACAGATGGAGACACAGATCTGAAAAATAATTAATCATCAGTCATCACATAATATGTATCATATTGCAAATAAAATCTGATATTGCGAAGTGAAAGAGGAATCCCCCAATCTGCTACATTAGCAAGTGCAGAAAAATAAGTTCCTCTTCAGTTTTTGCTAACATTGTCTATCCCCTATGATCATGATCATACTTTCCATGGAATTTATTATTTATTGTATGTTCAGAAAAACATTCAAATAATTAATAAAACACAATTAATTAAAATTTAAAATAAGATCACTGATCATTATTCAGCATTAATTAATAATTAACAACTCCACAGTGAAAATTGCAACAGTTGATAATAAATACCTTAAGGAAACATAGTTTCTCAAAAGGCGCCCATATACTTGTGTAAATGTCTCCTCCCATCATCCATGGCGCTTCGGCTATTTCAGCCCAAATCTTATCGTTATCCGTGGTGTACCTATTTTGAATTTTTAGAAGAATTTATCTGCCAGAGTACTGGCCTTGCATGTACAAGGTTTATTAGTTCCGATCTATGGTCTTCATCCACCATGATTTCTACAGTTTTAGGGAGTTTATTCAGTCATCTTTTTTGAAAACAATGAAATGTCACATAGAAGGAGAAAATATCACATAACTCAAACAAGGAAATGTCCGAAAACTACCTTTTTTGAGAGGCGGCCCAGTTGGTTGAGATCCAGAGAGGCGAAGTGCATAGAAACAGACCTTCGAGTGTTTTTCGAGCATCAAGATATGTCAGTGCCATGCCAGGGCATTTCGATCTATCTGCAATGCAACAAAGTAATTCTCTTCATATTCTTGTTGAAGATCCATTTTATGGAAGTCTCAGGTAGAAATTTATGGAAAATGACCATTCATGAATAATTGAGGAGCGATATTCAAAAACGCCCCTTCGTGCATTTTTTTCGAATTGCGTTTTTAAAAATAAAAAGTGTTCCAAAACGCACTTTGTCCATTTTTATTGAATTTTTTTTAGCGGTATCTGGTGGGTGAAGTGTATAGCTACACTCCTAACATCATAAATTCACCCAAATAAAGTTTTAAACCCACCTAAATAGCCAATTTACCAGACTAATTTTTTTTTTTTTTTTGATGGACATAGGGCGTTTTGGAATATCGCTCCTCAATTGTTTAAATTTCTCCCCAATTTCCACGGATATATCCCTGTACTTCACAACATCCGCAACATTAATATTGTGATTATTTTATAATTAATGAATTTAATGATAATAGGGAATTTAGGTAAGTACACGGAAAAAAAAATTATGGATAATTTTTACTATTTCATACAGTAACCGGATCCCATTCAAAAATATTGTGATTTTTTACTATGAGAATAGTAAATTTTACTATGACATTAGTAAATTTTACTATGAGATTAGTAAATTTTACTATGAGAGTAATAAATTTTTACCTAATTCTAGATAAAATGTATTTTTTGGCTGAGTAAAAATCACTATTATTTTTGAATGGGATCCGGTTACTGTACTGAAATAGTAATTTTTATTAATTTTTTTTTCCATGTACTAAGTGTACCTACACCATTGGATCTGAAAAAAGAAAAAAGGTTATGTAATAGTTATTGACTGAAGAAATGGGAAAAAAAGTTATTTCCCCGAGAAATTTCGGGTTAATTCCGGTTTGCATCCCTGATTCAGCATGTTGGAATTAAGGTTTTTTGTAGAAATTTATTTTCAAAAATTGGCCAGAAATTTTGGCTGGTGATGTATTTTTCTATACTCTTTCGCTCGGCCCGAATTCGGTTTCTTCTGTTTGAAAAATTGTTCTGTCAGGTGGGATACTTCTTTCTCCAAACTGCGATCATGTGATGATTGTCAGCAAGTTGTTCGCCCAAAATACGTATTTCATGCTTTGGCTGAAAAAGTTGTCGCGCTCCGAACGCTCTGCCTTGACCTTTAAAACTGTTACTTGGGTTGAAATTCATGCTTGAAGAAACAGCATGCAACATTGTTTATATTTTCAATAATAAAGTCAAATTGTTCTTGGCCGATAGTTGTAAGGAGTAAGTTGAATCGTAGGTATATTGAGATTATTTCACGCATCATATCATTCCCCAGCGATCAAACAAGACCGGATTTTGTAATTAAGTACAACTGATTCCTCGATCACTGATTTATTAGTACTTTAGTTGACCGAATATCGCATTTATTAGGTAAACCTTTACCTTCTACCTTGGTCAACTGCGATGACCTTTACACTAACCATAAACGATTATTAAACGTTCTCGTTCACGATTCAAACCATCGTGGCAAATTTTGTCGGTGCTTACCTATACGTTTTGAAAACGATCGCGGTGGAGGTGTGCTCGCCAAACAATATTGATGGTTAAAAAATGGCGTGAAACCGGTCAATCTTGAAAGTTAAGGGGTCATCAGGAAATACTGCGTTAATGGTTGAAATAATGTAAATTGAAGTGAAACTAGAAACCGAAGCCAAACCGTACGCTACACAGTACGCATCTACTTGTCATTCCAAGTGCATCTCGTTCTTGTTCATTACATTACGCAAATTTTCATACAGCAGATTACACTTTGCCTTTTATCCGTGAAATTTCTAATAAATTATTGACATTTTATCTTTCACATTGTTGAAATTGAAATTAAACAGAAACAGCATCACCATCTACGCTTTCGGCGTAAATGTATCGAACAATTATGCGTATAATTTGATCATCGAAAGTAAATATTTAACAACGGGTTTATAATTAGTATCATTTCGCGAACGCGAGCTCGTCTTTTTATTTATTTATTTAGGTTCTTTTTTTTCGTAAATTTTAATTCGTGAAATATAAATTTTGACGAAGATGCTAATAAACAAATGTACGTATTGTAAGTTTTAAGTACCTATACGAACGTGTGACGATGAAGATGAGATTTGTCAGCGAATAAAACGATGCGATTAATTACGAGCTGATTTTCAGTTCAGGCGATCTCGAGTCGAGTTACCTTCATCGTGAACTTGGTAATGTGCTCGGTGATAAACGATCAATTTTACTCTCATCTGCGCGTTTGTGGAAAACCGGTTCAAAACAATATCTGGTCGATCCACTTTCGTTTTTTCGAAAGGCGAATGCGTATAGAATATACAGAGAAATTGCATTATTTATTCTTTGATTATAAAGCTCGTCATAAAAATATTCCCTTTTACACCTATCTCAACTATTCCACGATTACTGCAAAGCTATTTTTCAACGCCTACAATACAGATATTTGTGGGATGAGTGAGTACTATAGGTAATGGTGAGGTACCTACTTATGAATGATATATGCTCACCTCACGTTTGCGGTTTTCTAGTGGTAGATTAAGTTTGTCAAGTTCAGTTGGTTTGTCATTCAATGTCGCTACTCATAATTCGCTTAATTACGCCTATTTCGATATTTACCATTATTTTAGTTCGTTCTTTGGTCTTTTTATTATTATCTAATATGAAAGTTGCGGTTCCTCTTCCGTTTATAGACACATAATGGGTATTTGAAATGACGATGTTTGGACGAAAAAAGGCGCGTGTACGCACGATATGGCCACTAAGTTTTGAATTATTTCACGTTGCTTAACTCGCTTGAAGACCGTAACAGCTTCTGCTGTTGCTCTGTCTGTCTTTGTGGTGACGATGGCGATGGCGACTTACCGATTGTGAGTCAGACGTTGCAACATCAAGTTCACGATGGTATTGAACGCAATTATTCGGGTTAATGTGCAAATTTTATGTAACAATGAGTTGATTCCGACTTTATCGAGGTTTTGTTTAGGTTACTTGGTACCTATGCCGCGATGTACTCACCGGTGAGGAAAGAGATTGTCTTGTCTGGTTTATAACTGTAGCTGTCACTAGTCCGGTTTTTCGGCGCGAAATTAGCAATGATCCAGTTTTAATGAAACCCATATCTTCTTCTTGCCTTAGGATCTCTTCCATATTTTACCGTGAAATTATCGAAATCTCGGGATTGCTCGAGATTGGCGGATGGTGGTTGCATAAAAGAGGCGTTATCGACGACATGCCTATTTTTATTGGCGATTAAATCGTGGATTTTTTTCTCATGGGTTGAAGTGGAAGTGGTCTGGAGAGATTTTGTTTGGAATTTTTTCTTTTTGTTGCGATATTACGCATGCATGTTGCTTTTTTCGTTGACTTGCTGGAAAATACAATTTGTGAACAATTTATCAGTGTCTGTTTGGTGGGTGACAGAGAACCTCTTTACTCCGGAAGCTCCAATTGGGGTGAAACTTGAATTGGTCGATAGAGGACCTCGAAAAACACTCATTTCGTGATTTTCAACCGATGAAGTTGATTTTTCGAATTTAGGAGAATTTTTAAAAATCAAATTTGGGTTACTAATGTGAAAAAATCAAAATTTCATCAAGTTAATGGGGAAAGTTACAATTAAAAACATCTCAAAATCAGTTGGGAATGAGTTTGAACCATTTTGAGTTGTTCTGGAGCCACCAACCGATTTTTAGAAGTTGGCATTTTCACAAAATTTTACCCAATGAACTTTTGGAAAACTGGAATTTACATTATAGCCTAATTTCAACATGCTGAGTCGTTTGGAGGTAGCTTCAAATCGTTGAGCAATTTTTTTGAAATTCAGGTTTTCTAAAAAACTGTCATAAATCTATATAGAAATGAATTTTGATAAAATATAAACTCATTCAGTGCATGTTGATAATTATAACCCTTCCAAAACTGGCGAATATCTGTTCTGATCCATCGCTTCAAATTATCACGATGAAATCGTTGGAGAAATAAGCGGTTCCGAATCAGCAGAAACTGATTTTGAAAAAATGATGTATAATCGGTTGAGTAGGTCATTATCAAGCATCAATTGTGTTGATATCTGGAAGACGCTTTTTTGATAATATGGAATTTTTAAAATATGGCTGGAGGCTTCGTAACGACTTGAAACGACTTCGAGAAGACTCAGCATGTTGAAATTAGGGTTCACAAATTTGCTGGAGGCTCCAGAACTTCTCAAAGCGGATGAAAACTAGCTCCAATATATTTTGGGGTGAGATATCAAATATGGTAAGAAATTTCAGCATTCTAGATCAGTTTGGTAAAATTTTTTTGTCAAAATTTTTTCAAAAGTTGATCAAAAATCGAAAAATGCGCATTAGGATCTACCTCTCTTGTTGAGGCATTTAAAAATCAAATCTAATGAAATTACGTGATTGAAATTGAATATTCATACTATTTTTGAAATGTAGGTACAATGAAAGGGTTAATGTTGAAGCCACTGAACTACATAAGTACATGTAATTTTCGTACCCTTGAAAAGCTGATCTTTTCTCTTTCTCTTCACGAAATGAATGTTGTATGGATATATTATTCTTCAACTTTGATGAAATGCTAACAGAATCCACGTTCGCCTCTCACCTTCGAATTCTATTCGCGAAAAATGATTTCAAAATGAAATGAAAAGTATTATTACGTCAAACAACTACATGCTAACCTAATCATAACCATTAAAAATAATCAGACAAGTGAATCACTGGCATGGCAGGGTGTGATGTGAGGTTAACGCGTTTATTACATGTGTGTGAGAAGATTCATCATTTTAAAGTTATCAAACAAAAATTAACACCCGCGAACCTCCAGCTGCCGGCGCCTCGGGCTTCTTTGCGTGGTTCAACGTGTTTAATCTTGTGCTCGGCGCATGCGCCAGGTACGAGTCAACGTGCTACAGATCTGTTTTGGCGATTGGCGCTGAGAAGGTGCTTCAGTTGGTCAGTGTTGAGGTGAGTGCAATACGCGTATGTGGTTTGCGATTTTGGTGGTGATTTCGCGCGTGTTGTTATCACGTGGTTGTTAGCGACGATGTTGCGAATGGATTCTTGTTTTTCATCCAGAAGAGGAGGATTGATTAAACGGTAATAATAATAAAATATTGAAAGTATCGCTTCTTTTTGTGAAATATCTATCTAATGTTGATTTTTTTGAAATTTTTAAAGAGGTTTTAACGTAGCCCTTTAATTTTATCAACTACGATTAGGTACATCGAACCTTAAACGACTTATTTATTCAAAAGCCTTAACTTTGTCGCGTATTTCTGCGTAGCGTGAAAAATAAAGAAAAAGTACGTCATTTTGTCGATAAATAACGCTACAATAAGTTATCAGTTTTTATGTTCTGTGGTGCTTGTTTTTTGTTCTGTTAATAACCGGTATACTCAACTTACCACTTTTTAATTGTCTTTGGAAAATTGCTGTAATTGATGACGTACTCGTGGCATTTCACAAAGGTTAATTTTTCATGGAATTGGGTTTATGAGAATTATGGATGGTTTTTGGCGGATGTGGCTAAATTTGAAATATTGTTGCTATTGATTTGGTGACATTGGTAACCTTTATGCTTATAAAATGTACAGATATTTTCCGCGAAATTTCAAGTGATTGAGAAATCGTACACGTGAGCTCAGTGCCTTTTTTCAAGTTCAAGGATTAGTTCAACTTACTTAATGAAATCATAAAAAATTGTAAATGACAGAAGCATTAAAAAAATTGTAAAAATGTGGCAAACCCTAAGAAACTAATTCATGCGTATAGAATAAGGTATAAAAAGTTGAAATTTGAAAAAAGGTCCAAAAAAAAATTTTTGTACAATTTCCTCCAAAAATATATTTTTGCAAATTTTTTCTCAGAACAACTTTCCCTCATGTTTTACTTGATAAAATTTTTTTTCATTTTATTCATTTTTTGTTTTTTTTTTTCAACTGAATTTTTGAAGATATATTGTGTGTTTGGAATATTTTTCCGCGAGTGTTCCAAAAGAATAAATTTGCATTTTAAAAAAAATTGTCATTTTTAGCCCTTGAGTTTTTATGCATAAATCAATTTCTAATCAGTTTTTAAAGATAAGGAATGGATTTTCTGTTTGATGATATTTTTTCCAAAAACTCACTCACAGTCTCACGTACTTAATTTTGTGCCATTTAACAAAGAAAGTCCAATTTCAAGCTAAACGCATGAAAATTTTATATTCCGAGATCTCTTTTTCGGGATCCCTCCCGCCCTTTACAGAAAGTAAAGATACTCGTAGTTACGACGACGGGTATTGAAATATTTTGTAATACCTACCATGAGTAGATATTCTGAAAATAAATCTTGAAAAATGTATCCTGATTGATTCATTTGCAGGGTGCTCATTTGAATCAAAAAGTTAATTTCGTTGGGTACGTTTTTTTTATTTTGATGTTATGCAATTACGTGAAGGCTGAAATATATATTACTCGTACTTCGATTCAAATGAGCATTTCCATTTTCAAACATCTGATTTTGATTCTACAGTCACCTAATTTATGGAATTGGAAAATTTGTACCAATGTCAGATATCTCACATGAATACATTCCTTAGAAGATTGTATAGATTTTAGTTAGATACTGAAAAAGTGTTCTACTACATTTATGTATAAGCAAGGAGCATGACTATGCTAAAAAGAACACGACGTTTATTAATTAAATATCTACTTCTTCGCGTTCTGTGATGCATTAAATAATTACCTTTTAAGTCTTTAAAAGAACTAAATAGCTTGTTATGGTTTACGTAAAATGGGAGTAGCCTAGTCAAGTATTGATGCAGGTTATGATTTGGTCACGTGCGTATAACGATGCTAACGTATATTATTATCTGTCTCTACCTGTAATATATTCTGCTCGTATTATGTGTATATATCTGTCTCTCAATACCATAAAAATGGACTCGAAATCCTAGATCTAGATCCACATTCAATATTCTCAGTTTCAAACTTCAAAGTGACTCAAACATTGAAAATAGCCAACAAATTTGAATGTTGAGTGCGTTTTGATTCTGTTTAACGTATGCGCCTATAATTTACAAAAATGTAATGCTTGTTGAATTTGTCCTGATTTATTTTTTACATCTTTGCTTTATTTGGTAATTTTTTTGTCAGGAAAATTGCATGTAAAATGTACTTCAATTTTGGTGAAGATTAGGGCAAAATTTTCTCACTTGGATTATTTTGTATAAAATTCAAGAACGTTTACGCTCAACTCTAACCTTGACCTAAATTATATCAATTTTTAAAAATATAAAGATGGATAACTCAACACACGAATTTGAAAATATGTAAATAATTTTCTATATAAATATGTACGTACTTGTTTCTTTATCATCTAATACATTTCACGCGAGTGATATAACCAGATAAGTAGGGTCTAACTAGTAAGTACTCTACCTATGTATACGAGTATTGGATTTCTTTGAACTCGTAAAAATGTACTCTTACTTGCTGATATGGTTTTCAAAAGTAACAAGTTTGTCGACATTTTTTCGACAGTAAAATTCTTACTTATTTTGTCAATGAAGAGACATTTTACTCTCATTTTTACCAAATATTTGACGATATTTCAAGAATTTTCATAATCTTAATTTTATTACTGAAAGTAATTCCAGCACTTATACTTTGAATTCTGTGACTCGAGCTAATCATTGGAAATGGGACTTTGTCAAACACGCATTTCAACTGCAATCCAAATGAACACATTTTCAGTGATTCGTATTTCGCAAAGAAGGGCTTGTTTCTAAAATAGGAAGAAATTCTGGTATTCATGTACCTGAAAAATGGCACTTGAGAGTGGAGTAGATTAATAGTGTAGAGCTTACTTTTATAATGGAATTGAAAAATGCTCGCGACTGCGCTAAGTAATTTATATTACAATATTAGTAATGTTTAATGCTAAACGTACATATAAACAGAATTTTATTTTCCAATTTTTAGTGAATTTTTGAAAATTGAGGTTTGTTTTATAGCCTATTTCTGGCACTCCCCTTCTCCTTACGAATGTATCGATAGTACCTAGTTTCAAACTGTTCCATGCTTTTGGGCAGAATTTAAAATTTTCCATTTCTGAATAAAAAATGTCTATGATGTATCATTCAATTTCGAGTCATTCCTTATAGCTCGAATCAAACGAGTCCTCAACTTCAATTTTTTTGGATCGGTGAGGAATTCTTGTACGTCTGGTCAAGTCTTCTTGGATTGTTAATTCGAGATGTTATTGCATCATATTGTTCCACATTTTAGTTTTATTAATTACAATAATTTGATATTAATAAGTAGGGCAACCCAAAATATGCTCTCATTCAAGGTAAAATATTCAATATATATTCGATTTTTTGAGGTGAAATATTCGACAAAAATATTCGATTACCCCTAAAATATTCGAAAATATTCGAAATCAAATTTGGTATCGTTTCACTCGCCTTTACAAGCACATTACAAAAATGGCTACATCGTTCGGTTTTGTTTCCTAAATCACATGAACTATTCGCAATTTCGCAAAATGGAACAAAATTGTTGAATTAAAATTCTATTTTGATCGTCAAAAAAAGAAAAAAAATCTAAGCTTGATTTAAAATTCAATCTTCATCATCATTTCATCAATCATCAATATCATCATCATTGAAAAGAACCATTTTTTTCATCTTCAACATTCTATGAAAATGACGTTTCCTGTGTTGCGATTCTCAAAATGCAAAAATTTCCAAAATATTCAAAAATATTCAAAAATATTCGATTAATTGCAAAATATGTGGTAATTTTGGACAAAAATATTCAAATAGCAATCAAATATGCGAAAATATTCATTTTAAGGCAAAATATTCGAAAATATTCGAAATGAAGTAGGTCTTAAATGAAAGGCAATTTTCTGAAACGTAAAATGATTTTGTTACATTTGTAAACGGAGTGCAACAAAAAAAGATTCAAAAAAATATATTGGGTTGCCCTATTAATAAGGAACAACTACAATTATTTTCAGTACTTATCTACCTCCAATTCTAAACTCAATTCCAGAGTGGCCTTGAGTAATTGTGTCACCACCGGAGATCGCTAAAATTTGAGCTTTCAGAGGGCTCAAGGCATCAGCTGGGATACTTCACCTCCTCCTGTTTGAACAGAACTTCGCTTTAATTCAGCTTTAGCCCCCTTTGCTTTACTCCGCATATCTTGCCATGTCTATGGAACACAGTAAAACATAATGTAGGTAGTAAAAAAAAATTCAAAAAAAATTATTAAATAAAAATTGAAGAAAGAGAGCATCATACTTTTTTCCAATTGGTGCCAGTCTTCTCACAGCCATAATTATTATTTATTCAGCTGTGTAGATATTTCCTCCCATTTTTTTCTTTTGTTGGTAAAAGTGAAAGAGTTTGATAGCTCTCCATCAACAATGCTAAAAACTTCTTCTGAAATTTATTTACTTTGGCAGCCCGTTTCTGTTTCATCTTAATTTCATTTTTGGAGTCGCTAGTATTGCTGTAATAAAAATTGTTAGGGGTAGGTTTCAATGGTCTAAATTATGGTAGTGCGCATTGAATTATGATACCTCATTTTGTCAAATTTTCTTGATGCTCTCTCTTCTTTCTTCCAATGGTTTATAATTATAAAAAATAATGAATTGAAATTAAATAAACACATGTAATACAACAATAACAGACTCATTTACTCATCAGTTCACCAAAATATCAGACAACCTTATCATTGGATTAAGGAAAACCCTCACCGATTAAGCACAGAAGAAATACCATTATAAGAAATTGATTATAATATGATCATTCATAGCAAAAATTGAATAATAAATTCGTTATTTGTTCACTACTTATAATTAATAATGTAGTCTGAATATTTCAAAATGAACAAAATCTCTAATTAAACCATTTAAAAGATTTAATAAATACAAAATTAGGTACAATATAAAAATTGAAAGTAAAAAACGTGTAAAATATAAAGATCAACAGGGTTGACCAAGTAAGCAAGTAAAAAAGATGTAATCTGATCACAAAAACAATGTTGCCTTTACACAACATTCTGCCTCAACAATGCTCCTTGGTTGACCCCAGTCTGTATGGGGACCATCAAAGTGTACACCTGAGCAGTTCGGATCTTGGTACTGGCATCAATGTACAAATCTTGTACTATTTTTTGAATGGGGGGGGGGGAGTTGGTGGACTTTAAAACTGTCTATCAGATAGTCATGGGGGATTGATCCAAAAGCATTTGAAAGGTCGAGCCAGACTAACACTACTTCACGCTTTCTGCGCCTAGCATCTTCAAGAATCGATTGTATCACAAAATTGTGCTCATGGCAACCGTCATGAGGCATGAACCCCTTAAGACTGTCTATCAGATAGTCATGGGGGATTGATCCAAAAGCATTTGAAAGGTCAAGCCAGACCAACACTACTTCATGCTTCCTGCACCTAGCATCTTCAATAATCGATTGTATCACAAAATTGTGTTTGTGACAACCCTCATAAGGCATGAACCCCTTCTGTTCCCACAAAAGGTGTCCCCCTTTTCCAGCCCATACTGGGATCCTGTCAGCCAGCAGCTTTGAGTATAGCTTAACTTGCCAATGTAGTTACACAAAGTCAGTGGCCTCCAGTTACTGATCTCCTTGTTGCCTTTTTTATAGATCAGAGTGTTACCAAATTTCCATGAGGAGGGTACATGTCCTTCTTTAAAACAGTGATTAAAAATGGCCTCAAGGAGGTATCCCTTTGGGTCATGTTTTTTCAAGACCATAATGAGATGCTGTCTGGACCTGGGGCTGTATTTTTCGGTTTTCGAAGTCGCGCCACAATTTGATTTCTAGTGATGGGGCGAGGAGAGCTTTTTGGGAGTCATCTGAAGATATGTTCGACCCAAATTCGCTCAGTGCTTCCTTCATACCAGCCGAGTCTCTTTCATAAGTTTTTGCCCAAAATACTCCCTTAAAATGCTCTTAAATTTTGGCCCCTTGATCTGGTAGAAAGATGACTCAGAATTTTTTATCTGGGCCATGGCCTTTACACAATTCTAGTGGTAGAGCTTCTGCAGTCTCGTCGCATCAGCTGCGTTGTATTGCATCCCCCTCCCAACACATGCATGGTTGGTTGGAGTGAGGGGTCCGGGGCACTGGCTTCGGTGGTGTGTTGCCAGGGAGAAGTACAGTTTTCATAAACATATCAGCTAAATTAGATTTAGATGGAACATACATAGTCTAACTTGAACAAACCTTTATTAACTAAATCTTTCACATAATCATATCAGCTAAGTTAGATTTAGATGGAATATACATATTCTAACTTAAACCTTTATTAACTAAATCTTTCACAAACTGATATTTAATATTGACATGCTTAGTTTTATTATAATTACCAGCTGATTCAGCGATCCTAATTGATGCTTGGTTATCTCCGTATAATAGTGATACATATTATCACCAACTTTAACATTTATTTCTAGCAGTAGATTTTTAATCCACATCATATCTCGAACACTGTCTATCATTGCGACAAATTCCGCCTCAGTGGTAGACAAAGTGACTGTAGTTTGCTTTCTGGTTTTATAATGGATCAAATTTTCAAACACATGGACAAAGTAACCAGTGACATGATTTTCTATTGCCACCAGGAGCCCATGAGGCGTTGAAATAGGCATCTAATAGGATGTCACAATTTGAAGAATACTTCATTTTTATCAATTTTGTAGTATATAAGTACTTTGAGACTCGTTGTAAGTACTTATAAGTTTCTTCAGTAGTTTCTTACTAACGTCTACTCAAACGATTCAAGGCATAGTTTATATCTGTACGAGTTCTTTTCATAATGTGTCATTCCGTAGGTAAAGGGCCCATTTGGTCGTTTTTATTTATCGAGATAATTGTGTTTTTAGTGAAACAGTTGAAAAAATCGAAAATCGAGGTCTTGATGGATTTCGGTGTAGAACATATCCGACTATCTCGTGTCGAAGTATCAAGGCCGCAGGTGCGCCCCAAGCAGAGAAAAACGGAACTAAAGTTTTTCTATAAAGGGCCCATTTGGTCGTTTTTGCTTTTTAGCAGTAAATTCGCTTCCAAAAAAATACCCTACAAATTATACTGCACCTAGTTGCCAGTGGCAACATGTATACCATTCAAAAACAAAAGTTATGTTGGTGCAGGGTTAGCCGTGTGACACTGACAACGAATCGCGGAGCAGGATGTCAGGGTTCGAATCCCGCTCGGGGAAGAAATTTTTTGAAAATTTTTTTTCATGATTTTTATTTTTACAAGTTGAATTTTGACAGAAAATGTAATTTAATCATTTTTTTTCTGCTTTTGAACTGAGTAATGAATTTTTATGCAAAATTTAAATTTATTAATCATTGTTTTTCAGGCTTAAAATACTCATAAACATGAAAATATTGAGTAAAAAAAATCGCTATTGCAGGTGGGTAGTAATATTTGACATCAGAAACAATAATCTTCAATTTTAGGTATGAAGGTTTTTGGATTACGTGAAATTTCAGTTTTTTTCAGAAAAAAAAACTTTGAAGGCAATTTTCTCAAAAGTTGAGTTTTTCAAATTTTTAGTTCTGGATTTTTTTTGGAGTTTTTTTTTGCACTTTTTGGGCTTCTATCCAGCTCATATGATTGCTCCAGAGGTCTACTTTACCCCCCCACTCCTAACTCAATATCGACCAAATGGGCCCTTTACCTGCGGAATGACACAATAGTCATGAGAAGCAATACTCGCATGGAGCGCCTGATTCTCCTGAGGAATTTGGTTGGATTTAGCAATCCGAGTAGTAAGCTGAATTTGAGTGGCCTGTGCCTCAGTCAACTTAATGATTGCATCAGCCATTCTATCAATTATCACACTACCACCAGAACTGACAGCACCGCTTTGGTTAGACATATAGATAGGGGACAGGGAGCGAGAAGCATGGCATTTCCGGAAACTTGGATAAGTGGAACTTACTACCTAGTTTAGATTCACAAAAATTTTTGGGGTTTTGTTATATTCCAAAGTAAATCAAAATAAAATTGAACTCAAGTTTGAAGTTTGAAATTTCAATTTTTACTTTCCGAACAGCGCGAAGCGATGTATAGGAAAGTATTGTTTTCGGCCGGAAAATGAACTTTGGAATTTACACTCCTTTTTGAATTTCGACTTCACACAAGTTTGTTTTGAGCAATTTTGAGATGATGTGTGTATGTATGTATGTATGTGTGTGTGTGTGTGTGTGTGTGTGTGTGTGTGTGTGTGTGTGTATGTATGTATGTATGTGTCAAAAAATGTCTGTACACGCGATAAAAAGCGACCTAATGATGATATCTCATTGAAATTTGCACAGATGGTCGGAAGTATGGTAAAGACGGCACAGTAAGAATTTGGAGTTTGTAAGTGCCATAAAAAAAATTTTATGAGCCTTTAAATGCGAAAAATGAACGTATAGGCAACCCCAACATTTGTCAAGGCTTAGTCTTTACGTGGTAAACATCACACATGTTTTGTCTCCTTTTAGTTCACCTGCAGTAGAAACTCATAAGGCGCGGTCCGAATTAGTTACGCTTTATTTTAAAGTGATTATTTTATGAATACGCCGCATCGCCATGGCGGGGTGGGTGTTTCTCATTTTTACGATTTTTCGATACCTCCTTTATGTTCGGAAAGTTTGTGATGCGTAGCATCAGATTTTTAAAAAGGGGATAAAATTTAATAAAATTAAATTAGAAATAAAATTAAAATTTAACATATCAAATTAGAATTTAAAATCTTAAGAAATTACCAGATCCAAAAAGAAAATAATTTGATAAAAATTAAAAAAACTAAAATGAAAATAAATAATAAGTATAATAAAATGATAAAAAAAACTCACCAGCAAGCTTGGTAGATATATTAAAAATTAAAAATTCACGAATTGGATTAAAAAGTTTACACTTTGATTTTAAAAAAAAAAGAGAAAATAAACACAAAAAAAACTTGGGGAAAATATTACAAACAAAAAGTGAGGAGATTAAAATTTGACTTGAAATAAAATACTTTAAAAAACACAGTAGCAAATAATGTGGTCTCAGAGAATTGGGAGTATAAAAAGATACTGACTTTTGGCCATTTCCTTTTGTTGTATATGTATATCAAAATTCTATCCTAAACCAAGAGGGTAATGCCGCCAGTTCAAAGAAATTGCCACATTGGTCATCATAATATGAAAAATCAATAATTTAAAAGAATTTTGGGGTACAAATGCGGCAACCAGTTGGTCAAAAAGGCTGACGCATTATGTTGCAATAATTGCTAGAAAAAATACATAGGGTAAATTCCAGAAAAATGAGAATAATCAACATGACTTAAGTTATAAGTTTCCCATATGAAAGAGTCTAATAAAGGTAGTTTTTAAGAAGGAAATGCGGCAAGAGT
Organism: Planococcus citri; assembly: GCF_950023065.1. NCBI lineage: Eukaryota > Metazoa > Arthropoda > Insecta > Hemiptera > Pseudococcidae > Planococcus > Planococcus citri. Next base: position 47,394,443 of record NC_088678.1, read on the forward strand.
AAAAGATGACTAATGGGCAAAAAAGTTTACCTAAGTAATGGTACCTATGCAGTATGCGCTTTTTACACTATCTAGGTATCCAGACAGTGTTAAAAGGCCAACACACTCGTTTTATCATTTAACACCACTGTATGTAAACAGATGGGTGTAAAAGTAGCTATTTGGTGCTTGCACCTTGAAATGTAAAAATATGTAAGTATCCGGATGTTTAAGAGACAGAGAGAATCCAAATACAGTTAAAGCTATATCATTACCTTAATGCCAAATCCGAGTATGTCCATCCAAAAAAACATCGTCGTTTTGCGTCACTGATAAGACTCTGGGAAGCCCTGAATTGAAAAATTTGCATCTGAGTAGTGAGTACAGTTAAAATGCACCACCGAAGATGCACGAAGCTGACCGATGTTCAATCAGAATCAACAAACCATTCCGAGCATATCCGAACCTTATCAGTGATGCGTAAAATCGTACTTTTTTTGTATGGACATACTCGGATTTGGCATTAAGGTAACGATATGCATCAATTTTTTCCTATTCAAATAATTTTCTCGTTGCTACGTAAAATCACATCACTGGTATAGAGGACTGAAAGAGGTATCAAATTTCAAAGGCACTATGTCAAGTCAGGTAGATGAAATCTCATTAAGAAAGGGGGAGGATGTGACTGAGGCACTGTACAGGTTTTGTCATTTTAGAAGCAAAATTTTTTTATATAACCCCATACATCAAGAATCCTTCGTTCAGACCTTTATTATGTGGATGTAGAAAGGTAAAAAAAATTCCTGGGTGTCCCCGCTCTTAAGTGAACTTTTTCGTACAAATTCAGGACATGTTCTTTTTTTTCAAATCCATTCTCAAAACTGAATTGAAAATTTTAATCGGGTACTGGTTTTTCAGACAATTTATATCAAGAAATTAGTTCACTGAAACGAACTCAACTCAATTTTACCGGACATGGGGAATCTCTCAACCTCGATCGTGTATGCTTACGGAGATGTGAGATCGTAGACATAGTTGCATGTCTTCTTACATTTTACTATGCTTAAATGCTCGCCAATCGTGAATAAAAACTCCTCCCAAGACTTTGAACTTGATTTTTATACGCACTGTAGAGTGTACTCTGCGTACTTAACTCTTATACCGTGTAAGTAAAGTACTGTGAGTATGCAGCGATAGGTCGAAGGGTTAAATCAGATTGACGGTCACGTTCGCTTCCATTAGCATATTTTTTCCTATACTTTGTGTGGCATACTTACGGCTGGTCGAAAACGCTGGTCAACATCTATCTTCGGCGATTCCTATATTCCAATATACTGGTACATTATTCAATTTTACATTTTTACTTAGTAGGTATAGCCAAGCGTGTAATTTGGAAATTGACGATGAATTCAACGTATCAACCCATCGTCGTATTCCATGCTACCAAACTCATCTCGTGGGCTGGCGATCGTTTTAATTCGTTAATTCTCTCAAGTATTTAACATCTTCGTGATTTTCTAATTCTAATGAATGAAAACGTATCGCTAATAAAACCTGGAACATTGGTCGTCATTAATTTTCCGTATACGAGTAAATTTATCTGGTTTTATGTTCGTATCTCTACTCGTAGGTATAGGTTTACCTAGCATACCATATCTGCAAAAGTGGACAGTCCAGCGTAAACTTGCGCATATTTTTCTCACATAATAGCGCATAATCTCGGAATTTTTTCTATACGCTTTGTATTGTTTCATTAATAATCCGTCGACTGTAATTAACGTGAAAGTGATTTATGGTCGGCATTCAAAATTCCTGCATTTCATAACCGATTAAATTCATCGATTGTACCATCGAAAAATTCATCCGGGGATTACCAAGCTCCGCTCGAATACCACCAATTACTTCTACCTAATTGAATAGTCCCGAGATCCTCGCCATTCTTCACTTTACCTTATGTATCATTCATCAATGCATCATTCATACACTTATTGCCACCGTAAATATTCGCGTACCTATACGAATATACGATGCATCTCATCAGCCAATCTTACATAATCGTGTATATTTTCGTCTACGTTAAGGCTATAGCCAGCCATTCTTTGTAGTTAATTTAATTCACACTTTTGAATATAACGTAATTCGTGGTTATAAATTTGTTTTTGTAAATGAACCAACGGTAATCGCGCGCTTATTGTAAATTAGCCTATGAGAAATGTACCCATCGTAAAATGTGTATCACGTAGCTAGACACTTCTTTTGATCCATTCTGCGCTCCCTTTCTATTTTTTTTTTACTTTTTTTTTTATTTATGTAACGTTTTTCGTCAAACCAAACGTTGCTAGTAGGTACAGGTAACATTGTATTTGTAATAAGTACATGATTGCGATGAATTTGCGTTGAAAATTTCAAAACGTAATCAAATCATTCACCAAATGTGTGTGTGCTCGTTTGAGATGTACATATTTCTACAAGCTCCGCATTATATGTAGTAAGTGTACTTACGAGATCATTACGCGAAAAGTGAACCATTGTATTGGTAAATTTCGATTGATGATGAACTCGACTGTAGCTGAGGTCTTCTATTATCGTTTGATTGACTTGAACAAAAGGTACATTACCTACATACACATGTGAAAAATATCACAAATGCTTATGTAGTTCTGTAGATAGGTCAAAAATTACTTAATGCGGAGTTTCAGGATTTTCGATCTTTTTTTCGGGAATTCAGCAGTTACAAAACGTGTCTTAAAATTATTTTTCAGCATTGAAACTAACAATTTACTAACGATAAATCTGTTTCCTCCAACTCTTCGTTCACTCCCCTATCTATTCAATCTCAGATTTTTTGACAAGGGGATCGTCGTTCATAATTTTGAAAATGTTGTGCAGTCTTATCGTAGGTACATACACATAGGTATTTGATAGTTTTACCTTTTATGAAATGAATTGGAACCAAAGAAATACTGCAGTATAGGTACGTTAGGGTGCCTGATGACAAGGAAATTTACTTTGAATGAGAGAATACCTACTTACTAAAATTTCGTTTACCGCAATTGCTGAATGCTTAGAAAACGGGAAAAAATGTGACAAATTTCACAAATGGGTAAAAAAAGTATCATACTGAAAACTAAAAAAAAAAAATGCCATGAAAAATGAACTTATAGAGAATGAAAACATACGAGTACGTGAATTAAAATGAAAGAAATCTTCGAAGACGTCTTCTATTGAAAAATAAAAAATGATCAGAGTAAATGCTGAAATAAATTACCCAACTATTCTAATGATAATGATTATAAATGCAAAATAAATGCAATTAAAGTAAAATGATTAATAATAAAAATTTAAACTGTAGATAAACTTGAAATGAATACAATGTAAAAAAAGCAACAAAAAAATGTCTTTAATCTTCGGATTCAAGAAAAAAAATGATTAAAATTAAAAATAACAAATATAAGAAATGCAATAACATCAAGAAAATAACAAGTAATGATGTCATTAACATTGTAGAAGTCAGATGTGTCCGTATGCTCTCGATCCGCTAGTCAAAATCCTAAGAGTATTTCCCTTGTTTTTCCCCATTTTTTAGAACAGAAATAATTATTATTAAAAACAAACAAATACACACATTTTTTTCCAATTTTTCTTTATCGGAAATATCAACAATTACAAAATATTATGATATTATAGGTAAAAAAATAAAAAAAATATTGAAATGCAGGAGATTGAAAATATGTAGTAAAATATTAAAAACAAAGAAGTGTAATTTCTGGTAGTTTGGCTTCAGGTTTTATTCCACTTGACTTGGAAATTTCCTTTTGGATCGGTTTTTGGCTCAAATTTAATTTTTTCTTCAACACTACACTCAAATTTCTTACTGCGGATTCTAAGGAATTGCGAAGTTCATACTGGCTTTTGGCTTCAGCATCCTTACAATTTTCCTCAATTTGATTCTGCTCTTGTGTGAGGTAACTTTTCAGCTCATTTACAGAGTTGAGCAGTTCACACTCAAATTTCTTACTGCGGATTCTAAGGAATTGCGAAGTTCATACTGGCTTTTGGCTTCAGCATCCTTACAATTTTCCTCAATTTGATTCTGCACTTGTGTGAGGTAACTTTTCAGCTCATTTACAGAGTTGAGCAGTTCTTCTATCTCAATATGATCATCACTGCACTGGTTCGTCTGGATGGATGCCTGGCGGGGGTTGAGCGCATCCATTTTGGTTGTTGGTTGGTTGAATTACGAATGGTACATTCGAAATTTGGTTAATTTTTGTGAACAGTTTATTCACTGATTTTTTTTCAAAAATACACGAACGTACACATTCGCGAATTTATTCACTCGTCAAACCAAACATTTTTTACAAGTTTAAAATCAAAATGTTTTTTCATATGGGTGCAATTTTTAATTACTCGTGTTTCGTAACTGCAGTAGCGGTAGGGTACTTATATCGTTCATTTGTATTTTGAGCATTGATGTCCTGTGCAATGATAAAGTTTTTGTAAACAGCTTTGGGGTGAAGTTTTATTTTTAATTATACATAACTAGAAAAACATGAAAATTTGGAATTCAAATTGAATTTTAAATGAATCGCATGATCAGTAATGGGATATGCAATAGTACATAGTTTATTCAACTTTTCTGCTACAGTTCTTAGATGTTCATAATTTTGTGCATTAGCCCAAAAATTATGAAGACCCGTCGTGTATTCTGCTGACATAGGATTTTTCAGATAATCTAACAATTTTTCGAAATTGGCCAATTCTTTTTTGATGAGAGCGGCACATTCGAGTTTTAATTCATCCAAGCACATCGGTTACATATACATATCTGTAACTGAAACAGTCATAGATGCTAGGAAACAAACAAAATCGAAAAAAAAGACAGAAAAGGCCAAAAACTAGCCACGATTATTTCTGGTTTTGGTTTTTGGTTCACAGTTTTTTTCTACTTATTTTTGGTTACTTAATTGGTTTTGACCAAATATTTATTATTTTTGGTTTTGAGTTTTGCACACTAAAAAAAAAAAAAAAAAGGGATGTGTGAAGTGAGAGGTGTAGGGAAGGTGTGAATGGGTTTTTCAGGGAGGCGTGTGCGGGGGTGAGGTGTGCAAAGTTTGTGAGAAGGCTTAGTCTGGTCACTTATGGTTGCAGAGGTCACTTGTTTGAAGCGTGCTTCAACTACACCTCTACCACAAAAAAAAAACGATTTATATTTGGTTTTTTCTTTGTTTTCGGTTTTCGGTTTTTAACAGTTTCAACTCCTGGTCTTGGATTTATAACCTCAAATACTATCTTTCAAACGCGGACCGTTTTTCCCAAAACATGTAGGGTAGGAATTGGACCAGGATTTTTTCGAAAATACCTTCTCTTTTGAGGACCCATATTTTCCCCCAAGGTATACCTTCAGAGCCCAAATTTTTTTTGAGTGACTTACACCTAAAAATGATTGACTCTATTGAATCTGTTCCAAATCCTCAAATATTTCTTTTTTCGCGATCCACCCAAAGTTGGTATTTTTACTTTGTTAATACGTATACTTATTTTGAAAAATCCAACTAACCAATTTTTCAAACAAAGAATTACCTAGAGTAATCAATTAAGAAAAAAATAATCGACTTTGATAAATTCAAGTGTAAGCGCGAATTACAAATTGCAGTGCCCATCTTGCATTACCAATCATGGATTCCAAATTGATTAGAATCCTACATAGTAACCTTGATCTACTGAACTGTCGTCAGCCACTGCTAGTTGTATTGAGTAATCTTTCATTTGGTTTGCGGTTTTCATTGACAATATCATTTCATAGACAAAATTCGCGAGCAGTGAGTTAATAATCTCATGAAATAGTATAATGCTTGCAAAGAATATTTTCATGGGCAGGTACAATTAAAACACTGTAGATAAACTAGACAAACGAGTTGAAGAGCAATTTTGGTTACGCTTACCATACACCCCAAGAGTCAATTGTAAGCATCATCATCTTAAAAGGCTTACTTTGCATATTCTTTCTAAGAGCACCAGCACGCGTCGCTCGGTCACTCGTCATCTTCACTGGTAGCTGAAAAAAAAAACAAGAATCGACAATGGCATCCTCGTGCGGTGCGCTCAGCGCTGCGGCTGAACTGGCTATTATTTCATTAACCGTGAAAGGTGATTCAAAATACGCACACGCTTACCTACCTCACCTGTGTTTTTCTCTGCTCGATCTTCATACACGCGTTATAATGCTGGCAATTAAAAAACTAACCATATTCGTTTTTTATTGTGACCTGGTTCACAAGTGTGTGTAGTTCGAGGTATTCGCTAAGCCGAAGAAGACCAAGACTGAAAAAAGAATCTCGCTTCTCTCGTTTTGTATTCACAATTCTCACGAAATACCTTCTTTTTCATTTGCTCGTTTGCGTTTTCTTTGACCTACACAAGAATCAGCTTCGATGCCGCCGCCAAACGTTTAATTACGAAAAGTACATAAGTACATATAAGACGAGCACCAGTACCTACAGTTTCAATTTTATTTATACTCTCGTACCTTAGTTCGGCTCATCCGCCATTTAAAATGGGTTAAAATGCTCGGATTAGGCGATAAAAGTGATTTCCTTTTAAGTGTTTCGTAGATACATTTATGTATTGAATTTAATTCAACATCAACATCACGCGTCATCGCGTTTTTGCTTCAGCAGCATCGTGATTTCGTCATTTTTTTTCCTAATATTACAATATAGGTACATATTTGTACGTACGTGGTATGTACCTATTTGTAAACCTTATTACAGCTACTATGTACCTGCCTGCTTTGTTACGGGTACCCAAGCCGACTTCTAAACAATTAAGGCTGAAAAGACGATTCAAAATTGATAAAGAAAAAATATGGAAAAAAGTAAAAGCGAAGTGGAATACATAGAAATTGAGCTATACCGAACGAGCTGATTTATGTGGTAACAACGACGCTTCGAACTTGATAAGGAAAAAAAGTTGAAAAGTTTTGAAAAAAACGAGGTTGATTCTATAATTCGATGGCTGATAAATGGCATACGTAGTGTCAAGTTGAAATGTCCAACGGTAGGTATTTGAGCGAGTATTTTGCGCGAAAAATTAATTAACAGTTTGTTTCGGGCGTGTTGTGGATCTTTACTTTACGTGGTCGGTATTCTATGTTGCGGTTATTGCTTTTTGAAATGTTTACAATGCGGATGATTAAACGGTTTTTAAGGTGAGTTTATTTAATGGAAATTCACTGGCGTATCTTTTCAAGTCGTTTTAAATGTACAGAGTACGTGTGTCGCGAGCCATTTGAACTATTTTTTGATATTTTTGGTATAATAGAATACTGTATCAACGATTTGAATGAATTGGATAACGTATCTGATTTTTAAAGCTTGGAAAATGAAAAATAGGTCATCGTGGTCCAATCTAGAAAGAGAAATTCGTCGCTTAGTGACGAATCTCGCTCTTTTTTTGGTATAGTGGAATTTTCCTGTTCCGAATTCAATTCTTGGGAATACCTACACTATACAGTAGCTAACTGAGAATTGAATTTGATATAAAACTCGCATCATGCATTATGGTACTTGAGAAATAGGAGTCCACTTTCGCATCTTCGTCGTGTACTCACTCCGAAGATGAGTCAATATACCAATGAAAATGGTGCCCGAGTACAAGAGTACAATGGACGCGAATTTGAGAGAATTGGATTTTCAAGTCGGAAGGCATTTTTTTCTCACTCAAGGCTCATTTAAAATAGGTAGCTGGTGTCCTTAATCGTCGTTGTCATTTTACTTCTTTGAAACGATGGATCCGAGATTTGACCCCCCCCCCCTCCATTTCATTGATGATGCTAATTCACCTATGCAAATTAATTGTTGACAGATTTTGAAAAAATCATTTTCTATTAAGAAAACTCTTTAAAGAAAGAAAGAGCCATCAGATTTTTGCTGGGACGCATAATTCATCATTTTTCAAAATCATGAAGCATAAACGATATTCTTGCGGCGAAAAGTGAAAAAACAGTGCAATCTTGAGTCTAAGCCAATGTTCCAATTAATTGGGCACGATATAAAAAAAATTGATTTTTGGTGATTTTTCAGTCGGTAAGTAAGGTTTATAGAGATTTCGAATAATTTTTGAAAGTTTTACTTCCCATCTGGAAACATCACTGATGTTTTTCTCCCCTTCGGAAGAGTTGAAAGCAAAAGTTTCGAAACTTTTTAACAATCCTTGGCTAATTTTCCTAGAAAAATCATAATTTGGTTAAACTGAGGTAGAAAGTTGTTTGCTTCACATCTCATCATTGACCTTCCGAATTGACTGGTTGCGGTTTTGCGCGGTTTTGGAGCTTTCAAGTTTTCAGTTTTGGAAAAATTTGTTGTACAAAAAAATGAAAATAACGGCTCAACGTTGATAAACCTCATATATTTATTGTTTTTGTGACCCTTTCGATCGATTTATTTTAAGCTCATTTCGTTCTGAATCCGTATCTGCCTGCCCAAACTGCCCAAACCCAAAATTTTTTCACGTGCGATTATTTTAGTTTACAATATTGTAGTAAATGGTCGAAAAAAAATTAACAAAACGAAAGAACTAGAGTAAATTAACATTATTACCAATATATAAAATTAAAAATCGATAACTTTACAATGATGGCACCTTACCTTAAGTAGTAAGTACCTATATAGAGGTAAATGTCTAATTAATATTACAGTGTTATGCGTAGCATCTGCTACAACGTCAACATCATAGTTTCTTTATTCAACTATGATCTCTATGCGCCTGTCTTTTAGCATACTGACCTTCCTAAAAAAAATTAATTTCAATATGTCTACCGAAGTCGTCATAAGGTCATCCTTTTGGCCAAAAATTGATGAAGTAGCCTCAAAATTGAATGATAATTTGTCAATTATTACTATAAAAGTTATTGTCAAATTGACCTTTTAATTACTGAAAAATATCATAAATTGTTGAAAAAATTGGCATAGATACCTACCTATAATTAAGCAAAATTTTGCGAAAATTTCTTGCAAATTTGCTCAAATTAAATGCCATAAAAATTGTTTGAATATACCGCAAAAAATTCTGTAAAAATCACCCATCGAAGTTTAAAAAGGTCGTCCAAAAGTGAAAATTTGATTATCCAAAAGTCATCAAATGTTCATCCTTTAGTAGACGCCTTGACTTTACAATCTTTTCGCCATAATTAATGGAGAAAATGTTGAATTTTAATTGATAGAAAATATATAGTTTGAAATTTTTTGCTTAATTGGATCAAAAAAGGTCATGAAAATGGTACATTTGTGTTTTTGGGCGCATACCTCTTTGGCTCTTTTTATGGTATTTTTCGAAATTAAAAACTCCAAAAATCTGCGGTAGGCTCCAAAACGGCTCAAAATCATTATCAATCTATTCGGGTGATTAATGATGAAGTATTGGTCATTCAGTTTTCTACTTCAATTTGATTAAACGTATTCTGTAGCAAAAAATATGTCTTAATTTAAATTTTTAAAAATTCGTCAAAAGATCTTAATTGAAATTTGGCTCCTGACACTTTGACATAATTTTCTGTTTTTAGACACTCTTGATGTTCTTTGATTGGGTCGAAACACATTTTCTGCTGGTTGGGATTTGGGATACCCCCTTTGTTAAATCCCTCGTAATTCGATGTTCTTTGATAATTCAAGAAAAAAGTTGAATTTTGTAATGGAGCATTTTTCTATAGGTGGGTTGAATAATTATTTCAAGAGTCTCCTCTTGACGTCATTTCATAATGATTCTTTGTTGAGATCCGCAAAATTTTTGAAAAAAAAGGTAATAAACGATTCGTTCTACTCTCCACCTTATCATTTTTTTTTGAGATTCGTACATTTTTCTGTAGACATCTGTCCAATTCTCGTAGATAAAGATACCGAAAACTTATAGTTTCGTATTAATGCGAATGCGAGCTTATAAAATGTAAAAGAAATTCATTGTGTGTGGAAGCAAGGTAATAAACGTCTCATCGATACGGAAAAGTACTATAGACGTTTAATTGTAAATCATCATCAGCGTAGTATTCGATGTGATATTTGAACTGTTCATCAAAACACGTGTGATTCGATTCCTTTCACTGGAAATGGCGCGTATAAAAAGTTCAAGTTTTCGAACGCTATATAAATCAAAAAGTAAAAAGAGGCCAGCAATTCTACATTCATATAAAACTTTAATGATGGCTATAAAAATGAAAAAAAAAAGTCTTCGGCAAAAGCTATAATATACCTACTATTTCTGTACCTGCGGACATTCTTATCAATATTCAGACACCGACCGTCACAATTGGTCAAATTATTCGAAACAATGTTGTTGGGCTCTTCAGGTATCGCCAACGTCGTCGTCGTCGTCGTCGTCGTCGTGGTTTTGACGAGAAATGAGAAAGATAGAGATACAAAAAAAGAAAAAATTGAAAACAACATAACCACTGTGTGGGATTCTTTCGCTATTGTATCGATATTTTTAAAACTTTCTTGCTGTGGGTGTGATATATGGTTAAATGGTAATTCAGTGTATTTGATGGGTATTCGTATTCTATTTTGCATAGTGGCGTGTTTTGTTTTCACTAGTTTCTGCTAAAAGAGGAAGTGTTCCGTATGATTTCTTATTATAGATTAGCATCTTTTTTTATTGTTATTTTTAGACGGATAGTTTTAAAGATGGGTTTCGTTTTCTAAAACATATTTCTTAATCGTTTTCGATTGTGTCCAAGATATAGCTGAATGTAGGCCTGTGGGTTTTGCCTTGTATCTGTGTACCTTGTTACGTATTTTCCTCAATTCTACTACTTCATGGATGCAGCTTTTTATATAAATGTGCATTGCAAAACTACATGTGGAGCTACATATATAACAAGAATGTTGCTATTATGATGCAGATTAGACTACTTTCTATTTCATCTAAACGACCGAGTAATTAATTTCCAGATTAATAGATAATTAAGATGTATTATTGTGTTATATGGGTTAGCTAAGTTAGTCGAGCATATATGTATTGTGGTCACATTTTTGGCAACCCTGATTCAATGCACCAATAGGCGTCAGTCGATGCGGAACCATCGAGTTATTAAGTTGTGTATGATCGCGTTACTAAAGTGAATAATGTATAATATGATCTTATATAGGATAAGTTATACTCGTAGCATCAATTCCAATATTTTATTTTCTCCTATTATTACCTATTTTTGCTTTACTGAAATATTATGTACTAATGAAAATCTTCTTCTTGTAAATTAAGTAGGTATAATATGGATTTTATTATGCAACTTCACTCACCCATTAGTTTCCTGTAATGACATTTCATTTCAATCATGTTTAACATCCTAAAGATAATTCATACTTACACGTCCATCAGCCTCAGTGTTATGGGGAAGTCTGGCATACATACTCGTACTTATGTGTATTCCAGTAGTCGTCTACTCCGCGTGCAGTACACCTAATTATTATGATTATTGCTTGAGATTAGCGTAGCTTATGCTATTTCGCTGTGTTGAATCTCGTCGTGGAACCTGTTTTCATCTGTATCTACATCTACTGGACTGGAGTCAAGAGTACATATTTTTCGCTCGATTAGACTAATATTTTCCAAAAACAAAAATGCTCTGGGTTCCAACGGACAACAACGTGATGAAAGGGAAAGTTGTATAAAATTTTTCACAGATGTCTGGAATAACGTTATTTTTTTTTTTAATTCATCAACAAACCGTAGGTAGATAGGTAGAGGTACATTTGTTTTACAAGCGTAATGATCAAGAGTTAGTTGAATTATATTGAAACAACTCTCCGATTAAGTCTGGTTAATTGGTAAAACATAGTTTTCTTCGTGTTCGGCCGTCTGTAAAATGTTAGAAGGTACTAGGTAGAGATGCGCTGAAATTCATTGCTCTGGCTGGCGCGTTAATTACGCTGCATCGAATGATCATTTCGGGTCCGAATTGCGCATTCGGAATTGAAATATTATAAATAGGCGGTGGATAAATAATTAGCCGGAATGTTTCGTTAGTTTTGTTTCAATTCATGTTTGTGGCTGCCTTGCACTGTCCATGCTATCTGTCAAAATGTTGAGTGTTTGTCTGTATTCTTTTTAGCAGAAATTGTAGTTGGATTTTCTCCCTATTATTAATGCAGAATAAATGCAACATAAAATTGGAAAATTGCAAACAATTCAGAAATTAAATTGTACGAGTAAATACCCGACAAAAAATTTTGAAACAAAATTGAAAATTACGCATCTGTGTAAATTGATCAGCCACAATTTGTTGAGAAATTCATTCAAAATCATTTAATCAAATAAGCTGGTCTGGACATCGTTTGATTTTTTTCAAATTGTGAAGAAATGGAGAAATGCATTATAGATCAAAGATAGAACCTTATCCAGAATTTATAATTACTGAAATGAAAGTATGTATGTAAGTGTATGTACTTACAATACAAAAATGCTTACTGTTTCACTTCTTCGGAAACTAGCAACCATACACTTCGTCATTATGGCTCCTCACTGATACTTTTAATGAACTAATTTCGTTAATTTCAAAATTCGTAAAATGTGTTAAACCATTAAAACACAAACATTATTTGCAATATAACAATGCAAAAAATTATTCCTTAAAGATGAAAAATTCAAAAAAAAAGAAACTAAAAAAATGAACATTTTTGCAATATTATCCTTCATTGTTCTGTAAGATTGAAAAAAATGAACGTTGGAGTAAGATGAATCTCAAGGAACAGTCAATTTTTCAAAATCTCATTTTTGATATTTCTGACTTAGAGCACTTTTTAGATTCCATTCACCAACTTTCAGAACATTAGATAAATTTTTTTTTTGAAGTAAAATCCATTTTTACAAGCTGCTACCAGGGGTTGTGAATTCCAAATGTGCCAAAATTAGTGATGCGAAGTAATGATGAAATTTGGTATTGACAGTATCGAATATATTTGTGAAACATATTGATAGTATCAAATAGTATCAAATCCATTAAAGGGGAAAAACAACATTAATTATTTCAATTTTCAATGACTCTTTTGAGATATTTATTTGGTATGATAGGAATTAACACATCCATAACTATAAAATTTAAGTACAGGGTGTTTCACGGGAAACAGACGATTCTAAAATGGAAAATCTCCCTGAAAAATGAAGATATCGCGGAGGTGGCGGTGTCTCTGGGTAGCCAATAACATCAATTTTACCCTCTTATGGTTGGTTACAGCCACCGCGCTCTCGGTACCTTGGCATATTGAACAAAAGAAAAAATCGTTTTTGCGGTGAAGTGAATTTCTCAAAAAAATTGAAGATCAAAAAATCAATTCTAACAAAATGTAAATGAAAGATGAGGCAAATTATCATCTCATGGGTGCTGATATCAAGCAGAACTATTGCTACGGGGGTCCAACGGCCAATTTTCCGCTGATGAGCGAGGAGAAACCCTTACACGATCAACGTGTGACTTAATGGGTAGGTGTTGCTTCATGGGGGATTATTGGCCTGTTTTTCTTTGGCGGAAATGTCGACACTGCGCGGTACATAAACATGATAAACACCTCCGGTCCCCTCTCAGGTGTGGCACAGACGTTCATGATCGATTTGGTTCAAACAGGATGGGGCTAAGTGCCATAACACCCGCGAAATCTTGAATATTCTCCGTGAACCTTTTGATGGCCGTTTTTTTCAAAGTGTGTGGAAATGGAGTGGCTTCGCCCAACCTGACTGTTCAGGAATTTTATTTGTGGGGATATTTTAAACCATGTGTATACAAAGATTGCCCGCTAGATTTGGAGGATTTCAAAATGGGGATTGCTGATAAAAATTGAAAATTATACTGGCTGTTTTGCAGAAAATATTAAAAAATTGGGTGAAAAGATTGAGAGCATGTGTCGCCGCTGATAGTCAACATTACGTGGATGTTTTATTGCATACTTAAAATTGATGTTATTGGGAACCCAGTATAAAAATTTTGAATTTTTTCACCAAGTAGTTTCCGAGCATTTCAATTTTAGAATCGTCGGTTTCCCGTGAAACACCCTGTACTTATTAAGGTAATAAAATCAATGTTTTTACTCGAAACAAACAAGTTTTTATTCTAAAAGGAGCAAATTTTTACTTAATTAACACATCCATAACAATAAATAAATCCAATCCAAGTATTAGGGTAATAAAATCAATGTTTTTACTCAAGATCAAACAAGTTCTTATTCTAAAACAAGAGTTTTTATTCAAAAGCAGACAACTTCTTATTAGAAAACAAAACAATTTTTTACCTGAAAAAAAACGTATTTTTATTAATGGAGATCAGCTGGAAAGTACCGACATGATGTATCAATTCCTTCCAAGGTATCAATAATATCAAATGGTATCAATAATTATTTTGCTGCTGCATAAACGCTTCTCTATTTTGTTCTTTCTTCAATGTCATTAATTGCAGTTTGGATCAGATTTTTCACCTCCAATTGGTCAAATCAATTCATCACTTTCAGTTTCATCGAGGTGTAGCAAGATTGAAAGAAAGCTTTCATGAGGTCAACCTTATCCTTTTTTGTGGAACAAGCGACATCCCTTGCCAGATTTGCTTTTTTATGAATGAAATAGGTAATTACCATGTCTACAGCCTGGGATAGTTTTTTGGATTTGATGTGGGCAATGAATTCATACTCCAAACAAAAACACCTAATTAAACACACATTAACAAATTATTTGATATTGGCAATTTTTACCCAGGTAGTGTATCCTGAACTTTGAGAATCATCTTCTCTCTCTTTAGAGAAGGAATCATCAGCATCAACAGTGTTATTTAGAGGTTGAATAGATGGAGAAGCAATTACTGGAATACAGGATGATGTTGAAGCATCATCAGTAATGTAGTCTTTTAAGAATGCCATTTGCTCTGTGAAACACCATGGCTTAAATGTTTTTGCTTTGGAGCCACTGGCTTGACTCTTAGCAGCTTGCTTCAGGGAATTTCTGAAACACTGTTTCAGGTTTTGCCACTTTTCTTTAGCTTCATCTCTTATAGAGAAAATCCTTAAAATTAGTACTTAATGATAGCCTAATAGGCCAGCTACAATATTTTTCATATGTATGAGCTAGGCCTATGATTACAAAATAATATAAACTCACCTTAGGAATACCCAGTGACTCTAGCTATTTTAGCCCAGATGTTGATTCTCAACTTGATATTCTTATAATTTTTGTGAGTCAGGTCATACAACTCAGGCCTTGACCTGACCTTCTCAATGAGCACCACTTCTTTCTATAAAATAAAGAAATTTGACAATTATTATTATATTTAAATTGCAGCTTTTGATGAAATGCTATGCGTAATAGTAAACAGCTTACAAGAAAAAATAATAATAAATGAATAAATGAATTAATTAAGTAACTTACTTGAACTTGACCTTTGATTAAGCATCACTCCAACTCACCAGGTTCTTAAAGTTCTTCATCTTCCTACAGCACATGATATCACAAGTAATAATGCCTTCACTTATCATCTGACGTGTGTAATGTAAATAAATTGAATTAAAATTAAAAATAGAAATATTACTTTCACATAACACTAATTTTTCTCCTTTTCCGCCTTTGCCGCATTTTCCACCTCTTCCATGATGATATTGATCAACTCCCTCTTGATCATAATTTTTGATTTTGAACATTCCAATGAATTATAATAGTGTTCAAAGAAGGTAATAAAAATAGACTCCACTTCTTTTGGTATACCTTCCTTAAGGACCAAGTTGAGAAGTTTATCAGACATTTCCATTTGCGAATGATACTGATTTTGCCTTGGCAGCGGCTGTGGTGGATTCTGTTGAGGTGGAAACACTTCTGTAACAATCGCGTCAGTGGCTTGAAAAAGGAGCGCCACAGTCTACCATTACTATCCTAGGAATCCTGGGTATTATTCTCCTGTGCTGCCATTTTATTATATTTGTAAATTCTTTTTGAAATAATAATGAAAACTATCACAATATTATTTATTGTTCTAAATACCAAATGAATAGTTAATTTTCTCCTTATCAAAATTGTATCACAAGTTTTGAATGGAAATTAAAACAGGGAAATTCAGCCAATCGAAAGAAAGCAAAGTATGAGACATCTCCGACACAAGTCTCAAAGATTTAGCCTCTGAAGAGCGGAGATATAGGCCCTGTAAGTCAGCTCAGAATGGCCATTCTTCTTGCAGCAGCCACAAGGGGTGAACGCAAGGGAGCAAGCCTTGGCCAAGTGTCCAGACTGGCTGCAGAGGAGGCAAAGACGGAGTTTAGTGTATTGGGCACAGCAATCATCCATGGATTTATAGGTGAAGCAGTCCTTGCTGATGTGGTTGGATTTTCCACACAGGACACATCCATTGATGGCTACAATGGGAGTGACAAGGGCAGCAGCAAATGGTGGACAGCGTGCATTGCTGGAGACTGGATCCAATTCTGATGACCCGGAGAAGGTGGCTGCTGTACATTCATCCCTTGATATCACAGTCTTTATTCCAGTAAGGTGTTGCCAAGGCTATACTGGACAAGATATCATACAAAAAAAAATGTATTTCAGATTTACTTCTAGGTTTCAATGCATCAGCACCCATTGGGAGTATGTAGTTGATCGCATCATTTTTGGAGAATCTGTGGAATATTCATAGTTGTGATTACATTCTATCATGTAATCATCAGTGTATGTACTATGTATGTACCTGTAACGTCTTATGAACTCCAGTTCAGTATATTCCTTCATTGGATTACTGCGGTCACAGAGAAATCTCTGAGGCAACTGGACGAGTTGATGTAATGTAACATTGTAACTGCTGCAGCATGAGTAGATATATATTCCATTGGAATTGATAAATAATTGAAAAATACACTGCAAAATTTATACATATTATGTACTTAGCCTCAAAAAAAAAAAATATCACAACAAATAATAAATAAATAACCCAGAAAACTAGAAACAAATAAGTAAAAATTCAAATATGGAACATGATGATAATACATGATACCTAATGAATAATTAAAAAATAAACCAGAAAATTTAGAAATAAAAAGAATATTACAACAAATAATAAATTCGATACTATATATTCGTGATAAAAACCAAATTGTTATCTATAATATGTGAGTGGGTTTTTCCCCTTAAGGTTCCTCCACAGGTATGTACCTTGAAAAATCCTTATTTTATTCCTTTCTTAATTCCTACTTTTTAGCATACCATTTTTTCCTGAAGGTAATTTCTTGCATACACCCCTCAGTCATATGAATTACAAATCACGATCACGAATATGCGAGGTTCCAGTATTCAGCTGAGTAAAGGACCTTTTTCCTGGTCAAATCGTTCTTTGTGTAAAGATACCTAGGCTATCCTGATATGCGTATCGGAGCATTGAATGAAAAAAATGGAGATGTTGGTTCATAAATTCCCTCAATTTTATGAAGAAATAACGTTTTTATGTATTCATCTGGGAAAATAGTGCTGAGGTCCTTATAATCTCTAATAATTGCGTCAAAATCGGCTATGAAACGATCGGCATCGAATCCAACCCTGAATCTTAAATGCCGTTTTCGATTGTGTAGTGTAATCATGTCCTGGCAACGACTTCCTCCAAATGGGATAGTAAAAGTGGTCATTGTTTGATAGGCACTAAATACATTCATCACTCTTCTGCTTATTGACTATGAAATGGATGCACAGAGATATTGAACAGTTTGGGCATCCAGCATCACTCCCCTAGCTGGAGACACATTCACACTTGTACCACATTCACTCTGAATAAACAGTAGCAAATTTAATAATGCATGGAAGTCTAATTCTACCATCATTTTCCATACCTTGAAGTTGGAGTGTCCTTTCAATTTTTCGTGGTTGAAAATAAATCAAGGTCTTGGCTGAATTTTGTCAAGATCCGCCGACTTTTTTCGGAGGATTCACCATTACCATATTATCTCTACATAAATTTACAAAATAGATATTGTATTCAGAGCATATTTTTATAAATTCGTCATAAAAAATGTAAATTCTTTAATGAAAGTCGAATACGAGTGCGTGAGTTTTTACGTAAACGCGATGTTTTCATAAACACACCGCGATACAATGCGAGAAGCGGAGAAAGCAATTGAAATTTTACAACGATTGTCGATTTGACATATTCCTAAAGAGTTTTTACCCATATTCGAAGAACAGAATAAGAAAAAAACCGCACACGCGTGAATTGATTTTTAAAAAAATACCTTACCTTCAGGTACAAGAAGTCAATTTTCGAGCAATTGTCTTGTGAAAGCTTTACCTTGAAATTGTGGTTTTCATGTAATTTCAACGCAACAACGACAACAACAATAACACGTGGTAAAAGTTGACATCCCACACAGTTGCTATGCCATGTGCAATGACATCGAGTAATGGTAAAGCTTTAATGAAAATAACACGAGTCGCGTTTAAATGTTTTTTAATTATTACTTCATATAGTGTTGCATTTGGATATTATATAGGTACCAATGTAATTTGTAAACAATACAGAAGAACATAAGCCTATATACATGACATTCTATCATCACACATCAAGATCAAGTGTGAAACGAGAGGGTGTCAGTGCCACACTCTAGTGACATTTTCTTTCTCATTTCATCAATTCGTTTGTGTCAAAAGTAGGCTGAAATTTCACTGCACGATAATGGAATTAATTTTATGAAATTTAATTCCAAGTGCAATGTTTTTTCAGTTGTCTTTCGTACTTAATAAAAATGAAGATGACTAACATATGTTTTTTTTTCTTCAATCGAGGCCAAAATGACATTTGAAAAGAAAGGTACCACTGTTCTAAAGATTAAACCGAGTGCATTGTGTCTTTTTACAGGTCCAGCGAATTCGTAGCACTTATCGCTATATTTGCAACGTTCTTCTTATTACTGCATACGAGAGATCTTCATTCGAGATTAAAAGAAATGGAGAATAAACTTCAACCAGATGAGCTGTCCGGTCCACCTTCTATGGTGACAGGTATGTTTAATTCGTATTTGTTCAGATTTGTAGATGACCTGGTAGCGATTATGCTAAGTCACCTTTTGTCGAGTGTTGAAAATATCATTACGGTATTCGTTATTTTTCTACCGGAATATTAATTAGTTCTGCGGCTTGACCATATTACCTCAATTCGTGTAGTGATCTGTGGCGATGTGCGTAGCGACGGTAGTTTTTTTCCTTATTTTTTTTTGTTTTGGTGAAAATAGACGAACTTTGTAGGTGAGGTGGCTTTTCGGTGTATATGTTTGTGTTTATGATACCGCAAGAATTGGTTCGTATCGAGTAATTGAACGATCATCGTGGTAGGCTTAATATTTGATATCGAAATTTATAATGATTTTATAGGCTTATGAAGTGTTTGGTTGATTGACCGATGTCAGTGTTTTTTTTCCTAACTATTTATTAATTTCCTTCTACTATGATCCCATTCGAGATTGAATATTTAGAATTTGAGGTCTTTCTAGCACTATATGTCCTGGAAAAGTACTATAAATAGTTTTAAAGCAATTCTTCCTGTTATTGGGAGAGTTTTTTCTTACATGATTACAAGAATGTTGTTTACTCGTAAGCTCGACGCTCGGCTGACTGAGTTTCAGTTTTATTGATCATTTTGTAACCTTATAGGCTGTATATACCGTATAAGTGGAGCTTATACCACAAGTAATACCAAGTACTGGAAGGTATTCGAACAATTTTTTATCATTCATGTTACATGAAGTTTACATACGTTCGAAAGTAGAGTAATGAGATCATCGCGAAGTCGCCGAGAATGTCCCTACATATGTATATTTTGATACGAGTTGTACATATGAATGAACCACTTACACTTATGTACGACTTATGTATACCGATTTGTAATACTGTCATTCCATTGATCGTGTCAAATGCTCGCGGTACTTTTTCTGCGAAGAAATTTCGATTCTTGGAATCGCACAATTTAGGTACGTTGATATATTTTTGATCAATTTCTTTTCTTCGTTTACGAAAACAATGTACCTACCTACTGACTGCTAAACTAAATACGCAGGTATTCGATTTATAAGATCCCATCTCATTGGCATGCGCAGCGAGTGGCCGAAGAGAGGATAATGAATGAGATTTTGTGTAGTATGCGAGTATGAGAAAATAATGACTATTAATTGACGTAGGTATCCTTACGTGTAATTGTTTCTCGCCAACGATTATGTATGAATTATTGGTCTTCGTGGGTATTTAATGAGAGTTTCTGGAGGCAATTTTTTTTTCTTTCATTTATTAATTCGTTTTGTTTATTGCGGTTTAATTGCATGACTGGCTTTGTATCTCGCTGCTGGATGATGATGGAATGATTGTTCGATTGTTTGTTTTTTCGATTTGATTCTTTGGTTGCAGAATTGATTGAAAAAGGATGGTATTGGGGCATTTCATCATTAGTTTAAATGGATTTCTGCAGGAAGTTGGAGGAGTCTCTTGATTTTTTTCAAAAAAAATTGTAACGTTATGCCCCCCCCCCCCGCCTTTGACTAAAAAAACTACTTCCATTCACTTTCCCAGACCTATTACGTTCTCTTCAAACAGGCATTTGTTTTTTTGTTTTTATAGAAATTTTGATGTTATCCCCAGATTTATTCATGATACCTAATCGAAAATGAAAAACTCCTAGAATTCAATTCGATAATTTGAAGAAATCAACTGTGTACATAATTACATCTTACGGGTAACCTTCGAGAATTGTTTTTGTTATAGGATTCTAAAACCCTGAGTGGGGGGTCCGCGTTCTCCAATTTTAGTCAAGACGTGAATAAAAATGAGTGGTTTGGGTAACACATTGGTTGTAATGATTTCGGTGGTGCTTAGTTTAATTTTGACTCATTTTTAATTATCAATATGTTTTTGGGGGAAAAATGGATTCGTTCTTACAAATATCCAGTATTTGAAGTTCTGTGTCGACCTAAGTTATTTTCGTTGAAGCCCACGATCACTTTCAAGATTCTTACCTATAAGCGGTTAAAAATTTGAAAATCGCTGATTTTTGGGTGAATTTTGGGTTATGAAAATATTTATATGTATCTTAAATTATAGGAGTGAGTTATGCCAGAATATTGAAAGATATCAAGGGGAATATTTTGGAAAGCAGTGATGTTTCAATTTTTTTGAAACTAGCGATAATGACCAAAAAATTGGCACCACTGCATTCAAAAATACTTCCCTAGCTTAAGAAATGCGATTTGCAAATTTTCAATCGTTCAGTAGAACTCTAAAAAGTCTTAGATTTTGACAGCAATGTTCCAGCTTGGCGCAGAATCTTGAATAGGTACTATCTATTAGAACGGGACCATTTTCCCAAGACAGATTGGGTGGGGGCTAGAGTGAAGAAAACACGATTTTTCTGCAAATTTGTATTTGTACTTGCTCTTTGAGGGTTCATGTTTCTCTTCCGTCTTCCAGGAAAATTTCCGAAGTTGGAATATTTTCTGGGTGATTTTCAACTCAAAATGAAGGTCTTCGCTGAATTTGATCAATTCAAAATCCAAGACCATTTTCTGAAAATTTTTAAAATACTTAGATAAAAGTTTAAAAAAATTGAACAATAATTGCGCTAACAATCGTTGAATAAAATGTGTTGAAATAACAAAAACCGCATTGAATATTGCTAAAAATTGATAATATTTTTCAAAACTTGAACTGAAGATTACAACTTTTTTCGAAATTCCGGAAAATTGTCAAAAATTTGATAAAATTCAAGCAAATGTGAACAAAACTCGGCCAAAATTGATTTAAATTTTTTAAAAATACCATTCTTGAAAAAGTTGGTTCAAATATAGCAAAAATCCGCTCATTTTTCCTTATTCCAAGTAACTTTTTCTTCCGTTACGAGAGAGTGGTGTGATTTGTGCCTGCTTTTGAGTACCTCTACCTACCTAAATAAAATAATAAATGCAATCTTCTATCGAATCCCATGCAAAGGGTTGGTGTGTGCTTTTTCAGACTTTTTCATTATGTTAAAATGGAGACATTTTTAAAATTGGCCATTTCCAACATTTTCTTGGCCAGTTTTTTATGGAAATTACTAAATTTTTTGTTTCAATTTAGAAATTATGAATATTTATCAAAAAACTACTCTTCGACTTGACGTAGGTGTGGAATTTGGTGGCAGTGTGCTTCTTTTCGATTTAACTTGTCAGAAGTACCAAGTTGGCATGCAGGAATGTTAGAGATTTTTGAAATTTGTGGAGAAAACTTGAGAGAAATGCTCTAGAACGTCTAAAGTTCAGGAAAAAAAATTATTTTGGGTGTTCGTATTGACTAGTAACTGAAATTCAGTTTTTCAACTCAAATACCTACTTACTTGATTTTGTAGCAATTTCGAAAATTTTATTCTTTTCATCAATTTTTGAGTTTGGTGTTTTGACAGTTTGGTACATTTTCTAAAAGTTGAGAAATAAACTCAAGCAGCTGAAATTTTGGATTTAAGATTTTCACCTTTGTTTTCTTGGATTCTTCATCTTTTGCTCTGAATATCTCGAGAATTCAAGCCTCCCACTTAGAAAAAAGTAAGAAAAATGTTCTGTAAATTTGTTTTTCTATATTTTTTTTTCAATAGGACCTTGCGTCAGGAGTTTTTCCTTTGCTTCCTTGACTTTTCTATCTCTTGTTCCATAACCATAATATTTCAATAATCAAACCCCCCTCTTAGAAAGGAAGAAATGAATATTATGTTATATAAATTTGTTTCTCATTATTTTTTTCAATAGGACCCTCTGTCTATTAATTTTTTCATAATGAATAAATTTTTAAAAATTTTGAATTTTTTCTAAAAGAAGTCAAAACATGTGTTAGACTAAGGGATCATACGAAAAAAATGAAAAGGAACAAAATTATGGTGTTTGAAATTTCCTATCACTTGAGTGTGTTGGTTTTTCTGGGAAACTTTATTTTTGAAATCATTTGAGCAGAAATTAGATGAACGACTTTTTTGGACCTCGCATGGTCCACCCTAAACATTGAACTGTTACCCTTAACACTCCAGCATTCGAATAAAAATTTAGAGGAAAAAAATGCACATTAATTTTGCTGGAAAATGGAACCCCTTCCCCCCCTCACCATATAAATTTCGTGCACCTTACCACTCTGCTTACACCCACAACTTTCTTACATAGATATGGGAAGAAGATGAATGAGGTAAATAAATTTTACTCTCACAATCCGTTAGAATGGCTTTCAATGACCTTGTTAAGGCGTCGCGACGTAAGGTGGTATGCGGCGCGTAATAAGATTTAATGAATTCTGCTAGGCTAGCTAAGATTAAGTACTTAACAAAGTGCATACAATAAGAGAACCGAGAAAAGATTAGAAAGGAAAAGGGGTGAAGAAACAGCGTACCTGTGTATAGTCTCTACTATGCTATACACACCATAATCACATTGCAAATTCATCATCGCCACCTTATTAATTTTCACACTAATATTAATAATACTTCCTCATGCATACGTTTTCTGTGAGCTTGTTAATTACGCGAAAAAATACATTACATTGCGAGATAAAAAAATGTACTAGCTTATGATAAGTGTCTCGTACAGTAGAGAAAAAAAAATAAAAGTTGTGTGTTAGCGTTAAAGAAGATGAAAAAAAAATTATAATAAACGAAATGTGCATTATGAACGAAAAAAATGAGAGAAATAATAATAATAAAAAAAAATTCTACGAAGGAAATATGGCCTGTGTGATGGGAACCAGGTAATGAACATCGGTATAGGTCACCAATTCACCATGTTGTATAACGATCAGAGACGGAAATATTAACGCGTTACGTTATTTAAAATTACCTTAATCTACATACACAGTTACACTCACACACACACTCGCGTACTTGGGTAGTAGTATAAGTATATCTTATACAAATTCAAACATAAAAACTTACAATAATGAACACATGTCGTGTGTGATGAACCTTATTCATGGCAAAAGTATCCTAAACACAGGTACTCGTACTACGGCCACAGGTACTGGTCGTCTCGAGCAATATTATAAGTTTGTGTAAATTTTCACCTACATGAAAACTTTTATTGTTTCAACATGGAAAGTAAAATTAATACGAGCGGTAAAAAAAATATAAAATCTGCATCAAACTTGTACGTACCTACTTCAAATAGGTACTATTCTCGTAAAAAATTTCTCCATCATTTGCTCTGGTAATGAACTAGTTTCACATATAATAATAGCTGTACAAAACATACTATAAGTTTTAATCGTCCACATCCCGTAAATAGATATCATACAAGATTTGTTTAATCTTCGAATAAAATTTACACATTTTCATGTTACTTTCTATTTCGATTAATAAACAATTTGAAAAAATACCTACACGCACGTTGTATTTGTGTATGTACATTGTGCATTTTGAAATATCAATCAAATTCTACGAGCATGCGTGATCGTACATATAATGCAAGAGGAGTAAACCGGTTCGAACTTTGGCGCTTGTGAACTTTACCTAACTTCCTGATTTTAGCAATGTGATCACCTAGGTCGCATAATTGTAGAAAGTTTAAACGTCTCCCGGTATGATTATCAGACCATGGCCATATAGCTTGACTCTGAGTATCGTAGATACTCGTACAACGAAGACGTAGAGGTTGGCACTTTACGCATAGGTTGTCTATACAATTGCGAATAAATTCAAAATTACGAATACATAAGTACTTACCTAGGTAGGTAGTACTTGAGAATAGATATATTTCCCGGAAACAATAGATCACCCGCGTCTTTATTATAAATCCTAAACTAAAGTTTAATAACTTGGAAGTGGGCCTTTGAGAATTTGATATGCGTAAATACCGCAATACAACAATCATTCGTTATAGCTAGTTAGTCGTAGTGTATTATCGATGAGGTTACCTCTTCTGCTACACCTACAATATAGCAAAGTACAAACGTAACAAACACTGGAAATGGGTCACTGACTATTTATAGACAAATAAAAAGAAATTTTCTGACACCCGAAATAATTCGCCGTTTTTACGGCGCGTTCGTTACTCTATTCCAAGCGGAACAATACTCTGGAGCGATCGACTAAAAAATTACGACGACCGTCAACCGAGCTGGTAAGCAGATTCCTAGGTATTGGAAGATGCGAGTTCGTCTTGTGGTAGATGAGGTGTGCTGTTGTCGAGTTTCAGTAAAAGTCTGCATTTTGTTGTTATCAATACACGGTTCGCTTGTCTGTGATGATACTCGTCGGGCACGAAAATAAAGTTGAAATCAGATTTGCAGTATCTATTGGAATTGCGTTCACTTTTATCTTTTCTTCGTTTTTCTCATTTCGTATTATGTAACCAAGATTTTAAGTGCTCGAGTTCATTTTCAAATTTTTGAAGTCACAAGAATTTATGACGATCGAAGGAATCAATTTTGGACCATTTTGGAACCATTATTATAAGCTTTTAATTTTCTCCAAGAATTTCGAGCATAGATAATGTAATTTTGGTTGATGTTAATTGGAAATTTTTGACGTTTTTAGGCATTATTTTAAAATTTCAGGTATGCCAATTGAAATTAGGGTGTTTGGACGGGCCTTCCTATACGTAGTTCAATTTAAAATTCACGGAGAAAATAGACATTATTGCTTACGTCACAAAATGGCGTTTTGCGAAGGTTCTGCGTTTTCGGTTTCTACGCGTCGAAAACCTCTTATAACAAGTTTTATAAAAAATATCAAATCAATTCCGTCAAGTAATTCCTTTATTAATTTTCAAATGTAGTGCATTGTGACGTCACAGCGATAATGTCTATTGCGAACTTGCTAAACGCTTCAAAATGATCGAAAAGTTTTTTTTTGTGAGTTGAGAGGGTTGCTTGAAATAAAGTAGGTTACTAAATATTTGCATTGGTTTGTTTCACGAAGTAATAATTGATGAAAAGAAGTTGAAAAAATTACGTTGTTTTGGATGTTAAAAAATAGGTAAATTGAACTCCAGCAGATGAAGTTTTGGTTGAAAATCTTGAGATGCGCTGTTTTGGTGTACTTAGTTCGGTAACACTATCGTCATCTTCACATGCTTGAAAAAAAAAATGAAAATCTTAAAAAGTCTGATTTTTTAGGAATAGGTATGCAAATCAGTTCAATATTTGAGTGACATCTAAAAATGATTCCTTCAAAGAAAACGATCAGCAGTGATGAAATTTCGAACGAATTCGGTTCAAAAGTAATTTCTGAACAAAAGAAGCTATTTTTGAACAACTATAGAAACAATTTTTGACCAAAAAAATCATGTTTTGACTGCAAACATCGTTTTTAGACTAGAAGAGTAATTTTTGGTCAATAAAGTGATTTTTGTACCAAAAGAATCAATTTGACGAAAAAAGTCATTTTTTGATCAGAAATTATTTGTTGATAAAAAAGTCATATTCTAACTGAAAAAAATTATACTTTGATCAATAAAGTCATTTCTTGGCCAAAAGTCATTCTTGGACTAAAGAGGGTATTTTTCCACCAAAAGAGAAAATTTTGACCAAAAAAGTAATTTTTTGAACAGAAATATTTTTTTCAAGACATTTTTGGACCAAAGAAGGCATTTTTCAACCAAAAAAGCTAATTCTTACCAGAAAGTTCACTTTCTACCAAAAAGCTATTATTTCAACCAGAAAAGGTCATTTTCTGACCAAGAAAATCCTTATTTGGCCAATTTTTTATCAAAAGTTATTGCAAAAATCATCGAACCGGAAATTTTAAAAATTGATTACCTATTGTATTTCCAAAGCTAAAAATAAATCTTCACGTGAAGGCATGGATTGGCTTTGGTTATGATGTCACTGTTTTATATTCGTCCACGGTTTGAATGTTACATTGCTCATTTCCGCTTCAATTATGCTATTTTGTTCAATGTACATATTGGGTAGAAATATTTAAAAATTGAAAATGGAATCAGCGTTCATATTCGTATTTTATAATGTTGAAAAAAAAAATTTCAAAACCAGCCATATGCGCCGCTGAGGTTACGTTTTTCGGGGGGGGGGGGCATGCCATAAAGGCAGATTACCAGGAGCACATTTTTTTTACGTTACATATACCTACAATATTATGTACATACTCAGTTGGGTACCCAAGATGCCTATATTCGTTAATTTGCGTAAAAACAGAGTTTCGAAATTTAAAAAAAAAAGTATTTTATTTTTGGTGCAAATAAAAACTAAAACCTAACAAAAAGGTTCAAAAATAAAAAACAAGGAATGCTTGAAGCTATAGTGAAATTTGACGTTGGGCACCTTTGTCAAGAATGTGACTTGATTGATGAAAAGTGACCCTTGCTTTAAAAAATGGCGTACTGGCCATTTCGGTTCAAAAAATAGTTTCTCGGTTAAGAATGGCACT
Organism: Planococcus citri; assembly: GCF_950023065.1. Taxonomy (NCBI): domain Eukaryota; kingdom Metazoa; phylum Arthropoda; class Insecta; order Hemiptera; family Pseudococcidae; genus Planococcus; species Planococcus citri. Next base: position 47,421,789 of record NC_088678.1, read on the forward strand.
TTATTTGTGTTAGTAACCGACTTGAAAAATATTTTTTGATTTTGATGAATTTTCAAAAGTTTGTCAAAAATATAAAAATGAGTTTTAAGAGCTCAAAATGTGATCCTGAGTTGTGAGATGATAACTCTTTTGTTGAGCCACATTTTAGCTCAGGCAGTGCTGATTGCTGATAAACGAATCATTTTCAGGTTCAAAGGCATCTTTTCCAAAATGTAAATTAGTAACTTGACAGATTTTACCTACTTAAAATAAAAGTCTTCCTAGGTGGACACTTGACGTAAGCTAATTGGTCACCCGGGCCATTCCACCTCTGTATAGTTTAAACTGCTCTAAAAATGAAAGTACTCGTATCTTCCTAATTCTCATAATCAAATATTACATGCTGCAAATTTCAAACCTAAAATTATTTCGTCCGATGTTACACTCGACCTCGTCTATTAATTCTAGGACGCCGTCGCCTGCGTAAAATAGCGGTATAAGATGTAAATTTAAAATGTTCCGCCGCTCAGCGATCCGTGATAATTTAATATAGACATCGCACGAGACTTTTTCCACCACTTACTGTATCGACGAATTTCCTGCAGCTAAAATCGTACCTTACCTATCGTAATTATTGAAAGTAAAATTCATCGTTTCAGCTTTTAACCTACTGTATCATTCGTGAAAGAATTTCCCTTTTCGTCGACATAAGGTATCGCTTCTTCTCTTTTTTTTTTCGGCTGTCGTAGCTGCATACTGCATACAGTCAGATGGTCGCTCAGGCGGTACAGTTTTCCGCGAAACGATTACTTAATCTGTCTGCGAGTTATCTCGAGTCGTATTCGGGTACCGTTATTTTTATATGTTCCTAATGTGGTATACTTGGTCGAAAATTCGAAGTAACATTTTGGGTGATTTTATCGGTTCATTCATTGTTTATTATCGTTATCAGATTAAGTAGGTACGCATTCGACAAGTTGAACAATACTTAGGTACCTACCTACTCGTATATAGGTTGCGTGCAAGGTGGACACAGCTGTACCTTTATAAAATGTCATTTTCCTTGAACATCGCAATCGAACCGGTGATCTTTAAGTAATGTACGTAAGATCGATAACTTTTGGCATGAGGTATTGTGATGTCATACTTACTTTTTAATGACCATTAAAATCGAGTATTTCGTATTTAACAATCGCAAGTATGCGTTCGTATAATCTGGAATTTCCCTAGGATTACGACACAACGACTGATATCTTATGGAATTTGGTATCGTGGACCCTTGGTGGCTTGGTAATATAGAATTAAATTTTAAAAAATGAAGTTCATCTACCAGCGTGATGGTGAATGTCAGTTTTTAACAGCAACAGTTTCTTAGGATAAATAGGTATACCTCTACCTATCTACTACTTACTTGTGCATAATTCATACGAAGGCCCATATTTTTAGGAGAAAACTACCTACTGAAATTGAGTGTATCTGAGTATATCATGAAAAGACCATTAAAGGGATAAGAATTGTGATTCGGCCCCCAAGAGCTTTGGGGTTGATATTTGCGTGGTAGATAAGTAAAGTAGGTACCATTAAAAAAACTTGAGTGCAAAATTTTACACCCCCCTGGACCCCCTCCCATTTTTAAGGTATTCCCCCCTTTTTGTGAAATAGAGATGAAAAAAAATTTCCCAGCTCCATGTAAACTGATTTTTGCAATTTTTTAGTAAGTATGTTGTGGGAACCTACCTATGAAGGATGATCTCAAAAAATTTACACCCCCTCCCCCCATCTTTAATTTTCCCTTGAAAATGGTGTTTTTAAACTTTGTTTATTTTTTTTTTAGGTATGATGATAAATAAAAGTGTTTTTGAACCAAATTTTTTTTTCAGAATAAATTTTGGGTGGGCCGTGGTCAAAAATTCGAAAAACTGGAGGGGAAGGAGTAAAAACAGCATTTAAAAAAATCAATTTTGACGAATGAGATGTCCTTTTTGCATAATTCGATGCCTTTGAACACGAATATCAAGTCAAAATTGAAATTGCACATCTCCTACCCTCTCTCCTCAGCAGAACCTCCCCCCGGCTCCCATCAAAGAGCACCCATCCGAGGATTAAGATTGATGAATCGAACCTCGACTCCGATTTTGAATACAATACAAAGGTATCTGTAGGGGACCAAAAAAACATTTTTAAGCGCCAAAAATTTTTTGTCTTCCCCTCCCTCTCCCTCTACATTTAAGAAAATCGCGATTTCTATGTTAAAAAATCTTAAGGTTATTCTTCGACCACTTGACCAAAAATTTTGAAATTTTGGTGACGGAACATGAAGACTAATTTGTGGACATTTTTTCAGATATTTTTTACTCTGCATTTTAGCCAGAAAGCTCATCAGAAAAATTTGAATTGCCGTAGCTCACCACCTAAAACAGTTTCAGGCAAAATTTTTTCACCAGAAACTGTGTTTTAGACCATATTTTTTCAGATTTTTTTGAGTAGTGAACCTTTTTTTGTCAAAATTTTGAAAGCTAGAGAAGAAACCAGTAAATCAGAATTTATTGAAAAAAAATCTATTTTGATGAACAAAGGGTAAATTTGCCGCCGAGAGCTGCAGGGTTGATATTTGTGTGGAAGTTCAACTCAAAAATATGCATTCTAAAAAAAAAAACTAACGACTTTAAGACGATTGGAAATTTAATTTTCTACAACTTTGCTCTGATGTGAATCAAATTACATATTTAAAAAAAACACTCTCCTGTAACATTTCACTTTTTACTCCGGAGGTGCAATATGAGCTTAGATTCACAGTTTTTTCTGATCGAGCAGGCACGATTTCCTAATAGGTTTTTTCTAGAACTGAAAAATTCCCAAATTTCCACCTTTCCCTTTAATATTGGATTTTGGTGCTGTAAGACATGCTGTAGGTATAACCCAAATTTCTGGTTTTTACGTTCGGTTATAAATAAGTTGAAAAATGAAAAATTTTTTTGGATTTTTTTTTTTTTTTTTTTTTTGAAGTATACTTAACTGGAGAAAAATTTGTATTTGAACAGCAGAATCGGATTTTGAAAATTTATGCCCGAATCAATCGAAAGTGGCGTGGTCGCAAAAACGGTAAATGCAAGTTAACTGGCGCTGTTTTCATTTTGATTCTTTTTTTGGAAATTTTTTCAAAACTGTAAAATACAAAAATTTGCATTGAGGCTTCAGAACGGCTTGTAACCATCATCATCGATCGCTTCAAAAACGAGGAAATTGGAGTCCAAACAAAATTTACGTTATGTTTTCATAAAAAATATTCCTTTAAATCAGAAATTTACCAAAAATCGAAAAAATGAAATTTAGTAAGTATGTACTTGAAATGTGGCTTAAGTTCGTGTATTTTTCGGATGCTGTTTCAGTTTTTCGTTTTCTGGTCCAACAAATTTTATGCAAAGTACAACTTTAATTGCGATAATAAAGCTGATGGTGATTAACTGATTATATGCTATGCACATTGACCGGTGCAGTTTCCATTTTACGCTAAACGGTACAAACACTCAGTTTGGAAGCATTTCTCATAATATTTACCTGGCTAACAATTTCGGAAAGAATTCGCGTTTTAATTCTCTGTTCTCACGAAATGATTTATTGGATGGTAAAAATGCGAAGCGACACTTGAAAATTCCTCGTCAGTTTCTACCTGCGCTGCGGCGTTATGATGCGGAAACGTAGGTAAATACACCTATAATAAGGTAGGGTGCAGATATCGCATTCATTTATGAACTGTTGTGATACCTACTGGTACATTATTATAACGACACCAGCGACAACTAGCAGCAAAGCCACGATGAATATCTCACGCTCGATGATACGATCGAATGGTGTTGCGGTCTCAAAATACACCTCACAAAGGTACACATACATACTGGACACAACTGGACATGAGAATGCGTACCAAGAAGAGTTCTACTTTTAAATTTATATTAAATTAAAACAGAGACGTCAATCTTATAAAAAAAAAAAAAAAAAAACTGACGACAACACGACGCGACGTCGATGTCGACGACGACGACGACCTGAGTTGACGTAACGTATGTGTAGGTACCTCTACCTATTTAAAGGTAAGTACATTTGACAGATTAGTGACACTCTGTTGGACACCTTATTATTTTCAATGTCGTTGACGCGAAAAAGAAATACACATCGAACAATGCGTATAGCACACTGGTACATCTTCTAAAAGTACGAGTAAAATAAACCCATACAGATACCGTAATCACGACTGGTATTGACACATATGTAGATTTTTCCACTACATAATAGATAAGTTTTGGGTACCTCGTCGCATATACGTACGAGTAACGAATAATTGTAAAATTATCGTAATTAGTCGAGTAATAATGGCGAATTTGTAAAAACACATTGTTTTAAAGGCTAAAAAACGAGTTTTATATCCGGGTAAATGTAGCTCTGTGTCGAAGCTGGCGTGCAAGCTGCATACTTTTTCTCTAGACACCTTCATTTCCACCTCTTGTTCGCATCTCCGGTGCTTCTTTTTACGAGTATCGAGTACCGAACACCTAACAAGTAAAATGCAATATAACGCACTATAGGTACTCTCCCATTGCATTGGGACTTGAGAGATGGCAACGAATCGTTGATTATCTGCAGTAAATCGTGTGCCATGATGTAGTAAATATATAGGCCACTCTGGTATAAAATGTACCAGGAGTAAAGGTGCAGTATTTATTGCGAATATCAGGCTCACCTGTAGCTCGCTCAGCAGGATACCACACCGATCCATTCAGCCCATTTGAATGCCTTGCTTTTTTTTCTACTTCTTTTTCTAATCAACGCGATCATTGTAAAACGATCTGGCTTTTTTTTAATTATATCGACAATACATAAATAACACTTCCGCAGTTTTGATTCGCGCGTTAGATTTAGGAAGTGCCATGCCGATGTTAGTGGCTGGATCATTTCATGAGCTAGGATGCTAAATGAAAATGTCCAGATGAGTTTCGTATTCGTGCTATGATGTTTAACGTTGAATTATAATGGTTTTTGTATAGGTAGTAGGTAATTTATTACCTGCGAGTTGGTAAATGCCTGGGTGTTAAACTCGGCGAGTTTTTTTAAACTGTAGCTGACAAGGTAAGCGTTACCGTAAGGTTAAAGGTTGCGAAGAAATTTATAAAAAATTTTCAAATACGAGAAATTGGTACTACAAAATATAGATTTTGAGATGCTTTTTTCTTAGTTTAATTTCGAGGTACAGTTATCTAGATAAATGTGTATTTGGAAATGTTGATCTTTTATACGGACGAGTTTGACCTCGCAGTTATTCCGATTAGTTGTAAAAATACCTATAGGATAGCTACGTAGTATGATATCGTATACATACAAATATAATTTCTGGTTTACTTTGTCCACTGGTGTATTTGGATTCAGTGGTATAGATTTTGGAGAACGATTTTCGAGAGTTTCAGCTTCGTTAAAAATTACTTATATAACTCTTTTACAGTTCATCATTTCTTCTCCTTTGAATATTCTATTGAGTGCATCCAAAAATTTTTGGTTTTTTTACCTAATACCCTCTACATTAGTTTTCTTCATAATTTGACCACTAGTTAACTGACTTATATTTTATTAAAGAAGCCGAAGTGAAAATTACAAATTGGAATTTTTTCGCAGATAACTATTTTAGGTCAGTTCGCCACTTTCTTAGGAAATTCGATAACTCCATAAAAATAGCTTATTCATATTCAAAATGAAATTCAAGAAAGAATTAAAAAGCATTGATCGTGTTAATTCTCACAAATGCTCTCAAATTCAGTGTCTGAGAACAGTTTTTAAATAGATACCTACCCGGGGAAAAAAGTTCAAACTTGGCCATACATGATCATGTATGACGACTTCATACATGATCATACTAAAAAATTGTCCCCCACATGCTCATGTATGGATCATTTGTATGAAATTGCATGTTTTATATCATACATTTTATTCTATAATCTAGAAAAGTGTCTATAATCTGGAAAAATGTCTGAAATTCATTTATCCACATTTGTCTTGCATTCTTAGCACATCTTATGTACTTATACCATTCAGCAAATCATCCCATATATTTTATACTGACAATATTTTTATTATAAAAATTCATACATTCTCGAATTTTAAGTATGATCATACATGTTCATGTTAAAAAAAATCCCCGCATTTACACATGATCATGGTTACACTAAATCATACTTGATCATACATGATCATATATGACATGTATGATCATGTGGGGGACAATTTTGTAACATGAGCATGTATGGAAACTTCGGTTTATGTATGATCATGTATGCTCGAGTTCATCCACCATACATGATCATGTATGGCCAAGTTTGAACTTTTTTCCCCGGGTAGTCAAGTCTTCAATATTTTGAATAAATTCCAAAAAGTTTATTTTTAAAAATACGAGTATTAGGTAATAGCAGGGTGTCCAACTGTCCACAAGCCTGGAAAACCTGGAAAAGTCAGGGAATTTGGTCGGTCTGGAAAAGTCAGGGAATTTCGTAATTTTCACGCAAAATCCCTGGAATTGTGAAAAAAATATCAATTGCAAATTTTGGATAAGGACCTGTGATAAAAGAAAAACATTATTTTTTACTTCTCGAAAGACAAATTTTCAAAAGATTTTGCCCTCGCTTCCCTCGGACTTGTTTTCTCTTCTTTTTCACAGCAAGATGAACATTTCTAGATAATGAAAATCAAGTTTTAAAACCAAAAAAAGAACTCACTAAAAAAACATCATTTTTATGCATCTCGAAATACAAATTTACAAGAGCTTCCGCCCTCGCTTAGGCCCTTTGTCAAAATTAACTTCCTTCGAAAAAAATATTCAAATTCTAAAATTTTAAAAGCCAAAAAAACTAGTTACTCGTCCTCACATGAAAAAACCTCGTTTTTATGCCTCTCGAAATGGAAATTTTCAGAAGCTTTCGCTCTAGCCTGTTCTCTTTTCTTTTTCAAAGGTAACTTCTTTCCAAAACCAAGAAATAAACTCTCTGCATTAAAAAAAAAACTCGTTTTTAGGCATCTCGAAATGAAAATTTTCAAAAGTTCTAGCCCTCGCTTCGCTTGGGCCAATTTGTTTCTCATTTTAAAGATAACAAATTCCACATTTTCAGGCCTCCTAAAATCCAAAAAACAGAAGAAACATTTTCATGAGTCATATGAATATTGTAGCAATTGGCCAAAATTGATGCGTGTTTTATTTATTTATTTTTAATTTAGCAGTTTTTTATATTCGAAAAAGTATCCAGTTCGAAGAGAAGCTTATGAAATAAAATTACACCCCCCCCCCAATTCCTCTTTAATTAAGGTGTGGGGTAAGCATAGACAATTTTAAAAAATGGTCTGGAAAACCTGGAAAAGTCAGGGAAAATCATTTCCAGAAATAAGTGGACACCCTGTATAGGTAGGTTTAGGTATGTACTCGTAATTCAAAAACCAAGCTTCGACGAGTTCCCAAATGCCACGTTGTAAATTTTTACCACGTTTTTAAAATTCGGAATCAAAAAACCACTTTTCTTTCATTTTTATCTCAACTATAACCCTTGTTCAAAAATAAGATTATTATTTTGGTCAAAATACTTATGACAATTTTGGCAGTTGTGGTTTTAAAAAGTGACTCCAAATGTGCGATTAATATTGGACTTATTTTCGCTGTGTATCACATTATTTTCAAATGTTTTGTTTGAAATTTTTTCACAATACCTATATCAAATTTTTTGAGAAAAAACGTGTTTATGTCAAAAAGAGTGTGCAAAGTCTTCATAAATGTATGAAATTATCGGGAGTTTATTGTTGAAAGAAGAGTGCCCAACTGCCCAAAGTGTAAATGCGTGCTACGTATTATTGTGCACAGGGTGTCAATTCTCCTGGAAAATAAGGAAAACCTGGAAAAGTCAGGGAATTTCGTAATTTTCACCAAAAATCCCTGGAATTTTGAAAAAACGATCAATTGCAAATTTCGGATGAGGGCCTGTGATGAAAGGAAAACATTTTTTCTTTCTCGAAACAAAAATTTTCTAAAGCTTTTGCTCTCAGTTCGCTCGGGCGTGTGTTCTTTTCTTTTTCAAGAGCAAGATGAAAATTTTTAGATAAGGTAGTAAAAATCAAATTTTAAAGCCAAAAAATAAATTTCTCATGGTAAGAAAATTATCGTTTTTAGACATTTCGAAATGAAAATTTTCAAAAGCTCTCGCCCTAGTTTATTTTCAGGCCAATGTGTTTCTCATTTTTTTTTTTAAAAAAAAACAACAAATTTTTCATTTGAGGCCTCTAAAAATCCAAAAAAGAAAGGAAAAATTTCCAGAAGTCTGATGAATATTCTATCAATTGGCAAAATTCATGTTTCCCTACCACATCAATCCATAAATTTTCATTCGACATCATCCCTTCTCAAAAACCTAAAAATGACTTCTACTTTAGAAATAGGGCCCGCATTGGCTCTGCTATTTTTTTAATTTACTTTTTTTTTATTCAAAAAAGTTGATAATTAAAGGTAGGTGTTTTTTATATGTATCCGAAGAAATATCCAGTTCGAAGAGAAACGTTGAAAAAAATCCCCCCTCCCCCGAAACTTCTTCTTTAATTAAAGTATGGAATAAATATAGACAATTTTTAAAAAGATTGGGATGGAAAATTTGTCTGGAAAACCTAGAAAAATCAGAGAAAATGACTTGGCAAAAATAATGGACACCGTGGTGGAACCCCAGAAAATTGTGCCATAACATGAGGATCTGGACTTCTATTTAGTTTTCCAGAATCTGTTCTTACCAATAACTCTGATCCAAATTTTCATTTTTTCAATTCTCAATTTTTGAGGAAAAGGGGGAATGTGTCTCAATCTAAAAATTAGAAATGAATTTTGGAGGGGGGGGGGGGTCAAAAATGTAGCTTGGCTGTTATCAAATGTGCATGTCTGCTCTTACTCGTATATAGATTCAAATACCTACTTACACAGTTTTACATTTTTTTCATTCAAATTTGGAAATTATCAACCCTTAAAATCTGCCGTCCTGTAGAGGAGGTAAGTACCTATATTGCCTCTTTGTATGCAAATCGATCAATCTGTGGTTCGACTAGAACCATGAAAAACATTATGTTTTCGAGTCCCGCTTAGTTCCTGTATAAATCGAAATATCTGAAAAAATGTCTTACTTTCCTATTAAAAAATCAAACTTGATTTTTTTTTCATTTATTTTAAAATGTTGTTCCCTATCGTCTACTAAGTGGTTTTCACGTCCTCGAAATATTCCTAAGAGACTTCTCAGTACATTTTAATGGCACTCACGCGTTCCAATTTGATCTTTAATCTGCTTTTCAAATGCAATTGCATAGGCTACCTACGTCTAATTATTCATATTCACCGGCAAGGTATTGTGTGCGAATGTTTGTAATTTTACGCGATGAATAAAATCATAAATAAATACCCAATTTCCTAGAACTACAAGAGTACAAGTACTTACCTACATAGTCATAATATAGGTATAAATACATATATGAGCATTGAGCAAAATATTATAATTAGGATACCTATATGAAGCATGTGAACGATGATAATGAAGAGATGTTTAGGTTACTCATAGGTTGGCCTAGGCGCATAGATACGAGTACAAAAGTTTGTAAAATTTTCAAACTCTGAAATTAATTATGTCTATCTACGTACTAGTGGGTATGTTGAATGGAATCAGAATTTTCTCACAGCAGTTTCCATTTCACAGCCTCTGATCTTGCATCTGATTAGCAAATTTTCAATTTAAATGTCTTTTTGGGACATTTGATGGATTTGAGAATATACGAGGTCAGCGTTGGTCATCACAAGTTGCCGGACGTATCGAAAATAATTCTAGATACTGTTTCAAATGTCCATAAGACATCATTAGTCGGGTGACAGTCGCTATAGATAGTACTGTTATTCAATAGGTATAGAAATTTTAATAAATTATAATTAAAGTTGGAAAGTCATATCACAGCTGTAGTCGACTGTTTACGAGCCATTAAGTATGGGATTTCAATGACAACGCGTGTTACTTAGCGCATGTGTAGGTACTCGTACATTTACAGTATAAGTAAAATGCAAACAGCACCTAGCTGTTGGTAGCTCTAGCTATCCAGCTAGCTCAAAGTTGATATTTTAACTTCATCATGCTCATTCATATCTTATACTGTATATATAATAGTTGAGAAATTTATCAAGATGGTTGTATTAAATACATTATAATTTATCTCATCCGTGGGAAATACACATGTTCAACAATTGTATCGGTTGGAAAGTTGAATTTTTTTTATACCTATGTGGGCACATATCGCAGATAGCTAGGTAGGTATATCTAGACAATCTGTACGAACATTAGGTACCTAGACAAGGCAGCTAGCAGCTACCTCGAAGACCTAGACATTCTATTACGATAGAAAAAATTTACGCCAGGTGGCCATTGATTGCGTTTATAATCGTCGTATTACGTACGCCAAGTCAAATTTTCATCAAGATATACCTATCCAGATTTAGCTTGGCTATGACGATGACGGTTAGCTGAGTAATTAATCACGCGAGGTAGGTACGTACCGTACGTACAATTTGAAAGGAAAATGGCAAATAACCATAGGCATGGTAAAAACAATTCGCTTGACCGTTATAAAGACCGTAGACTAGACGTACTGTAGGTAGGTACTATTCAGATAAAGACGAAAGTCAAGGCGAATGACGAGTATGGCACACGAGCCTCGGTCTCTTTGACCGGTCTCGTGGTAGCTCGAAAAGATATCATTTATAACCATAACCTGAAAGTGTTCGGGTTCGCGGTATTATTTAAATGTTTCAAATGAATTCATCACGTTGTAAATCAATTGTACGAGTATTATAAAGATGAATCGTTAATCATCGCTCATTAAACTCCTATCTCCTTCGGGTTATTTCGCTTTTCAATTTCACGCTGTTTAAAAGAATTTTCTCGAAATGATGAATCTACCAGAAGTTGTTTTCTTTGTATAACCGTTGGTACTTTTGTATACCAAGAGTTCCATTTACTTACAAGCATACATACGAGGTACTATAAAGTTCCCATTATTATTATAATAACAAAATAAGTTACATACTTATGTATTCCTATTGCTAGGATGCTAGGTTAGGTATACCTACACATATAAAAAAATCTCCCAATAACTGTGTCTTCCTGTTGCTCCATTAGTAATATGTACCTAGTTGAATTTGTCCACTATTTTATGTGACATTTTTGCATAACTTTATTATTTTATTTGTCGAGTGAAATTGCATAACGTAGACTCTTGATAATTTGAGGTGCTCTAGTGATCTCGTATCATGTGAATTTGACGTAGAAAAATCCAAGCCATGTTCTCATATTGTTCGTATACGCGAATACGAGTCCAATCTTCGATCATTATTCGGAAATACCTACGTGGTACTTTTCCACTCAAACCGTTCGATTGATCCTAATTTACTCAACAATTTATATCGCGTGTTTTTCATCTTATTTTTATTTTTTTTTTCTTTCTTACAGGAGAAAGTGGAGTTTCCTCAGTTACTTCAATAATGCTGCAATTGGCCGAATCTGGGCAGGTAAGGTTTTTCAAAGTGCTTACATATTTGAATATATTTACATTGAACGCATAATACCTATGTTATGGGTATTAATAAATACATACGTACGTTAATTAAATCGCTCGTTAATGAAAAAATAAACGATGGTTTATGTGGCCATAAATCTAATGGTACGCGTTATACTCGTAATTACCCATCGAGCTCGTTTGTTTTGGAAAATTTTCTGAAAATTGCGAATTGCGAATTGCGAGAGGAATTTGTGCTTTGTTGTTTGTTCTTGTTGTTTTTGTTTTTCGCTTTCCCTTGAATCTTGATGTGTTGAATTCGCGTGTATTTACGTTGATTTTAATGGGAATTCAGCTGCATTATATTGAAATTAATGCTCGATGAGCCATTCTTTTAAAATATTATTTAGGTTCGGTGAAAAGATGCAAGGGAGAGAGAATTAGACTGATAGGTCTGAAAATTCGTAAATACGTAGAAAATCATTTTTGAATAGGGCCCTGATAGGTTTCATTTTTCAACGTTATTTTGAATGGAAGGGGAGGGATTTGTATAATTGTTAATAATTTCTTTGAGTTCTGTAACAGAAAAAACACGATAATTGCCAGCAATTTTGTTAGACTGGCTATTCTAAATTTAAAAAATTCTGACTCAATGGAATGTCGAGATACCCTATAGTTTCTTTGACTCGTACGGTTGAAATTTTTGGTCCTAATAGTCCAAAAAAATTCCCTTGACAAAATTTTCAAATCGCTAGATTGCCTTACGGAGTGAAATTGTAATTTCTGTGAAAAATGTCCATCTTTGGTGATTTTTAATGAAGTTTCCCACTTACTGGGCTGATTGAAAGTTGTACTGAGGGCCATTCGGGGAATTTTTTGTAATTTTCCAAATGTGTCTTCTCAAGTTCTTAAAGAAATGTGCAGTTTGGCGAGGAGTAAATTTTTCTAACATGTCATTATCGCAAAATTTAACGAGCCATTTAAAAAGGCCACACCGTAAAATGTACAGTATACTTACGTAATTTCTTATCAATAAAAAGTGCGGATTTCGAGGAAAATCAGTCTTTCAAAACTGCAAAAAAGTGATGTTCTTCACGATTTCATGCGTCCAAGTAATCACTTTTGTTCGAAAAAATGTTTTTTTCACAATACATTACGAAAAACGTCCAACTGCACCATCAATTTGGATCGGTGATTTCCACTTGCGCTTTTCCTTTAATTTATTTTGACCAGTTGCGCTTTTCCAAGCCTGCTTCTTTAAATACCACTTGCGCTTCTTAAAAACCAATTTCAGGGGTTCTCAAAGTTTGGAAATTTTGATAGTACGAGTATGTTTGTGCAAAGTCGTTCTTTTATGGCGTTGATATTGGATTACTGTGCGGAAGAGGAACATTCTCATAATGTTACGAATGCCAAAACAACGAATCGAGGTTTTTTTTTGAAAAATAATGAAAAAAATCTGTAGGTAATGTGTTGCATGAATTCATGTTTTATTCCTTTTTTTTTTGTTTTCTTGAGCAAGGAGCAAGAATATGCCATAAAATACAAAGTATAACATTCTATAGCTGCAGTTACCATATGCTTTTTAAAAGCAAACTTGAAGTAGTTAGATACTGTTCCAAATGCCATGGGGTGACCATCATAGAATCTAACTACCTCATTTTTTGCTATAAACAAAGCTTGATACATATGTGTGTGTAGGGATGGTGCAGATGCAAGGCGATGGTCCCGGCGCGCTTGCGCGGCGCATCTCTTCTACCCGTTTAGTCACATTGTCTCAAATTCCTGAATTTTTTTTGGTCATGAATACTTGAACAGAGTTCATATGGGTCTGTCTAGATGTAAGGAGATAGCACCGGTCCACCAGCGCGCCCCCAGCCTTCCCGTGCCCGACGCCCCCCCGCAATTCCCCCGAGAGAAGTGAGGGGGAAATACGGGGGGCGCCGGGCACGGGAAGGCTGGGGGCGCACCTCTTTAAGGTCGCTTTTCTTAAATTTTAGCCTCATTATTCGAAATTTCTGATATTTTTGGTTATGAATAGAGTTCATATCGCACCTCGGGAGTAATAAGGTCACATCTCAAAAAAAATCGATTTTGATGTTTTTGCATTTTTGGGGTTTGCATGACCCCTTGCAACCAAAAATAACACTTTGAGTCGGGTATGCTGCTTAGATCATGTAAAAAATGCAAAGGGCCTAACTCAAAATTTCTACAACATTGCAAGTTGTTTGGAGTTATAAGGTCACATCTCAAAAAACTCCTCTTTCTTTGAGTAAAATTCGCACATACAAAGTGTCAGAAAACAGTTTTGATAGTTTTGAACGTTTTTAAGATGTAAAATAATCACAAGGAGTGTATTTTTGGTAGGTTTGTTCCAAAACAAAACATTTTTAAAATAGAACATTTTTCAGGAAAATTAATTTGCATACATATTGAAATTTTAGTTTTTTGAGAAAAACTCAAAAACTAAGCACTCTAGAAAAAAACTAACGACATTATGTCGATTGGAAATTTAATTTTCTACAATTTTGTTACAATGAAATTTTTTTTGGACGCTTTTTTCCGCCTCCAGATCACTTTTTATGAAAGGTTATAACTCAAAATGTTTTCCAAACATTGAAATATTTCCTCTTTAAGAGTTTATTTTTCAAAATATTCTTATGCTAAATGAAGGTAGGATACCCAATCTTCAAAATGACATGCTATTCATTCCTCACAATTGATTATAAGTTGATGAAAATAATGAATCAAGTTTTAAAAAAAAAGAAAATCACTCTCCTGTAAAATTTCACTTTTTTGAGATGTGACCTTATTACTCCCGAGGTGCGATATGTGTCAGTCCTCTCCGTGTGGATGTAAGGAGATGGTCTCAGCACCTCCGCAGGCTCCCCCTGACCGATACCCCTCGAAATTCTCACGAGCAAACGTGAACTTGACATCAATTCATAGTTTTACTCAGTATTTCTTCAAAAAAAAATGAATAAAAGTATAATTAATCACGTAATGCTGAAATACAGCGTAATTAGATTTATTTTTCCAGTACATATATTGAATATTCACGCATGAATCAAGGTAGTTAGATATTATGATAGATACCCATGGTGCATAGAACAGTATGTAACTACCTCAATTTTTTCTTTGATTGATCACAGGTAACAGCTATTCACATTATATTCGTCTCTGTTCCTCATTTTCTACTAGTTTACATCAAAAAACACGTAAGAAATGCAATAAATTGCTTCAAATCTAGTGTTCACACTCTGCTCGAATATTCCCCAAAATTATAATAGGTATGTAAAAAGGTTCAACTCGTTGTTTTGGCATTCGTAACATCACGAGAATGTTCCTCGTCATTAAGGAGAATCACCCTACACATCCTCCCGCGATTTAAAGCAAAAAAAGTAAGGTAGTTAGATATTGTGACGCGTACCAATGGTTAGCATCACAGTATCTAACTACCTGAGTATTTTCCTCAAAATTGAGGGAACCGCAAAAATTCTGTTCCCTCACCGCATTTCTGGCAATTTTACATTTTCAAAAAAAAAATTGCAAAAATTGCGGGTAGTCAGATTCTGTTATATTACCCCATTACCGTGTATGTAGGTAGACAGTACCTACGAGAGTATAATAAAATAAAATGCTCCCCTTGGTGAGATCAGACGGATTAGGTATGTTAGGTATGTATTAAAAATAATTCGTTCGTTCGTTCATCAGTTTGTATCTTTCAATTCTTTCAATTTTGGGAACACATTCGGAATTTTAAACAACCGAAAAGCGCAAGTGGGTAAAAATTATTGCTTCTACTGAAAAGCGCAACTGACCAAAAAAAAATCGAAAAAATAGGGGAAAAAGCGCAACTGGTATAGAGCCATTTGGATTTTGACCAAATTCGTCAATTTTTTCTACTTTTTAGGTTTTCATTTAAAAAAATTGAATCGCGCCATTTTGGAAACCACGGCCTTACGACCCACCCTCTTCCCTTCTGACGATCTGACGGACTATTCTCGCAATGAAGACGCTCAACAACACCATAACCTAAATGTGGACCACATTCGTCAATTTTTCAATGTTTTATAACTTTTTTTTGTACATGTTTGATTGCGTCATTTTGGCCCTGGGGACCCCTTGATCCTCCTTTCGGTCCACCAGACTGGGATTCATTACTCATTCATTAATTCATTCATTCATTCATTCATTCATTCTTACCAATATCAACGCGAAATAATATCAAATACCGAATACGTATTGCAATTTCATCAGAATTGAAAATTTTTGGTTTTTTTCTGCTCATAGACGCATTTTGCCAATTTGGAAAATAATCACAGTAACGCATCTATCGCTGTATTTTGTCCAAAAATAACTCCTCAAATCCAAATTTCACAATTTCTAGCCATTCTGGAGCCTCCAGCGCGATTTTTCAATTTCTCCAGAATTTTGAATTTGCTCCAGAAGGCGTGAATATGCAGTGGGGCAGCTAAAAATTGAGTTGTGTATTATACTCGACCTGTTTAACGAGTTTATCTACATTTGAGCCGATTTTGAGAGTGACACCTCAAGAGTGGTTTTTTGAGGTGTCACTCTCGCTCCAAAACGGCTGGAAATGGTAGAATTTGCGCTCCGGGGGTTAGTTCTTGAAGAAATACAACGATTCGCGCAAATTTCAAAAATTGCCTCACAAACGGTCATCTTTTGATTTTTTGGATTTTTTAATTTTGAAAAAAGCTGGTGAAAAAACCACTCTTGAGGTGTCACTCCCAAAATCGGCTCAAATGTTGATAAACTCGTTAAACAGGTCGAGTGTAATATACAACTCGATTTTTAGCTGCCCAACTGCATATTCACGCCTTCTGGAGTAAATTCAAAATTCTGGAGAAATTGAAAAATCGCGCTGGAGGCTCCAGAATGGCTGGAAATTGTGAAATTTGGATTTGGGTAAATAATATTATTTTGGGACTTATTTCGACCATTTTTATTGATCAAGTACGGACTTTTTTTTAAAAAAGCTTAAATCGTCAAAAACAGTCAGTTTTGTATATCAAAAATTCGCTAAAAATCGAAAAATGAACTTGGGCAGCTGAAAATTTGGTTTTGGGAGTTTTAGACTATTCTCTTTCCAAAAATCGTGGTCCCGTTCAAATCGGAGAATGACACCTTGAGAGGGTCCCTTGTTAGGTATGTCAAAATTCAGAAAACACCGAAAAAATTGATCAATTCCTGATATTTTGACTTACTTTGGCACTAAATTGTAAATATAGCACGTATTAAACTTGAAAAAATAGCGATTTGAAAAATTGATGCAAAAATGGAAATTTTGAAACAGTGCAAAGTTATTAAAATTTATAAAATTGAAAATGAAAATAATGTTGAAAAGTTTTAATTAAATACATTTGAGAGGCGTTTCGCGATATGGGTCCTTGTGGTGATTCGATGTTTTTTTTTTATTGGCGATTCCGACTTACTTTTTCACGAGAAATCGAATGGTGCAATCAGATTTCGCCTATCTCATCAACTTCTCGTTTAAAAATTACTTGCACATGAATACTCAAAAACTCACATTTTTGGGAAATCGAAAAACAAAGTTTTTGTTTGTTTTTGATTTTTAAAAAAAAAAAAAAAAAGGACGATAGTAAAATTATTTTATTGTTGTTACCTATGTAAAATTTCATGGCGAATCCGAATTTCTCGGTATTTTTTTGCGGGGTAGTCTGTAACGTTGTGTAAATTCGCCTTTTCACCACAAGGTCCCTTTTCTAAATCACGGATATCAGGCGATGATGAACGAATTTCGTCAAAATTTCCCATCCAACCTATGCGGAAGACAACACTGCACCCAAAAATCAAAAAAAAAAAAAAATCGAAGCAATTCGATGTTTTCTCTCTCCTGAAAAAATCGAAATATCACCACAAGGGCCCTTATCGCAAAACCCCTCTCATTTAAAATTATTGAAAATTGAGACCTAAAAATAAGTAAAATTAATATTTTAAAGATTTTCCAAAAACATTCATATTTTTAAAAAAGTGAAATTGAACAAAATTTAAAGCTGAAAATTAGAACAAAAGTTGACGGTTTAAAAATACGCTGACAATAAAAAATTTGAAGACAAATTCAAAAATTCATGAAGGGCGTTACAATTGAAAAACTTTTGGAACCCTTTAAAAACTTGATACCTAATTTTGAACTCCATTTTTGGAGAATGTAATTTAATTATAAAGAGTGTCCGGATTATGATCAGGTCTGTTCAGATCAAGTTAGATTCAATCACACCTGGCAGCTTTCCTATTGGATTTGATGTGGTCTGAACCGCACTAAACCGGATCAAAACTTTGATATGGTTTACTGTGTATTTTTTCTTAGTTTTGCCATTAGAATAGAAATGGTAATTAATAATTAATAAAATTTCAACGAATTTTTCACGAAATTTCTCATCGACTTTCATTATTGAGTTGAACGATCAAATTTTGGGGAAAGAAGAGTTGATAAGAAAGGAGAAAATTTTCCATCGATTACGTATGTACTTCTCTAATCGAATGAGGATTTTCAAACATTCGATCTCGTCAATGTTCATTTCTTCGAAACAAATACTTATCTACCCAGGGTATTGGGAAACTCAAATTTTTGATTGATTTTCTTTCTGCTATTTGTGTACCTGGGCACGTTGCAAGTCGTACGACAGTTATCTACCCCACTTGACCAATCTTGAAAAACACTTCGTGGCCAATTTTTACCGGTTTTCAACGAAATAGTTCATGAAATGTACACGTAGGTGTAGATTATAGTTGAGGTACCAAAAACTATAGTTGTAAATTTCACTACGTTATGTTATAGCATTCTAAAAATTTCTGAACATTACCTCGTGGAAAGAACTAACCAAATACCAATATTGATAACCATAAAAAGTAATTACCTACGAGCTTTTCACCATTCTGCCACTTATTTGACCTGTAAAAGTTTCTTGTGGCATAGTTTCTTGCAATGATAAGGTTATCAGTTAACATACTACACATATACTTAATATAAGTACATACAAGGTTATAGGGCTGGAGATGGGACAACTCTGATTTGATAAAACGAAAAAAAAAAAACAATATTTTTTTCAAAAAAGTAGGTATTCGATGAAGTAGCAGAAAAATGAATGCTTTGAAATATCGACAGTTATAGGTCGTGGATCCCTACACTTGAACGATGTTTATAAAATAAATACAGAGTCATTGACTTTGACGCGCAGAAGATTGGCTGGCGCTTTCTTCCAACGAGTTGACGTTTATATCAAAAGAAAAAAAGATTAACAAAAAAATTAATGAAAAACAAAAAATACGCATCACCCATATTATTAGCACACCTACTTACTATGTGTGTGCATACGGAGGAAGCTACAGCATATTCTAATGAATTTATAATCATACGGTTGACGAGTTATTATTCCTCGATTTCTATATCACCACTAGAATAGGTATAGGCAAAGGCATACTGCTAACTTGACATTGACTAGCATTATTGGAGCGATTTAATTTACGTACGTTATGTACGCACGTGGAGTGCGTATTATAATACATAGGAATAGGTGTACCTATGGCGAACAATACTCTTAATACATCGAGTTTTTTCTAGATGGTCAGCGATGCGTATTCGTTGAACAATACGAGAAAATCTTTAAAAGACATGATGTTCTTTAATCGCGTTCCAAAAGTGGGAAGTCAAACTTTCATGGAATTATTACGACGGTTATCTATGGTTCATAAGTTCGAGTTTTACAGAGATAAAATGCAACGTTTAGAAACGATACGGTTGCCACCTCCAGAACAGGTACATAAGTCTATAAAAATAACTCACGCAGAAAAACCTAACAAATAATATAACCATTTTACAGTAATTTTTTGACTGTAAAACGAAACGTTGATCGGTACTAATGGTACTTATTATTCTTTTCGCATTTTTATTGTTATAGCTCGGATTAGCGAGTATGATTGACAATTACCAAGCGCCGGGTGTTTTTATTAAACACGTTTGCCATATTAATTTCTCCAGGTAATTAAGCGTATTTTTTGGTAGGTATTGCGAATGGGCTAATTAAGTAATTACATACCTACATATAAATAGCTATATACTTACTCGCACTTTCGATTAATTTTCATTTGAGGAGTTTTAAAAAATACCTCGCTCGATAAGTTTATTGTGAGTGTTGTTTATGTAACATGAGACCAAAGACAAAAAGCTGTCGCAGTATTCGTCGATATAATTTACATAACCGCCGACGTATATTTCGACCGGTGTGAATTTTTCACGTGAAGTCGTGAAGCCCTAATTTTTTTTCGCAGGTGACAGCGTGCGAACGTGTTATATTTTATTCTAATTCAATTAGCTGATTGATTAACGAAAAATTATATAATGCGAAGGCAACGTTAAGAAATACGAATCGTGATTCAGGTGAAATTAAAAGTACCTACAAGGTCTTTTGCGAATCATTTTTGCATTTTTTTCTCTCTCTGAATGTATCTGGATAGGATGTTTCAACATTTTAGTAGCTATGTATTTTTTGAAGCAAGATTCTGCAATTTTTTGGTCAAGAGGGAGCTTGAGTTTTCATTCAAGTTCAGATATTTGTGTAACGACGATAAAAAAGATTGTTAAATTTGTTATTATAGGTACGAGTATGGTTGTTCTTAAATGTTTATAAATAATTTAAGACGGAACTGTAGCATTTTTCTAAATTTTGAGTTCGATTCCTCGGTCTTTCCAGCCTTTTATTTTGAAAAAAATAGGTACAAAGCGTTACTGAGGTGCCCTTTTCAAAAAGTCGATAGATATTTGGATTTAAACTCATTATTCAGCGAACTCGAATTTAAAATTTAGTCTAAATGTAGGGATATTGTGTCCCCGAGACGAATTTACTTATAGATCTACTAGATATTTTGAAAACTATATTGTTACACGTTGAATTGAGTTGGTAAAAACACCATTTGTTTAAGTATAGGTAGAGATACAGTAACACCAGAGAATTGAAAGAAAAAACCTACCTTCCGAAAAACTTGAACTATATTTTATAGAAAGTATTTTTCAATTTTTTGACTTTTTTGATTGTTGAAAATCATAAAAAATGGAAAAATTACAAAACGGTGGTGTTGGCAGAAAAAAAAATTCGACCAGAAAAAATCTCCAGTCAAGGATGAATATTTCTTGAGCGCTGAAAATTGGTATCTATAGGTAACTATCAAAAAACAGGAATGAAAATCAAAAATGGAAAATATTCAAATCTGATGAAATTTTTCCAGTAGACAAAAAAAAAATACTTCTTGTATTTTAATATTTTTTAACCACCAGAAAAATAAAAAAATGCCAACAATTTTTTTTAGGAGCAAATCAATGAAAAATTCCAAAGAAATGAAATAAGTAATTTTCGCGAAAATTGATATTTGGAAGAAAACGAATAATCTTGACAGAAGTTTATTAATTATTAAGAAGTTGAAGAAATTCCAAAAAATTGAACAAATTCAGGGCTCGTGTTCGGTTACCTACTTGACGTCTAAATTTTTTCTCATTTTTTTCAAGAACTACCAAAGCAATAAAAGTCTTTTTGTTTACCAGAAATTGCTAAAACTATCGCATGTTTATCAATAGTTTCAAAAAAAATTCTTGTTTCATGCTAAAATTGTCAAAGTCTTGCTTTTTATAGAAGATTGCCAAAAGTTCTTGCTTTTTCAAAAATTGATTAGAATTTTTGCTTTTTAGCAAAATGGTTAATTTTTTGTACAATATTCCAAAAAAGTCTCATTTTCTTCACAAATTGTCTAAAAGTGTTGTTTCTTGACAAAAATTGCGAAAAATATTGTTTTTGAGCTAAAAAGTTCTGCTTTTTGATAAAATTATCACAGTATTGTTCATTTATGATAAAAATTCTCACTATTTAACAAAATTGGTAAAAAGTCTCTTTTTTGTTCAAGAATTACTCAGGAGTAACTCCTTTTTTCTCCAAAATTGTGATTTTTCGGCAAGAATTTCTAAAAATTTCTACTTCATGATAAAATTGTCGAACAAAAATTTCAAAACGTGTCATTTGTTGCCAATAATTGCCAAAAAATCCGTCTTTCTGCTGAAATTTCCAGTCTTGCTTTTTGCCAAAAATTGACAAAACTGCTCGCTTTTCTGCAAATTTGGTGAAAATAAGTTACCTACACTTTTTCCATATAAATTCCAAAAATTTGCATTATTTAATGTTCTGTTTTTTTCGGTCATTTTTTTCTGCGTTAAAATATTTTTATCACATTTTATAATTTTTTGGCTACTTTTTAGTTACTTTTTCGAGCTTGTTTAGTAGCTGGAAGTTACTTTTTTCGGAAAATTGATAGCATTTTAATGTTTGAATGTCAAAAAATTAAAAAAATGTTCCAAACAATTTGAGGAAAAGTTGACTAAAAATGAAAAATTTGAACTATTTGCAGTAAAATAAAATTGAAAAAAGAATCATAACGTAAACTGTATTAAGTAATGTTTTCAAGCGTTCAGAATTGGGGGGGGGGAATACTAAAACACTTGGTAAAATGTTGAGAAGAAACAAAAAATTGAGGACAATTGAAAGTAAAATATTTATTGAGAATTTTAAGAAAATCTGTAAAATAGAAATTGAAAAGAAATATTGTAGATGAAACTTCATAAACTGTTGGTTCAAAAATGGAAAAGTAAAATTGAAAAAATTTCACAAAAAACACAATAAAATAATATCTGTGAATCACTGCTTTAAAATTTGACACTCCTTCCCCCTCCCCCACAGTTTTTCGATTGTCGTTGATATTTTCTGCAGAATCTGGAAAATAGGAAAAATTGGTCCGGAAAACCGGGGAAAATCATTTCTTCAAAAGAGTGGGCAGCTCAGCAGCCGGATACCCTCTAAAAAACAAAAAAAAAGTTTTTCATAATTTCTTGATATCCGTTGTTTTATATTTTGAATTCAAATCTGAGAAACACTTTCGTTTCGCTTCTCCTTCTCCTCGTCTACTCTTGTACCTAATTAAAAAATAATTTTATTATGGGTGCTTTTCAATTTTTTAAAACATAAGTACGAGTATCTCTTTATAATTGAACAAATTGCTCGTCGATATTAATCCGAATTAATTTTACAGTTTCGATTTACCCGATCCGATTTACATAAATGTTGTTCGAGATCCGGTCGAAAGAGTAATTTCATGGTATTACTACGTAAGGGCT
The DNA here is from genome assembly GCF_950023065.1 of Planococcus citri. Classification (NCBI taxonomy): domain Eukaryota; kingdom Metazoa; phylum Arthropoda; class Insecta; order Hemiptera; family Pseudococcidae; genus Planococcus; species Planococcus citri. The sequence goes on from NC_088678.1 coordinate 47,444,560, forward strand.
CCTTGGTATTACGTAGAAAGAAAGCAAGCGTTCCCCGATTTACCGCTACCAGATCCGATGTGGTTGAAAAAAGTAATTCGTCTGCTCACCAGGGTTTTTTTTCTTACACTCTGAATGAAGAGGAAATGAATTAACGTTATAATTTCAATTCTCAGGATTACGAAACATGTGTAACTAGTCATGATAAAGAATGCCAATATAATCAAGGCGTCACTAAAGAGGGTATCGGCGATCACAGAAGACAGTCGATGTTCTTCTGCGGCCATTCGGAAGACTGCACGTAAGATTAATTTTCTGCCGTTTAATCTGCCGCCTATGTTATGGAGGTTATGGAGCCTAATTTAATTATTTCTTTCGTGCGCTAGGCCTTTCAACTCAGCCGAGGCTGTGGAAAAAGCGAAAAGAGTGGTGGACGAACAATACGCCGTCGTCGGAGTATTAGAAGATATGAATATCACGTTAACGGTGCTAGAGCACTATATTCCTAGGTTTTTCAAAGGTGCTGCCGATATTTATTATAGTGAGTATTTGTTCGATCAGTTCAACATAAACAAGTATACATACATAGACGATTTCAATTGCTGCATTATGAATATCCATGATGATTTATAACATGATTTTTTTTTTTCAATTTCTTTGCCTAGGTCATATGGAAGAGTTCCGTAGAATAAATAAAAATATCTATAAGCCTCCAGTAGGCGAAGAAATTAAAGATATAGTTAGAAAGAATTTTACTAGAGAAATCGAATTTTATCAGTTTTGTCGCCAGAGGCTACATAAGCAATTTTTAGCATTGAAATTACCATAATAGTCAGCGGAGAAATTAATTTTTTTTTTTACCAATTACGTATTTATGACTTTTTAAAAAAAGTAAAATGAATTGTTAATGTCTTTTTTTACGTTTTATTGTAATTTATGTTAAATTTTTTCCAAACGTTTTGTACAAATTGTAAATTTTGTTAATTATCTTGTATGAATTGATTATCGTGCATTGTGTTATGTAAGATTCATACAAAATCACTATCTAAGAAGCTGTGAACGTTACCTTGTGCAGAGTTGACATAATTATCTGTTACGTATTTTGTAAAGCTTCCGTTTTTTTTCCTTTTTTTTTTCATGCGTTGTATAATTTAAATTGACAACAGTTATTTTATTAGGATCGATTAATTTTATTGTCTAAAAAATTTAGGGATGATTGTTTTTTGCGCTTTGTTAACTTTTTTTAGAGTAGGGAAAATTTAAAATTTTTATATTTAACGTGATTCAGGTGAATTTACTTCCTTCTCTCGTCAGTATTTATCTAGCTCGATCATTCTGGGAAAATTGCAACCGTTTTAATGCCCCAGTCCCTTTCCATGTTCATCATCCTGGGAAAATTTTGATTTTGCAGAAATATTTATTGATGCAAATTCTAAGTGATATTGAGCTTTGAATTGTGATTTTTGGATTTAGGCTTCAAAAAGCCCCAAAGAGGTGTTTCTGAGTAAAGTACTTCTATTGCGACAGTTTTTCCTATTTTTTTGTGTGCACTGAAAATTTTTTAAAATTATCAACCTTTCAGTTGATTGGGCAGGATAAATACTGAAATACTGCATTAGTGTAAGAAATGGTCGAGTTGACTCTGATACACTGAAGATCAAGTGGTCGCCTCTTTACGACCAACTTCGAAAAAAAATGAGATCAATCATCCCTAAGTATTTAATATTTAAAACATTGCGTAATTATTTTTATTAAAATTTGTATCGAATCATTTCGGTAACTTGAGTTTTTTTTGTTTTTTTTGTACGAATATTGAAATGAAAATTAGCGATCAGTGTGCCAAATTCAATGTTTTTTTTTTCGCAGACATTCGTTATTATTTAATGTTGATCTCATTTGAAAGCATTCGTAGTATCACTGCATATTGTAAAAATTATTGAAATTTTTTGTGTATTGTAATTATTCTATTTAATAATTATTTTTCAATTTCCAACTTCGAGAAATGTATAAATCTTGTATTTTTTTTCTTTTTTTTTTTACTTTTCATATTTAAAACACATTTACATTTCATTGTATGTAAATTATACTGCATTTCTATTTTTTATTTATTTAATTTTTATATTAGTATGTTCCTTTTATAATTAATGATTTTGACACGCGTGAAGTGATCATAATGTTGTGTTACGTTACGTGAACAAAATGAACTCGTCTTTTTGTTATTCATTCAATTCGCCACTCGCCGGTGATTGATCGAACGATGTTCGTTTTGTTTCGAGTTTTATTTCTAGTGTATTTCATTTAAATACCCACCAAAGCTGAAGAATTGTAAAAAAAATATGATAAGTATTTATAAAACATGCTGTATAAGTAAATATGTAAGCCAATTTCGAGTACTGTGTTACGTATTTGTTGAAATGAATAATAAATTTTGTTTTTTAGTTGCATTTTATACCAGTTTTTTTCTATAGTAGGTAAAGATATCCATTTTGGTCTAAACGTGGAAGCCGAAGACTATTTGCATTTCGAAAAAAATATTTATGACGGGCGTCAGTAAACTATGATAATGCTGAGATTATTCTTCAATGTTCAATGATAGTTGATTAAAGAGCAAATAGTCATATTTTATCGTGACACAGCTGTAGGTCTAGGTATTCTACTTACATACCCACTACTTTTTGATGATGTACATTGTACGTAGTTCTTACTTGGATGCTGATAAGTGATAAATCGTTGTGCGTAGAAACTAGATTTTTAATGTCAAATTTTTTTAGCACAAATAATGAGTTAGGTAAGCTAAATCATTTTAAGAATCTTTTTTATTTAGTACGCAATGGTAATGATGTGTTGATTAGAAAATATGTGCCACTTGACTTTTGGCTAATAAAATAGGTACCTATATATTTTTCAGAATCTTGAAAATGATGGATGCTGATGCTAAATAAGAAATAAAAATTTAGCTAGTAGGTACCTCAATCAAAAAAAAAAAAAAAAAAAAAAAATGATGAGCAATATTTATTTTAGAATATTGACGATAAGTTTCATTTTTTCAAACTTGACAACTATAGAATCAGCTAAAATCCTGGGAATTTTTATAATATTCAGCAAAAGTCACCACTCAGTAAGTCAACCAATTGTTAAAGGTTTAGCTGCCAGGGGACACGAGGTGACCGTTGTGAGTCATTTCAAATCCAGTCATACTGTTCCAAATTACACTGAGATTTTACTCCCCGAAGCTAACAATTTTATTGACACTATTGATATAAAATCTACACAAAATTATTCTGATTATTATCAATATAAAAAATTTCTTCGTGAACTTGAGAATTCCCATTGTGATCACGTTTTGAGTTTGGAATTCATTAAAGAATTGATATTTTCTAAGGAGAAAACAATTGATTTAATTATAGGTGAAATTTATTTTACGCAATGTTACCATTTATTAGCGTACACATTAAACGTACCATTGATACTTTTTCTTTCGCCGAGTCTAGGCGAAGGAGTACATTACTTTGTTGGCAATCCATGTAATCCATCCTTTATACCTGTGAAAAATACTCTATATACTACACGAATGAGTTTTTTCGAACGGCTAGACAATGCTTTTCAGTATAGTCGGAATTATTGGTTCCAAAGCTTTGTAATTAACGCAGATACTGAGAGATATGCTCGCGAAGTGTTCAAAATGGAGCCCCCTTCTAGCGAAGAACTGAACAAGAAGGCTGCTTTAGGTTTTTACAACAGTCATTTCAGTTTTATTGGCAGACCAATGTCTCCTAATGCGATAGAAATTGGCGGTATTCACATCAAAGAACGGAAAAAGTTATCAAAGGTAAGATACGTATAAGTAGGTATATTTTCTAGTATTTTCTTTAAATCTCGAAGTATATAGGTGAAATTAGTTACACTCGTGTAGATTAAATTGCATACCTACATAAAAGTAGGAGTATTGAAATTGTGTAAATATCGACGATTTACGAGTTTTGCTTTCGAATTGTAGGATTTGGAAGATTTCATCGAAGGATTTGCTCCTGGCGTTATTTTTTTTTCTTTCGGTACCACGATCAAAGCTAGTAGTATATCTTCTGAAAAGTTGAAGATTATTATTGATACTTTTGCTTCTATACCTCAAAGAGTATTATGGAGAGTAAATGAATTGAACATATCTGAATCCATACCTCCTAACGTCAAATTAGGCAAATGGTTTCCACAAAGAGATATCTTAGGTATACAGAAATTCAAATTATACCTAAGCTTATGATTTACATTAAATGAAAGTAGGTACAATTATTTTGCTCCTTATTTTTAAAACAATCAAAAACTTTGGGCATTTTAGAGCATAAAAACGTAATCGGGTTTATAAGTCATTGCGGCCTATTGGGTACATTGGAGGCTGTTCACACATCAACTCCAGTCATTGGTATGCCTTTTTCGTTCGACCAATTTCAAAACGCCAACATATTAGCTGAAAAGGGAGCTGGTATCCACGTTGATTACTTCACAATGACTAAATATATTTTTGCTCGTGCAATTGAGGAAATTATAACCAACCCCAAGTGAGTTGATTTTAATCTCAGAGCTGGATTTAGGATTTACCAACTCTAGGTGATCGAAAAGTCGAGTATTCCCGAAATCCAGCTCTCATGTCCTGATTGGATGAGCTTCAGTTCACCTATTCGTCATAATATCCTTTGGAATATTTTTTTAGATATCGCGAAAACATGCAAAAATTATCAATGGTATTCAAAGACAGACCAAGATCACCTTTGGACGAGTCTCTATATTGGTCAGAATATGTTATAAAACACCAAGGAGCTCCTCATTTGAGGACCACAGCAGCAGATATGCCTTTGTATCAATATTTATTACTGGATGTACTCGCAGTAATATTGGGCACTGCGATAGGTATTTTATGTATTTGTAAACTATTGCTGAGAATTGGGGTACGATTTTCAAATTATATTACCTATACCTACCTAGGGAAAACGAAAAAGACAATTCGATAATTTCTTGAGAGATTTAATTTTGAGAATTGTGCGTGTAGTGAGTAGTGACTTGTGAGTGCGAATGAAGAATTGAACATTGAAGACAAGGGCTTCTGCCAGATGATTCACAATTCACAAATGAAACAATACTCTGAGTAAGAGGCTAGAGGGTGCTTTTCTTCAAAATTTTAGAATATTTTCGTACGTCTGATTCTGATGGCATGCTAAGTATAAGGATTTTTTTCAATATAATAATTTTTAAAATACCTGTTACTGATTATTTAATATTTTTATTTAGCAAGTTTGGAGAACAAATTAATTTAAACTTTTCAAGCACAATTTTATTTCACCATATTGTCTCAATCCTCATTTTCATGTCTTTAAAAAACGAAAAAGATACTTCGGAGTCGAATGTCGAAGTCGAGTCAGCTAGGACTAGAAAGAACAAACTAGACTACGTCCTTCCTTAAGTTGAGGACCTCATTGCAAAAGTAGCCCTTGTCACATGAACCTATGCAATCTCCAAAGCTCTCCCTTGAGCGTACCCAGTATCATGAATGTAAACTCTATAAAGCAATTCCTCTCAGGGCTACTCAGGGTAGACTAACTTGACGGTCATTTCATCATTACAACATGATCTCCGCAGTTGGCAATAGGTGCAATCGAGTAAAACGTGTCTAAAAGTTCATGTGACAAGGGCTACTTTTGCAATGAGCTCCTCAGTTGCAAAAACTCGTGTCTCCAACTCTCATTTATTCGAGGGAATTTGTTCCACTTTAGTTCCACTATGAATAATTTTCATCATTTATTTTCAAGTTTTAATATTAATTTTATTTCAAAATTTAATTTTCTTTTCAGGAAAAAAAATGAATTTTTTTTGTTTCAACCAGTCCTACCTTGTAGTCCTACCAAAGTGATTCACGTCACGTGTGACATAGTAACGTGACGTGTCGTTCGTACGCGTGGTTGGCTTGGCTGACCTTCAACGTATAACGTTATTCATTCAAAAACGCCATTGAAGTATACGTATTCCTTCGCATGTGAGTTTATTTAATCGAAATTTTAATTATTTCCACTCATATTGTCTTAAAATTTTAAAAAATGTCGTCAGTTATTTAATTTCAACGCATTTCGCGTGTGTTTTCAAGAACGGTACACTTGGTGAAAAAAATTCGCGCTTTTAAAATTTCTTCATTTGTACTTCGATTCCTGAAATAACAGCCAAAAGCCTATTTACGGTATGAAATATTTCTTGGCTTTTTAAGCTTTGGTAAGTTAAATTTTCCGGAATGAAAATCCAATTTTTAAAATATTTTTTTCAAAAAAAAGAATATGAAATAGGTTTTGAAGTGGCGGCAAATAAGAAATATCCGCCGGATTACAATTTGCCAATTTCTCATCGAGCTTCGTGTATTTAATTTAGTAATGCTGATATAACATCAGTAAATATTCAATTCTCTATATAAAATGATAATGTTTACGATTTCAAACGATTTATTCGTTTGTTTTACTACGAAGGAGTTATTATGGTATTCATTTTGCTGTAACGGATGATATTGATTCAATCTTATGGCTTAGATTCACAATGGAATGTGCCGAATCTGTATTCATCGAAGAAGGCGCATGTGAAACCGTTGTCGCCGATGATGTAGTGGTTGATGAGATTATACAAGCTGAAGAAGTGATCCAAGGTGAAGAGGTAATTCAAACCGATGAGGTGATTCAAGCTGATGACTGTGGTCAAGATGAATCTCTGCAAGCTGTACGTATAATACTTCAAATGAAATTCGTCTTGTACTATATGCTGGACCGCCATTGTCTTCCTTCCCAGAACGAACACAAACGAAACGCCGTAAGTACGCATACAATTTTTCGTGTAATAAACGCAATTTTTTCGAATATTCGCGAGTTCGGGTGAACTTCTATGTGGTCTCAAATTATAGACAATAAAATTCCCTATCGATGGATGTTAAATTTTTTTCATTTCGAGTAAAAATAACGATTTTATGAATACTTCTATTCTACGGATTTTTGCATACTACGTACGTCATCTTTAAACTAAAAATTCTCAAAATTTTCAGTGGACACATGCATGTTTCAAAGTACCAAAATGTTCGGAAATTCATCCTCTTTAAAATGAGCGATTAGCGAAAGCTCTAGATGCAACCGTTCAAAACTTCTGGACGTTTAAAGTTGCGAAAACAAGCTGCGCGCGGTAAGTATTGAACTTTGAACTAATATTACTCAAAACTTTCATCGAATACATAGGTATTTTAATACATCAAAATGTTCGTGAGTTTATCCTCTTTAAAATGGTTGCTTACCGAAAGCTCTACCTTCAACCGTTCAAAAGTTTTTGAAGATCAAAGTTGCGGAAAGTGTTCAAGTCGTGTTATCACTGTTATCAGTCAGTTATTTCTGATAAGTAACCACTTTTCGCATCTTCAATCTTCTAAAACTTTTGAACGGTTGGAGGTAGAGCTTTCGGTAAGCAACCATTTTAAAGAGGATAAACTCACGAACATTTTGATGTATTAAAATACCTATGTATTCGATGAAAGTTTTGAGTAATATTAGTTCAAAGTTCAATACTTACCGCGCGCAGCTTGTTTTCGCAACTTTAAACGTCCAGAAGTTTTGAACGGTTGCATCTAGAGCTTTCGCTAATCGCTCATTTTAAAGAGGATGAATTTCCGAACATTTTGGTACTTTGAAACATGCATGTGTCCACTGAAAATTTTGAGAATTTTTAGTTTAAAGATGACGTACGTAGTATGCAAAAATCCGTAGAATATAAGTATTCATAAAATCGTTATTTTTACTCGAAATGAAAAAAATTTAACATCAATCGATAGGGAATTTCATTGTCTTTAATTTGAGACCACATAGAAGTTCACCCGAACTCGCGAACATTCGAAAAAATTGCGTTTATTACACGAAAAATTGTATGCGTACTTACGGCGTTTTGTTTGTGTTCGTTCTGCGAAGGAAGACAATGGCGGTCCAGCATACCCCCTGTTATAGTTCCCTAGTACTATCAAATTTGACGTTAATTTGGCGTATTTTTCAGCAGGAAAACAATGAGAACGCTCAGTGGTACCTATATTTACTGCAAGCTGACCAAGCACTGGATCAATTACGTGGTACCAAAGTTGAGATCGAACTACCCGAAGAAAAAGTTGAACAAATCGACGCAGGTTACGAGTGTGAGATCGAGGATATGGGTCAGCTACAAGAAGAAGACGTTAATGTAGAGACCGAAGAACATTACGACTATAATATCGATGCCATTCGTCAAATACAAGAGGCTAAAGTTGAAATTCAACAAGACGGATTTAATTACACGATCGACGAAGAGAATGGATTCAAACATGAGCCTCCAGAGAACATAGAGTTAGATAATATTGATCCCAATCTGTATGCTGAGTTCGCTTCCGAGGTAATTTAAAATCGCTTTTCGTGTTTCTTTTGTTTTATGTTTCATGGAAGTATACGCATACGCCATTTTGGTTCGACACAACGGATGTAAACATTATCAAAACGTAAATATACATACAATCTTACGTGTAAGAAATGCAATTTTTTCGATTGTTCGCGGGTTCGGATGAATTTTTAAGTAGTTTCAAGCTAAAGACAATGAAATTTCCTATCGATTGATGTTAAATTTTTATCATTTCGCGAAAAATTGACGATTTTATGAATACTTCTACTATCTGATTTTTTCATATTATATGTGTCAACTTTGAACTAAAAATACTTGAAATCTTCAGCGAACACGCACGTATTTTAATATAGCAAAATGTTCGAAATTTCATCTTCTTTAAAATGGGTGTTTATCGAAAGCTCTACGTGCAACCGTTTAAAAGTTGTGTACGTTTGAAGTTGCGAAAACAATGCAAAAACCAACCGCGGATGGTAAGTATTGAACTTTGAACTAGAATTGCTCAAAATTTTCAACGAACACATAGGTATATTGATACAGCGAAACGTTCGTTATTTTATCCGTTTTAAAATGGGTCTTTACCGAAAGCTCTACCTTCATCCGTTCAAAAATTCTTGAAGATCAAAGTTGCGGAAAATGTTCAAATTGTGTTATCACTGTTATCAAGTCACTTAGTGTTGATTGTAGAACATTTTCCGCAACTTTGATCTTCAAGAATTTTTGAACGGATGAAGGTAGAGCTTTCGGTAAAGACCCATTTTAAAACGGATAAAATAACGAACGTTTCGCGGTATCAATATACCTATGTGTTCGTTGAAAATTTTGAGTAATTCTAGTTCAAAGTTCAATACTTACCATCCGCGGTTGGTTTTTGCCTTGTTTTTGCAACTTCAAACTTCTACAACTTTTGAACGGTTGCATGTAGAGCTTTCGATAAACACTCATTTTAAAGACGATGAAATTACGAACATTTTGCTACATATTATATTAAAATACGTGTGTGTTCGCTGAAGATTTCGAGTATTTTTAGTTTAAAGTTGACACATATAGCATGAAAAAATTGGGTAATATAAGTATTCATAAAATCGTCAATTTTTCGCGAAATAATAAAAATTTAACATCAATCGATAGGAAATTTCATTGTCTTTAGCTTGAAACTACTTAAAAATTCATCCGAACCCGCGAACAATCGAAAAAATTGCATTTCTTACACGTAAGATTGTATGTATATTTACGTTTTGATAATGTTTACATTCGTTGTGTCGAACCAAAATGGCGTATGCGTATACTTCCCTTATCTAGAACTTAACGTTTCATTGAATATTAATCGGTTGAATTTGCATATTATGTTATTAGGTGGTAATTGGAGAAGAAGTAGTGATAGGCGACGAAGTTGTGATCGAGACCGAAGGCGATATTACCTTCAATTACCGCCAAGGAGAAAATTCAGATATTCCGTTAAATTGTCGACACTGCAACAAAACGTTCCACAAACGTAGTAAACTAGAGCAACACGAACGTATGCATACCGGTGAACGACGATTCAAGTGTCCTCATTGTGAAAAAGGATTCAACCAGAGAGTCAATTTAGATAACCACATCCGCGTACATACCGGCGAAAAACCATTCACTTGCGAATTCTGTTCGAAAAGTTTCAGTCAGCAAGGCAACCTGAAAACGCATATGCAGAAGCATTTATATATCGAGTACTTCATTTGCCCGCATTGCAAGGATAATTTCCGCTCTAAATCTGAGCTCAACGAGCACATTAAAACTCACAAAGATACCCTCATACTGGAATGTCCGTTCTGCCAATCGGTTTTCAATACCGAAGACGAAGTCAACGAACACATGCAAATACACTCCGGTGATCATTTGTTTTTGTGCTTAATTTGCAAAGACAATTTTGGTTCGCAAGAAGAGTTGAATGATCACGTCAAAATGCATACTCAAAATTACGAATGTATATATTGTAAACAAATGTTCGAACAAGAAGACGACCTCATCGATCATTTTGACCGACTGCACCGTCACGGAGACTTATACGAATGTACCGACTGTAAGCAGTATTTCGAAACTGCTGCCGAACTGAATTATCACAGCGATACCCACAAAGGTGAAAACCCCTTCAAATGTACAATCTGTGGTGAGCGATTTTACACCGAGGGTTTGCTCGCAAAACACGTTAAACTTCACGAAGGCCACAAATCGTTCGTTTGCTCGTATTGTAATCGCAGTTTCAGCCAGAAAGGTAATTTGAACACTCACATCAGACGGCATACCGGTGAAAGACCATTCAAGTGTACCGGTTGTAACAAGATGTTCAGCGATTACTCTACGTACACGAGACACGTACGAGTGCACACCAAAGAGAAACCGTACACTTGCGAATACTGCTTGAGACCGTTTTCGCAATTGTCCAATTTAAAATGTCATATTCAAAGACGTCACGATCACGTCGAGAGTAAATTCGAATGCGAATACTGCGTGAAACAATTTGAAAACAAAGAAGACCTATTAGCACATTTGAAAACTCACACCGGCGATAAACCTTACGTTTGTCAAGTCTGCTTGAAGAGCTTCAGTCAATGGGCGAACTTGAAATGTCACATTTTGAGCGGTCATCACGCCAAACAAGGATTATTGATATGCGAATACTGCGAAGCTTACTACGACTCGCAAGAAAGTCTCGAAGAGCATCTGAAAACCCACTCCGGTAAAAATCCCTACATTTGTAACGTCTGCCAGAAAACCTACAGTTCATCGGCCAATCTCAAGAAACACGTCAAGATACACACCAGCGTGAAAAACTTCCCTTGTGACATCTGTAACAAAGCTTTCTATACGCATTCTCTACTCAAGAACCATCTTATGACCCACCAAGGCGAGAAACCATTCAGTTGCCAGTACTGCGATAAGAGCTTTATTAATAAATATCGTCTGAAAAGCCACACATACATTCACACTGGCGAAAAACCCTACGAATGCGAGTACTGTCAACGCCACTTCCGAAACCAATCCGTTCTCAGACGTCATATTAGAGTGCACACCGGCGAACATCCATATTCTTGTCCGTACTGTAAAAAAACATTCAAAACGCACTCGGAAAACAAACTTCACATAAGAATTCATACCGGAGAAAAGCCCTACACTTGCACGTTCTGTAATAAAACCTTCCGCACGCATTCGGCCATTAAAATACATCAAAAGACTCACTCCGTTGATAACAGATTCTTAGGTTTTTTGAAATGCAGCTGGTGTAGTTCCAAGTTCCGTAATATGGAAGATTTACGCATGCACGTTAATAAGCTACACGATGAGAATTGGGAACCTGAGAATATGGCTTTGAATGCGATCGATGAGGAAGTTATGGAAGTGACAGTTCAGAACGAAGAAGACTTTGATGAGGACGAGGATGGTGAAGAAGAAGAAGAAGAGGAAGATGAAGAAGTGGAAGAATTCGAACTTGTCGGACTAGATGACGTTATTAAAACCGAACCTTTGGATAACGATATGATAGAAGAAATTGACTTTTTTGTGTGAATTACGAGCAATTTCCACATTCGAAAACTGTCTCTTTACTAATGAATCGTTGTAAACGATTTATGCCAAAAATATTAGGAGTCTGGTAACTCTGATAGAAAATTGCGTTTATATTTTAATTGGTATATTTGTACCAAAATTACGGATGTTTTGTTCGCTTTGAAAAGCGTATTTAGATTATCGGGTTAGGTTATTGATGTGATAAAGCATAATCTGTTTTATGTTGTATGTATTGTAATTGTTTTATTGTTTCTTCCGGGTCTTTTTATCTGTGTGGTGTGTAATACTTGTCCCTTGTGACGTATTGAATTTATTCACTTGTATTTCTAATAATTTTACTGATTTTAGATCATAATTCGACCACTTTCAAAGGTTTCCGAGTGGAAAATAATGTTGAACATTATTCTTTTATAATCGTGTATTTTTCGACGAATTTGTTTTTGTAAATTTCGAACATAACATATGCCATATTTTTAAATATAAAATCAGTTGGTTCCTTGACTTTTTCTTTTTCCATCTACATTTTTGCGCATTTTACCTATTTAAATATCTATCTGGTATTTTGATTGATCTTTTTAAAATTGAAAATCCGCATTATTATTTCGATTTCTTTCTTCAAAAAATCTCTTTTTAGGTATTTTGAAAACATTTATTTTTATTTCAAAGTTCAACATATAACATGATTATGTAGGTATTCAACAAAATGAAAATAGAAAAAACATTGGACCATAATATACAAAACTTTACACGAAATTCTCACATTATTAGACATAGGTAATTAATTTACAAAATCAACAGATGATTAATTCTAAAAATAAAACAAAATTTTTCAAATGACGGGTAAATTGATTTGGGCGACAGAAAACGAAATTTCAGACTCATACAACTAGAAAATATTTTCCAACTTTTTTAGACAGGAATGATTAGTCAGCTGATTTCCTAACGGTAGATACGTAAAAAGCTTCATAAACATGCTCATATGAGGAGAAATGAAACTATATCATCAAGCAGGATTTCGTTTGCGAATGAAGGTCGGAAATAGTCGCAGTAGGATAAATTTGAACTGGTAAATTCCATTTCATGGTTTCAATATTGACACATTTTGGAGCCAGCCGTACGTTGTCCAATGGATTGATTTCTTCGATGCCTTTAGCGCAAGTAACGAATTCGAAATGCAACTTCCATTTCAACGACACTGCGAACACATTGTATGCTCTTATTAATTACCAGTTCTTAATTACACTGGTCGAAAGCTAGACACTAAGGTCTTTATCATCCCAAAAATGAACTCACCAAGATTTGTATTGAACACTGGAGTCACGTGTAACGGAATAGGCAAATTCAGAAAACACTGTTTCATATTCAAACAAAATTCCGTGCAATTATTGAAGGTGGTCACTGCTTTGTCGTATTTATTCGCGTTTCGATATTTTTCACTAATAATTTCTTCGCATTGTAGACTGACTATGAACTGTATATGAGAAATTGAATATATTATAACACAGAATACATCTTTCAGGAGGAGAATGTAAGTATGAGATGAATTACCTGTACACAACGTACTGTGCTTGAAGAAAAATCAAAAGTGCCGACGATATCTTCGCCCAGTTTATATGTACTTTTGAACAGGCAAAAAGTTGCCACTTTACCTTTACCGTTGGTAATATTATAAAAACTAGTGCTTCGTCGTGCTGTAATATTCTGAAAAAAAAATTAATTATAATAAAAATATACGTTAACCGAAAAAGTCCTGTTTTAAGATTCGATGAATTTTTCAATACTCCTGTTAAAAAATTACTCACTTGTAATACTTGTAACGTTGGCTCTAGTTCCTTATCTTTTTCACAGATATCCAAAAATGGATTACTAGGTGACAAATCAATACTATCTTCGCAAACATTGACTTCAGGGAAACCTAAAAGCATAATGAGTGTTCAAGATGAATCTGATGATCGTGTTCAACATGAATTTAAAAAAAAAATCAAGAAAATAAAATAATATTGCTTTTTTACCATCGATAACTAAGATTCGGAGCGGTATAGTTAATTCTTTCATGGCACTGTTGATTCGCTGGGTACCGATTGTGATTTTATACGAATATTTTACCAATTTCCCGCGATACGATGGTGGAATTTCATTCGGTAATGTTTCTGTATACAGAACTGAAAAAATCGAGGAACACATATTCAGTAAAAGAATGTCAAGATACAGGTTTAAATCTGTCTCGTAAAAACTGAGAAGTATGTGTTGCAAAATACAGATCTAAAAAATTTAATAAAATTGGTACTAACAGGATCTGCTTTCACCAGGATTTAATTTCATGTCGCAAAATAGTATCTTCGGCTCAGTTTTAAAAACTGTAAGACCGCTGTCTTCCTTGCATGGGTAGAATGATGTATCTGAAGAAACGATGAAATTTTATAGTCAGAATTACGTGGCATAGGCCTACTTACAGAAAAGTTACCTAAAAGATACGAATTATGAATACTCACCACTGTTGATTGAATGTGAAACCAGATTTGATCCTTCAGCATCTCGACCTTTGATCATGTTTCCGATAGTTTTACAAGAGCAATGGATTTGAGCACTCGACAGTGCCAGCGTTTCAATGTTTCTGCAACATAATATCCAATCCACAAAATTTAATAGCTCATCGATAAGTACATACAACGCACATAAACGTATTGAAGTAATTTATTTCACTTACTGATTGAATTTAGATCGTAGTTTTCTTACCTGAGATCATTAGGCAGTCTTGATCCTGGAATAAAAGGAGATCTGTTGGTGAAAGTAACACAGCATCCGATACTATCTCCTGGTAAATATACCGGACCACCGATCAATTTAGCACCGATTTCAATCATTTCAAGTCCAAGTAGATAGAAGTTGTATTCCTGATACAGTTTTCTACTATAAACGGAATGAATAAAACTGTAATAAGTTTTATTTTACAATTTTTAGTTGAATCAACTTCATATTAAAAATCAAAATTGCTGATACTACCTATGATACCTATGATAACTGATAGTGAAGAAGAAGAATATGTGAAAAAAAAACAAAAACAGATGTTTCACACGTAGCGCTCCATACGTGTTAAAAGTGAACTAAAAACGAAAAATAATGGAGGACCTGGCATTCGACAGTTACGTTGGGTGTTTTTTATCAGAATATCAGAAAAGAAAATCCGTAATTGAAATCTGACTGAAATGTGTGAAAAAAAATGAAAAATATTTAATTTTATGCGTAAGTATGCTTCAAATTTGTAATTTATCGATATCTTGAAGGTATCTTCAATCTTTAACGGTTCTATTCTCTTGCTTCATATGTTACATAATTAATACATAATCCATTGTGGTTGAATTGTTTCCATGCTTCACTCATCATTGCATCTCACCGGTAATTCTTGCTATTTTTTTTATTGTTGCAGCTTATGTTCTACGATTATTCTCAAATTCACTGATCATACTTGAAGAATATGAAACAGCAGCTCTTTTCAACTTGATGGCGTTGTAAAGAAATAGAATAATCTCCCTTGGAATTGGTCGGTGTTTCGACAAATATTTAACAGAAATAGTGTTGAATTGATCTCAAACGCGAATCAAGATGAAGTTGACAAGCGTTTGTTATCGCGGTCACAATATGTACCGTTGGATCAAAAGACAGTGGTTCTTTCAAGGTAAAAAACCATTGTTGAATACACCTATGCGAGATATTTTAAAACGTCAAGGTGTCCAGGTATATGAAGCTGCTGAAGTTATGCAAGAACCTCCAATCAAATGGTAATCTCTTTTCGAATCACAACGTTGATGTTTTTTTTTTGAATTTTGTAATTTTATAATTCGTTTTTTCTGTTTCATCAATCTCAGGATGGAACCGATCAAAACAGTTGGCGTAGGCAGGGTCACGAAATTAGACGATGAGCATCCGTTGAAACAAGACAAGCCGTGTCTGTTCTATCGCGATCGTAACGTTTTAGTGGAAGGTCTAAATCAAGCCAAGCTTTTCACTAATACCGTAGAGATTGAAAGCGGTTTGCCTGAATCGCTATTGAAAACTAAACAGGAAATCGACATCGCAAATTTCGAAGAATCCATTCAAATGTAAGGGGAATAGATCTTCATTCGCATAAAAACTCTTTATATTTATTATCACGCGTAGATCTTTTCTGTATAAAATTCGTTATAAGTAATTATTGCGACGAGTTTGTAAATTTTACATGTTTTTTTTTTTTTTTTTTTTTTTTAATGTCATTTTTTAATAGGGCTATAGCTTCAGCTGTAGTTTATGATTCGACTCAACAAAAATTACCCAAACGAAAAAATCCTGAAAATCCAGCATGGAATTATCCACGTGATTACGGTATTATAGATAGTCGTAAGAAGTGAGTCACTACCTTAGAAGAAAATCTAGCTCTCGCTTACTCTCATACTAATGTTTAATTCGATCATCTGTTTGCCATTTCAGCTATATTATATGCAATAGATTTATTCAATTGTGTGAAATGATCGCCAGTTCTGAATCGAAGAATAGATGTAAAGTTCTAGACGCGTTTTTCTCGCTTCCTTTAATCAGAGAACCAGATAATATCCAATTACAATTAAGAGCTGATCTTTTGGTACTAGCTTCGGATCCTATCAAGCCCTTAGCATCGGCTGAACTTACCTCGGAACTTCGTGTTCCGAATTTAGATCCGCTCAAGTACACGGTATCGTTAGATGAAGAATATTTCTACGAATTGAAAAATGCCCATCGTAAGCGTCCCTTGATTTTATGGGATTTGGTTTTGTTCTCGATCCACTATATTGAGTTTTATTTCGTTTGTTTGTTTTTCTCTCTCTCTCGTAGCCCTGAAAACAAAAAATGCGCCTTTCAAGTACCCTCACACGGCGCTGATACATTTCAACGAAACCGAAGTGAGAAATTTATTCGGATCACCCGTCACAGAAGACCAAATAGTGGCTCGTTCGTTGATGAAAGCGTTTACGATAGCAGCTGCTCAAGCTCGTTACCTCTACGGCGTAAGTATCTTCACATGTTCTATCTGTGGAGCTTATTCATACTGAATTACACTTATTTGAATGTTCAAATGTAGACATAAGTATTGGATGTGTAAACGTAAGCCTATTTTGTTTTTCATTTTCTAGGACAATGTTGAAGAATTACCAGAACCGATAGTGGTACAATGCATACAAACGGATGCGAAATATTTCCATTTTAGCGTATTCCAATTAAACACATTACGTTGGCCAACAGAAAGTACAACTGTTCGTAATATCTTCTGGCATGACGCAATATCACAGGCGTACGAATTTGGCGGTTATTACGATGGGCGTCCGACTATATCATCGTATAATAACGACGTATTTAAGACGTTTTTAGCTTTTTACAAAAATTCGTAATCGTGAATTGCGTGAGCTTGTTGTAATTATTGTTAGAAATTATTTTCTTAAAAATAAATTCACTTCATTTTTTTTAGTGTTTATTGAATTGCAAATAAATCACACTTGATTTGTTTGGCTGGAATTCGTTGGAACGATGAATTTTTAGAAATCAGATTTTCAGCTGCTTTCAAGCTAACATTTCATCAATCTTAAATATTGGTCTAAAATGACGTGTTTTTTTATATATTTTTCTGGTGGCGAGGTAAAAATAAACTCCTTTTCCAAGAATAAGAAAGGAGGAAGCCAGGTCTAACAAGGCAGGAAGTGTTATCCGGGATTGGGGTAGCAGTAATCCTAGCTAGGTGCTTAGCCAGAGCGTCGGGGTATGAATTCCCACGGAATCTTCGAGGAACGAAGATTCGACGTACGGACGTTCTGTCACAAGAAATTTCTTCAAAAAATGTCTAATTTTAATTTTAACTGGTGGCAGTGGCAGCTGGAAATAGGATCATTGCACCTTGCAGCAGAATGTATTGGTGGACAATGAACATAATTATTTTCCCAATTGTACCTCCCCTCCCCACCACAACCATGGATGAGTCTACCTCTACCGGTTATCAGTTTGTTTTCACCCGCCTCCTCCCCGCCATCCCATGAATTCATTTCATCTTCATCTTGTTATCAGTTGCATGAAAGCTTACATTACATTTTTGGCGATTTGTGGTTTGTTTGTACCTGAATTAGGTACTTGAGGATAATTTTACAACCCACAACTTCTGAACATTCTCATTCGTACACCTCGGTTTGTTGTTCACCTCCATCGTTACCGTACCAAATTCTCGTCAAGTAATGTAATTTTGATCATTGTAATTGAAGTAAGATAGTTTTAAGCATACGAATGATCATTTTCATTATTGTAATATTGTAGATGCGTTAAACGTTGAAGTAATCGAGTACGTTTCGTTGATCGAGTGGAATTATTTCGATTTTTAATCTAACGCTGGCAGCAGATGAGCTTCTAAAGTAGAAACTTTACTAAAGTGTTGTATTGATAGCTGTAAAAACAATGTCCCGTCAAACGACGAAACTGGATACCAAGAAAGTGGTAATGTAACTCGACATAGCTTTCATAATTTTTGATATTTCTACGATAGATACGATTGATACAATTTACCTAACTGCAGGTCGAGTAATTCAGAGTTTGAAATACTAATTACTGAGTAATTTGTTATCATTTCTTTAGAATGCGGAATTATTCACACTAACTTACGGAGCACTAGTAACCAGACTGTTGAAAGATTACGAAAATGTAGATGACGTGAATAAACAACTAGAACGAATCGGATATAATATGGGAGTACGTTTAATCGAAGATTTCCTAGCACGTACAAACTCCGGCAGGTGTACAGATTTTCGTGAAACATCGGAAAAAATTCAAGTACGAATGACTGATACTATTATTTATTCCTGAAAGTACTCGCATACTAAGTGTGTTTTCGTTGCATAGTTGGCTTTCCGCACCTATCTCGGAATTTTCCCTCAAGTTAACAATTGGAACGCGGCCGGAGATGAATTTTCCTTGATTTTCGATACCAATCCGCTGACAGAATTTGTAGAATTGCCCGATCATTGTTTACAATTAAAATACAGTAACGTAATGGTGGGCGTTTTGCGAGGAGCTTGCGAAATGGTCAGTTTGCCAGTTGAAGACTGTAGGGATAGGCATATTGAAGCAAAAATCTATACAGATTTTGGTTTTACAGGTTCAAATGGAGGTAAACAGTTGGTTTGTACAAGATCAGTTGAAAGGTGATAACAGTACGGAACTTCGAATAAAGTTCATCAAAAGATTAGAAGACGCGATACCGATTGGAGAAGATTGATTTCCCTTACGTTACCTTAATTTCAATCTCACTACTTTACAGCATCGTAGAACATTATCTGAAATGATGAATTTATCTCTATGCGTTGGTTGGTGTATGATATTGTACAGAATACAGATGTTCATTTATTGTATTTTACAGGTATACTATTCATCGAATATAACCTATTCTAGGTTGAACGTATTCCATATTCGTGTTTAGCAATTTTTATTTACTTATATTTTATACAGTTTAAATATTAAAAGTTTTTAATGGCGTTCTACTCGGTTGTCGGTGTTTTTAGAGCAAATTTTCCCCGTTGGGTGACGGTATTCTAATCAATCATAGCCTTCTTTCAATTAATTACCTGATATTAGGAAAATTCAAGTATGCCTTATTAGCTACATTTAGCGGGCCCAATATTATATCAAATTCGTATTGGGGGCGGGGCTTATTTTCAAAGGGTTCTTCTCTCCTGAGGCCCCTTTTGATTTTTGGTCCGAAATTATATCAAATTTTCATATTGAACGGGTTCGAAAACGTGTGTTTTGATACCTCACACGATAATTGAGCTCATTTCAAAGTTTGGGTCCCTCCCTTGAAGCTCCTTTTGATTTCAGCCCCGAAATAATATGAAATTTGTGCTAAGGAGGTTCCAAAACATGAAACTTGATATCTCACCATTAAAACATCATTATGACCTCAAATTCGTATCCGGCGTTCTGAAATTACGAGAAGACCCCATTAAAATGTAAAAATAGCTTTAAAATCGTGATCAGCGACCTCAAATCAAGAAGTACTCATTGATATTGAAAAAGCTGTATCATAAGCAAGCATAATAAATGAATTTGCCGGTAAAAATTAGTGGTAAGTACCCCTGCAAAAAATCACGATAGGCAACCTTTCTAACCGTGACTAAAGATCGACAAAAACATAATTTGAAATTCTGATTTAATCATCTGCGCTTTTCACTATTTTAAACAAAACTTGGCAACTACTTTTATAAATATTTATTTTCAAAACCTAATACAAGACATGGACATACATTCAACAAAATATAAAGGAACATTTAAAATATTTTTCTTTTTCATCTTTTCAATACTGTGACTAAATTTATACGCGTTGTTACAAAATCTTAAATAATAAATAGGTACAAAAATATACACGCCATTCGTACATTACATTATTCTAATTACTATAAAATTAACGAAATCAACGAATAATTATTCTTAAAATTAGCATTGGTCTTGAAAATTTATTTTAAAAAAAACAATGGTTCAATGGAATAAAAATTAAAAGCAAAAAAAAATCAACCGAGTTTAAAATTACAATTACAATGATAGGATTTAATTTCGCACTTGCATTCCATTTATCATAATATTGGCCAGAGCATTTCGACGTTTTCTCCAACAACCTAGCCCTTGACTATGATATTGCAATTGTTTATACCATTGTTTGGTGCGTTCTTCGTCTTCGCCCTGTTGATCAAATTATTCAATTAGTAAATCTAATGAATCAATTATAAGGAATGTATAGACATTTAATACTTTGAAATATGTATCAAAGAGAGTCTCATATGTACTATGACCATTTTTATATTTCGTTTTTTGTCAAATCTTTAATTTCTAGAACGACTCCTACTCACCTTAAAAATATAGGTATCTTTAGTCGGTATCTCTTGAACTTCAAAATACTCCTCGCAACCACTATCGCAATAAATAACACAATGATCCAAAAATAACGGATCCTGAAAAAATAAAACGAAGTATTCGAATAGAATTAGGTACTCGGTTAATCAGCTCATCGCTTCATAAAAACAAACAAACAGCACAAAGTGTCATTTCATCGAGACATATATAATAAAAAATTTCCAACTCACTCTGACTAGCGAATATTTTCCACCTTTTTCTTTCATTAGAAGTAAAGAAGCGTCACGAATACCGTTCTTTTGAGGAAACATTAACAAATCGTCGCAATCCGGATTATAATTTTCAGTTGGCTGCGCGCAAAAAAATAACCAAACAATGATTATGAAATAATTCAACTCATTTGCAGGAAAAATAAACAAGAGACATACATATAAAAATAAATGAAAAAAAGTAAATAAATGGAAAAACAGTAAGAAAATAATTACTTTTCCAAGAGTGACTAGCAAAGCATTTACTGGTATAACTTTTATAGTGCGACCAGCGCGTTTCCAATTGTAATCTGTAGGTTGAGCGTAGAATAGTCTGCCTTCCATGGCAAAACGCACTTCATCATGGCCCCATTCCAGTACTTCAACCGCGATCTGCATAAATAATTGAGTGTTATTTTATAAAAATTCCGTACAATATTGCTTCGTCATATTCGACCAATATTTTCAGTTATTTAGAATGATGAATTTGTGTTTTGAGAAGTACACAATCGAAAAATATAGGTTGGTAGATGCACATAAGCATGCAGTTCAATTGTTTGATTATTGCCTACTGAGACTTACCTTCTGTAATTTCAGACTTAAAATATCATCCACATCGCCACTCACACGTCTTCCATTCATCATCGATATTCTTCGCCATATTTTCGTACTGCCGATATCCTTCGTTAACTAAATCACACGCAAGTAAAATAGAAATTAAATATATTGAGAAGAAAAAACATGAAAAAACAAAGTTGATTGAGATTTCATGAAAATTGTTTTTACGTATAAATTAGGTATAGGTACATATAATACAAAGACAGAAAAAAAATGATATTTTGTTGTGGTGTTTTCTCATCTTTGAAAGTACTACAACGAAACATTCCTAGTTTCAAACTGAAAATCAAACATAGATAAAAAGTGATTAAACATGTACGTAATCAGAAAATATTCAATTTAGAAATATTATCAGAAACAAATATCACTGAAAAAAAGCAATTAAATTGACGAGCTAAACAAGATAAAGTGGGACATTTTATATCGATTCAGTGCATACAGGTAAATAGAAACATTGATGAAAATTTTTCATAAATTCTCCACTTTTGCGTACGTTAAAATTTTTTCTCAAAAAAAACGTTTCTCAGTCAGTCTTCTAAGCAGCGTTCGCACTTTTCTACAGAACCCTCAAAATAAAAAAAATGACAAAGTTAAATAAAAAAATAATAATGAACTTTTTTAACATTGAATTTTCCAATTTTTCAACAGAGTTCCTATCAAGAAAAACGTCGTTCATCCTCCCCCCCCCGCCATCCACTCTAAAAAGATCATACAAAAATTTCATTCATTTTATTTTTTGAATTGTTTCCAAATCTGGCGGCTGCGTCCAGAAAGGCCAACATTTTTAAAATACCATGGAAGGGATTTGAACTCAAAAATTGAAATTTTTTAGGAACATTTATTTATTCTTTTTCCTGATTAACTTACTTAGAGGCCTGTTGAAATGAGCCTTGAGCTAATTTAGAAGAATATCTAACGAAAAAATTCAAAATTTTAGAAAAGTTGTCACCAACTTCTCTTTTTTTACTTGTTCTGATTTTTTTTTAAGTTTGGGGGCTCTGTGTACAAGTCACAGAGGGTCAAATTTGTGAAGGAAACAGAGGTGTTTTTTCCCCTTGAAAATGGACGTTATTTACTTAGAATTAATAATTTTAATGCATGAATTGAGAATGTTCAAAGACAATTTTCATTAGGTTTTATTTTTTTATTTATTTTTCAACTCAAGTGGAGGGGGGTGGGAGTTGAAGCAAAAAAACGGAGAAAAAAATTTTACACGTAAAAATAAGGATGGCTCTAGAACATCCAAAAGAAAAAACTTCTCGTTTTTTCAAAGAATTTCCCCATTTTCCTGCTATTTTTAGTGCGATGCTACTGAATGAAGAAGGAATTTGAAAAAAGTTGTGCGGTGGCGTTAAAAACCAAAAAATGTTTTTTGGGTGCCTGATTTGAATTCTTATTTCCTAATCAGGTTCCAAAATTTTGAAATTATCGAAAACAATTGTTCAATCATAACTTATAAGTTCATAACAATTGTTCAATCATAACTTATAAGTTCATAACAATTTTTCAAAAGTTTCACATACTTGAGAAAAAAATAAAAAAAACAAAAACAAAAAAAATGCAAACTATTTGTGCAACATTTTTTTGAATATATATTTTTTTTAATTTGAATTTTTGAAACCTCTATTTGAAATAAAATGAGAAAAAAATCAAAAAAACAAAAAAATTCAAACCATATTTTGTACAAAATGTTTTATAATATTTTTTTTTTAAATTAAAATTTTGAAACCCCTAGTAATAGAATGAGAGTATGAGTCAGAGACTCAAAAATGTTTCCAAGGTTTTTTGACGTCACTGTTCAATCAATTTTTGAATCTCTCTCCTTCCCTCTTCTCACCCAATCCAAAATTCCAAAAGTTTACAAGGAAACTACACCTAGACCTACCTATGCGGAAGTGTTTCGGTTTTTGAAAGCTCAATAAAATATCAAAATATATGTAATAATTTTGAGAAAGTAATTGGTAAGTAAACATGTTATTCTTCAGAAAAAAATCAATTTTTTATTCGGAATTTCTTTCCTTTTTTTAGCGACAGAAAAATGCTTCGATTTTCTGAAATTCTGCAACAAAATTTTGAAGATTCATTTTTATTCTATCGAAATACAGTAAGTGTGTGAATTTTTCAACATAAAAAACCGTTGCAATCGATTTTTTTGTTTTTTTTTCTGACTTGGAAAATATGAAACAACATTTTAAAATAATGAAATGTTAAAATAGTAATTTTCTGCAAAGTTTTTTCAATTTTTCGAATAATTATTCTTCTCTGTTCGTCCTCTTCATCAAAATTGTACGTAATAAAAGTCTTAGGTTCAAATTACCGAATTAATGTGTTCCAAATGTAACTCGATATTATGCTGGGCCTCTTTCAATAGCTCCCTTTGAACGGTATGATGTTCCGGAGTAACTTTATACAACCGCGACAACAGCAGAGGATATTTGGTCACTCGCTGCACCGGTACCTACGAAAAAAGAGTAAAAAGAAAGAAGAACACGTTTAATTAACTCGTTGGAAGCAATACGAGAGACTATGATACTAATTATATAACACGAAATAGTTATCTGCAGTCGCAGATAGGTTGGCGAGTTATTTCGCGACATATCGCGGTTTTAACTTGGCCTCATCTGCGGATCGTTAAATGATATAATTACTGTAACATTTTTCTCTTTGAATTTTTTTTCTAATTTAAATTATTGGCGATGCGAATCTCCGCTGCAGAGGTGAAAGGACTTGAACCGGTTACACGCGTTCTAGGTACTCACTACTCAGTATACGTATCTATCTACTCACCATTAAAAAGGAATTAAGATTCATTCTTCTTAAAACGGTATTCTCCATTTGCGAAACTCTTAAAAATATCTTGAGGAGTTCTTTATCTTTTTCCAAATTTGCCAATAGTAAAGCCGCATTACCCTGTGAAGAAAAAATACACACACACGAGTCGAGATATTAATCACGTTTCGAAATCTATCAAGGTAAGGATACGAGTACTCGTATGCAGTTTAGTGCATTCTGTATAAGTAATGCCTCTCTCTGTGGGTAGGTATAGGTAATATTTACCTGTCTAGTGCAATACGATTCGAAAGCATGTAACATCGGCGCAGCTTCTAAGAATATTTTACCAACGTTAAACGTCAGCAGATCTTCATCTCCTTGCTCGATGGCTATTTCGTAACCGTCTCGCAGTTTCTCGGCCAGCGTTGTATTATGTTCGAGTAATTCTTCGACGTTTAAGAATATCGACGAGAGTTGCTCCGGCGTCAATAAACCAGCCACCAACATCGGTTTGTAGAATTCGTCTAGAATTATATGCAAATCGCGCCCGTATTTTTCTTCGGTTTCGACAATTTCCGCGATTATTTCACGCCTTTCGATGCGTTTTTTCGAACATTTACGGCATACCAGAGGAGCGTAAATTAGACCGCTGTAAAATAACAGAGTACATGCATAAGAAGAGTAGGTAGTAGGTACATCAGCATCAGCATAATATTGTTGTATACAGCGGTAGGTCTTAAGGTATTTGCTCGCTTTAATGCGGATAGCGATAGATGTACCGCGGGTGAATATACCTTGGTGAAGGTTAATTTCGCGTATTATTATTACGGTTAAAATTACACAATACGTACTTGTCGGATACTTGAACTTCGACGAGTTGATCGCAATCTTCGCAAATGTGTTGCGGATCTTCTTGCATCGAACTAGCTTGCACGTGTTGCCATTTACTTCTAGAGCATTTACTAGTCTCCGAACCGACGCCTGAGTCGTTTCTTTCTATATCTGTCGAATTTCTGTACGTCTGTGAAGAAAAAAAAATGAGAAGATTAATAGGGCTATTAAAATTTATTTATAAAAATATGCGAGCTTATTTTTTCAATTGGAAAGCAACAGGGGCCCTGATGGGTCTTGTATACCTACAATAAATAAGAGGATATTTACACACACATTAAAGAACCTCTCAGTCACAGTCATCGATTTTGCTCTTTTTTGTTTTCATCAGGGTATGAAGACCTATAGGGCAACTCCCAAATCAAAAAATTCCAATTTTTCAAAACAGTCAAAATTTTTTAAATTGGTGAGAAAAATAAAATGACCAGCTACTTACCTAGCTATTTTGTCTTCAAAAAAAAAAAAAAAAAAAAAAAAAAAAACAGAACTACATCTGAATAAAAACTATATTATTTAAAGGATCAATTTTGATTTAAAAAAAGGGACGACGCGACGTTGGTATTTTCTGAGGCACAATTTTTTCTAAAAACTGCCTCGAATTCTTGAAAAGAGCAATTTGGCAGCTACAACTCTTGGAATATTCATTCCATTAAGTCATATTTCAATTATCAAAATGTGCAATTGGGCTATGAAAACTCGGAGAATCTTTCATCAAACCAAAAAAATGTATTTTTTTTTTAGACATTTTACAATGTGTTTAGAAAAATTTAGACCTGAGAAAGTAGGTAGGTACTATTTTCTCTAACAATACCAAACCAGGACCTGTAAATGTGATTATACGTACCTACATTTCAAAAATATCAAAAAATTGCCACGAAAGAGAAACAAAATATGAAAGAATTTTTGGGGGAGGGGTAGTGATGAAATTTGGAAAAAGAAGCTTTCAAGCGATTTTGTAACAAACAGGACTTTTCTTTGGCAAATTTTGATTTAAAAAAATAACTTTTCAGGTAGTCAAAGCAAAAATCAATGCTACATTATTTGAACGTTTTGTCAAAATGAACACAAATTTCTCAGTAGTTTTCGAAAAAATTATGACCATTCAACTACTTTATCAAAAAACTACTTCCTGACAATTTTGACGAAAAATCATTACACATTTTCGTAAACTCACCAAAAATTGACACTCTGACGATTTTAACAACAAACGGGAATTTTTCGACAATTCTAATAAAGAACATGATTCTTTTGGGCAATCTTGGCAAGAGCAGAACTGTTTCCAACAATTTTGACAAAAATTGGCCTTTTTTAACATTTTACCAAAAATTGTTTGACAATTTTGCCAAAAAACGAGAATTTATTGATAATTTTAGCGAAAACAGGATTCTTTTGGGAAATCTTGGCAAGAGCAGAACAAACTGTTTAACAATTTTTACAAAAATTGACCTTTTTTAACAATTTTACCAAAAATGGTCACATTTTGACAATTTTGACAAAAAACAAATTTTTTTGGCAATTTTGACGAAAATAAGATTCTTTTGGGCAGTCTTGGCAAGAGCAAAACTGTCTAACAATTTTGAGAAAAATTGGCCCTTTTTAACAATTTTACCAAAAATGGGCAGAGTGGGCACGTTTTGACAATTTTGCCAAAAAACGATAATTTTTTGGCAATTTTGGCAAAAAACAGAATTCTTTTGGGCAACATTGGCAAGAACAGGATTGTCTAACAATTTTGACAAAAACTTGCCCTTTTTAACAATTTGACTAAAATTGACACTTTTTGACAATTTTCCTAAAAATGGACGTTTTTTGACATTTTTATTCTTTTACAAAAATTGACACTATTTTACAACTTTTAAAAAAATTGGCATCATTTGACTTGAGGTAATTTGGCAAAGGAATTTTTGTTTGGCAATTTTGGAACAAAAACTGGACTTTTTATAAACACTATGAGAGTGTACCCCCTCTCCCCCCCAAAAAAACAAGGGTTCTCTACTAATAATTAAAGACTACCAGAAATTAAATTTCCCGGAATAGTGACTGGTCGCCAATTTTTTCTCAAGTTTGGGAAATTTTTTCAAATTTTGGAAACGTTTGAAATTTCATAGCATATACCCTCAATTTTCCGTTATGACAGTCGACATTTTCTTGTGAAAGCCAATCAGTTGGTCCTATTTATGCTTCGGCAAAAAAAATTAGCAAAATCAATGATTTCTTAGTCAGTAGGTCAGTACATATAAAGAATTTGACAAACAGCACGTGTCATTATAAATTATTCATGTTTCAAGAGGGAGGGGAAGGGGGTCAGAAGAAATGTATCAAAAAATAGGAAAATCTCGTATCAAAAAAAAAATCTCCAAAAAATCACACATTTCTGCAGAAAATCACGCGAACTTTATTTATTGTTTCAATGAATGGAAGTCAACCCCCTTCCCCCGATTTAGAGCCTTCAGCATGAGCGGAACTGATTAATATCTACATACAACATTTTCTGAATAAATTCACGAGACTGATGCTAAAAAAAAATCAACTTTTGTCGGCGGTTCCAGATTGACTCAAAACAAGTCGGAATTAATTTGGAATATCTTTGAGTTCTATTCTAGGAACAGTTGAGGTCTCCAGTAATTTTCTGCAGAAATGGACGATTTT
The DNA here is from genome assembly GCF_950023065.1 of Planococcus citri. Taxonomy (NCBI): domain Eukaryota; kingdom Metazoa; phylum Arthropoda; class Insecta; order Hemiptera; family Pseudococcidae; genus Planococcus; species Planococcus citri. The sequence continues at coordinate 47,472,576 of NC_088678.1, forward strand.
GGAATTTTTGTGAAACACTATAGGTATATAAAATTTCCTAACTCCAAAAGAACACATATTCAATCAATCATGTGATCTGATTTCAAGTTTGTTATTCACCTGCTCCATTCGAATCATAATCTTAAAATCATTCAACTTGATTCAAATTTCAGCTACCAAAAAGTGGATTACAGCGTTCTTTGAAAGCTCAAGGGAAAAATCAAATTTTTGTGGAGGCTTCAGATGATTTTTAAAGTAACCGCAATCAATTTTAGAGAGGCGGAGAACTTAAATATGGAAACTTATTCTCAGATTTTCATCCCAAAATTCACTTTTCTTGTAAAAAATCAATGTATCAATGGGCTATTTTGGTGCTATTCAAAAATTCACCGACAAAATTCAAAAATTCACTTCAGCAGCTCAAAATTCAACTCATAAGTGTGAGGGACGTGTTTTTTTCAGTGTACCAAACTTTTTTCTGATCGTAGGGAACGAGTTGTAGGGTTTCCTTGTGAGATGGGTAGCCTAACCTTTGGGCCACGGGAGCAAAGAGCAAACGTGTTCATAAATTTCTCAAACTATAGCGAATAATTTCAAACTTCAGTCTTCAAATGATCTAAAAACCATGATAGGTGGATTTTTTCGAAACATCAGCACGCAGGAAAGTAAGTCTAGGTACGAGTAATTCTTTGAAGAAAATAACAAAAAATCATCGAACAAATCGCTGATCAACATACCTTTTCAACGGAAGCATTAAGAAAGCTAACAAGCTCGTCGCTGGAATCGCTGACGTTGCTCAAATGACTAACACGGCTGCTGAGATCAATCGACCCGATCCTAGAATGATTGCCAGAATCGCTTTGCTCCGATTCGGCCGCCTCTTCTACGATAAACTCTGGTTCTTCGGGTATCCTGCATCTTTCCTTGGCGCCGGCCAAATACCTCAAAATATCGTACTTGCTAGCACCCTCGAAAATGGACCTAGGTGGTATAACGATACCTACATCGTCCACCTTGGCTGGCGGCGGCTCCAACGGTAACGGTGGCGGAGTTTCCGATATCTCTTCGTATATCGGCTCCGTTAAATCGTATTCGTTCTCGATGATCTGCGGCGTATTATTCAAGCCTACTTCGTCTTCGGTTAATTTCTCGTTTATCTTACACGACATGTAATGCAACGAGAAATCCTGTTTGCAATATTGATCAGTCTCGTGGTCGGCTACCGCATCCTCAAACGAGTCGCCGCTCATCGTAGAGTCGGTCGATTTCGAGCTTTGTTTAGAGGAGCAGTCGCACACATGATGAGATGCTTGAGCAGAGTCTTCTTCGATGGTTTCAGTTTGGGTGCTTATTTCATTAGACGACTCGTTATTTGATTTAACGTAGATTTCATTACGTTCCGGAGTTACTAGTACGTTACTTTTGTAATCGTCCGAGTTGACGTTGTTACTACTACTACTACTACTAGTTTGGCAGTCTTTGTATCCGACGTTAATAGTTACGGTATTATTTCTTTGGCTTGGTTTAGCTGCTAAGCAAGCAGGAGATCTATCGTCGAAATTAATGGTAATCGAGGTTTTGCTGCTGTTCTTCAACGTACTACTCTGATCGTTGCCATCTACAGTAGCGACGCAGCTGTCATCGTTCGCACTTTTATCCGTCTCTTCTACTTCCGGAGTAATCGTAACGATTGTACGGTTCTCCAAGGCTGCAGAAGGGTGCTGAGGCTGCGGTTGTGGCTGTGGTTGCTGCTGTTGCTGTTGATGATTCAGGTGAGGTGTTACGTTAATCTTGATCACTGATCCAGCATAGCCGGGCTTTTCTTTCTCGACAACGGTGGTTCGGTTTTGCAAAAAGGTCTTCGTCAACGAAGGAATCTGCTTGATTTCATCGTCCCTGAATACCAGCAATGTCTCCGAATACGGTTTATCCGATTCTTCGTTCTCATTACCGTTCACGTTTATCACCATCGGACTGCTGGTTGCGCCAGCACCCATACTCGATATCTTACTGACGATTAAATTATCCGATTTATTGAACGGGAAATACTGCCTAGGTGGTAGATATGGTTTAACGTCGGCGGCCATCATTGTTTTATCAGCAGCATCCAACCTAATGGTAGTCGGTGGTAACGGAGGTGGTATCGCAGGACGCGAGCACATCCTGTGCCCATTAGTAGTCGGCTTATCCGGGCCACTATGGAATAACCTTTTCGGATCGATTTGTTGATTAGCACGGACACGTAATCGCATCGTATCGTTGAACGGCTCGCATTGCACATTTACAAACAATGGTCTAGGTGTTATACATTCGCTTAAGGTACGATGCAGACGAGAAACTGGTTCCGATGATTGGACATCGTTTTTATTATTACCGATACCTGAAATCATACGTAAGCAGAAGAAAAAACAACTTTACTAGTTTGTACATAAAAATGGTCGTTGAATTTAAATTACATATCATGAGAGCCTATACTCCGATCGCGTGTACACGTTCATTGTCAATACCAACAACGTACTCGTAGGCATCGTGATTCGTGAAATTTCTACCATACCATAAGGGCAAAAAGAAGGGAAAAAAACAAGAAAAATAAAGCCAGCATCTGCTCCAGAGTACCTTTACAACCCGAGTCGTAGTATGTCTCGAGGAATTTCATGCGGTATAATTGTAATTACCGCTATTTCTTGGAAAACTGTTGAGTAAAACAAGCGAAGACGAATTACGGACATTGACGTTCAATACGCGTACCTACTACCTACAACAGATCACCAGTCCATTTTGTATCTCTCCTTCAGCCCCTGCTCCTCATTGTATGTACAATTAGCATACGAAATTTAATAGCTAGGCAGTTTTGTTTTAGTTCAAATTTTACCTACTACAATACCCTAAGGTAATGAGAAAATTTCCGGGTTATTTAACCATTTTCCTCTCCTTCTATGCTATAAAGTTATCCAGGATGTATATAAAACGGTATGTGTATTGGAACAAAAGACACCTTCTTAAATCCATAGAACACGACGCTTACAGCCAATCGTGATCCCATAAGGTCAAGTAGTACCTATACGGTACCTAATACCAATATCTGTAAAGGTATGTATTGACTGTGTGGTATTTATTTGCTTTTTGTATAGGTATAGTTCAGTTATATCCACATATACTAACATATTATCAAACGTCACGAATAATTAACAAAACAGCAATTCATCACGAACTGTGCAGCACAAACAACGCTGCGTAGTCGGTCAACTGGCATTTATATATATTTGTGCATTAATTTTACTGCCAATTCTGCTTTTTGCTTTTTCCCAAGCATATTTGCATAAATAGGTAGGTATAAGTACACGTTGGAGAATATACGTGCCTCGTGCATATTGTAAAGTGTAATGAACGAGGATCGTTTATAGGAAATGGGAAATGCTATTTTTTTTTCAAACGAATGTCAACACTGCACAAGTAATTGAATAATAATTGGAATTTGCAGATTTCGAAAGCAGAAGATCTCAGGGACACAATATTCTATCATCAACAAGCTGATTGATAGGCAGATTGAAACACCCTTTTGGAGAAATTGTGGTTTTCTCAAAAGAAGAACCTGATGATTTAATTTATTTTCTATACTTGGAAAACTAAAAACTTTTTTTTTCAAAGAAAATATCTGAAAAATGTTGATGCAATAGTGGAAAATTTTAGGATACCTAAGCCTAAATTAAATTTTTTTCAACTTACAGTGAAGCTCCCTGGCAAAACTTCATTTCAACTTTTAGTAAGAAGATTAAAATTTTCATAGAGACTTTTTTTCATAAAAATTGCTGGAAAATGTTCGCAAGTAAAACTCAGAGCGTAAGAGCTGCCTCATAAACCATGACTAACAATTTGTACGATGAAATCGTTCAGAATTGAAAATTGACATTTTCCTATCTTTTGACGCATTTTGCTCAGAATTTGAATTTTTTTTAATGTTGACCTTTAAGGTCAAACACGACGAAACGCGTTTTTTATAGGTTGGTACGTTTTTAATTTTTCTGAGCATGTTGCAATGACTTCTGACTTCTGAGCTTGAAAAAAATAATATTCCAAAAAATGATGATTTTGCCTTGATTTCTGAAAAAGTCCTGTATTTTTCCAAAGTTTCCAATAGTCTTGTTTTTTTTGTCAAAATTTCCCATTTTTGCCGAAAATTGACAAAAGGGTCCCGTTTTGGGTCATAATTGTGAAGAAATTCTTGCTATTTGTCCAACAAAGGTACCTATTGATTTCTGATTCAAATGTCTAAAGAGTCTCGTTTTTTGTAAAATAAAAAGACCTTTTTTATACCTATATTTCCAACAAAAAAAATCAATATTCCGCCAACATCGTCAAAAAAAATCACGGTTTCGCCATAATTTCCGAAAAAGGTACCAATTTTTGTCAAGATTGCTAGAAAGTCTCATTTTTTGTAACTGTAGTAATTGTCAAAAAAAGGCTCTATTTTTTTGTCGAGGAAGTCCTAATTTTTTACATAAAGGTACCTATAAGTCCTTTTCTTTTCAAAACTGCCGAATATTTCCGATAAGTTCATGTTTTTTGCCAAAATTGAAAGAAAGTTCCTTTTTTTTCACCAAATTTGTAAAAAAGTCTTTTCTTTTTCTTTTGCCTAAAGTGCCTTGAGAAGCCCTGTTTTCTGTTTAGATTTCCATGAAAAGTCCATTTTCTGTCTATGTCAAAATCTCCCTTTTTCAAAATTGCCAAATAAAAGTCCTGCTTTTGCCTAAATTTAAAAAAAAAAAGTAGATACACTTTTAAAATTGCCAAAAAAATGCATGTATATTTTTTGGTAGCCCCGTTGAGAAAGGTACGTATTTGTCATTTTTTACCAATATTGCTAAAAAGTCTCATTTTTTGTACAAAAATTGTCGCGAAGATCATTTCTGTCAAAATTCATGTTTTTTTAAATTCGCCAAAGAAAAATTCTATTTTTTGCCAAAGTAGTCAAAATATTTTTTTTTGCGGAATTGTCAAGAAATTCTGTTGTTTTTTTTCAACTGTCAAAAAGCCCTTTTTTATGCCCTACGCCTCGACGTTATTGTTATAGGTACCTTGGCTCATATAACTAGTAGGTAATTAAGTACTTTTTTTTTTTTTTTAAATCCAGATATGAAAATTTTTTAAAACTTTTGACCCTCCTCCTTTCAGAAAAAAACAAATCTGAAATATAAGGAAATTTTTTTGAAAAAATTCCGCATAAATGCACTTCTAAGTGACCATTTTCTCTATGAAAGTTGGAAAATTTTTGGATCATCCCTTCAGTTTTGATACAAAAACTAAACTTTTGAGCGAATTTCGTCAAATTTGGTGAATATGTCGATTTCATCATTCAACATACATACCCTTAAAGGCTCAATTTCGCGGGGGGGGGGGAGTTGAAGAACGGAGAGTAAGCGAAATTTCTTCGTTTCTGAACTCAAAATCTGAGATGAAGGACACGTCTCCTATCTCAACCGAGAATCACCTTTGATGTACGTATGTACCTACATTTGACTCTCCTTTTCTGCTCGTTGGGGCTAAATCAGATGTCGAGACCAAGAAAAATTCAATAGTATTTAAAATCACCCTCTTCAAAAACCAATATTCAGTCAATTTTCAAAATCTGATACCCCCTTTCCCCTCCCCACGATAAAGAATCTAATTTAGGACCAAGATTGAAAATCTATTATTCAAAATTTAAAATCAGAGACATCAGAGGCTCAAGATATCCTTATATCGTATAATTTCACATCGTTTTTCAATTTTACCCCCTCCCCACCCCTCTTTCCCCCTTTTTGGGGTTTAATCAAGGGTCAGGATTGAAAAACGATTCAAAACTCAAAATCAATGACACCAAAAACCAATACAATTTAGATATCCATATCATAATTTCCTAAGATTTTGAAATTTATGCCTCTTCCCACTGTGTTATAGGACCGATCTGGAAGCTGGAGTAGATAATGCTCAAAATCTGAAAACGAATGCAAAAATCGGAATCAACAATAACTACATACGTATGATGACTTAAAAACCCGCGTTTTTTCAATTTTTCTTAAACTTTGTCGCGTATGAAATCTGATTTTGACTTTGGTGCTGACCCCACCCCTCCTACATATCTTTTCATTCATCTGCATTTTATTGAGGAGAGGTATTTTATAATTATTATTCCGACATAACGTGTCTCTCTTCTGTTTTTTGACCAATTAACGAACATGAATTGATTCCACAGCCTAACTACTTGTGAATAAAATCACAATAAAAGCAGTATAGATATAGGTATGGATGTTAGTAAACAAACAAACAAACCTATATTGTATGCGCTCTACTCCTCTAGATTCAAGATACACTTTGAAGTTCCAAACGGACATAGACTCAGAGAACTCGTATATGGCATATCCTCACTCTTCAGCATACCATACCCATAGGCCATAATACACAATTCCACAAAAGAATTATTCAATTCAATGCAGTAATACGCAGTACTATTATATAAAAAGTACAAACGGAAACACTCCAGAGTCGAAAATTTCTCAACGTTTACAATTGGATGGACATTGTGTATAGTATCTCTATCTACCTTCAAGTACATCTACATACGAGTACGTCCATTACTTACGTACATACATACAAAACCAAACTGTAAGTACATTCGTATATATTATACGAGTACAGTGAGAATAATAAACCTTGTCAGCCAAATTCCGTTACTTTCGAACTCTGTACAGATCGGCCGTGAAACATATAATCAGAAATTTAACGCAAACGAAAAAAAAAAAAAATTCTAGCACCGCGAAAAATATTCGTCCAGATTAATTTCTCGTAAGTGAAAGTACCTACACGTAGTATACGAAAACACTACACATACCTACTAACATATGTCTCGCAAGTCTCGCACACATGCTTACATATTACGTGCGTTTAATCGACTCGAACGATGAATGGTTAAACGTTTTTTACGTTTTACTACGTAGTACGTAGGCCGCAGGTAAGTTAAGGTATACGTGAGTACACCTATAAATGCCTATACCTTATGCTATGTAACGGTAAGTACGTATACAAGGTAGGCTATGTGTATTGTAGGTACATTAGAGTCTTTAATGCGCATCCTATACACTTTAGTTTTTTTCCCTCGCTCTTCTGTTTAACGCGATTACATAGGTTATATGTATACGAGTGATACATGGTAACAAACTATACGTATACAAACATGATTAGAAAATGAATTGAAGAAGGCGAAAGTAATATTGCTATTTGTTACGATACCTAGCATAATTGTACCTCTCTATACCTAATACACTCATATACTTACTCTTTCTTATACAGGTGTATAGATCTAACAACTACAAATATATACAAGTACATTCATCATCTATACCTGCACGTATGTCTTAATTGATCGCTTAATAAGGCTTGAAATTTCACGATCAAGTTTATAATTCATAACCGAAAATCTGGCATATCATTAAATATGTACTAGGTAGGTAGAGGTACTACGTGTTCCTAGAACCTACTCTTGAGCACTGCTTCAATGAAAGCACCGATGGAATTTCTTTAAATACCCATATACTGGAGTACACATAAATCCAATAGCCTATGTACATATGTACGATGTAGGTACATAATTGTCGGTGATTTCTTTTAGTAGGTAGGTTTTTTCCACAGAATGGCGAATGCTATAATCAGGATTATTACGTTTTACATGCTCTTAGTAAGTACCTACCTACCTACATAGTTACCATGTATACAAGGTGCTCATTTTAAATAGCTCTCATGTTTCTTTGAATTTAATACACAAGTGATCAAATCACATGTGTAGGGACTATAGTACACAAAATGTGTTAAAATGTAGCCCATAAATTGCGTGATTTTTCCACGAATATTAATTTTACAATGGAGGAAGAAATGTACAAAATTCGTGTTTCGTCAGGTATTTTGATTATCGATACATTTTTGTAAACAGTTATAAGTGCAATTCCAAGTTATACTAATACGAGTATATACCGAAGTGGCTTTTTTATTGCAAGGCGAGGGAGATGAAAATAGGAAGTAAATACTTTTGAGGTATTGTAGGTGTCTAACTGTCTACCTATCGGATGTATTTACATCTTGTATACCTATTGTCGATTTAAAACGTCGTATTGTGAGCAGATAGAGGTACCTTAATCCTATCTTATAGGTATGCATTTGTCGGACCAATTTACTTGATTAGTCAGAAATTACTCACATAAACTGAGGATTCAAGATTTTACCGAAGTTCAATTCCAGATATTTGAAGGTATGAATTATGTTGCCTACTTTAATCGTGGACAGTGATTTTTTTAAATACGGCAGAGGGGTTGGGGAGGAAATTGAAAAATCAAAAAAATAAGGAAGAAAATATGACCACAAAACAATTAAAAATTTAGGTTTGAGCGACGACTATGATTTTAAACTTTTCTTCCTAGTTTCACTGATCTTAATATTTGAATTTGAAGCTATAATGCCAATTGCCAAACGAACTATGAAAATTTATGAATTTTACCAAACCTATCTATACTTTTAGCTTTGCCAAACCAAATCTAAATTTCATGCACCTTGACTAATAAGTTTTCAAGTTTCGTCAAAACTAATTTGGATTTGATGCATTCACCCACCCAGGGCCATCGAGAGACAATGCTAGTCCGTGGCGAATAAATACATAGATGTAATTTGTTTCCATTTCTAGAGACGAAACTACTATAGAGATTTTTTGAGGGGGGGAGGGGGTTCGACTGAAAATTTGCGACTGATATAGGGGGAAAGAAGTACCAATAAATTTTGCCAATTGACATAGCATTCACATGATTTATAAAAATTTTCATTTTTTGTTTTGGATTTTTGGGGGCCTAAATGTGATGTTTTCATTTTAAAACAAAAAACAAAATTGGCCCGAACGAAGCAAGGGCTAAAGTTTTTCGAAAATTTGTATTTTGAGAGAACTAAAAACGATGTTTTTTCATGCAAGAAGTTTATTTTTCGACTTTTAAAATTTTTAGAATTAGAAAGATTTTTTTTAGGTTGTTGATTTTGAAAAAGAAAATAGGCCCAAGTGAGGGCGAAAGCTCTTGAAAATTAGTACTTCGAGAAGCATAAAAAGAATATTTTTTGTGCAAAAAGTTTATTTTTTCATTTTAAAATTTCAAAAATTGAACGAATTTTTTTTTTAGAAATTTCAATTTTGAGAAAGAAAAGAAAACAAGCTTTCAAAAATTTTTGTGTTTTGAGAAGTAAAAAAACGGAGTTTCCTCTCATCACAAGCCCTTCTTTCGCCGAGCCTTCCAGAAAGTGCGGGCCCGGGTCAAACCACTCCCTTTGCCCCCTCTCTAGACGGCCCTGTACCCACCAACAGAAATTTTTGAGCTTTACTAAACCCAAAGTAATTTTTTTATGCTTTAAAAAACCTATCTAAATTTTTTCATTTGACGAAATCCAATCTAAATTTTATGCTTTTCCAACTCTATCGAAAACTTTGAGAGCTATAATTATGATGAATTTCCTTTATCCAGTGGAATCCAAAAATCCAAGTTTTGTCAAACCCAAAACAAATTCGGTTCTTTGACGCACCCATTTAAATTTTCGAAATTCGCTAAATCTAATCTGAATTGCCATTTTGTTAGTCTTATACAAGTTTTCTAGTTTCATCAAACCTAATCAAATTTCAAGTTACATTGAATCCTTTTAAATTTTCAAATTTGACTAAATCTAACCTAATTTTATACATTTGCCAAACCTATCTAAATTTTTGAGTTCTGCTAACCCTAATCTTCTGATGTTTTGCCAAGTCGAACAAAATCTTCAAGTTTGGCCAAACCTACATATCTAAATTTTCAAATTTCTTCAAACTTTTCTAAATTGGTCAGACCTCAATTTAATGCATTTGTCAGATCTAACCAAGTTTTCAAGTCTCTTCAAACCGAATAGATGCTAACAGACCTGATGGATTTCTCAACCTTTTCCCAGCTGAAAATTTTGCCAAACCTTCTTCAAATTTTCTGAAAATTTCCTATTCAGTTTTGGTTTCGGTTTGACAAAATTTGAAAGCGTTGATAAGTTTGATTGGTTTGGCATGATTTGAAAAAAAATATGCTTAAGTTTGGGGGTGCCATGAAGAAATGATAGAATTGTGGTCGAATACTCATTGAACTCAAGTGACATGTTTATTATTATTTTTTTTTAATTGAACCTGATTTAAAAAATCATTTTTAATTTTGAGTAAAATCGTCAAATTAGGCACATGGTTGTGGACGATTCAATTCAAATTTTTTTTCCAGCTGTAATTCGTAATTTACAATTCATAATAATTATTCTTCTAATTAATTTCAAGGTATTTCTTATTCGAATTTTGAGGTACTTTAATGAACTTTGAATGATGTTTCAAGCAATTATTGCTACATTTAATTCAATATTTTACCAAAATTCCATCTCTTCTTGGCAAGTTCTGGGTATTTTTATGCACATTTTACAGCCATTTTCAATTGTTTTTATATTATTTAAAAATGTGTAACTATTAAAAAAAATCTTCATACATTTTTTGATCATTTTTAACCATTTTTACCGACGAAAATTTTACAATTTTTTAGTGAGAAATTTCTTTGGAGTGGTTTTGCAAAAAGCAAACCTACAAACCATGAAAAATGGTCCAGCGCGGAGGGGAGGTCAATGACCTCCACTTGGTTGTTCTGTACCAAAATGGCCCAAATTCAAAAATAAACCATTTTGTTTCTAAATTGCATAATTATTATAATGTAGATAACCTTATCTACTTCTGCAAAAAAAAAAAAAAAATAGAATTTTTGTGGAATTGCTGATCATAAAATCAAGTTTTTCAAAAATTAGGTATTATCTTTAAATAACAAAAGTTCAACTTCTGACAATCCCTTCAATTCACCCTTAGTCTTCTCAGTCTCATTACATCATAACAAAAACTGCCAACTCTTTACTTAAGTACCCTGAACTTTTACATAAAACCCCTTTCATCAAAGCATTTGTATGAACTTGAACAGCGAAAAAATAGAGCATCGATATTTCCAATCATTTGTGGTCAACCACACTCGACCATTTCAGTTCGATCCAATTATAAAATTACATTACCATAAAAAAGCGTCGAGTTAATCTCCACTATATCGGTAAAGTTCATAAATGGAAATAGGTATTCTGAACTTCTGACCCACTACTGTGTAGTTATAGGTATCGCTTTTGCCACCCATAGGTAAATCCTTATCGAATTTCATCAATAAACTATAGCTTTGCTATGTATAACTACGATACCCGAAGTACTAAAAAGCAAAACCCATACATAGGCATCTTACCTCTCTTCTTGGGCACTGAATATACGAACAGTACGAAAGCACCAAAAATCAGATAAGTAACAGGTCGATATAAAAAATCGAAACAGAAGTTGCCTTATGGCAATTCACAAACATACAAAGTATAGCGATTACATCTTTTATAGAAAGGTATTAACTCCAACAGACACCGATTCAAAAAGGTTCAAACTATACCGATCAAGATTTTCGACAATTTACAACGTTATAATTTTGTTCGCTAGATTATTAAAATGTCACCAATTATCGTAAAAATTACGCAGCCAGAGCTACCACTCCACATGAATTCACTTCTCGAACCGTTATCGCGTAAGATAAAAGCCACCCGATACATTTACCTATCGCAAAGATACACACAAAAAAAACTAGCCACTATTACACGTGTAATTAAAATCACTCATCGAGTAAATTTACGTCAACTTTTGCTCGATTGAACGCTAAAAAAAAAAAAAAAACTACGTCGAGGAGTTCAAAACATAGAAAAATTAATACCGATGATGCCTATTAATGTAATAATCATGTCATAAGGAGCCATTCGCGAATAATATTATGTACCGAATGGTCTAGGTTACATCGTTCTCGCATAATACCCAATCCAGTAAAACGACGAGAAACTTGAATATTATATTAGTCACCTTTCTAATACTCGATAACGGTTTTTCATTTCTAGTTATAAAATCCGATACCTATATCTATGTAAATATTCCTTCCGTGTATAATTTTCAATCGGCGTTGAAGGCGCAAGAGGTGCGGGAGTCCAAGACGGGTAATCGGCGCGGCGTGTGCTGGTTTGTAGTTTTACATCATTTTATTGGTCTTCGCACATAGGAGAACAAGTTGGAGGGATTTTTTTTACACTAATCCATTAGATATGCATCTACATAGGCCTACCTGTAGTTCAAGTTTACGAGGATTTTTTTTTTTTTACTTTTTCAAAAAACAGTTGTATGTAATATGCACCTATACTCGTACGAGTATTTGATATTGAAAATTTATTCGCGGTTACATCGAGATAGCGAATATTTCTCACGAGTGGTCGAAAAAAAAACAGGAAATATTTACAACTTTTTCTCAAATACCTGTATCAAAAGTATGAATCGTGTAGATTTTTTAATATATGTGAGAAGCTTCCAAATAAGATTTGAAAATACTTATTCTCCTCACATTCAATAACGAAAGCTGGCAATATCCAACTAAGTGTTGAAAAATTGAATGATGAAGGGAAGAAGGGGAAGTTGAAGGTTGAAAAAAACAATTTCATACAACATGCAATGGGAAGGAAGGGAGTGAATGAGAGGGGAGGGGGATTAAAATACCTAGAATGAATGCAATTTTTTGGAATCACAAGGAGAAGAGAGGAGTTTAAGAAATGGAATGCAAAATTTCTTACTCGAAAAAAAGAATTTTTGCTTAAGCTTTTTAGAATTTTTGCAAGACCATTGGCATCTATTCCCTCCCCTTGTATCCCACAACCTTCGGAACAAAACTTCATTCTTAAGCAAGTTTTGATACTTGATACCCTGAGTTGGCAATACTCATCGAAATACGCTCAAATTAGAAATTTTGGGTCGGGAGAGGAATATCAAAAACTTGAATCTGAATCAACACAAAATTTTTAGTCATCAAAAATCAACGAATTAGGGGTTGCGGCTTTTTGATTTTTTTGAAATTTCGTGTCACACTTCTGTCCATCTCAATACGCTCACAAAGCTCAAAGTCTGTGAATAAATTAAGAAGATGGTTTAAATGTGATTTTTGAAGATTTTGACCGCAGACCTGCATCACTTTTTCACGATTGGCATGAAGATTAGGCCCCATGATTTTATACAAGTGCTGATAAGAGGGAAGGAGGAAGCGGCGAATCAGACAGAAAAGCAAAAGTTTATTCTACCTAGTACATATCTATTTTAAAAACAAATTTCAAACTGTTTTCGTCGAATTTAGTAAAACTACAAGGAATGATTATCATGAAATTTAAAAAAAAAAAACGGTTAAGTATACGTATGTTTGGTAGCAGAGCGTGGTTATTTATTAAATTTACACAATGCCAAAAAAATATGAAATATCTGTCAAATTCATATTTTTAAAAAGCTGAAAAAGTGTTGAAGTGACGTAAAAACATTCAAAATGAAATAAAAACCACTATTGAATTTCCAAAAAAAAAAAAAGAATGAGTAGGTAGGTACAATTTGTCCAAAAAGCATAAGAAAATGTAAAAAAATTTAAAAAACACAAAAAAGCATGAAAGTCACCAAAAATTGATAGAATTTTAGAAATATTCACAACATTCATAAAAAGTGCAAAAATCATTAAAATTTCAAGAAAAAGCATTAATAACACCATGAACCAAAAAAAAGATACAATTTCGGTGAACTTTTGCCAAAATTGTATAAAAAAGTGTTAAAAACTTGTTAAAATGAAAAAAAAAATCATTAAAATTGATAAAGATTATCAAAAAAGATGAAATTTTAACATATGACAAAAATTGTATGAGAAGATGTTTAAAAAACATGTTAAAATTATTTGAAACGCAAAAAAATATAAAAATCAAAAAAATGAACAAAAACTGACTAAATTTTAGAAAAAATAGACAAAAATTGCATTTAAAAAATGCTGAAAACTTGTTGAAGTGATGAAAAAACATTTTTAAAAAACATTGTAAATCTAGTACTTACAAACAAATGACGAAATTTTAGAAAAATTCAACAAACCCTTTCAATGCCCAAGAAAATTTTTCAGCAATAAAGAGATGAAATTCAGGGATGGAAAGCTGAAAGTTGAAACTTTTGGCTTTAGCTTTTAGCTTCTAAAAAATTTATAAAACTTTAGCTTTAGCTTTTGGCTTTTTAAATTCATAAAGCTTTCTAACGGCTAACTTTTAGCTTCCGAAAATCCTTTGGCTTTTAGCGTTTGGCTTTCAACTTTCGGCTTTTCAAATTTTGTTAAATAAGGTTAATTGAGAAAGGAAAATGGAAATTCATAAACCATAACGAGAAAATAAAAAGAAAAAAATGAAAAAAAGAGAAAAGTAAAAATGTGATAATCTAAAAATAACTCAAACAGAAACTGAAACAAATGAATTTGCAAAATAGCTGAAAGAAAGCTAAATAGTGAATATATAAAGCTTTTGGCTAGCGTTTAGCTTTTCAAGTATACAGCTATGGCTAGCTTGAAGCTTTCAAAAATCAATGGCTTTTGGCTTCTAATATTTTCACACAAGCTGTTGAACACGAACACAATCAGATTTCTCTTCTCAAAAAGCGATTTTTGAAAATTCATCTGTTCTTTAGATTAGTAGGAGGCATGCAGGTAGACAGGGATGGAGAGAGAAAGAGAAAAATTAAACGAGATAAATACTTACTTAGGTACCTACCTACATATGCAAAAAAGCTGAAAAAAAACTGAAAAAATGAAGCTTTTGGCTTTCAAAAACCCCAAACTTCCTCGGCTTTCAGCTTTCAGCTTGCTTTCCATCCCTGCTAGGATTACGGATATTGAAAATCAGTAATTTAAAATTTTGTACATTTTTGTATGGAAGCAGAGCGTCTTAATACTCATCAAATTTTCAGGACCTATTTTTCATTTTTCCATTCTTGAGTAGGGAATGAGTAGTAGAATTGCAAGAATGGAGTCTTAAAACGGATTTTCACGTAAAGATGATTTTAAAAAATACCAGATTTGAACGTTTGTACATTCTTAAGTTATGAGGTAGGAGAGCATGGCTAGGGCTACTTCCTCGAATTTTCAATTTCATATTAAGTTGTGCTCCTGCACTCATTGAAGTCGTGGATTGATGGATTGATCATTAAAAATTGAAACAAACATACCTAAAAATGTACCAAAGTGAAAATGAACTTATTTTGATTTTGTAAGTACCTATACCTATATTCCTTTTAGGTAATGTACAGCTTTCTGTCAGTTGAATTTTGGAACTTTTAAAGTATATCCTCAGTGGTTCAAGTTGTTCTACCTAGGAATGATACTACTGTTCTTTGGAATCCATTAGAAGATTTCAGCCTCTAAGATTATGTAATCACAACTGACAACACCCTAAACTAGCCCACAATATTGTATGTATTACTTCCATAATTACTCCATCAGTGGTCGGCTAATTACAAATTATATTAATAAAGGACCATTATGTACGAGTAGCTTCATGAAAACCATAAATTCGAATAGATATTGGCAGGTAAACGACAGGTATACACAACAGACTGAGAAAAAATGTATGCACAGTTACCTCTTAATAGTAGGAATCACTTTTCAGCAAATTCTCAGATTGGAATTCGGATTTGGAAAAAATTACACGCGTTACGTAACAAGCACACGTATAAAAATGATCGGCAAATTTCACTCGTTATTATGGATTAATAAACGCGCACATTTACTCGACCGACGACAGAACGTAGAAATCGTACAGAATGAAATACACCTATAGCCAATCCACGTAGTATAGGTAGGTATAGGTACGATTGAAAGAGAGAGAGAGAGAGAGATGAGTATAGCCTCGCAAGCTACGTATGCATATGAACGTGTACACAAATCGCGAACATTACACTTGATTTGGGCGATTCGTCAGACATAAAATTGTCAAAAATGATGGAAAACTTGTCACACTCACCTGATTTACAATCATCGGACGTGGTAGGCCTATTGGAAGATTCGGCTGAGGAACTAGAAACATTTACCGAAGAAGGCGGTGGCGGTGGCGGCGGCGGCGACGACGTTACGTTATCATTGACGATATGTTGCGAGGATGATGACGATAACGGTAACGACAACGACGACGTACTACTCGTATCATCGCGCTCATGCTCGCGCTGATCGCGCAAATGACGCCGATAGTCGGCATTTGATTTATCATCGGAGGAGAGAGCGCGATCGGCGTATCGACGCTGTTCGGGTGTGTCGCTGGCGGTTGCATTTTCGGTGTCGTAACCAGTTTCAGCGGCAGCCAAGACTGGCGGATCGACGCTCGTCTTGGAACCACTTTCATCTTCTACCGTTTGCTCCTGCATGCCCTTGAACTGGACTTGCTTCTTGACTTTTCTATCGGTTTGTTTGTTGGTGTTGTTGAAAGTTGTTGAGTAAAAGTTTTTACCGGTGTCGCCTACGGGGCTGTTTTTGTCCGCCGGCGTCGAACAATTATTCAATTTGCCCGCCGCGCCGATATCCGAATCTATTTCCGATGACGTAGCTAACGGTTTCTTCAATATGGATTTAATATCTGCCGAAACAGGTGGCAGTGGCAGTGGAATCGGCGGTGGTGGCGGTGGAGGTAGTGAGCCCACCGAAGAGCAACTGGTTATCGCTCGATAATTTTGGTAAATGGCGCTAGATCGCAACGTGGGATCGCTTTTTGGCGTAATTTTGGCGGCGCTTTTACGTCGAGGAGGTCTTTTGGGCGTCTGTTCGATTGCGTCGGGTTTCGACGAGACACCGTCCACAACGATGTCGCATTTGCCACCGTTGTTTTGGTCTTCTGCGACTGGATCATCGATCGCGTCGCTAATCCAGTCGTCTGTCGGATCCCCTCCTTCGGATAGTTTACTCGGCGTATTAAATACTCTGATTTTTTGACCAGCTATACTGATACCGTTGGTGGAATCTGCTTTATCATCTTTCTTAATATTTTTCAAATTTTCCATCAGCATTTTAGCCGGTTTACTGTCTTGTATTTTGGATCTGAATTTATCCCTCAGCGTAGACTTCTGTTTTTTATACGGTTTTGTGAAACTGCTAATGTCTAAAATATCGTCGTCGCTCATCAAAGAACATCCATCTTCTTCGGGAGATCGTTTCACTAAATCGTAAGGATTAATGCTACACTCCAAGATGGATCTCCTACCGTTATCTTCGCTACTTGCTGTAGCCGAAGCCGGCACATCGGGCGAAGGTAATCGATTAATAGTCATAAGCGGCGAACAGTGTTTCCGTTTGCTAGGCGAATAACTTTTGGCTCGAACGGAACCGCATTTAATGCCAGACAACCTGGATTGCCGGACAACGTCGTAAGGATCTTTATACGCCGGACTTAGCTCGTCGCCTGTCGCATTACAAATCAGATTACGATAAACGCGAGTATTACGAACGGTGCCAAAGCCCTGTATGCAGGCTAAACTTTTCATCTGAGCCGAGCATTTGCGACAGTTTTTCTTCTTGCTGTGACCGTTGACGGTGCAATTTCGGGCACAGTAGCAAACGACAGCTGTGGCTGAGCCATTGTGTTCGAAACCTTGCGCAAAGTCATGGTCGAAGTTGAGGAAAGTGGATCGAATCGAAGGTCTGACGTTCCAACTGCCGTATAGCCAAGCTTCCGCGTATTTCATCGATTGTGACAGGGCGCTACCGCCGGATACGCTGTGATATTTCACGTGATAATCGTTGTAAGCGTTTCGAGCCGGTAATACCGATGCCGCCATTTCGACTTCTAAATTTTCCCGGTTCGATGGTTTACTGTTGTTGTTGTTGTTGTTGTTGGCGGTGTTATTGCTGGTGTTTTTGGTGTGCGATCTTTGTTGAGTAGAGCTGTGGTTACGAGTTGGGGTCGTTGTTGTTGTTGTCGTCGTACCGGCGTTTAACCAACCATTTGAATATCGTTGATCCTGCACAGAAAAACGAACAAAATTTGGATTAGAATGTGAAATTTTATTGAAATTGAGTAAAATTTTCAAAAAACCAAAAAAATATCTGTGAAATATTATATTGAAAATCGAAACATGTAAAACCATAAATCAAAGATAAATAATAGGTAGTTAAAATGATATCACATTGAAATGTCAAAGTCAAAAGGTTGCTGTGAACCTGAATTTTTGACGAGTAACTCGTCAAATTGATTTTTTTTGAGACGGGGAGCGGAAATTCTCCCTCCCCCCCAAATCATGACTAAAAAAAAGAAAATAAATGAACATGTAGGGTAGATAAATCATTAAAAAATATAGCATAAAACGATAGTCAAAAATTGACTGAAAATTTAAAAAATGATATCACTTTAATACTCGTACTTAGCTAAGTAGGTACCTATTTCATTAAAATGGCAGGAAATTGAAAATTTTTTCTAATGGGTAGGAACTGATGAGGGAAACTCGATCGCTCAGTTATCATAGATTTCATTCATTTTTTTTCAGTATAGCATTACGACACACTGGGTGACCCACAAAAATTTCAATCTAGGTATCTTAAGCAGAAAAATTGAAGGTTCTTTAAATTGAATTCAAAAATTCACCCTATTTCTGTTCACCAACTTAATCTGCTTGATCTGCTCACTTTTTTCTAAATTTTTTTCTGTATCAAAAATTGTATGTTTTCATTTTTTTTAATTTCCTTCCAAAACCGTGCACAAAAATTCAAAAAAAAAAAAACTCATCAAGTAGGTGATGTGATTCGTAAAATAAAAGCATCTGAAAAATTTAACAAGTAGTCCGATCAAAACATTCTCAGTCGAGAGGCGAAATCATCGTACGATCATATCATTTTAGCGAGCACCTCTAATTCTTAGGATAGGCAAGCCAACCTGCACGTATAAACACATTGACATTCAGAGATGAACTTTCACCGGGACACCCTGTATACAATCTATCGATACATCACATCGCATAGCACATATACCTATGAATCAAATTACTCGCGTGTTTCATGATAGGAGTATAACACAACGAAAACTGAATCATCTTTCACATAGGTACTTCGAAAATTTGTTTATAATCAATTTTTACCCCTTGACCCATATTTATCAAAATACAAGTACATTCTGAAATACCGAAAAAATTATACGAATCAAACAAAAATTTGTTCGAGTCACTTAAACGAAAATGAAACGTGATCTTCATTGATGTTCATCATACTCTTGCTCACAATACACCCACTACAAAGGGTACCTTTATCATAACACGATTAGCTTTCAAAACCTTTTGAACAAGCATGTTTTAAATATCTAACTCATACCTCAACACTGGTACCCGTTTGGTCACAGTTAAATAATTTTTCTCTTCATTATTCCGCATACCTTACAGTTAAACAAAATGACCGCACGTTTGTGACGATAGCATAAACTAAAAAAGAGCACGAATTATGTAAAGCTTTTACTCATAAATATGCATGCGTACGGCGTATTCATCTTACCTACATATATCATTGAATAGTCTGCAGTCTACATTATAGCCTACCAGAGCAGCAAGCATACAACCATCCATACACTAGAACGGTCTACGATCGTTCAAACTAGTTATGTATGTTCAAAAATGCCCACCGATGCACGTAAGCGTGCTTCATCATCGATAAATACGGTAAAATCGAATTTCAATTTTTTTTTTAAAAATGAGTTGACCTTTTCTCCCGTCATTTGTTACTGCAATATTCTAATTCCGCCTTTGAAAAAAAAATACCGGATAACCTCGTGCTGAGAAAATCACTCGCAAATCCGCATATGAGTAATTTGCCCTCAAACCATTATCCAGCATTATCAACAGCACCCACCCATTTGTAGTTAAATGAGAGTAAAAATTTCCACGTTTAGAAAAAATTCTCCATCAATGCCAACGACTTTTTGGTTTTTTAGATTTTTCGATTGTTAAACAAATACTCATGTATGAATTTAATTATTATAGAAAACATCTACGTATATTTGTTATTTTTTAAACACTTCATTAAATGTAAAAAAAACAAACGTGTGATCCGGTATCATATTTATAAAAATGCTGGCTAGCTGGAAATTGATTACGCCATTTAATCTATATTGCATTTAAAATCGTGCAGCCTCGAGGATTCAATAACCTTGCATTACTTCCAGCCATATGAGTGTATTTAGCTATATCTATCTACAGTTCTGTGCATTTAAACTGGAAAAAATTAACAACGTTCTTATAGGTACAGGGTGTTCTAAAATATGTTTTAGTCATACTTTGAATTTAGGCAGTTACAAGTTTACTCAGGCAAGAAAAACAACACAAATTCAAAGAACACCTACTTTGACATTTTTAAAAAATTAGAAATTTTGGTGAATTACTAGTAATTTTTGGTAAACTTCTAGTAACTCTAGTAATTTTTGCCCGGTAAATTACTAGTCATTTTTGGTAAATTACTGGTCATTTTTGCTCGGTAAATTACTGGTCATTTTTGTCCGGTAAATTACTGGTAATTTTTGTCCGATAAATTATTGGTAATTTTTGGTAAATTACTAGCAATTTTTGGTAAATTATTGGTAATTTTTTGTAAAACAACATCATACCTACCCAAACCTATGCCACCTATGCTGAACGTTCTAACAATGGGACACCTCATACAAAATGCACATTTCACACATACGCATACTATACATTGCAATTTCGTGTAATTAAGAGAGAGAAAAAAATGATCCTAATAACAGTAGAAAATTGTGAATTACTATCTGAGAAAAAAATCTTGATCAATTTAGTTCATTTGGTACACGCTCTGGTCAGCCTTTCCTATATTTATTGTGCCATAAGGGCGAGACTCGAGTGTGTAATGTAACACAATGTACGATTTTTTTTCCAAATCAGTTCGACAAATATCACATAGCATAGGTATAAGTACTCGTAATGTTACAATTAGGAAATAGGTAATATATGTACCTAGGCACAACATATGTACCTATAATGTACATACAAAAAAAAAAATCGTTAAAATTTCAGTGACGTAACGCAACGTGAAATTAGGTACCTATAATATCTTTACGAGGTACAAATAAGCATCGGTTAATTGGACTGCACAATTGAACAATGAACATACCCCAGCCATTATTAAAACAACCATAACGTAAAAAGTAATTTGTCTGGCACACTAAATCCATGTACCTACTCCTAGACCTACAACAACGTCTACGACTGTAACTTTCGTATTTTTTGGTATTTGCACCTTTGGACTGCGAATAAAAATGCGGATATTTCTAAGGTGAAATTAGTCTGAAAATTGAATTAGATCATACTTTGGCTAACAGTCTCAAAATAATGAGGGTTCGAGGAGTTTTTTACGAGATAGGGCTTCGACGGCTTCGTAGATACAAATATTCCTGTAAGTCTGTAACCGAACAAAATTTCTCTCAATTAGTTTTCTGTCGGTAATAAAGATAGATGTAAAGACATAACTCTCGGCAAAACGTAGGTAATTTGGATTTCTCTCAAAAGATATTGGTGTTTTGATGAGAGCAGACATCATTACCACGGATAAGTATATTTTAGTAAAATCGAAGTTTTTTTTCCCAACGTGATTGGAAACTACGTAGTACGTAGGTACCTAGTTGATTGAAAGGTCTCAAAATTATGAGCAGTCTAAAAATTGAAAAATGTAACGCAACATATCAATGCAAAAAAAACACGAGGGATGATCGAGTTTTTAACACTCTCTCTCAAAAAACAACAAAATGTGACTTCTGAAAATTCATTCAAAAAAATTCAAAAAATTACCTAGGTTGTTTAAAAAATCAAAAAAAAATGCACCAATTGAAGTAGATTTTCGACTCAAAAAAAGCATGATTCCAAGACACCATTTAGCAACTGGGGACCGGACTTACAAATCAAATTTCAAAAACAAAGTTCTAACGTCGTAACGTCATCATACAGAGTCAGCCCATAAATTAACATAATGTACATTAGCCGTTAATTTCGATGTGGTCGACCAATTAAAAAAAAAAAAACAGACGAAATATAACATTTATACGACATAATTACATTTAGCTAGAAGGAAAACATGGCAGCGAAAGTTCTCACACCGTACGAAATTGAAATTGAAATTTCTACGTACGACTGATACGCGTTTATATGTATATTGGCTCTGGCGTAAATGTGAACGATGATCATCCGAGGTCAGCGACCAATGGTAATGATTTTTTATTACGGCAAGACGATTTTGATTTCCACTGGTAATCTTTTTATTATAATTACCTACAACGAAATCTCTCAATAATAATTTAATCTGGTTTAATACCTTTCTTGAAATCGGCATCGTTAATTACTTGATCTTCGATGTACAACAAATATCACTCGAAAAAACTCGAGCAAGTAAATGAAACAATTTTCAAATGACACAGTTTTTCAAATATGTTTAAAGAAAAAAAATAAAATGAATGAAAACGGACGAGAGAAAGTATAAGTAGGTAAATCAATTGCGCCAAGTAAAAGGTACTTACATTAGCGCTTTTAAAAAATAATCCAAACGTGTAAAACGATCGAGATCGACCGGATGAGAACCAATTCGATCACGATAACAAGTTCATAGGTTTCGTGTACATTATTTAAATGGTAAACTTGTAAACGAGACGGACGACGAAAAAAATTTCCAGAAAATTTCAATCACAAATTGTGTTGGTTGAGAGGAATTTTTGTCTTGTACATGGAATTGATCATGATCGTGTTCGGACGACATACGCGCGATTGTGATACGAGTTTTTACGAATAAATTTCGCGTTTCGCTCGATACGTTGCCAAGAACCAACGCCTTAGTTGATCCACAGGCCGCAACCCACGTTGCTTGGCCGATCAAGCTGCTATACAGTATGATCCATAAGTTAAAACGAAATCACCTATGAAATTTTTCATAAAAAATGCGATTTTTTAGCTAAAAATTTTTTTTATCAGAAAATGCAACTTTTTATCCAAAAATGCAATTTTTTATCTAAAGTGCATTTCTTTATCTGAAGATGCAATTTTCCATGCAAAAATGCCATTTCCCATGTGAAAATGCAATTTTACATCCAATACTGCAATTTTATAGCTAAACATGCAATTTTAAAAAAAATGAAAGTCATCTAAAATTCAATTCTCTTGTTTGAAAAATGAAAATAATAGATTCTTCAACACATTTTGAAGATTTATTTTTCTGCGAGATTGAGAATGGTTTTCCTGACTTTCGTCTTCATCTGCTCTTTATCTAGCTAGTACAGTTGATGGTACAAAGATTTTTTCACTTTTGAAACACACTGTACTACACTACTTAATTCTATTTTTAATAGATACGTTCGAATATTCTGCTCCCTTTTTTACATCAATTTTTTTTTCCTAATACCTATAGTAAAGGTATCTACATTACTTGTATTAGTACGCGATCAATAATAATTAATTGTTTTTCTCGCAGACGACGGTTCCACTTTCTTTCGTTTAAATGAAAAATTACATTAGGAATTGTTTTTGTATAAAGAAAAAAAGGTAATAATTTTACAGGTCAGTGAGTAAAGACGACAGATTTTTCGGATGTTGCAGTTGCCATAGAAGTATACCTATACAAGGAAATAGGTTCGAGTACCGGAGTATGATTGGTTGTTGTACTCGTTGTATTCCTGTAAAGATATTTATGCAGTTAAATAATACATTGTTAACGTTTTTCCAGATATACACTGTCATTGGAAGCTGAACTTCACGCAGGAATGCATTTTAATGGTTTGCGGTTCGCTATACACCATTGGCTTGGTTTTTACTCGGGTCGATGATTTCAAAGTATTAGCACTTCTATAGGCCTACACGAGTACAGGTAACAAGTATATCTATCTACTGATATTGCTGGAAATCATATCAAAATCGTGATCTTGTATACAAGCGTATTGTATGCGTTATTTTGTACACTTTAAAATAGCGATAATGTATTTTTATCGAGTATTTTGTAAATGAATACCGAAGAATTACGTGATTAATACCTCTACATGAGGTAATAAAATCGCCAACGAGATTAGATTACTCGGGTTTCGTATCATTATCGAATTTTCTTTCAACACATAATTCGGATATACACGTGGTAAACTATAAACAGAAAGATTTCAAGTGAAATAATCGTTTATGAATGGTTATTTTCCTAATTTTAATCATTCGTTCTTTAAACAGGTTGGTGCTCAGCTGTCAATCAATGCAATTGTGTAAAATGCAAGGTGATGACTGAATGTTTGAAATAAGATCTATAACCCGATTAGGTTCGCCTTTTCGTTAATTTTTATTAGGGTATTAATTTTCAAACGAATATATTGTTGCAAGGACTTTTCACATGGCCATACCATTCAAATGTAGGTAGGCAAGAAGGCACAATGCTCATTGTCTTTATGACTTTGATGTGAATTTTTTCACAAAAAAAAAATACAGATACACATAACTGAATTAGCTCATTTATTTCCGTTGCAAGAGGGTGAATTTCGATTGTATGTAGCTGGCATAAAAATTGAAATCAAACCAATATTTTCGTTGCATTTACCTATTCTTTACAAAAAAAGATCACAAAATCTTAGAAATAAGTAAAACACAATAATTTTTTTTCAGGGTTCTCTTACTTTACTTTTTTGGGAGGGGGTGAGGGGATTTTGGGTGAAGGACAGATGATTTTTTGATGGAAGAGTTGCCAAAAAAATAACTTATTTTTAAAAGCACACCTGATAATTTTTCAAACATGAAAAAATAACTACATAGTAGGTAGGTAATAATTCACAATAAATTACGACTTACGAGTAATTTACCGAAAATGGCCAGTAAATTACCAAACATTTCCAGTAATGTACCAAAAATTATAAGTACTTTACCAAACATTTCCAGTAACTTACCAAACATTTCCAGTTATTTACCAAAAATTACCAGCAATTTACCAAATAATTTACATGCTAAAAATTACCAGTAATTTATCAAAAATTACCAGTAAATTGCCAAAAGTAAAGTTACAAATTACAATTGATTTACCAAAAATGGCCAGTAGTTCAAGAAGCAAGAATGGCCAGTAATTCATCAAAAATTACCGGTAATGATTTCCCAAATTAAAATGCAGCACTTTGAAAAAAATTTTAGGCTTATTGAACCTTTTTGAAATTTTAAGATCTTGAGAGCAAACTTTCTCAGATTTTTAACCCTTTTCACCTCCCTTCCCATTGAATATGTACCTCCCGCATTTGACGGCATTTTCAAATAGATATCCTCTGTCAGATTTTCTCAAGTCGTGATTCTAAATTTTGATATAAATCATAGATTGTATTGTACCTACCTATCTTACCAATCAACGCTTAAATCGACATAAACGAATTTTTAGCGATTTTTCAATGAACAAAATAGGACTTTTGAACGAAATGTGGAACTTTTCCAGCATTTTTTTGATTGTCAGCAGCTCATCTCTTTTTTGCTGGAAGCTCCGTTTTTTATCAACCATGGCTGAAAGAAGGACTGAGAAAAGTTGGCATCCAAAAACAGCTCTAAAAAGCCAGGAAAATACTCAAAATTTGAAATACTTATTGCATCAAGTATGAAAGTTTGATAATTGATTTTTATGGTCCCCAAAATTTGATTTGAATACAAATTTTCCTGCTTCTTTTTCGAATCGAATCGAATCTGAAGAACCGCGGAATCAAATTTTACATATCAATCTCAAATGTGCTCCATTTTTGCATAGTTTTAAAATTTAGGAGTAGGTACAGATGGACATTTTTTTTTAAATGTTAATTTGTAAAACCATCTCAAAAAACTCACTTGATTAATACGAAACTGTAATCGTGAATGCTTCAATTGAATCGATTTTCTCCTGTTTGATTCAATTCAAGACACATTTTGTTTTTTTCCCAAATTACCTACCTAACAATTGTTGAAGAAATTAAATCATACTTAAATTTAGAAAACATCAGCTTTCAACCTCGATTGGATTAAATTGTAATAAATGTATTCACAAACCAGATTGAAATTTTCAAAATTTGTCAGATATAAAAAGAAAAGATGTTATGCAAAGTTGATAGACTTTGAGCAAAAACCCCAGTTGAATGATGTGGAATGACTCTGACAACATTTCCTTTCGTCAATCCTGGATTACGCCCCTTCCTTCTCTCATTACCATCATCCTGGTACATATATGCACTTCAACCAATTTTTTGCAAGAGGAGCCATTTTTTTTACAAGATAAAAATTTGATAAATCGATAACATCTGTGTATTTTTTTGAACTTCAGTCTTCCATAAGATAATTATCACGAAAAAAAAGAGCAAGCACAGTTATTTATTACTGCGAAAATCGATCCAGTCTCACATTATGCTTGTCAACTTGGTATATTTTACGCAAGCAACCTACAACCTAGATTATTAAAACCAGCATAACAGCTCAATTTCAAATACGAAAACGAGACGGAGACGATGCAGGTAATTTATCCTAAAAATCGAATCGAGTATCGCAGCCAACATTCTATGAATTTTTATCAAGTCACCAATCACTTCATTTCGCGAATTGCATCAAATAGGTAGATAACCGTTCATTTCTCTAGTCAAAGTCATCTTACTCTTAATTTAATCGTACGTAAGTAGGAAAAAAATTAGTCAGGTAAAATTTGAAAAAATCAAAAAAATCTGATACCGTTATTACCAGAGCAGCATAAGTTACCATTACCCAGGCTATTACGTAGGTATAGTTAAGTTACATATCTGCAACCGTTAGTTGATTCGTACGGTCATCGAATCTGAAGTGAACCATCGGCATCGCAAAACTGTCACCATTTAATCTATCGTTACGAAGGAGGTAAAAATGATACCTCATAGCAAGACTTTTTTTTTCGTAACGGTCGCGAGTATGAGAAAAAAATGAAATAAAAATTAATACCTTATGCTCGACTATATTTAGTCACAGATGGTTGAATACCACCATTGATGACCATCTTGATGCAGTAAGAGCCCAGTAGGTCTAGGTAAGTCCGTTACTTAACCAGAATAGGATATGCGTGAAAATATTCGCAAAAGTCATTGCTTTTTAGGCGATTACTTAGGTTACGTGAAATACGCATTCGATCGAAAGACTGCAACACCTCATCATAATTATATCACTGTAGAAACTTATAACTCATTAAGTTTTCGACATTTTTTTAATACTTATGAGACCCGATGCTAAGTACTAAAAAGCAACCCATATCAAGGTATAGGTAGGTAATTTATTTCGAAAATTCTTCTCCTATGTACCGTACACTAACACATTTTATAATAAGGTAAGTATATTGCTCACACCGTATGTTTTTAATAAAACCTATAGGTGTATTATAGGTATTCCAATACGTATATATTATCTTTATCGTATTTGCATCAAGATAAAAATTTAAATACTCTATCGTTTAGAAAAATCACCCAAGAATTCGAGTAATAAACATGTTAAAACGTTCGAAGAGAAACATGCTTGACAAGTCAATGTGCAAATTGTCGTTACTAGAGATACGTATGTAATAGGTGTGTTGGCTCATTACTCTTAGACATTTGTTAAATGATAAAAAATAGAGGTAAATGTACATCTTACTAATCAAATGAACATCTTTTCTACATACCTTACCTACCTACTTTGATTTACGAACAGTCGAACATATTTCGAAACTGAGTAAATCGTAAAAAATACAACTTCATTTTTATCTAGGCCTTTACTTGTATTCGATTCATCAAAATGATAGCTAAATCATCACGAAAAATGCCATAAAATGTGCCTGGCCCAACACCAAAAACAGATGGTTCAGATTATGGGTGACAATGATATGCAACTCTGACGACATTATCTCAAAATTATATGCCAACTCAAAAACATACGTATTACGTACACTTGAAATAGTCTGGAAAAGTATTCAAAATTCTTCTCAATTGTTCAGAAATTCACTCAGATCAAAACATGGTCTCGAAATCTTCAAAAAAATCCATTCAGAATCAAAACTCCAGCCCTTTAAATTTTACTACAGGGTAGAAGATTGTGTACAAAAATCCACCTAGGTATGTCATAAAGCGAAAAAAATATATTATACCTATTAAATTCACATAAACATAAAACAGACACATATTTCACCTTAGGAAAAAATTCCATAAATCGAATCCTAAGCGAATTTCAATCAGGAAAAACTTTCGCCCAATTCTTTGAGACCGTTACTTTTGGAGTAATTTACTTGGTCACACGCCGCGAGATAGGCGGTATAACAGTCATTTAAATACTGTTAAAATATTCCCTGAAAAATATACCTACGACGTCTCGTAAAATTCGTTAACAATATAGGAAAAAAATAAACTCATGGCATAGGCTTACAGCTGATACGAATACATAAGTATTTTGAATATTGTGAAAGTGTTACGAGAGCTCTAGGCACTGCGGGAGTTCTTCAAAAAGAATCATTTCAGGAGATCAAATATAATATCGAGTAAAAATGATACATCGGACCCATCTCGCAATTAAAAATAATCACAGAACGGTTTTAAAATAGAAGAAGAACAACTAAAAAAAAAGGAGAAAAAAACAATTACTACTTTACTTTTCTCTGTGGCGTGTTATTTATTGAAAAATTACTAATTTATAATGAATTTTATCTGCGGTACATCTCGTATCTCGTGGTGGTTGTCCTGTTGAATGAACGTGTTATAAAAACCGGTAGCTTAATAGTTTGGTTGTATTTTTGTTAACGGCTTAGGTCATCGGTGGTGGTTGGTGAGAACGATTGATGTGTTTTGTTATTCGATTTTGTGTATCGTTGGTCGACTGCTGAGTGTAATTATGTAATTTGTATGCGTGTAACGATGCGAGGGGGATGTCGAAGGTGAACCTTTTTTTTTTCTGGTGTTCTCCAACTCGGTCAAGTTAGATAGATATTTACGAGAAAAGTAAAATCAGAGCTGGAATCGAATTTACTTCTTTGTTTCTTGTACCTTGGTACAAGGTACCTACTCAAAATACTAAAACATATTTTTGTCAATTTTCTGTCACTTTCACACTCATTTTAGAATGTTTGTGATACCTACTTCATGAACTTCTAGCCAAATTTTATTCCTTTTTGATGACATTTGATCAATGAACTAATACATTTTCATGTCGACTACATGATGATATTAATGTTGATGTGAAATTTGACATCAACAAATACAATCTTTGAAAATTTAGTCAAGGTTGGTGTTGACATATTTGTGGACAATCAACTTTCACATTGTCATATCATCAACAACTCCAAAATATGGGAAAATAAAACAAGATAATATTTTTAAAAGTTTACTGAACTTTTAAATAGGTACTTAAACAAAAATTTTAGTTCTGAAAAATTGATTGAGATACAGTAAAAGCTCGTTATCTGAAAGCTGGGACTGGTCTCAAAAGTTAGTATACATACCCCTATTTTAAAAGAACTTGGTCTGCCAATCCGCAGCTGCTGCTTTAAAACTCAGCGAAAGCTAAAAAGTTCACAATTTCTCTGAACTTTCAGCCGAAAAAACTGATGGCTCAAATTGGTGCCAAATCATAGCATTTTTCGCGCTGAATCCGAATATGTATGTAGATCTTCCGACCCTAAAGTGCTGCCAAAGCCCCGCCACAGTGGCGTAGCCAGGATTTCCTCAAGGAGGGGGCAAAACCAGATTTTTAGGCATGAAAAATCGAAATGAGGGTTAGAAACTTATTGTGATGTGTGATGATTTCATGAAAATGAAGGCAAAATTACTGCTCGAGCGAAGCGAGAGCGAAAATTTTTAGAAAAAATGGGTACAAACAACAAAAAAACGCCCATTTTAGCATGTTTTCTTTCAAATTTTTGCTCGCAAGGGCCATGGCCCCCTTCGCCCCCCCTTGGCTACGCCACTGCCCCGCCAGACTGGTTCAAAGGCGGAGTAAATTTGGTAAATTTCAATAATTTCATGCTTTTATGTTTTTGGGCTATATCCTTATAAAAAGTTATAAAATTGAGTTGAAAATTATTTTCAAGCAGTTTAACGGAATGCTCTAGGGCTGAGATGATTTTTAGGCGCCGTAATTTTTCAAAATTTTCATTTAGGGGGGTGAGGCATGAGGGGAGTATCAATAAATTCACCAAACATGGCCTTGTGATACATCAAATAATAATTATAATGTTTTTTGGGCCATAGAATTCAATTATGACAATATTTTTCACATTGGAAGGTAATGGGGGGAAGGGCTGGAAATTTACTGCCCCTTTGAACCAGCCTGGCGGGGCTTTGGCAGCACTTTAGGGTCGGCAGATCTACATAATTCGGATTCAGCGCGAAAAATGCTATAATTTGGTACTAATTTGAGCCATCAGTTTTCTCGGCCGAAAGTTCAGAAAAATTATGAACTTTTGAGCTTTTGCTGAGCATTAAAGCAAGTAGCTGCTGGTCGGGGGACCGAGTGATATGAAAAATATTGCCATAATTGAGTTCTGCGGCCCAAAAAACTATATTTTGATGTATCACAAGGCCATATTTGGTGAACTTATCGACACCCCTGACCCCTCCTTATGCCCCACCCCCCAAAAATGAAAATTTTGAAAAATTTTGGCGCCTAAAAATCATTTTATACATAAAGCATTTCGTTAAGCTGCTTGAAAATAATTTTTAAACCGATTTTATAGCTTTTTATACGAATTTAGCCCAAAAAGATGAAATTTGCGAAATTTGACCCCCCTTTGAACCAGTCTGGCGGGGCTTTGGCAGCACTTTAGGGTCGGCAGACCTACATATTCGGATTCAGCGCGAAAAATGCTATAATTTGGCACCAATTGGAGCCATCAGTTTTCTCGGCTGAAAGTTCAGAAAAATTGTGAACTTTTGAGCTTTCGCTGAGCTATAAAGCAGCAGCTAAATCTCGACGTCGGTTGTCGACCATTCTTGTAAGGGTAAACTGTATATATTCTTACAAAACATGTACCATGAGTGTAGAATGTGAGAAGAAAATCTCAGCCTTTGAAATATCGTGTTGCGTGAAGGTAAAGCTACTTGAGAGTGTAACGACCCTGAATTTTTTCAAACTTTGTTAACCCCAAAAAACAACCCCAAAATCCACTTTGAAAACTTCAAATAGGTACCTAGATGTACATAGAAGGGAGTCCAAGATCCAGAAAAAAAGCAAAAAACTAGGTATTTTTACATTTTCTGGTGAAGGTATTTTCCATCACTCACTGGCAATTTTTCAGAATTTTTCGAGTGGTGATCGCTTCTCCATGGCCATAAAACCATTTGGAAGCGCATTTTATTTTCCCACCCACAATTTGGTTTGAATTTTTTTTTCTTGCAATATATGATCAAAGATGCCAAACTACACCATCTACCTGAATTTGGACCGAATTCGTCAATTCCATTTTATACTTAGTCTTTATTTAAATAAAATGAATTGTGCCATTCACCCTCTGGGTGACCTACGCGGCTAAAATTCATATGTGGACCAGTATCAATTCGAAATATGCACATCATATAATTATGTATTTCAATTTCAGCATAATTAGAACTCTTTCGATTTTTTTCGTACTAACCCATAATGGGATTTCGGTACAAATTCAGGTTGATAGTGTAGTTCAATGTGTTTCAGCTCTTAGACCAGATGGACGATGTGTAATCTTTTTTTCTCGTAGGTACGTTCTTAGTTCTTACCTATACAGATGATCATAATGCGATTTAAATGCATGTAATCACGCAATGTATCGTCGCCGCAACTCGACGACAATCTAATAAATTACTCGTTGACACGGCCACGAGCCATCGACAATTTATTAACGCCGACTTTAATTAATCGTTTTTTAATACGCGGAAGTCGACGCGATGTAGTCGCGGCGCCCGTAATTTGTATAAATCTAATGTACCGTTTAAGGAAAATGTTAGGTAATAGAAATCACACAGGGGGTAATTTTCAATTGACAGAACTAGAGATTATAACTGATTTACGCTAATTGAAAAGCTCCATTAACTTTGTATACATCTGTACCGTTATAAGTCGAGGTGGGCATGAACAATCATCTAGCCATAATGATAACGCATTTAGGGCACAATTAATTCGAACTGACATCGTATCCATGTTTTGCTCGCCACAAGATGCGAGGAAAATACCTCAAAAAGAACGCGTTGGTCGCTTAGCGGTATTATAATTTTTTTAATGCTTACAAATATTTTCTACACATAATACGTAGTACGAGAACAGCCGCCGCCTCGTATTAGTGAAAACAAGGAAATGATGTTTTCGATTTCGTAAATTCGATGACTCGTACACTCGTTCCACATTCCAACATTTTTGCACCGACTAAAATCCACGAAGGTATACTTACATCGAATCGAAATTATTTTAGCGAAAATTTTCTCAATGATTGAGCACACTTCACCGCAATGTCCGCTTTTTCAAATACACGGTAATTCATATAAATGGAATTCTTTGGCGAATAATTTTATTACTCTGGGTTCACTCGCTGGTAGTACCACTCCGAGTTTGAAATTTTTTGATAATTTCAATTTCACTGGACACGCGTATGCTGTTCTTCTGGTCCCTCGTTCACCTAGTTTTTTTTTCTCTTTCGTTTTTTCCCCCGTATCTGGATACCTCGTGCTAATGCTTTTATAGCTTTATAAAAATCCAGAAGCTGGTGTACTTCAGATGCACCGTTTGATGCGCATTTTTCTCTAAAAAAGAACATTTATTAGACTCGATACCGCGTAGTTGCAGGTCTTTACGTCGGTACGAGTAATTAAAATGAAAACCTGTGTTAAAAGCTGCCCAATATGTGGAGAATTCTTCTTCCAAGGCAATTAAACTTTTACAATTTATACGCGTAAAAGTACCACCTTTCACTTTTATAACTCACACGCCGCTGTTCAATGATACTCGATTATTTATTTGTGTATTTTTTCGAATTGTAAAGTGTAAAATACGTTATAGAAAACTACTGGCATTTGTGTTATAACCTTGATCGCCTTCTGGCTAAGATAGGATACAGGATGCTGACATATTACAACGATTTTTCGCAGTTTACGAGGAACTTACACGATTTCTCAGGCATCGTCGGTCGGTGGAAAAGTCGAGTGCTTCAGAATTTTGAGTTTTCCAAATTGCCAAAAAATTGCATAAGTAAAGGGGAAAAAAATTAAGTAGCCAGTTACTGATCTGTAAAACATCGTTTTTGGTTAGATTCTAACCACACGAGACCGAATTCTGATCCCTATCAGGAGGGAACATGATTTATTTTAGTAGAATGTGGGGAGGGGAGGGGAGGGAGAGGGGGCATATTTTTTTAAAAACTGCAAAATTTTAAAAAGTACGAATCATTATTATGACTTTATGTCTAAATTGAGGTGAATTTGGCAACATTGGCTTAAAATGTCATTGGAAGTTGACAAAGTAGGCATTTATACACTTCAAATTCTAGAAAAATTTCGCCAATAAAAAGAACGAGAAACAAAAAATGATTCGATTCACGAAGACTTCGGCATATGACAATAGGAAGAATTCCAACCCTTCCTTCAATCTTCTGGGAAAACTTTTTTCTCAAGGGGGACATCCTAAGGGACATTTCAAAGCAAACTTGCTAAAAAAAAAAGTTGGCCATACCAACAAAATGATGTTCTGTTTTTGAAAAATTCCACAAAATCTGTAGAAAGTATGTACTGTGCAGAGTAAATTTCGGCTTTCCAACTCCATTTTGATGAAATTTTACAGAAATTTCAAGTTTCAAAAAATTACTGGAGGCTCTAAGAATTTTCAAAAAGTTGCTGGAGGCTCCAAAATGATTCAAACTCACCAGCAGTCAACTTGATAGCGTGTTCAAGTTGGAGTGCGTAAATTTCGGATTTTCAACTTCATTTGACGAGATTTTGTGGAAATTTCAACTTTCAAAAAAACTACTGGAGGCTCCAGAACTGCTCAAATCGGCTTGAAACTATTTCCAATCGATTTGGCCGGTCGGAAATAAGGTGTATTCCAAATTTCAGCTTTCTACGTCAATTTAGTGAAATTTTGATTTTTTTCATTTTTTTTCAAAAATTCATCAAAAATCGAAAAATACACTTCAGCTCTTGAAATTTTGGCTAGTGATAAATTTTTGCATGCTCTTTCGATCTAGCTTCGTCCAGTTCAAAAAATTTCGTGCGAGTCGGAGTCTCAGTTGGAATTCAAAATCTGCGATTTCGGCTCACCTGTCAAACAGTAGGATCAACTTTTTTTTTGGAAAGTTTGTTTTAAAATGTTCCTTAGGATGTCTCCTTTAAGAAAAACGTTGTCTCAGAGGATCGGAAGGGGGAGGAGTGCAATTCCTATTGTCATATGCCGGACCAGAATCAAATAACGATATTTTCAATCGGAATCATGAATACGAACCCAAGTAGCATTCTGATAAATGAAAAAATCTCTTTCACTTACGAAAAAAAAATTAAAATCAATGGCGCCACAAATAAAGACATCAGTTAAAAAATCAACCCTAATTTTTCCAGTCTAAAATTACGTAAGTATTTTTTCAAATCCTGAAATTCAAATAATTTTAAACGAGCCTTTTCTTTTTGAAACGGGCGCCAATCCACAACATGGCTCGAAAACATTACGTGCGTACTACGCAGATAGAAAAATACCCCAAAACACCTTTTTTTTTTACCATACAAAATTACAAAACTATAACGAAATCAAGACTGACGAGCGAGAGAGAGAGAAGGGAAAACTCCAATTCAAAAGGCCTACCACGCCTTCTTTTTTTTCTTAACGTGATTCTCGACTTGACAGTTTAATAATGCCAATAATTCTATAGGGATAATAATGGGTCCCTGTTATTGGATTACACACCGCGGCAGCTCGCTAACCTATCTTCATGCACTGATTTCTTCTTCTTGTATGTTGCACACGCTGCTCGGCGATAATTACGTAAATCATTTAAATACGAGCTATTACAGAAATATTTTATAAAATTTTACCACCGCTGTTTTTTCTCAAGTCTCAACCACGATGAGGAGACTTTCGTGCACGATAATGAAATCGTAAAACGAACTGACAGAAAGGTTCACGTATTAGGACAAGTTCACGAACGAGGTATCTTATTTAATCGGTCTGTTATCGCGTTTAATTCCATCGCAAGTTAATTAGTAAATGACGATTAATTTACGATGGTAAAGCTGGTATCGTTGCACTGCGAAGTTGACAATCGACTGGTTGTAATTTCGTACCGTCATCGATGCTTTTTCGACATTTTAACCCGAGATCGTAAGTATAATCCGCGCGTTAACCTTCGTAAATATTAAACTAGTCATGTTGCCAAAAAAAGTCATTTTTTTATCGTGAAAAATGTCACTTCCGGCTTATCTCGAGTAAATTTATAGCTTCTGGTCAACGCGTAAGTGTTCTATTCGCGAGTTCATTAGCCTTAAGAATTAATACAACAATTCGAACGTTTGCTCAAGTTTGACTACGTCGAACTTGAACTAGCAAAATTTTTTTCCAAATAAAATCCCCTTGACCTTTTGATTTTCGCCTTGAGCTGGAGCAGCATCGTCTGTGTATACAAAATTTCGTAACTTGGTAAAAGTTGTCGAGTATGATTTGGTGTGTGGTTAACACCACTGAATACTGAACTACGAGTAAACTAGCCTGCGAGAAAATAAAACCTATGCTCGTAAGAGAATAAAGTCTCTTTATCATGGGCCGAATGAAAAAATACCACTTACCAGCTCGATATATTTTTTTATTGCGGTATCATTTTCCATACAATTGATTCTACTGTTATGGCCAAGTCAAGGTTAATTATTTGGGATTTAAGGTCATCGAGCTCGATGGTGTCTAATTCTAAAAATCTTTACGTATCTAGGTATATACTTTCATTTACTAATTTATCCTTTCGATTTTTTATGGTAAAATTGTATTACTTTGTGTACCCTCGTTTTCCTGGTCGATAACTACAAAAAAAAACATCGGACTCGAATGCTAGCCTATCATGAACTTATAAAGTAAGTACCTACAAAAAGAGTACAGTGTACTGCTTTGAAAACGTGTATCGACAAGGAAACGACCCTCTTACATCATTTTGCTCGCGTACATTGCCCCAGTAAACATCTCCTCTGGTTTGTGTACTATGCCTGTGCAACTTCAACATTGAACTTTTTCCAGTCCCAGCATCACGTTATTAGAATTAATTATCGCCGACGTTGATTGCGAATCGGAAATACGACGCCGTGTTTGACTAAAGCGAGGTCATCTATGTCCTAGATACAACAGTCGAGTCTGACTCGACTTGTATCTTTGCAACAGCACATGCATATCTATCGAGAGAAATACACAGAATCTAAATACAGTACGTCTACGTACTCGTACAATACATGGTAAAATTGTACGTACATAAAAGTTGCTACAAAACTGTAGAACCTAAAGTTGCATCAGTTTTACTATACGTATAATGCTACATAAATTACTCAGGCTACTACATTTTGCAGCGAGAAGATAATTTATGCGTAAATAAAATTGTTTGGCAGGGTCAACAGCATACAATTTCATGCTCGAGATTTATTTCACGATACGTTAACCTTATTTTAGTTTTGGATCTCTATAGACTCTAGCTATCTACACGGTAAAAAATATAAAATTCTGACATTTTTCATGTTGTTGTTGTTGTTTTTTTTCTCAACAGGAAAGGATATGGGGGGGGGGGCAGGAAGGGAAAGAGGTAGGATTCGAGCAATCTTGGAGCCTACATTAACTTTTCAAAAAATACAATCTCAAAATTTGAGATTGTATTTCCAACTTGATAAAATTGAATTCATTTAATGAATTCAATTTTATCAAGTTGGAAAGCTAAAATTCCGTATAAGCCACATTTTCAACGACGAAGATCCATTGGAGGAATTATCGAATCATTCTTGAGCTTCCAGCACATTTTTTTGAAAATTTCAGTTACCTAAAAATTTACTCAAATTCGTCCAAACTACCTCCATTCGATTCGGTATGACGAAAACTGGACATAAACCAAATAATGTGTTTTTCGAACTGTGTTTGTAAAGCGAATTTTCTTGATTTTTTTGCTACGAAGTCGTAAGAGAAAAATAATATGGAGTTGATCAGTGAAGAGTCGATTTTGAAAAATGGCGCGCACTTAGTCAGGTGGGAGCAGGCCCCTCGCAAAAAGTTCATTTGGAATGACTTAAGAAAGTTGTTGGCGAACTAAACTTTCCAAAAATGAGCTGAAAGCTTCAGAACAACTCAGAATTGCCAATGGCCGATCTGAGAAATAGGAAATGAGGTACCTACTACCTAAAATTCAGTTTTCTAGACTTCAGATGGTGTTAAAATTGGAGTGCATAGTTAATTGCAGCTTTCCATCTCCATTTGATGACATTTTGGGGAAATTTCAAGTTTCAAAAATTTACTGGAGGCTCCAGTAATTTTAAAAAAATCGCTGGAGGCTCCAAAACGACTTGAAATTCACCTGCAGTCCACTTCATAGCGTATTGAAATTAGTTTGCAGAATTAATTTCGGCTTTCCAACTCCATTTTGATGAAATTTTGTTGAAATTTCGAGTTTAAAAAATCTGCTGGAGGCTCCAGAACTGCTCAAAACGGTTTGAAACAGTTTCCAATCGATTTGGCAGGTCGAAAGTAGGGTATATCCCAAATTACAGCTTTCTAGGTCAATTTGGTAAAATTTTGATTTTTTTCTCTCATTTTGGCCAAAGTTTGATTTTTGAAAATTCACCAAAAATCGAAAAAGGCACTTTACCACTTGAAATTTTGACAGGTGATGAATTTTTGCCTGATCTTTCGATCTACCTTTTTAGGGTTTAAAAATTTTGTTGCAAGTCCTCTGTTGGAACTCAAAACCTGCGATTTCGGCTAACCTGTCAATCAAAATGACCGCCATTTCGTAAGTAGGGCCACCTTTTTTTTTAGTACAAGGGCTAGAAATGTTGCTTAGGACTCCTGCTTTAAGAAAAAAGTTGTCCCGGAGGTTCACCCGGGGGGGGGGGTGCAATAGATCCTTATGTGGGCTCCCCGACTATAAAGTTACTGTTTTTATAAATTTACAAAACTTCAATTTTTTTTCTTTCATCTTGAAGGGGAAAAAATGCTGAAATATCATTAAGTGAATAATTATTTGCGAAAATTTTCACTTTTTTGTTCTGTATCAACTGGCTTCACTACATTTTCAGCACTGCAGCACTATATAGTCTCACTTTTCGAAAAAAATTACAAAAACCCCCAAATTGTAAAATTTTTGCTTCTTGACAAAATTTTTACTTTTTACCGAAATTGCTCATCATGATTTTCATTTTTTTTTTTTTTTTTAGATTATCCGAAAGCATTGCTTTTTTGTCAGAAATTACCAAAAAGTGTTAATATTTTTTGCCATTAAGGTGATTTTCAAAAACTCTTGCTTTTTGCCAAAAATTGTTTTTTTTTGCAACAATTACAAAAATTCTCACTTTGTTGTTCGATCTACCTTTGTACGGTTTAAAATTTTTTATGCTAGTCTCATGTTGGAACGCAAAATCTGCGCTTTCGGCTGACCTGTCAATCAAAATGGCCGTCATTTTCTAAGTAGGGCCACTTTTTTTTTGTGGACATTAGAAATGTTCCTTAGGACTCCCCCTTTAAGAAAAAAGCTGTCCCGGAGGATCGGCAGGGGGGTGCAATTGATCCTTATGTGGGCTCCCCGACTAAGCTCATTTTCCACGATCCAGCCTCCCCAAAATTTTTGAACAGAATAAATGCAAATCGAAAGAGCGCACAGAAATACATCACCAGCAAAAATTTCAGAGGCTAAAAGCGCATTTTTTGATTTTATCTGAATTTTTGAAAAACAAATGCCCAAAAATGCTGAAATCATATTTTCACCAAATTCACCCACAACGCTCAAATTTGATGAATACCTTGCTTTTGACCATCCAAATCAATTTGAAACAGTTTCGAACCGCGTTAAGCAGTTCTGGAGCCTCCAGCAGATTTTTTAAATTTAAAATTTTCGTAAAGTGCCATGAAAAACTGTATTAGCGCATTCCTCTGGAGATTTTATAATGAAAATGTGAAAGAAAGATTCACTGTGCTGTGACGTATATGACAAAAAAAAATCGAAATAAAGTTGCTCTAATTTCGACATATGAGTCGACTGGAAATTATTTTAAGCCGTTTTAGACTCTGCAGTAATTTTTGGACTCAGCATGTGGAAATGTAGGTAAATTGTAGTTTTTCAACTTCCTTATGATGAAAAAAATGTGGAACTTCTCAAACTGACTTGAATCGACGGGGGAGGGGGGAGGGGAGGTCGAAAATAGGGTAGGAAAATAGACTACTAAATTCCAGCTTGATTTTTTCATATTTTTGTGACTTTCATTTTCAAAAATTCACTAAAAATCGAAAAATGTAATTGAAGCATACGTTTCCAAAACGCACTAAATCCAAAAAAATATTGATAAGAAATTCATGGTATTTAGTATAATTTGGAAACGTAAAAATGGCTTAAATTGGCTGATTTTTCGATATGTTGTAGCCAGCAAGACCCTTGGACACAACATATAAAAAAATCAGCCATTTTGGGCCGCAACTTTATGCTAGATGGCCTTGCAACCTCAGAATCTTTGAAAATGGACTTAGTGCGTTTTGGAAACGTATGC
This sequence comes from Planococcus citri, assembly GCF_950023065.1. NCBI lineage: Eukaryota > Metazoa > Arthropoda > Insecta > Hemiptera > Pseudococcidae > Planococcus > Planococcus citri. The sequence continues at coordinate 47,512,185 of NC_088678.1, forward strand.
TTCGATTAGCATTTGAAATTTTGTCTGGTGATGTATTTCGTATGCTCGTTCGGTTTCAATTTCCCCGGCTCGTTAGATATACGAATGATGATTCAAAAATTGAAAATTGCATAAATAGGTATTGGAAGATTTCACGGCTTTTCGCAATATTTTTTTTCCAACGACCTTCTTCCTCCTCAACAAAAGCGAATGGAAGCCGGAACATGGCGTTTTTTGTCTAACACAAAAATCACAATTTTTGGAAGAATTATTTTTTTCAATTTTTGAAGCCCTATTTATACGACCTCACTTTTCAGAGATAGATAGGAACAGTAGCTACCCAAAAATGAATGTATATTAATGTGTATATTTCAAATAAGACCATAAGGACAACAGGGTCATTGCGCCTCTTCTTCTTGAACTCACAACATAATTAATTTCACCCGTATTAAAATTAAGAAGAAAAATTGGTCAAAAAAAAATTACCTGCAATTTGTATGGTATCCGATAATGCGGCTTCTCGGGTACAGTTGAATGCCGTCGCATGGCAAGGCGACAATACCTATATATTTTTCATCCTCCGCACATCTGCAATAAGACCAAAATACCAACCGAAACATTTAATAAACTATATAATACCTCATTTAGGTTCTTATTCAAGATGTCAAAATGATACGGGTATTCGTAAATAAGGCGTCAGTGTACAATTATTTACATATACAGCTATACATTAAGTAGGTAGATCTATCTAGGTAATAACGTCGTCTGGTACGTAGGTATAAGCCCGTTTAATTACTGCTCAGACCTCAGACTCAATTTCAAAGCTGTATCTCATTCGACGCTCGGCTCGTTTTGTTTTTTTCTCTTTCGTCTTCACAAAATGACCAAGAGAGTAATTCGCAATTTGATAAAGTATATAGTATTACCTTCAGCCATATTTTCCGAACAGGTTGTAGCTTTTCGAGACGTGACTAACGTGATAATTCACCGGTTACGGATATGTAAAGCGGACGAGTACACGTATACGACGCGTAAAAACATTAAAATCTCAAATGAAACTGAACAATAACGATACGAAAGACTTTTCAAAAGGGAAAAAACCACATTTCTTTAGACTTAACCGCGCGTCTGCCATTAAAATAGCAAATTTAACGAGACCGCGGTATGCCAACGACGAGACGCGACCATACGACTTAAAGGTACGAGTAAGTACTGAAAAAAATAAATAAATAAAATACTCGTACCTGGCTCTGGATAAGTTTTTTTTTTTCTATACGCAGACACTTTACACAGGCGAAAAGCAAAATCACACCTGTATTTTGAAATTGAAGCTCGACACGAGATCGAATATCGCTTTCAAATCAATATCAACGACCGCCACTATGTGAAGCGTTAAATTCGAGTATTTAAATTCCAATTAATACTTCAAGGACTCGCGATGATATCCATTTCGGCTCGTCTTTTTTGATAATTTAAAGTAAAATTCTATTCGGAGGCGAGCTGATCTGATAAATTAATATACCATTACACCTGGGTAGGTACAGGTACTAGGTATAAGATGTAGAGGTAAATACCGAATAGCTATTCGCATATCTTTACTCGCCCGCACACCTTTTTGTATATAAAAATATGATACTAAGTATAAACATTTTATATCGAATATCTACATTTTATGCCTTTCGGATAACTTAATTCTAATACCAGAAATTTTTCCCCAATCAATGCGACAAAGTCATTTCACTCTTATTACATAAGACGCCGCATTCCTCTATTTACCTTATCGGTAATTTGGTTATATCAAAGGAGTACCTGATGCATTATCAGTAACGTAGGTACATTAAAAAAGTAAGCAAATTCATAAAGTCGGTATTAGTTCAAGCATATAATACAAAAATGCCAAAGTCAATGTATACAGATGCACATATTATGTATCCAGATCCGCCTTAGCTTCGTGTGATTTGGAAGTATATTAAACTCGCTCGGCATTTAGCACCAGTATGTTAATTTTGCTCAACGTACGAGAGTAAAAGTGTCAGGTGTAATCACGAGAAAAACCTTTTGTCCGCAGATGAGAACCATGTTAACATGGTGAAGAAAATCGAGAATATGCTAATGAGCTATACATACTCGTATTTGTAATTTTGTATCTTGGCAGAAGTGTTTCGTTTTCAATCATTTGAAAATAAATTAGTTTGGTTGCAGTAGGTAGGTTTCGTGGAGGATTTGTAAAACCGATGAATATTGATCAGTGGAGCAAACGGGAAAAAAGGCAGGTTTTCTGGGCGACTAAGCTGAATGAAAAATATGAAGAAGTTTTCTCTCAAGTGGATATCGAAATATCATTTCAAAATTCGACAACTGTCTCAAATTACCAGCAAATTGAATCAAAAATATAAGAAAATCAATTATAAATCAAAGAATTCATGAGACACTTGAAAACTGATTTAAAAAATCGTAAAAAAATACATTGAAAATAAATCTGTCATTCAAAAAATACCTGAAATTTGGTTCGAAATTGAGAAGTTATTCCAAAACTATCTGTAAATTGAATCAAAAATGTAGACAAATTGATTATAAAACAGAACATTCAAAGACTATACATACAACTGCTTTTTTAGAATTATTGTCTTATACATTTTTTCCAAAATTAGAAAGTTATCCCTCACATGTCAAACCAAAATGTCTAGAAATTGTTGGAAAATCAATTCAAAATCGTTTGTAAATAAATTGGAAAGAATCTCAAAATCATCAATTGTCCGAAAATCGATCCAAAATTATGTAAAAATACATCAAAAATGAAATTGTCACCCCAAAAATCGTCACAAAATGTGCAAGTGCGACTAAAAAAAGGCGCAATTTTGAAATTCTCAGAACCAAAATTTTACAGCATGAAATTTACCTATATAAAATACTCCAAAAATATAGGATTTTTACCCCAAAGCATCAAAAAATCAATCAAAAATTTAAAAAAAAAACGATTCCAAAACTATCGGGAAGTCAAATAAAAAACATGGAGAATAAATCACAAATTGAAATTTATTTACAAATCGCTTGGAAATCGATTCATGATGTTTTGAAAATACTTCTATCATTTCGAATTGATACACTTATTATCAATATTTACTGAAAATCACAGATTACTCCCAAAATTATCTGAAAATTAGAAACAGCTCGTAAATTTTGTGAAAAAGGAAAATCATTCCACAAAGCATCGAACAAAAAAAACAAAAGAAAAATGTGAAAATTATATTATACAACTTGTTCATTTTCTACATTTTTTTGGGAGAGGGAGGGGGAGGGGATTTTACCAAAAACTTGGAAAGTTTCATTTTTTTATTGCATTGCGATGGTGTGAAACTGAAATAATTTTAGTTCTAGTTCATTCCAGTTTCAGTTCAAATTGCAGTTCCAATATTCTAGTTTTAATTTTCAGGCTTAATACTTACTATTTGTTGGTCAATTTTTTCAATTTTGGAAGTCTATTTTTGTTACAAATTGGACTCTTTTTCCCCCAGTTAAATTATTTGTGCATCGAATAAAGTCATTAAACGGTATTCTTGAGGCCACAAAATTGAACTCAACAAACCAACATGAAAATTTTTGAATTGAAAGGGTTACAACAGTTTTAGTTCCAGTTTTTTTTTTTGTCCCAGCTCTAGTTTTTAGTTTTTACATCACTGTTTTAATGACCAGAGCGGGAAGTGAGGTATGAAGAAATCATAAGAAGACAATCTCAGGAACCCTATTTCTGAGTCTTCTGGACCTATAGCTTGTTTTAATGCATTTTGAAGGGGAGGAGATGATTTACTCATGCATGATTTTAAAAAACAGAATTGATGATAGAGAAACGCTGAGAGGACTATTATTAATATTTTTTTTCCAAGTTTAAAAATGCAAAATCCAGAAATATGTAGATTTACAATTTTTCAGACTCTTACCATGAAAAAACGTTAAATTTTCGTTTTATTTACTTGATGATATTTTTTTGAAAATAATTAATTAAGTACATAATTATAATTGTAGGAATAAGATTTTGTTAATTATACTGCCTTGCCTCATCTTAAGATTAGTAAAAGGATGAATTGAAAATTTGATTTGCTGATGGATTAATACTTGAAATTTTTCTTATTTAGGCCTACGAATGACCTCCATTGATTTTTTCATCATTTTTTCAAAACAATAAGAAAAATAAAAAAATCGAAATACTTAGTTAGCTATTTTATCAATTACCAAGACAGATTACCCAAGATATTATTTTCAGTTTACTTCAAGTTTACAGCGACGATAAAAATTTTCATTGCATAGATAATCTGCACACGGGGTTAGAGATTATCGTCATGTAAAATGATTTAGAAAAACACGAGATGTGTTGGAACCGGTTACAGATGCAAATAAAAATCAGCTTTTTCGAAGTATAAAAATAAAATAAAAATGAATACCATTTGGCCAATAGCGTTCGCGGTTATTGTTTTACGAGTAATTTGCTACGGTAGGTTTTTTAATTGCATGGATATGCAAAGGTATATGGAAAATCATCATTCCTCCGGTAGGTATATTAACGTATAAGGAGATTCGTTCGCAAAAAAAAAGTGCACTTTTAGGACCCTAGAGCGGCCTCGGCGGTCGAAGAAAAAAGCAATTTTGAATTTATGCTGGGTCGTAGATCGAAATGAGTTGAAATAAAAAGAAACTTATAACACGTAAGAGAGAAGGCGACCGAACAGAACACCTTTGTTGAAAATACGCCGAGATGACTGGATGGAGACTCTTGTTCTTGTGTTGTCCACCTTGAATTTGTAATTGCATACGGAGTGTTAAACGAAGCATAGGTAAAGGTAAAGGTATAGGTCTATAAGTTGATTTGGAATGACTAATACACTTCGACTGTGGTACTGGTACCACCTATTGCAGCGAAATTAGTCGCCGGATGCTGGATAAGACCGAGAAGGAGCAAGATTAAGGGAGATGTTTTTATCAAAACGGCTTCGAATCGCGTTTAAGTGAAAGGAAATTTTTTTAATCTGGCTATTAATGAACTGCTACGTGTACGTGCCAGGCCAAAGATAAGGATAATTAAGTAATAAGAGAATGGGAAACAAAATGAATACGAATTCGAATGTGTAATCGTTTCCTGAATCTGTTGTGGGCGAATGACTGGATGCATTTAATTGCCATCAATCACCAACTATACATATACGTACGCAACGCCGCAACATAATCTTTAAAATTACCGTTGTTTGGGTGGATATTTTTGCGGATTTTTTTTTCTTTTTTTGACGGGACGTGTTGTAAACGGCGCGGCGGATTTTAATTGGCGGTTTGTGTAATTTACCTTCGTTTGTATGTACTTTTGCTGTGTAATCGTAATCATATTTTTACTCTGATGGCAAGTTTAATTTTTACAAAGAATTAAGCAATGACGCTATGTTTGTTTACTTGAGGTTTGTTTGTCGTTTTGCCCACCCTTTCTAGGGCTTCAGGGAGGGGAGAGGGTGAAAGGGATCTAATTGAAAAAATAGGACCACATTTGTATATTTTCAGAATTTAAACGAGAACGTGATTTCTAAAAAGAGTATGACTCAATTTTTTTGGAGAATTTTAAAAATATTGAAATTAACATTTTTGATAATTTGTGCTTTTTCTCTTGTTTTTCAAAAAATTCATGTGTAATGATGAAAATTAAGTTTGAATAAATTTTTCCAGAAGGTACGGATGAAAATCAAGTTGCAGGGTAAATACGAGTATTTTCGAATAATTCAAAGAATAAAAATTTTTCGAAATTTTCACGAATAGTTATAAATCTTGTCTAAAACTACCCTTCCTCCGAATTCAAATTTCGTTATTTCGAGCCATTCTCTACATCTTGATTTATGATTTCGCCAGAATTTTTGAATTTTTCCAGAAAGCATGAAAATTAATTCAAGCAGCTAAAAATCAAATTGTGTCTCATTCTCAATTTGTTTGTATGTTTTCTGACCTTTTTGGTGAAAAATATTTCCAAGAAATAATCAGAAAGTAGTAATGCGCTTTCAGGATGAAATCAAAAATCACGCTGAAGGCTCCAGATTGTCCCTAAAAGATGAAATTCAGTTTAGGTAAATGATAAGAATTACTTTGTAAACGATTCATCATTTTTACTGACTATTCACATTTTTTTAATGCGTAAATTACCAAAATTGATCAATTTTGTATTTTAAAAAATTCGATAAAAATTGAACAATTGATTTGAGCAGCTTAAATTTTGGTTTGGTGCTTTCGGATCATGCTCTTTTCACAAATCGCGGTCCCATTTGAAACATTTCAATTCAGCTTCAGTTAGGATTTGGAAATCAGTGTAGAAAAAAAAAACACGAAAATTTCCCCAAATAGCTCGACCGTTATACGATATGCTCAAATTATACCTATACAAAAAATTAATTCGAAATTCGTGTCTTTTAAATCTCAATTAGGTATTTGCATCGTGACTTGAACAGCACACATAAGATATAGGTATTCAATTTCGTTACTTACACAGCATTTATACATTGTCAGCAATATATTTTATTTCAAACTACACAGGTAGGTAAAGGTACCCAACCTACACTTCTTTGAGGAAGAGGGAGAGGACACAATTCACGTTATTTTTTCTAAATAGATGGGTTCCACACATTATACGAGTACATTTGGCATCAGATCATCGTACTCTTGAAGCGTGTTTTTCAATTCGTGAAATATGCGGGTGATTCCAAGCACGTGTCGTAGACAAAACATACACACAAAAATACCTAATTAGCTTTTACCATTTTAATAGATGTATAAGGAAAACAACCTAGGTATGATTACCTATCTACTTACTACCTACTCTTTTAGTATCTCTCAATTTACATCGTATTAACCAAAGAACAGTGGAGTTTATTTTTATACGCCCAGCTGTTCATATACCTAACTAGATACAGAGTTCTTCAAATTTTCACAATTGACTCGTAGCAACTAACAAGGTACGACACTAGGTTACATTCACTTTGCCAATATCTTATTTCGAGGAGTGAAAATAAAATACTCAAATACCCAATTATATTACTTCGTTCATAAAACATTCGAATTGGGGTGAAAAAAATTGAAATAGAAGCGTTAAATTTTCTCACCTTCAGCACGATTTGATAACAACAGAATATATTATTTTAATTTTTCTAAAAAAAAAAAAGATTTCGGTTCTCGCCAAACAGCGTACCTCTACCTATCCCTATTTGTGTCTATGGTGCTTGGTTCACCTGTATTATATGTAGTGCTGCAGTTACCTTTCCCTTCTTCCTCTTCCTCCCCTTCGCCATATTTATTAGTAAATTAAAAGCATAAATGCGTACCTTTCGATTAAATATGATACCTACCTACATATACGCAGGTACTTCGTAACAAACCTATCATTTTCTAATAATTTCCCACGAAAGCTTTTTACACACGTATGCTAAAATGATCGCATACACAGTGTGATGATCTAGGTAGTAAGTCTATAAGGTATTAAGTAAAGGTATAGATAGGCCGTCAAACTGATCACGATATATTCTAGCATTAGATACAGCTCTAGCTTCGTATAGTTCGGCTTCGATCAATACACAACACAACCAGATATCTACACGAGAAAATAATAAGTTCAAAGAAATCAACCAAAACGAAATTACCCAACACGAAATCATCTCGATACCGAAGTACCTACCGAACCGAGATCTCGTACAGTCGTAAGTATAGAAATACATTTTCGACAATTGCGATATAAATTTAGCCAACCGGTTACATAGCGTCAGGAAGCGGAATTCGAATTCACTTTCAATTTGATGATATTAGTCGTGCGAATAAATCACAGAGTTATTTTCTCACACGACAATTTGGTCTTGGTTTGGAGTTGGACCGCAGACGATAAATATGCCTACCTATGTAAAAACGATGTGCTATGTACAGTTCGAATACGTAGGTAGGTCCATACATTCGAATAAATACGTCTTGCGTATATGCGCTGCATTCACTCATTCTTTCATACATATATCGTATCGTATCGTAAATACACGTATACACACGCGTATGACAGTAATTACCACGAATTCTTTCACAATGTAATTAACATCGAAAATATACGCCATGTTCGTTTCACGAATAAAAAGTTTGATCGATTGCCTTTTTCCGCTGCGTGAAAATGACGCTATAGGTAAGGTATATGCGAGTAAAATATACTTGTACGAATATAATGTACCTCTCAGTCTCAACCTATAAGGTACATGCAAACGACTCCACGTAGCATTGAACTTTTTTCATCCTTTTATGGAATAAACAGCCTGCGTACATCTTTATAACGAGTCCATTACAATGTATCGTCGTCGTATGATTCCAGTGCATCCGGATGATGCATCTAAATCTATACGTGCGTACTGCGTATACTGCGTGGTGCGTACGTATACGTAGATAGAATTCGTTTAGAAATGACGTATGATACGCGTAAGCGTAATTGCTCAGCTATAAAACAAAACGATAAAAAAATGAATGGACGGTATGAATTTGCATATCATTGACAGCCGTAATTACCTATCTCGAAAAAAATAATAATTTTGATTGATTTCTCGCATATCTTGTGGCACGTATAGGTTTCTAATTTTCCATTTTATTTTCATGACCAAGTTGATTTTTAAACCATAGAGAGTGAATGGTCAAAAAATTTTTAAATTTCATTGAAGTTATTTACAGTTTGTTCACAGAGAAAAATGTATTGCACTTTTTACTATAAATCATGAGATTTTGGATGGAGTCTGAAAATTTGACAATTTTTACTATAAATTATAGTAATTTTTGCAATGCTTTTTGAGAGAAATTACTATATTTTATTTAAAAAAATCAAAAATTACTATAATTTATAGTAAAAATTGTTAAATTTTCAGACTCCATCCAAAATCTCATGATTTATAGTATAAATTCCAACATAAATTTTTCTCAGTGTTGTTCTCAAAGCATTATGGACATAGGAATTGGCAATTTTGGGATATGTTTTCATTTTTTAAATGCCAGATTTTTTACTCGAAAAAAATTACTTCGCTCCAAAGGAGAGGGTAAAATTTCAAGTCGTCAAGGTTGATCACAATACCTTCAATAATAGGTAGTGATGTTATTTTGCAAAGATTACGTGACGCAGGTATCGGAGTACCTAATTGCAAACATTGGTGTTTAAATCACAATTGATCAAAAAATGGCAAAGTTGAGGAAAATTTTGCAAAAAGTACTAAAAATTCGATGGAATACATTGAAAACAATTCATAGTTTATTTTATAAAATACTGCAAAAAACAAACAAAAAAAAAATGCTGAAAAATGCCTCAAATAACAAAACGTTTGTTGAAAACGTTTAAAGATGTATCAAAATTACCTAGGGACTACAGCATCAAATGAAATCTTGCAAAAATTACACAAAGTACCTATTATGAAAAACTTATAAAATCGTCATTTAAAAAATCGCTGAAAATCATCAAAAAATTGATCAAATTTCAGTAAAATTGAGTTCAACAGTGAGTTCAACAGTGTTGATAAAATGACAAAATAATACGGTTAAAACCAATTAAAATATCATTTTAAAAAAACTTTTAAAAAATTGGCCAATTAATTGGTGAAATTTCAGCTCAAATTTTTGAAAAACAGATAAAATTATTTCAACATCTCGTAACCACAAACAAAAAAATTTTCAGGACTCAAATTAACCTGATTATTGGGAAATAATGGAAGAATGTTCCGCAACGATTACACTAAAAATGTGGCGAAAAAGTTTTGCCATTTTTATGTGCAATCGTTGCAAGCAAAAAAGTTCTATCATTTCATAAAGCAAAGTATTTCTGAAAATTTCCCTAAAATCTTGACATACCTAATCCATTTTATCTTTTAAAAAAATAACTAATAAATAAAAAAAAAATATACAATTATCTTTTTAGACTAACTTCCTCAATTTTTTATCCTCATTTTTGATATTTTTTTTTTTTTACAATGTTTTACCAACTTTCATCTTTTTAAACTTTTATGATAAATTTTCGATGATTTTAAAACAGGGTGTCTAACAAAACTCCCACACAAAAAATCACGACTTTTTAAAACTTTTTCATGACCTATTTTTTACATTTTTACCGCATTAAAATACCCCCTCCCCCGCCCAAAAAAATTAATAACTTTAAACTGCAAAGAAATCGAACAGGATTGCCATCTTTTACAGGATCAAAACTGAGGTATTTCAGTTTTTTCATTTTTCTGATTTTTCAAACAAATTTTTCATTTTTTTCATTTTATGGACTTTTAAAAAATTTCAAGTTTGTTTCGAGCAAAATTCATGACTTTCATGACTTTCACGACCCTACCAAAATTCGTGACTTTTTTATGATTTTCATGACTTTCATGACCGTTAGAGACACCCTGTAAAACCAAATTTTACAATTATTTCGATGGTTGGCATAATTATTCTTAAAACGTTACATTTCATCCGGACACAATTTGGAAAGGTAATGACTCATAACTCTAGGTTAGTTCAATATTGCTTGAATTTTCCTGATACATACATACTAGTAAAAGTTGTATAAAAAGCAAGAAATTCCGCCTCTGTACCACCTCAATGGGAAAGGGAAAGATGATAGGTAGACATTCCACCCTCCTTAATTTTAAATTTTGTCTCTTTGCACGAGTCACCACCAAATTTTAATTAAGGAAGTATTATTCAAGGAATGTCATAGTTGAACATTTTTCCAAATTTTCAAAACCAACTTAAGATTCAAAATTGAACTTGAGGGTCCAAAATTTTGGCTACAGCGGTTTAAAGACATGTTCTTTCAATTTAGCTTGCTTGGACTAAATTTTATGATTCATTCAGAGGTCAAAAAAATTTGTAAAAAAATACATATAGTCATTTCCTATTAGAACCTCTACTTTCATGCCAAGGTTCAAGTCAATTGGTTGAAAACCATATTTTGAAAGATGTCATCTTCTTATTCCTCCCCCCCCCCCATCCCCAAGCCAAATCATTATAATTACTGAACCAGAGAATTTTCTGCAGCTAATACATATGTTGAAAAGCAGGGATGAAAAGCCTTAAAATGAAACTTCAGCTTTTGGCTTTTAGCTTGAAATTTCAAAATTGAAACTTTTGGCTTTAGCTTTCGGCTATCTCGATCTTTAAAGCTTGCTTTAGCCAAACTTTTGGCTTCCAATGGCTTTCCCATATATTTTCAATTTAACAGCTTTCAGCTATATTTCATTAAGCTTTTAGCTTTAAACTTTTGGCTTTAAGCTTTTGACTTTAAACTTTTAGCTGATACACCACCAATTTACAAAAAAAAAAGGGGGGATTAAAAATTAGACCAGGTACATTGATTTCATATTAGTGATAGTGGAGAATATTCATTGCTAGACTTATTTTCTTTTTTTTTATTTCATTTTCTGAATTTAGAGAATTCAATACTGCATGAAAGCCTTTGAAAAAGCCAAAAAAATGAAACTTTTGGCTAGCTTTTGGCTTGGTGCGAAAATCTGCTCGACTTTCAGCTTTCGGCTTTAAGCTTTCGGCTAGCTTTTCATCCCTGTTGAAAAGCTGATTACAGCATCTTTTGAAGCAATCTGAAGCCTCCAGATCACCTTTAAAAGTGGTTGCAATCGATTCAGGAGTTCCACACTCACGTACACACTGATTTTTAGATTATCAGCTCAAAATTCTTTCGAATAACATTCATTTTTAGAAAAACCAAACCAAATTTCTCGTACATGTATGTTTTCTTGATAGGTCGAGCATTAAAGCAACACCTCCTTTCTTCACACACAGGCGCTAATACCTAACTTGGTACATAAACCAGATGTTACAAGTACCTTACCCACATACTTAGATCGATATTATCGCATACACAATTTACTCACACTCGCTTCACAACCGCTCCGATCCCATCAACTGGTCGAGAAAATAAACAAGAAATTCAAAAAAAAAAAAAAAACATATGTACTCGTACTTGACGAACGTAGTATCTGTATTCAAATAAGTACAACATAGGCCAAGTATCCATTTAATCGGTCACATGATGGTAAACACACGATTGCAACAATTTAACTACGCTTCGTACACCCAGTGCCCAGTATTTACCCACGAGATAAACTTTACCATACAACCGAGTCGTATCCTCCTATCTACTCTGAAAAATCGGCACGTATCTTTTCATTCATCTCATTTTCATCCATAAGTACGCATTATGGACGCTTTTCATCATTTGTATACACACAAACGAAGCGTGCACACGAAATTAAAACAACGCTATAATTTATGCGCGCGAATTTCAAACCGCCGAATTATGTGTGCTCGTATTCACATCGCGATGTAGAAGACGAAAGCTAGAGAGTTTTGAGTGAGTCAATTTACCTAACGCGAAGCTTTTAAAAGATGTGAGTAGGTTAGGTACACACTACACAGCATACAATATCGCAACGTGTTTCTTTTCACTCTTTTTAAAAAGCGCGAGTTTATATTATCTTCGATAATCGAGTACCTTCGAATGATTTTAATTCCAACATCGCACCTATAAATTAAAATCCAGCGCATAATTGAGCACGAATTTCTTCGCCTTCTATTCTACATACGTGTAGGTCTGCGTACGATGATGAGTGCACATCGCCCAATAAAATCATCTATACAATTATCACTCGAGACCAGTTTATAAGCATTTAACGCAAATTGACTCCGCGTGTGTAGAAGTGGATACAGATACTCGTACGACTCCGCAAACTGGATTTCAAATCGATTCTGTGTTGACTTGAGCAAAACTTCAACGTGATTCTCTTCTCTATGGTTTGTTACTTTGTCCAATGCGTTTATACCATCGCATAGGTAATAAAGGTAATTGATTTGCGAACTAAACGTGTGGTAATACTTGTATGTATCATATCATATCTATTACCTATACATCAGGGTGACGCTCTTAAGTCTTTACAATGGAAAAACATCTTACTGAGGCATACCTCAGAACCTGTTTATGATAAAACACCTTCGCACCAGAGTTATCATGTCATCAATTCAGGTTTGCAGTCAAGGGGCAGAAGTATCATCCATAAAGGCATAAATTAAACTCTCCATTTGAACTGAACTTTATTTATAACCCAAGAGAGCTGAATTCACTGAGAAGATCTCCAGTTGCTGACATCACTGATTACAAAAGAATCTTCAAGATCCACCCTGAGATTCCTTCAGTCAGCATAGGCTGAAGTAAGCTCTCGAGGGATAAAACTATTTTTAAGCATAAATTATCAGCAATATCTGCATCCTTTAATACTCAATCAACAGAAGTAAAAAAAAAGAATTGCAACCATTAGGTAGGTAATGTATTACCTATATAGGTAGACAGAGGCACCAGGTAGATAGACATATTAGACACCAAATGATGATGGTGTAAAAAAGAAAAAAAACAGACCCATATAAGCGCTGACCGACTTTTAATTTAGTTATCGGTATGAGGTCTCGAACAATTATCAATTCTGAAAACTTTCTTATATCACAACTTGGCTGTTGTATTCGAATACACTATGTCTTTAATTGGTGTTACATTATGTTCCAAAACATCTCTCTTCGTCATCGTGGAATCCATCGCTGTGCTGCACCGTCGAGTAATGGAAAACACTTTCGATGTTAATAACGCATCGAAGGAATACAAAAACCTCGCAACATAAATGTACTTCGTGAACAATGGAAATTCGTCGAAATGCTATTTTCACTCGCGTTTATGGCGCGAATTATTTTCTTCCGAATGTATAATCGGTGACGTTATAATTTTTTTATTTCTTCCATCGTGGATGCAAATTATTAGTTTATTACGCCGCTTACGAGGGGAGGGGAGGGATCCTATACTTTGCAGAATTTTTGAACCTGTAAAGCTAAATCGATAGAGCCCATAAAAATTCATCATCAACTAAAATTTCAAAAGATAATGTGCATTTTTCGATTTTTTGTGAACTTTTGAAAATCAAAGAGCCGAAAATACAAAAAAATCAAAATCCCACCAAATCGAGCAAAAAAGGTGGAATTTAGTACCTCTACCCTACTTTCGACCCCTGGAATCGATTGGAAACGGTTTTATACAGTTTTTAGCTTTTGTAGCCTCCAGCAGATTTTTTAAATTTGAAATTTACACAGAATTTTATTCAGTGAAGTTGAAAAGCTACAATCTACATAAAACCTTGATTTCAACATGCTAAGTCGATCTTATACGGTTTTAAGCCGTCCAGGACCCACCAGCCACAATTTTGGCTGAAGGATCCCAAAATGGCTTGAAGCTACCTTATTCAATTGACTCAGCACGCTGAAATAAGGATTTAGAATGACATTTTCATTTTTCCACCTTGATTCAGTAAAATTTTGTGAAAACTTAAACTTTGAAAAATCTGCCAAAGGCTTCAGAACTGTTCAAAACGATTCGAAACTATGTCCTAAGTCCAATCGATTCGAAGAGCTCAAAAAAAGGTACAGCCCAAATTTCAGCTTTCTAGGTCAATAAGGTCAAATTTTGATTTTTTCACATTTTTGGCCCTTTGATTTTCAAAAATTTAACAAAAATCAAAAAAAGCATTTCAGCACTTGAAATTGTGACATTTTTGTGTGATCTTCAAATTCAGCTTTGTATGGTTCAAAAATATTTCTGTGGGTTGGAATTGATTCAATAACAAGTCCAATTTTAAATTTCAGCTTCAATGTTTCAAACTTCAAGATCCATCTCATTCGAGTAAGTAGGTATCCCAAGCCATAAGTACCCAACCTACTACCTATAAATACATCCATCTGCTTTCAACAATGAATATCATTACATTCATTACTCGCCTTCTCCACCTTGAAACGAACTCGGTGTTGATTTTGATCGGGCGAAAATTGAAGTGAACACACATCACATCAATCCACACCTAGCAATTTTAGATCAATGTTTAAAATGCTGATTACCATTTTTTTTAAAACACCTAGCATAGCATTCCAATAACACGGTAATAGAATACCATTTAGGAAATTTATTACGTAATCTATTGTAGCCGAGATGCTACTTCATTGTATCATATTCTCTTTCTCTTTTGCACTTCGATAAAAGACATTAATCTGACACATACAAAATCGTTTCCATTCTAGTACATATGAACGATTGTGAAAGATCATTGTTCAGATGCTTGAAAAGCGGTAAAATATTTGGGGGTCAACTACCAACCAACTAACCAACCAACCATCCAACCAAGCATTCGTTTAAATACAAATTTATCACACATGGAATCTGAAATATAATTCACGGACGTGAAGACGTATTAAAAAAAGGGGGTACGGTTATTGCGTAATTTTTTTTCTTATGCCTTTTCAAATACTATAACGAGTCTTATTAACTCATCGTAGAGGTCTTTCTTCTCTCTGACTCTGTGAGGCTGTGTTCTTATCATGTAGGTACAAATACATATATAGTACTATGACCAGCTTGTTGCATTTTTAATAAATAATACTCGGCGTATGCGTTATGCAATCGAGATGCATTTTGATGGGATCGTGTATACGTCATACAGTGATAACCGCATGCATATTACTTCTCAGACGGCTGCTCGTGCTTAAACGATCAAACACAGCCTCCTCCTTCTTGTTCTGCCTTCCTGGGGTCGACCTATTTGCAACCAAAAGGCCGAAGAATCGCGTTTAACCGCATTTTATTCGCCAATCTACATATAGCTCAGCGCATATTTTTTCTTCAGTATCTAATACTGAACTTTGTGCACAGCAGCACGTGCTCGGTAAAAAAAAGCATTGAACTGGGAAGTGGCAGTGGTTGATTTTTCAATTAAATCGACTCTGGTGAAAATGGAGATTGCGCCTGGTCGAGTTAGTGTAACTCGATGTCTACGTCAGATCGTATCTCGATTCAATGTAACCATTGTACTTCATCTATAAGGAGATAGCTGTGTACACTTTATATTCTAAATAAGCAAATAATGAAAATAACATTCTTGTTTAGAAAATCATCGAGGCCGAAATGTGACATGACTGAGCGAATCGTTTGCATTTTGTGAAAGTTTTCCCATCTACGAGTTTGTACATTGTAATGGCATAGTCGAGTGTAAAAGACAACTGAACCGAGAATTTCAAAAAAATTGTTTCATTCGGATATTTTGATTTTTTGCAATGTACACTACATGGTAGCAGAGCATGTCATTTTCAAACCAAATTCAATAGAATTAACCGAAAGTGATTTTTCCAAAGTTGATTTGAACCACTGATCTCGGAATTTCGAATTCTTATTTCATCGCTTTTGTAATGATTCTATCCACCGATTCAGTTCAACGTCCTATTCCCTACGAATAAACCCTTTTTTCGACCCTATTTGGAAGACTCGGTAAACATCATATCAATACTTTTACAGGAAAAAATCTCACATATCGAAGTGACACGCCTCGTGCCTATGTAAGTATGAAAATCCAGCTTAAAATTTCCTCTATCTATGTATAGTGAGCTAAAGTTAATGGTTGAAATACGTCCAGGGTGAGCCGACATAATCACTATGGTTTACTTTAAAGAGCAGTTCAGCATCGCATCGCCACCGATATATTTATTTATTGAATGCATCGCAAACCAGTTATCGCTCTATACAAATACCCATACATGTGAAACGTTTTATCATCGGTCGATGAAAGTTTTACCTACCATTTGGATAATCTATTTTTATCCGATCGTAAATTACAGAATTAACATCTTCGCCGTATTTCACAATCGCGCTTAATTCATGTAAAAGAAGTACTTATGCACCTTCATCATCATTCAAGACTCGAGCAGGTAAATATGCTCGTCAGCGTTTTCTTTCTTCTTTTTTTTTGGCGAGTAAATCTGCAAGTAGGTACTTGGGAATTCTCAGTGCGTCCTTCAAAGCAGATTTCATGCTTAAGGTTTATTTACCAAAAGATTTTTGCGGTTTGCAACCAAAAAGAGTATTTCTATGGAAGAATAAACTTTCGCTGTTTATGTGTATAGGTAAGGTACCTAGCTACCTACGTAGGTAATTAGTACGTGATGTAATCTTTAATTTACTGCGATTATATGTAGATATCTGACGAGCGTCTGATCAACTGCGGTTTCTCCCTCTTTCTTTCATTAAGTATTTGCAGAAGAGCAAATCAAAAACATGAATATATATTTTTTTGAATTATAGCTTTCATTACACAGCTCTCTGAGTTACCTCACTTGCAATTGTTACAGATCTCCAACTACAGTATAGTTTCTCCTCCGAGTTCACAACTATGAGCTTTTTTAAATCCAATTTTATTGAAAAAATTCACGAAGCGTTGAGCTTCTGCACTAACAAGGGCTCCTTGGAATGAAACTTGGACTGGTGGAAAGAGGACCTCAAAAAACCCCATCTACCGATTTTCAGCTGCTCTAGTTGATTTTTTGATCTTTGGCGAACGTTTGAAGTTGTGTTTGCATATGTAAAGCTGTTTCACTCAAAAAACGAGAAAAAATTACAAATACCTACCCATCTCTCCAGCGTATCAACTTCAGAGGCTCAAATTTGGCCAAAGACATTACCTAATCGACTGATCTCATCACTGGCCGAATCCGGGCGTCCGGTCAGAAAACATAATTTTTCACTGCTTTTTCTCATGTTACTCTGTGAAAAAATTCGATTTCTGATGATAATTCCAGATCCGGCCGACGGTAGTATTAGTCGATTAGGTATTAAGCATAGACCCTTCGACAAAAATTTCAGCTGCTCAAGTTCATATGGTGGGAAAAACGGTAATTTTTCAAAATTCACAGAAAAAGATGAGAAAAAAAGGTAAAAAATTCCGTATCTTGACAGGATGGCCGGATCCAGCCGATAATGGTATGAGTCGATTTGGTATTCAACACAGTCTGTTTGGCCAAAATTTGAGCCCCTGAAGTTCATTAGATGAGCTGATTTTACCGCCTATGAAAACAAAACTTCAAACGTTTGAGCAGCTGAAAATTGGGAGATGAGGGTTTTTTGAGGCCTTCTTTCCACTAGTCCAAGTGTCATTCCAATTGGAGATTATCAAGTGGGGGGGGAGGGTCCCTTGTAAGGTGTTAAATAGCTTGGGCATTCATCAGATCATCACGTCTTTCTAACTACAATGTAGTAATAATTTCACCACAATATTTTTGGAGCCTTTATATAAAATCTACAAAGTTGTAAATCGTTTAATTTCATTAGACACTCTCTGACCAAACCACTTTACTTCCTCTCATTCAACCTTCAATGCAGTCAACCACCACAGACAGATACAGTTCTGTCTAGAAATCTGCCCACATCGTATTACAAACGCGTATGAAAAATCCTCAATGAAAAACGATATAAATTCTGTAGCTCTGGTTAGGTAATCGAGTACATAAATAAAATATCGATTATTCCATCCCGACGAATATAATTTCCATTGATAAAAACGTCGGTCGGTCGTTGTTTACCATGATCGTTGAAGCTTGAAACTCATACAGCATTTCTCGATGCTGCGGTGTGTTGGTTCCATTGAGAATTTCCTCTCTTGGTACGATGGATCATGGTGTGTGTCCGATTCGGTACCATATCTACACCACGACCTTGTTATTTCCTCTGCACTTACTATACTTTCATCCATTTTATTAATTTGTTTCCATAAATTGGTATTTATCGATCATAGAGGATGGTCTTCCGTAGCTTTGTCTTTCTTATAGGCACTGAGAAGACTATTCATCCATGTACAGATTCAATTATGTATGTATCTGCTTGAATCACGATTTCCATAGTGCACCTATAGAGATACATCGCAGTCCCTCCCTATAGAAAGTCTATACTATGGTGTAATGCACCTACCGTAGCTCACACCTACACTACATAGAGACTACACCTTCCCTTGGTATAATAGAATTCAGTATCACTATACCTCATCGACCACGTACATTACCAAATTTAAGGGCCAAGTATGGTCGCCGCATGTCCAAGGTATACAATACTGCACGTCAGACAGCACATTACTATATATTATTCATAAAGTTCAGAGTCAGACCAGTCCAAATAAATTTCAATGTTGGCTCATTGTTTGATACATCATCACGATCTGTTTTACTCGAAATGAATCGAAAGAAAGAATCATTTTTTATACCACGGTCGGTTCGTCGTCTTGTCTCTTTTCTTCAACGCGAGAATTTTTATACCGGTATTTAGGTTGGGTACTTCCTCATTGACCTTGTTCTATTCTTCGAGCAAGAAAAATTTAGGTGAAACACGATTTTATAAATTTCGGTACTCGCAGTTTCGTTGGGCTAAAAAAAAAAATTATCGTATTATTTTGCACAGAATTGACATTAGCCTGAATGTCAAATTAATGAATACTTT
This sequence comes from Planococcus citri, assembly GCF_950023065.1. Classification (NCBI taxonomy): domain Eukaryota; kingdom Metazoa; phylum Arthropoda; class Insecta; order Hemiptera; family Pseudococcidae; genus Planococcus; species Planococcus citri. The sequence goes on from NC_088678.1 coordinate 47,531,530, forward strand.
GTACGTATAAAAACATTCTAATGCGATAAAATAGCCGTATAATTTATTCTTTTATTCTCTTTATTCGGTGGGTGAGACCGCTTAAAAACAAAAATTCAGGAAACTGTCAATAACAATTTGGTAAAAGAAGAAAATACTCCTTGAAATAGTCATGTAAAATGGACTGAAGAGGGCAGGAATTTTCCTTTTCAAGATTATAGCAGATTTTATTCTATTATCTAGAAAAAGCCAGAAAATTTTTTGAGAAAATTCGTAGCAATACGTATGCAGATTGAGTATGCAAAAAGAAATCAGCAAACAACGTTTTGAAAACTGAATTTGATTTTTGTAAAATTATAAAAAATCCCATTAAAAATTAAAAATCAATAAAATCATGATAGGAAACTGGTTTCATATCTACTCCATTTTTCCAACTCCAGAATCAGATGGTGGTGCTTCTGGCTCTTTCAGCAGCCTCAGTCAGATTTTTTGTGGGTACTGAATTTCATTTGACCCTTTCACAGGAAAATCAAAAAAATCGCCAGCAACCCCAGAATAACTGAAAACCACCACCAATCGATTTGGAAATTCAGAAATGCGACAGGAACCACATTTTAGTTTTATGCTTCAACTTGATCAGGTTTTGCACTATTCTTGTTTTTTTTGTAAAAAACAAGTTTTTGAATTTTGAAATCTTTTTTCAAAAATCGAAAAATAAAATGAAGAACTTGAAATTTAGTCCAGAGTCCAGTACGTGACGTATTTTTTGATATTTTTAATTTTTTTTTTGTCTACTTCAAAAAATTGTCTACTGATTGAAATATTTTCCTTGCACATTGAATTTTGGAATTTTTCAAAAAAATGTGCTCATAATTTTGGATTATCCAGTACTAAAAGTACCTGAATTTCTATCCAAGATCTGCATAAAAATCCGAGAAAAATTTCGTAAAATGAGTTCTTTAAGTTTCGTACGAAGGACGATTAGATGAGATATTTTCTTAAGGTAAACTACCAGTTGCGGATATCGACACCAGTTATGGATAATCATTTTGTGGCGCTCTATGTGGTCAAAAAAAAAAAAAAAAAATGATATCTTTTTCTTTGTCATCTAGTTAACATGTGTACAACTTTACATCGTGATTCTCAACTTCAAAGTCCTAAAAAAAAAATCCTGAAATAAAAGTGAAAATTTTTTGGTGATTTTCGAAGTGTTTCATTTTGTGAAATTTTGAAAAAATGGAAAAAGGTAAATAAATTTGTTATTTTGTGCGGTTGATGGACTATTCTGATAGTAAATAAGTCAAAGAATCCGTTTTTGAGGGTTTCGAAATTTTTCCCGAATGTTTAGTCACATTGGTACATGCTTATTTGATGAGGTATAAAATGTGTGATACTTGAGCATGTTTTCAAATTTGGAGTACTAGTGTGGCTTAAACATTACTTATTTATGGTGTAGATACTATTTCCGGTAAATGTTTTTCTAAATTTGAAAAAAAAATTTCTATCCTCAAGTGGTATCTACTTATCCGCAACCGGGCCCCAAATTTTTTAGTTCAGACCTATCCTCAACCGGACTTTTATTTTCTTGATTAATTTAGAGAAAATAAACGCATTTGAGCGATATGGCCAGTTGAAATTTGATGTTCATCATTGAGAATGCTGATTTACTCACTTATTTTAGTGTTGTAAAAACAATTTTTTCTTGATTTTTTTTTTTTTTTTTTAAAGTTTTCTTAGCCTTATTGTTCTTAATTACAATAAAATACGTTTTTTTTAGCAAAATAGCATCAAATTTGAACTTATTCCAGATGGGGCCCGGTTGCGGATAATGGATTTTTCTATCCGCAATTGGTAATTTTTTTTTTTCGAATAACTTTGAACCAAAACATTTTTTTTCTGTTCGGACAAGGTAGTATGTTAGTTTGGGGTGTATTCAACGCGTGTATTTTTTTTCATAAGAAATGGTTGAATTATCCGCAACCGGGCCTGAAGTCCGGTTGCGGATAATTTGAGGGTTTTTTGAATGGCTCTGTAAAATAGAGGTTTCGATAAAAAAATTTGTTTTTCATATATTTTGTGAAGAAAGCTTCACTTAACACGTACAAACCATCAGATTGAAAAAAGGTTCAAAATTGGGCCCAAAAAAAAATGTTGAAAAAACCTATCCACAACTGGTAGTTTACCTTATAATCAAACCGAGGCAGAGATTACAAGATTTTATAAGAGAACGTGCCCTTCTTTATATTGCTCTTGATTACGACCCTGAAAAATGACATTTCACAATTTCACTTAGGTACATACATTCCTTTACCTTTCTGAACTCTATTTATGCTAAAAACGGATCCGTGCTCGAATTCTATACACACCTATAGGCTATAATATAATGATAACCGCAATAAAAGCCTTAAAAAATACACCTGCGATAAAGAATTCGAACGTCGTTGCATTCAATTTCACACGTAGGTACCATTCTATTCCACTGGAAACCTTTCAAAATAAACTATAATGCAACGAAAAACCACAATTACATTTCTGGATTAGTCCAATGAATCTAGGAAGACTACAATGGCATAAGCGTAATTCTGTAAGTATTACTTTCGATAAATCATTCTCAAATCTAAACTGGTTTCTACTTTTTTTTTCCAACCCATATGCGAGAGTAAGTACATACGCGTGTAAAACTGAACCTTGAAAGTAGAGAAAAAACTGACGTTGGTGCGTGGGTTATTGATTTTCCTAATACACCATTTTTATTACGTGCTGTAATTAAAAGGTATTATAAAGGAAAGGTCTACCAGCAAACCATATCTACTCGTATCATATCAGTTGTTAATTTTAGATTATTGTGATTAAATCGAGTGGGTTAGTTACCCTTGAATTTTTGGCCATTCAATGACTATATTTACCTACAAAATCCGTAAGTCGTAGGTTGAGGAACTTAAGCTCATATTGTGTCTACTGTGTACTTACATGAAGTTTTGTTTTATCTACATTCTTATACAAGCACTTCAATTTGGCTGGAGTTCTTTTTGGCTAATTGCGATCGTGAAAAACGATACCCACTTGGGACGATAACTAGACGTAGGTCCATACATTGCAACGATATTACGCCATCGTAGGAAAAAAAATACTCTCACTTGGTATTAATTATGCGTTCGATAAGAAACATACCTTTACCTATGCTGCATCGTATACCTACTTGGACGTGGGACGTAGAGGTTTTCGAGCATTATGCGGCAACGAAAAAGAAATCCGAAGGGAGAAGTGGAGAAATTACACGAATTATGAAAGGTTTTAATGTAACTGCCGACACCAGTGCAGCGTGCTGACTTGGCAGGGGTACAAGGGGCGTATAATAGGTAACTTAACTTTCATCATTCGCATATCGCGTAGAGAATTCTCTCGATGAGTGAAAGAGTGGATAATTCGATCTTGACATTGGTTTTGCTTAGCTATAATGATGATAGTACCGTTTGATGGCGTTCTTCATATTTACGTACCTATGTCTAGTATGTATGTACCAGCAGACAGACGCATACGTGTTATTTAGCTTCGAGCTTTAATTATACTGCAGAAAGAACGTGTAGGTTAGGATAGGCAAGGCAGCATGATGCGTGGAGAAGATCGATTTCATCTTGTTTATTGTGCCGCGTGATTTATTAGGTTCTAATTTAAACGATGCGATGTGTGTTTAGTTTATTGGTTGGTAGCCCAGCCTTGAATGAAAGTCTCTAAAAAATTTTCTTTCGGTAGCTTATACGATGAATATACTCGAAAGCCTCGAGGCTTCATCAACAACAGTTACTCTGAAGGGACGAGTTTTACCAAATTTGCCAAATTTTTTCAATTCGATTCTTCTGTATACTCCTACTAAGATTGAAACTAAGCAAAAGCTTTCCTCAACTAGGCCCTATGAAATCAATTCAATCCTCAAGCTCGAGGTATGTGCATTTGAAAACAATCATCTCTCCAGCTAATTCTGTCTATCCGCTAGACGATTTCTCTTGTCATGGATATACGGTACTTTGATACACCAGAACGTTATTTTAGCAGACCATCGGTCACTCCTTTTTCTCTTTCAGCGCATGAATATGGATTAGCGTGGGTGGCTAATTGGTGAGATTGCCAGGAGTGTCTTAACGAAATTAGACCTTCGTGAAATCACCAATTACGTTCGAAAAAAAAAGGCGACGCCAGGTTTTGTTCAATTTCCCTGTTCCATAGAAAGACTGACAATGAGGGAATCGTTATCGTTGGTGACGTTGGTACGAGTTCATCTGTAAAATTATGAAGTTCAAAATCAAAATTTCAATTGTTTACCAATTTTGAAAGATTCTTAATGTTTTTTTCCACTCTGGTTCAGCTACATTTAATATGAAGCAAAATTTTAAGCATGTTTACGATTTCCTAACATCTCACACTCCCCCCCCCACTCCTTGAACAAATACGCAAGAGAAACAACAACAAGATTTTGAAAAAACCTATAGGCTACGAATTGTGGTAATTAAGTATACGCAATTTTTGCATTCTACTGAGAAAATCCTCAAAGTTAGTAACATTTCGAACAGAATCCACGACGTCTTCGTAATTTCCATCTCTGCGTATAGGTACAAGATTTCTCAGATTTTATGTCTTTCATAATTGAAAATACCAGCGTTTTGTTATTTCATCTCTGAGCTCAAACTGCTTACTAACTAAGTGAATTCTCATTTATTCAAGCTATGTTTAATGATTTTTTAACGACTTTTTTTTTGCATTCTTCATCATCACCTTTTTTCACAAAGATCATTTCTCAATGAATGAGATTTTTTGCAATAAAAAAAATGCAGTCAACTTATCGATAATTTTCCATCAATGAAAATCTCCAGTTTTGTTCTAAAACTTTTGTTTAATTTTTTTGAGCCTCAATTCTGGTTGAAATCACGAAAAAAGTGATTTCCTGTAAGCAATGCGATCAATTTATTCTACTTCATTAAAAAAAATTTTCCAGGAAACTTCACAAAATCTCAAAAATAAAAGCAAGGATTTTTTCAATTTAAAAAAAGCAGAACAAAAAAAAATCTTTTAAAATTTTTACGAAGGAGAGTACACAATTTTTAGAAAAATGATCGAGACGATTCGATCTCAAAAAATTCTAAAAATTGGTACTTCAATAAAGTGAAAGTTGATTTAATTAATGAATATTAAGAAAATCAAGAGACCTAGAAGACTCACGATGAGTTATTTTGGAAGCATGAAGGGAGAGGGTGAGTGGGAAGGGGAGATGTAATTGAAATAATTAAATAAAAATTCACCTCACAAATTTTTGAAAATTTTAAATATAGAATTTAAAAAAAAATTTATTCGACACCCGCTTCACTCGACCATCTATACAATACATTTTTTACCTAACATCACTTTTTCCAGAAAATTATTTTTGAGGAATTTTTTAATAAACTATTCCAAGAGCATGAGAGAGCAATACAAATTTAAGTCTTTATGCCCTTCAGCCTTTCCTCTCGAATCTAAATAAAACGTTTCTTTCGAATTTTCGTATGTTTGAATAATTTAAATTCGGTTTTGAGATTGGATTAAAATTTTTCTCCATCCACATAAAATAACCCAACCCCCTCCCACCTCATTTTCCCAGAATTATTTCAAGTTTTTGTCAAAAATTTTTCTTAAAAAAATATTATAATCTTTTCAAAAAAATCCAGAATAAAAAATTTGTTACAATTGAGCTAGTGTTTTGGCTTTAAGAAGAATTCAATAAAATGATCTGTCCAGCCTTTCCAATTTGAAATCTGCAATTCTCAGCAAATTCCCCACACACATATATTTTTGCAAAACTATTCTAATTCTTTTCTCCAATCTTAAAAAAAAAAAAACTTCAAAAATCGTTTTTCTTTGAGTTTTTGAAAATTAAATTTTCACTTGATTTTCCATTCTTGATGCTTGGAGAAATTTTTTAAAATTCATTGGGCCTAATCTCCTAACAGGAAATCTTCTAACTCGATATATTACGATTACAGTCAGATTTTTAGATCAAAAGAACACATAATATCCTAAAATCGCCTTCACCAAAATTCTAAATGTTGAAGTCTCTCTAAATTTTTGGAGAAGTTTTGAAAAATTAAAAAAAATCTGTTATTACGGTGAAATTTCATCATTTTTATACATTTTTTTTTCAAATGAAACGAACAAACCAGAGTAACTGCTTCATTATCAGAATTCAAATTTTAAAAGCTTACGTATAAGGAATTCTGAAACCTCCTATAAGTTTTCAATTTTCTTCAGGGATTTCAAATTGCTCTAAAAAGGCCAAAAATAGTTGTTTTGGAGTCGAGAAATCGCATATAATCCTAATGCACAATGTCTTGAGAAATGACCAGTTTGTGGATCGTCGTTTTTGAAAATTCTATTTCTTGTATTCTTCCTGGAATTTACTTGGGTATTGGTCAAACATTTATTTCTGAACTGATACATCTGGAATCCCACTTTGACGTCCTAAACCGATCAAGAGGGTCTGACCGTAGATGCTGAAGTTCACTTTTGTTCCTCACAGAGCAATTTGAAATTTCTAAAAAAAATTGAAAACTCGTTGAAAGCTCCAAAAAAGCTAAAAAAAAAATGAAAAACTTGAAAAAAAAAGTGCTCAAAATTTGACTCGAGGATCTACAGAAATCAATAAAAACCCATGTTCCTTCTATTTGCCACACTTCCCTGTATGTTTAAAATCCGAAAACTCTTTTCCGAAAGTCTACCTATTGCTATATTTTTCCTCGAGCTCGACAGTTTCAACACCCCATATCTATTACACCGGACCAAATTTCATCTGTGCCAAGTCTTTTGGCGTACTTTCTGGCACATTTGCACAACATGCATTACATAAGCACCTAGAGTTATTAAAACTGTACGTCCACGAATTATATATGGCACCTATTACTATAAATATATAGGTACGTATAAATGTATGTATATACTTATTGGAGATCCCCGCATGCGAAAATTTATTATCACCAGGGAAATCAATGCGGTATTTGTAGCCTATAAATGATCCTTGTATAATATACATACATGGCACCATCATATTCACTTCAATTCCCATATATTTCGCTGATATTACCTACGTTATGCAACAAAAGTAACACATTTTTATACGCTTATATACGTATTCCACCATACTCCACTTTAAAGCAGCGTAATCATATCATTACGAAACTTGCATATTCATCAACATCATCACCGCATGGAAGATGGCCAAACAGTCCAGAAAAAAATCGCTGTTTCCGATTCCATTCTTCTCACAATACAGGTACTTATGAATTCTTTTTACATGCACAATTGAGCCGAAACGAAGACATCTTTCACTATCTTTCATAAATTATTATCTCGTACAAAAATCACCTGGACATTTGTTTCCGCTATTGAGATTGGAGTCGAATTATCATAAACAATACAGACGCGCAGGCACACGAAAAAATCACTCCCCTTTGATCGAGAAAATTTCACATAGCAGCGGTTACTCGTATTTTGCAACTATATAATATGTATTATAATTACCGGCATTTATTAAAAATAGATTTCTATTTAAAGATTTTCATTTAATCGCGACTCGTTCGTGAACGGTAAAGTCACGATTTATGCGTATACGATTATCCGATCCAATTCGATTTTGCAGCCTAGAGTCTTTTGTAAGCAACCTCAACCCATTAAGTAATCTAAATCTCCTAAAGGTTAGAACGTAGCTACGTCTTGTACACAACCACATCCACACGAGTAGGTAGGTAAGGTACCTGCATCGTATAAGATGAAGAAAAAAAAACTTCATATACCTAGGTTTCTCTCTGTCTATAGATACAATTTCTAGTAAGTATATCTTCGTAGGTAACAATGAACTGTATCTTATTATACGCAACCAAAAGTTACCTATATTATACATTCTAATTATATTCTCTATCTCTCTGTGTGTTAACTTATGCCTGTGTATAGGTTCGCTGTGAGCTTTATTTTTCTCTTATTTTAATCCTCGTAATAAACGTTATTTATATTTTATATACGAAATAGCATAGCCGCTGCGCAAAATTGCTACACGGAACGGAAATTTTGCTAAGAGGAACATGAATGTGAATACCAATCACGTGATATTAAAAGAGAGAAAAGCTCTTCGATTCTTCTATGTAGGTACTACGTACTTTTATATGCAGATACCTTTTTATTTTACATTCGTACCTATTACCTACATACGCGTTTCGTGCGTAATGTATTATATTATCGAGTGTGTAATTTGATGATCGACTGACGGCTATAGCGTGCAATGGCGTGTACTTTAATCGCGTACACTTCATCTGGAGTATAATTGATTTTTTTTTCTTAAATGAAAAGAGAAAAATACAAGCATACGTATTATGAACTTCCGTGCAGGCCGGTTAGAGTTGCGCGTACTTGGCAAGTCATGGATGAGTGTCAAGTTCAAAGACGCCGATTTTATTGGAAATTCGTTCAAAACGAGTTAGACTACGTTTACATCTCGAAGGTATATGTTCTCGCATCTTTGGTATAATTTTTCTGCGTCGGTCGGTTTAAAACTTGTAGGTACTGCAACGCAATGCGCTTATGCGATCGGATGACTTAATTATGACGAAACTTACTGAAACAGAAATAAAAACAAGAGAAATTGTTAGTTGGAAATTTGTATATACATACATACCTATAAGACTATACTGCTTAGCTAATTGATAATAGTAAACAAGGACATGGAAATTTTTCAAGTTCAAGAGCATAATGCTAAAATTCAGTAGCTTGGAAAAGCTTCGTAAAAAATTCCAGTCAAAGGTATAGTAAGACCTTTGGGGGGGGGGCATGTTTCTGCCTAAGCAAAGCAAGAACGGAAAATTTGATGAAAATTTTGGTTGATTTTCAATGTGCAAAATGCAAAGCTTTGAAGAGGGGACGAATTTCGAATTTTTAAATGTGAATTGACAAACTGAGTCTTTGCTGCGTTTGAAATACTCAGTTTGTCAACTTCCAACTCGAAAATCAAAATTTACCAACTTTTCAAAACATACAGGGGAGTCGTTTCAAGCCCCCTCCCTCATTTTTATTAGATGAACATCGTTCAATAATTCTGACTCCTTCTTCCCAAACATAACAAAAAAAAAAAAAAAAAAAAAAAAAATGGAAATTAGACCCCCTCAAAAATTAATAAAAATACAAAAGATTTTAAAATTATTGTGTTTTTACATTCTAACCCTCGGATTTAGTAGGTACAGTTCATCAGAAAAACATAATTTTAATAGTTTTGACTACCCCCTCCCCCTCTTTCTAAAAATAATCGGATATCGTACCTTACCTACTAAGGTATACTGAGATATCAATAACATAATTATATCTCCAATTTTCAAATTTTCAAATTCAAGTATCATTTCGAAGATACTAAACCACAGGGCACACTCATCATAACTTGATGAGCTGGGGCAATCAACGTTGTTCGGAGGGCCAAGAAAAGTTTTTTCTTGAAGAGGGATTTATTTAGAAGAATTCTGACACAATGATAATTTTTTTTAAATTACAAATTTAATTTTTTTTTTTTACTTTTTTCAGCTTTAAAGGCCCCTGTACCTACTGAATTCTATGTTAGGGTGGATCACGAAAAAACAGAGATGCTGGAGGATTCTGACTCAATTCACAGGAAACCTTTATTTTGAGTTGAAAGTCACTCAGAAAAAATTTTGGCACCGAAGATGCCCCTTGAGTGGAGATATGGATCCTCAAAGAAGAGATATTTTCGAAAAAACCGTGTTTTTTTCGTTCTAGTCCCTACCGAACCTGTTTCGGGGGAAATGGCCCAGTCCCAAAAGTATTTGAAATTCTGCTTCGACATAGGCCATTGCCATCAAAATCCAAAATCAATTCCAGGGTTTTACTGAGTGGTTGAAAATTTAATACAAATCGCTTATTTTTGGGGAAATTCGTGCTTTAAAAATTTTTTTCTTCTCAAATATTTCACATTAATCGAGCCGAAACATGGAACGATATCATTAATAAAACTGGGGAAATATTTTGGAACGCAGTGCTGTCAATTTTTTGGTCATTATTGCCGATTTCAAAAAACCGAAAAAAAAAATGGTTGTCAAGTATTTGGCCATTTTTTTGAGAACCATTTGCCCAAGCGAAGTGGAACGAAATTTTTCTCAATTTTTAGTTTTCAACATCCACACAAGTGTTTGTATTCAGGCACAAACATGAACAAATTGTGAGGGGGGCCGGAGGGGGTGATCAATTATTTTTGGCCAGTTTCTGGACTTTTTCAACGGGCAGTCCACTTTTTAAAACTAAACAGTGAAATCTAAAAATCTGTTCTGGAAATGTCAATTTTGAAAACCGAAAGTACGAGTAGAAAACAAAAATGAAAAGATTTCACAAATAAAAATTTGATGCAAAACATACAAAAATCAGACCAGTGTTTTTTCAGTTTTTATGGACATTTTTCTTGAAAGTTTTTTCGCTCGAGCAGTAATTTTTCGATTGAAAATTATTACAAGTTTTTAATTTTTTATACCCATCTAAAAATATGTGTTGCTCTCCCTTTGAGAGAATCTTAATGCACTAATGAAGATTTTGGAAAGAAATTATTTTTGTATTGGAGCTTTTTGTGTATCGTGTTTGTTCCACTATGTATATATTTTACTGGGTTAGTTTTTCCCAGAAATTGATTTTTTGAGTTCGGGATGAAGAAAAATATAAAAATGCCATGTTTTTGAGTTAAAGAAAGTAGCAAACAATCTTGCATGATGGAAAAATAGGAAACTATTTTCTTTCAAAAACATTTCTCAAACACAAAAAATTACTCTTTCAACTTTCAAATTCAAGACTTTTTTCTCCACGAAACACATGTGATTTACCGCAATTCATCCACCTTATCCATACACCAGAGACACTCTCTCATCGGTATTTCAAATAGGAGAGAAACAAATCACAAGGTATGAAAATATTTGAAATTCTTACAAGTTACATTGCAGTTCTATCAATACATACGCAACTTGCAATTACACGTAGCAAGCCACATATGACTCTAATAGAAACCAGGTGACACCGCCTAATATTTTCTACCATACGAGATCCATTTCAAACCAGTACTAAATAATCAATTTCAAAAAGAGAAAAAAAAATTGAATTCTTCCAACATTTTATAACCATCGACATAAGAATCGACGAGTTGAAGTTTGAAAACACGATGCTGCAGAAAAGAAAGAAAAAAAGGAAAAAAATCGACATCATCGCTCACCTAATGCATTACAGTGCACATCATCTCACTCTGTAACACAACAGTTGAGAGAACCGGATAAACGACAAAATAATTAAAACGCGTCGAGCAAATAAATTCAAACATGAAAACCATTAAGCGCGTTTTTTTTTCGTTGCTTTTCCAGCATTACAACACTAATTGCATAACGACGTTTCGATGTACCTACACATTTACGCAGCTTTGGCATGGCATCTGCGCACATACGAGTACATACTTACATAGGCACAATTTCTTCTTTTATTTTATTCACTAATAATTACGTAGCTTTATGTACCTATAGGCCTACAGTAGTAATGGTATAAGTAGCATCAAAGATGTAACTGCGACGGCGTTCTAACCTATTTGTTATGCGTCTAATTAAAAATTATATTGGTTTATGTTTATTTGCCACGGGGTATTACATGAGGAGAACAGCACGCTTTGAATACGTAAAAAAAAAATACATAAATCTGTGAAATAAGTTACGCGTGATACATATTCGGATGAAAATTTAGAGCCGATGTCCGTTTAATTTAATTAATACGCCACCGTCATAAACAAATCATCAATTGACCTAGTTCGGGTCAGATCGTCGTATCGGACATTCGCTCCATTATTATTGCACAATTGTCAGTCGGACTCTCAGAATTCGCGGCATATAAACCAATGATAATGTACGAGTATAAGTATAACGGAGCACAGTTGTTTTTACTCGTACATCGCTGACGCATTGACCGTTTAAGGAGTATTAAATGCTCGCGACCTGACAATCGAATATTTAAGACGTTCTACTTCCAATTTTTTTTATTATTCCACTCCAGGCGCTAACTTATAATACTGTTTCGTACAAATAAAATCATTCAATACGGACATGCCATCATATTATTTCTTTATTCGATTATATTATTTTTATGGCCTCGCAGGAAAATAAAAAAAAAAATTTCAGTAACATCAGAAACACCATATTAGACTATCCTATTCATGGGAGAATCTTGTAGCGTCCGATCGAAAAATAAATATTGTATTCGTGCTCAGCACCTCGAAAACATGCAATTTGATACGTCACACAGCCCACTTATTTTTTTGAAATTTCAACCCAAATCTGGGGGAGGCACGTTCTACACCTTGAAAGCCTCTTTCTCGACAATAGGATAGTTCAGCCCCGAAGATCATGGGGCAGTCGGATATTACCTCTCAAAAAGCGAAGAATATGATTTATAATGATCTCAAAGTACCCCACGTAGGTAATGAATAAGCCTATATAAATTCTAACAATAAACATTTTTTCAAAAAGCTCAAGCAGTCGTACATTTTATTTTAAAAAATGAAGAAAATTTTTCACATTGACGGTAATGGAATCGACGATTACTCACATGGCGCCAATTTCACCGTTAGGTACTTGGAGTCGGCCGCAGCAGATGCAATTTTAACTGCAAATACACTCTTATTGTAGAGGAACGTGTGTACTCGCTAATCTAAGAAACTTCCCAGCTCTTAATTTTACTTTAATAAATAACTACTATACACTATACAGTCATCGGGCCGAACTTATTACTTATTCATTCGTAAAGGTGGAAAATTGAGAATAATATGAAACGAATGCGCCGCAACCAACACTTAACACAACGATAGTTATCAGTTAAATTAGCGAATAGGTAAAGGCATTCTTACGGCGGCGTATAGGCGACCGCGACCGCCTTATAGTAGGTACACTGGCAATCATCGTCATAGCTTTACGCAGAGATTGTGTAATGCAGCGTATGTATACCTTTACCTACGTACCTACGTAGATGAGGTAGAGACAGAGGCACATACGTATCATAAGACTACACATATTTTTAATCTCATCAAAGAAAATTCTCATGTATTTGTTCGTACGGTACGAACAGCTTCCTTTACGCAAAAATGTTTTGTTTCCCACATTACTACTTTAATTGATTAATGCCCATGTACGCGAGTTGAATGACCAAATGGCCAAGGCTGTACGCGATGGTGAGCTTTTTAATATGTAGCTTATACGATATGACGGAATTTATTAAGGGTAGTCTTCATTTCTCTGAAGGATACATTTTTAAAAGGGAATATTCAAAACTCGAAAGTGATAACTTGCTGATCAGAACGTTTTGGCCAACACTTACCAGACATTCCGTTCTTGGCGTTCCTCTGAAGATTGCCTGATAACAAAGTAGAGGGGACAAAAGTCCTATCATTTCAGGTCCAAATTATTGTTCTAAAAATTCTCTAAAACTTGAGAGTACAATATAAAACGTCAGCACCTGAAATTGCGGTTTATGAGGTACTTTTTCACGTTCTTTCGATCTATCCACATATGAGACTGGAATTTTACTTCCGGATCAAATACAGTATAACTACCTAGTTCTGAAAAAATACCGAAGTGAAAAAGCAGGACTACAGCAGGACTTTTGGCAGACAATTTTTCAGAACTTAACGACATCTTTTTAGGAAGGGAGGGGAGAGTAGGTCAAAATCTTGCGTGTCAATTTTGAGCTCTTTTCGGATATTAAAAAAAAAAAAAAAAAAAAAAAACTTTGAGAGAGCTAAAAATTGTACCTACCCATTGATTTTTTGATTTTTCAACGTTTTTAAATGTTCTAAAAAACTGCAAGGGGGGGAGTTTACAGTACTTTTACTAGGTAGGTTGGCTAGGTAGGTACTTACCTATTTCAATTTTTCATTTTGCAAACACTCTTAAGGTTTTTTTGTGTTGTAGATAAAGTGAGACCGTGAGAGCTCAAAATTTTACTGCTCTATTTTTCACTTTTCCAACATTTTCAAATATTTCAAAAAGTCGGGTGGTCGGGGTAGAGTGAAGGGAGGGGGGTAACTAGGATGGGTTGTTTTTCAACCTTTTTCGAATTTTGATGGAGCCCAGCAAAAAATTATGACCGAATGACCTCAATAAGACGCAAAAGAAATTTCAAAGTTTTTGACCAACGTTTAATCCTCCCCCCCTTGGTTCGAACTCAAAAGTTTTCAAAATTAAAAAATTTTCATTTCTTTCAATTTTTTTGAAAAAAAATTTTTTGAAAAAGAACAACTGAATTACATTTTGTACGTGATAGTGTAAGGGGACAATATGCCTTCACTGGCTAGACAGGGATATTCATCGTATCTCTCTCAGTGGGATTATAAATCTTTCATCTAAAGGAAGTACTGGAGAATCCAATCAATAGTTCGATTCTACAGTACTTTACGTAGATGAAAGCATATACTCGATGCACTTAGGTAAGGTGTTAAGTACGTGGGAACCACCCAAGAGGTGTTTTCACATCGTTCCATTAAGGGCAGATGTGAAAAGCTCACAAGTTCGTAAAGCTCAATTCCTTCTCGACTCGAGGCTAGAAGCCAAGTTGAGATGGAATTGATCTTCACTTGTCGATTCGCGCTTCGTCTGGTAGGTCTGACCGCGGAAAAGTAATAAGGCCACTCACTCCTACGTAAGAGTTGTGCTTGAGTCCCAAGTCCTCTGCCTTAACGTTCGTGTTTAAGGGAGAGTATTCGCGTTTAAACTTAAGTCCTAAATTCGCTACCCAACGCGGGCAATTTGATAGTTACACGTAGGTGGGTAAAAGCGATCCTACTTACGCCACTATTTGGTGGAATATATATTGGTTATACGCGTAGAGTTTTATATGTTTTAGACTTAAGTTTCGTGTTGTAATTTTATTCCAAAATTATAATACACTTTTCGTGTTTATCGTGTGTTCTTATTTCGCGTGCGGTTCGAATTAATACAAGGTAAACTCGACTAAATCTGTTTAAATTTATACATATTGGTGTTGTAAAAGCTGAGCTAGCAGCGGGTAAGTACTATTTTAAAAGGTGATATATTACATCTCTTAGGGAGTTAGATTCATCCTGACCTACTAGGGAAATATTCTTATCCTCCTATCATTGGCAACGCCTCTATTTATCTATTTAACATTGGCGCCCAAACGTTCCTTTCTGTGAAAAGATTTACGACATTGACTGCTTGTTTAAAGTGACAGTTTACTCAAAACGTCATAGTAAACCTTTCCTGAAGGGTAGCACGTACTTTGCGAGACGTAATTCTATGCTAAAGGCTCGTAGGCCACACATTTAGCAAAGAATCGTAACTTTATTATTTAAAATAAAGGTACTTCGAAATTTTCAATAAAATTCGAAAATCCAAAAGTCTGATAATTTAAGAGTTTGAAGATTTGTTGGACTCGAAGAAATTTCGAAAATCCAATTAATTTCTGTGTATTTGAACTGAAAAGTACAAATATTCACGAAAATAATTATTCCAATACTCAGTGTATTTTTTATAAAGTGCTTTATTAACGTTTTTTGCTACTCGTTTTTTCTACCTACTCAAGGCTCTACTTAAAGTGAGTAACTTCAGATCAACATTCAGTTGAACTGAAAGGTAGAAAAGTTCCTCGAGAATCGAAAAGTGCGGACGACCTAGCAAAGACAATAATATTCACATAGAAAATACTCACGAGCATTCAGTTTTTCTTCTCAAAATAGCTCATTGTGAAGAAAAATTGTGACTAAATTTATCTAGTCATAAAAATCTATTGTGTAATTGAACTAACTGGGTACAATTATTCAATAAATTTATCCTCTCTTCTCTATCTAGTAGAAATTTTTTCGGAAAAATCTACCAGATAGCTTCCTATCTAAATTATTTCTTTCCTGTGCTTTTTACCTACGTCAAAATAGGTAACCTCCACCCTTTTTGTCAAAACGTAATTTTATACACTGTTATTTTTGCTTTAATTTGTTATTTGATTCGTAATCTATTTGATTACTTAATCTCAATTCAAAATTTCTAAAAGGGATTTGCAAATTTTCTAAATTTCTAAAAGGGATTTACAATTTTGAGTGTGCTGTATCGTGGACATTTTTCTGTGTTTAATTAAAATTAAAATTCGAAAAATAGGTTATTGTTAAAATATAGTTACGTATTCACATTAACCGCCACGCGCCCCTACCGCCACCCGGAATCATGTAGTTTTTGTCAAACTACCTGCGACGTTGTATACAACAAACCACCCTCTCGAACAAGGGTGAAACGAACGTGTTTCTTAAGTGCTTGTTGACAGTCGCGAAGTACCCTGCAGAGTTGATAGACTAATTGATCCTTGAAAAACCTTAAAGGTTAATAAATCACTACAAAGATAGCACACGAAGTCTGCTCATTAATTTTTATATTTATTTAAATACAGACACGAGTCTGGAAACCTTTTTCTCACCCTTACGTGTAGTTATATGAATCAGGACGGTCCTGCTTTTAATACGAGAAGAAAAAAGGGAGAAAAGAAGGCGAGTAACATTCTGGAATCTAGGAGTTTAACACCTACGAAGATTTTAATCTCAAATAAAATCGAAAAAAGTACAGAAAGTACTCCAGAACAAGGAAAAATGTCGGACATTGAAGATTATATGCCACACATTTCTAACGAGTCATTTTTTGAAAGCCAGGTTAGTGATAATCAAAATGCAAGTACTTGTCAAATGGCTACTCAAGAAGTATTTGACAAAGAAAATGATCCACTAAATTTAAGTTTTGAAAAGATAATAGAAGAAGAACCTGAAAGGCTTCAACGACCTTTTCAACCTGGTGAATATAAGGAAGCATTAGATGATAAGACTTACGAATGTTTTTATAAAACTTGGGAATGGCAGGATGATATGCAGAAGGAAATAAAAATAAATTATGAACTTCAAGATAAACGCATCTTAAGAAATGCAAGATTAGCAGGAGAGGCTAAAAGCCAAGCTGAAGCAGCTATAAAAAAAGCTGAGGCAGCCACAACCAAGACAAATAAAGTCATTCAAGACGTCAGTTTATGGTACGACGATATTGACCATAAATTGAAAAAGAGTGAGAAAATCGCCAAAGAAATTTCAGCGGATTTATGTTCTACGAAAACTAAGATCAGGGATTCTTTGAGAGTCAGAGATGAAGGATGCCAGAGGATGTTGGAAGAAATTAAAACTATTCAACAAAGAATGACAGCACCTGCACCTGTTCGTGGCGATTTGCAATTTATACCTCAAAAGTATAAAATGATTGACCCTAATTGTGTCAAAAATTCGGGAATTTATTTCTCCGACGAAATGAGACACTTTCCTCACGAATTCTTAAAGGAATTTGAGGATTTCTTTGAAGGAGTGGGATGCTCTGAAGCCCAGAAAATTATGGCTTTCAGAGCTGTGATTTTAACTAAAAATAAAACACAGTTCAAAGAAACCATAAAAAACATGAGCACCTATCAGGAAGTCAGAGATCAATTTTTATCATTCTATTGGAATATTGAAGCGCAAAATGACGCTATGATAGAATGTAGGTACAATAATGTACACGTCGATGACATAAAAAGCATGGCGGTACATATGATAAGATGGGCGAGAACTTTGAGCTATCGCACATATCATTATGATTCTGAGGTCATTCGTGTTCTAACGAATAAAGCCCCATTAGAATACAGATCAATGATTACTCAACCAGGTCAAACTATCGATCAATTTATTGAAAAACTTAGAGTTTTATCAAAAATTGACGTAGATCCCAAAAATGAGGTACCCTACGTAATAGGAAAAAGGCCTCAGGTAACGGTTCAACAGCAGAAGCTGCCATGGACCCCAGCAGCTCAAAGTGCTCAAAACTCAACAAATACAAATAAAATTCGTGTACCTGTATATGCGAAAACTCCAGAAAAACCTTCAACTTCTACGAGCGAAGAAAGCTCAAAAACAGCTGAAATTAAAACTGAATCTGGAGTCCAAAAAGGGCCTAATGGTGAAATTATAAAGAAAAAATTTAAACCTAAGAGTCCTTCGACAGGTCAAGTTATACCAGTGCACCACTTAGAATACGATCCAGCAACTGATCAATATTACGAGCTGAGTGACACTGAGGAAGAAATTCCACCCATGAACGTCCAGGCATTGGGTATTTTAACGGATATTTTAAGTAACCCCAATGCTGACCCCCTGGATATGCAAATGCTCACAGGGGCACTTGTGAATTTGGCTAAAGCCAATTCGCAGGCGGGAAACGGGAGCCATTAGAGGACAGCGGGGCATCTTCTAATGACTTTTGGGCCCCCAGTAATATGTTCGAAGATTACATATGGGCTGGAGATGGCATAGCGCACTTTTTAAAAAGAGGCCAAGTACAATTTCAAGAGCAAATACCTGGCTACTTAAGAGATCAATTATGCTATGAGGATTTATTCGATAGATTAAAAAATGTGAATTTTCCGAAAAACAAGAGATTCATATTATCTTCAGGTCAAGTAGAAATTAACTACTCAAGAAAACCTTATAACGTACTTGAACAATTATTACGAAAAATAATTGCAATGCTTATAAATGAAAAAGAAGCAGAGTGCGTAATTTTACTCTTTCCTATAGTAAAGCCTAGAGCCATAGCAGAACAGGAAGTCACTATGGCTAGATATATCGCTTTTCGAGAAATTTACTCGAGAGTATGTAATGATACTAGGGTCTTTATTTGGAAAAAACCAGCTTACAGATACCTAGAAATGGAGACCTATCTCAACTCTCACGGTATAGAACGCTCAAGACCAAAAATGAGCGAATCAGGATTTGTGATGCCAAATGTGGATAAATTCCACTATGTAAAATCACTAAAGCGCTATTTTCCATTAATAGCGACGTATCACGAGTTATTTGTGCTTATGTCTGAAGAAATTTATAAATTTGAAGAAATTAGAGCACAACTTACAGCTGCAGACGGACGCAGGAGCATAACTGGACCCCTAAAGGACATTTATGATCCGGAAACAGCTCCATATATAGACCCAGGTCATAAAGAAACTGAGTTAGATCAAGAGGATGAACTTTCTGAAGAAATGAAAAAATTAAATCACGAGGAGAAAAATTCCTCAATGACTTTTCTTCAACCTGTAAGCGTATTAAAACGCAAACTTGAGAAAAAACCAGTTAATGTTGTAAAAAAGCAACGAGTTTCCTGGGCAAAGCAACTCAACTTGGTAAAATGTTTCGAAAAGGATGAACCCCTGAGGGCACTAGATGCGGTTGATAACGCATTAATTGACCCAGAGCAAATTTGCAGACATGTGGGGCCACAATTAGTGACCCAAACTGTGAACGACCCTACTTGTGTCATTCCAATACACATAGGCAAAAAGACCTTTGCTCTACAATTGGACTCAGGGGCCCTACCGAATGCAATTTCGAAAAAATTATTGACAACTTTATTAAGGGAGTCACCTGAATCCATCAGATTCATACCCCTCCGACGTACAGTACAACTAAGGTTGGCTGATAATACAGTCATAAGGTCAATGAGCCATTTAGCTGTAATTCAACTTGAATTCGGCACTGAGCTCATTGGAGTGCCATTTTATGTACTCGAATCGTCAGGAAGTACATTCATTATGGGGAGAATATCATTAGAATACATAAAAATTCTGATTGATATTCCAGAAAGAGTAGCCACCTGTAGGATGGACCCCAATAATGAATACGTAATTCCTTTTATGAATGCTGACGAAGCTCATGAAGCTTTTACCATATTCTCACTGACCCAAACCAGCAGGCAGGGTCACAGAATGGTTATAGATATGGCCAAGCATACAAAATTGGCTGATATCCATAAAGAAATCAAATTAGAAGAAGAAAAAGCTCGAAAACTTTTTCTTGAAAATTTGAATAAAGACCTATGTGATGCTGTGAAAAATAAATTAATCACACCAGAACAGGCTAAATTGGCAGAAGAAAAATTATGCCAATATAAAGACATCTTCAGCTTGAATCCGGGATGCTATAAGGGGGAAGAAGTGGACTTTAAGTTCAAATCTGGAAATGAACATTTAAAACCCTGGAGAGGTGAAAAGTTCAGACCAAGTAAAAAACTTTTACCTGGCATCAGAAAAGCTGTAGAAAAAATGCTGGCGCTCGATATAATTCGACCATCTCACTCGACCTATATTAACACGCTCGCACCTGTTGTTAAAAAAAACGGGGATATTCGGCTCTGCTTGGATGCAGATGAATTAAATAAACACTTAGAAAATGTACTAACAGAGCCGGATACAATTGAAAGTATGATTTTTGATAATCCTGGGGATATCCTATTTTGTACTCTCGATTTCACTGCTGGATTTTTACAAAGATTATTGAATAAAAAATCCAGGAAATTTACTGCTTTTCAATTAGAAGGGCAAGTTTATGAGTTCACAAGACTACCTTATGGTACAAAAGTATCAAGTGGACTTTTCATACTTATGATCAATGCAATAATTGCAAATAAAAAGGGTCGTACCAAGTACGTAGATGATTTAAAAATTTCAGGAGAAACTTTTGAAGAGTGCTTGGACAACTTAATTGAAGTTTTTGAACTCATTCGTGAGAGTGGCTTAAAGCTCAACCCAACGAAAACTCAATTTTTCAGGAATCGAGCTGATCATCTCGGCTTTGTGCTCAGTGACAAAGGCATTGAGAAACAAAGTGAAAAACTGAAAAAATTGGAAGAGTTTGAAAAGAAAAATACCAAAAGGGGTAAATTTTCTTTAAAAAAGAAAAATGACGTTTTAGCTCTAGTTGGACTGACGGGATTATATAGGAATTTTATTCCTGAATATTCCCAAATTGTGAAGCCCATTTATGAGCTCACGAAAGGTGAATCTCAAAATGTAGAGTGGGGAGAAGAGCAGCAAAAAGCTTTTGAAAAGCTCAAGGAATTATATAATAAAGATTTCAAATTGAAGCAAACCCCCCGAGAAGGAGACTTATATTTAGATACCCAAATATCGCACGATGCGATGAATGGAGTATTATTTTTCAGACGTGATGAAGAAAAACAAATCATCATGTTTGTCTCGAACGCTTTCAAAGAGCATCAGAAAGAATTCACATTATTTGATAAAGAAATAATGTGCCTCGTAAAAAGCATTTTAAAATTGCAAATGTGGCTACATGGAAGAACTGTTCATGTGAGGTCTAATTTATTGCCAATAGTCAATAGGTTTAGAGAAATTTCTCAAACTCACAGAAAAGCAGCTCACTGGATTACAGTGCTCAACAGTTTTGACTTAGTGTACGACATGATCCACTCAAATAAGTCACTTTATAAAATTAAAGCACCTGAATTGGAAATTAAAGCCTTAGAGCTTGACAGTTATGAAGCTGATATTGAAAGTTCGGACACTGACTTGGGAAATTCAGATACTGATATCGAAAATTTTGGTTCTGATCTCGAACCCATTTCAGTAAATTTTATGCAAGAACATATTTCACAATTGCATAGAAAACTAGAACAAATTGGTAAAATTCAAAGCTTTGATGTTACGTGTCAAAAAATTATGAGAATTTTAGAAGAAAAAGTTCCCATAAATAATAAGAAACAGCGTGACATTCAAAAATTGAAAATGATGAAATTTGAAATTCAAAATTCCAAAAACAATGAAAAAGTTCTACACAGAATTTTGGAGAATGGACTGAAAGTTCCATGCCTCCCGGACGAACTTTTTTATGACACCATAGATTATTTACACGATTCTTATGGTCATGTAGGGGCTGCGAAATTGGATATGATTTTTCGCAGAATTTACTACCATCAATGCTCATTGGCATACATCAAGGAAATTTGCAATACATGTATCGTATGCAAAGTCAATAAAAGCTATACAAATAGCAAAACAATAGAATATGCTCAAATTGAAGCATACGCTATTGGCGATGTACTCTCAGCGGACATTTATGGACCCCTACCTGCTTTAAAAAATCAGCCAAAATACCTCTTGGTTGTGAAAGATATTTTTTCAAATAAAACCTGGTTGCGCACCCTATTTCAAATTAAAAAGAAAGAAGTGTGTCAACAAATGGCTACAATCATAGAATACATAAGTAATAAAAATATTGAGATTAAAAAGGTCATAACAGATAATGGGTCACAATTTATCTCGGACTCATGGTATAATCTATTAGAAAACCATGGCATAAAAGTGGCACACACAAATGTGTATAACCCACAATCATCGTCTGTGGAAAGGACAATGAGGTCAATTGGAGATAAAATTAGGGTCAAATTAAATAAAAATCACGATC
Source organism: Planococcus citri (assembly GCF_950023065.1). Classification (NCBI taxonomy): domain Eukaryota; kingdom Metazoa; phylum Arthropoda; class Insecta; order Hemiptera; family Pseudococcidae; genus Planococcus; species Planococcus citri. The sequence goes on from NC_088678.1 coordinate 47,553,866, forward strand.
CCTACAAAACTCACCTGGGATGGCACCTACTCATTACTGAGGTTGAATTGGAGTTGAATAACACTCCAACCTCCTTCGGCTTTAAACCTAATGAGGCATGGGGAATTAAAGATAAAATTTGTGAAACCCTACCTCAACAATCAATGAAATTTGATTTTAAATTTGAATTGACAAAAATTAGGAAAAAGATGTCTGAGAAAGAAATTCCCTCGACGACATTTTTAAAATGCATGGAAAATAAATTAGATCCAGAAAAGGACTTAATTTATGACACCGATGGCTACGTCAGGGTGACAGCTGACGGGGCTTGCTCCAAAAATGGCGATATAAATGCCATAGCTGGAATTGGAATCTGTTTCGCTCCAGACTCCAAAATGAACATTTCTGAAAGAATTGTCAATAAGCATTATGCCACTTCTAACAATTTGGCAGAATTAATGGCGATTCATGTGGCACTTAGAGTACTAAAAGCGAATAATATTAAAAAAGTAAAACTTTTGAGTGACAGCAATTATGCTGTAAAAGCTCTAAATTATAGCATATCAACATGGCAAACGAATAACTGGAAAAATGCTAAAAACAAACCAGTTCATCATGAAATGCTATTCAAGAAAATTCTAGAATTAAAAATGGAATTTGAAAGCGTAGAATTTATTCATGTTTACGCCAGAAAACATGAATACACGAATATAATTGCTGATAACCTTGCGAAAAAGGCTGTCTACACAGTCGAGCAAAAACAGCAATGTATAAGTGAAATGTCTGAAAGACAAGTGATTGAAAATTTCATAAGAGAGAAAAGGCGATTAAAAAGAATTGAAGAAGAATATGCTTTCAATAAATCGCACTTAGACCCCATCTTATTAAAACCAGGAGATTGGGTCCTTATGACAAATCATAAACAATCGAATGCGGAACGAAAAACTGCATCAAAATTGTATGAAAAAAGGACAGGTCCTTTCGTAATAATTCAGAGAAACGGGCATAATTGTTACTTATTACAGCCTAAGGATGGAAGTACAATTAATAGGGTGGCCAACATACGCCAACTCACCCCATTCATTTCCAAAGAAAATTTGGAAAAACTGAAAAACGACACCTGTCTAAAATCAAAATTAGACTCTCGAACTTTAGAACAGAAAATTAAAGATTTTTTGACTGAATATGAGAAGGAACTTCAAAACGGAATGGATGAAGAATTTGATGAGTTTGTAACTCCAAATTTCGAGCCAATTTCAAAAAGCGACCTTAAAAACGCTTCAAACAATGTCTTGAAGGAGCTCAGTGCCAATGCGCGTGCACAACGTGCAGCGGAAAGGGAGGCTAAGAAAGCTGAAGGTAATCTGAAAACTTCAACTCCTGAAAACACTGAAAAAGCTCCAAAATTGGATCTCCCTGAACAGCCAGAAATTGCTGGGGCAGTCCAAGAAACCCCAACCCTAAAAAGAGGGAGGGGGAGACCCAGGAAAATAGACTTTGGTAAAGTCGAAAAAACTCCTGAAATAATTGAAAATAAAAAAGGTACTATTGATACCAATAAAATTCTAGAAGAAATTATTCAACTAGAACCCACTCAGGACGACAAAATTTTGGAAAAATTGGGCCCAACAGACCCAAAGAAAGTCCAAAATTTTGAAAATTCTAAAGACTTAAGTACAGGGGCACTACTTGAGGATTCCTCACTCATAAAAAGACCTAGAGGAAGACCCAAAAAGTGTACTCCCCGTGAGCCCACTGGTGAACCCACTAGTGAGCCCAATATCACTGTAAACTTGGCTGATTCGGAACCAAAAGATGAAAATGAAAATCTCTTTGGAGAATTACCAAGTCTTGAAACTGATGAGGAATTGAGCGACTCAACCTCAGAAAAATCAGTAATCAATCAAGCTATCACGAAATCTGATTTTAAAAAGTCTAATAATGACAAAGTCACTTCAACCCCAAAGCGTTCAAAACGCATATTGGAAAGAAAAATGCGCCTAGGGGAGGACCCCAAAGCCATTAAAAGACCAAGATTGGAGTTGAAAAAACTGGACTATGGTTCGGATAGCGATGAAGACCCTTACTCATTATTCTTTGAGGCAGTTATGGAAGCCTACAACGAAGAATATCAGAGCCTAAATTCTATGACAGTTTTGGAAAATCAGGATACTGACCAAAATGCCATAGAAGTCGTGGTAAATCCATTCAGGACAACGGACGACGAAGATTCAGAAAGTTCAAATGACTCTGAATTCTATGAAAGAATAAATGAAACCATAGAATTGGTCAGACATGCTACTGAAGAAAATTCACCTGATAGGAGCTCTGAAAGCTCAGTGGTCACTGTCATAGAAAATGATCAAAGCACAATCATTTTCTTTGAGACAGAGACAACACAGGAAGATGCTAGAATAAGCTTTCAACCAACTAAAAGGTGGATACCAATTTTTGCTTCGGCAATATTTATTGTAATTTTATTTAGCATATTTCATGCATTTTTAAATAAAAAATCTTATGATGAATAAAAATATATACTTGTCTACTTATTTCAACTTTTTCAGCACAATTCTCACTCTCTTTTTGAAAAAGACAGGAATGAAGAAAAAATGAAAAAGGGGAAAGAAGAGACAGATATGAAAAGGAAAAATTCTAATTTGTTAAAAACAATAAAAACCCATTCGCTCTACAAAAAATTATTAAAATTCTGAAACCTTTTCTCCGGTACTATTTTGGAACTTTAGAAATAAAAATTACAAAAATTAGTGAAGGAAATGAGGAGCAGAAAATAAAAAAAAGGGGGGGCGAATGAAAAGTCAAAATTCAATTAGGATTTTGACTATTTCCAGGAAATATAAAAACCATATAAAAATGGCCCATTTCCGATTCTTCGCAAATTACAACAAAAAATGATAAAATTACCCTTTTGTTGTGTTTTTGTTTTTTACTCCCTATAGAATTTTGGACAAAATTCACCAATAGGAATATCTCAAAAAACTCTAAAGTTTTCACTTTTTTGACCAAAAAGGCAAAAGAGAAAATCAAAACTTGTTCTCAAAAATGAAGATAAAATTTTTTTTTTTTGGGAAGAATATTTTGACAAAACTTCTTTGATCAACTTTGAAATCATTTTTCAGAAAGAAAAATTTCAGAGTAACTTCTTAAGAATACTGAGGCTAAAAACTAAAAAATTTCAAATTCATAAGAATGGAACCTCAAAATTGAAAATTTTGAAAAAGTCTCTGGATTTTCAAATTTAGAAGAGTCAAAAAACTGAAATTTTATTCAGCTTCTCGAAACAAAATTTGAAAAACCCAACAGAATGCTGATTATTGACGTAAAAATACCCAAAAAATACATTCCAAAAGAAAATAATATTTTTTTTTTTTGAGAGAATTCAAAAAATGGGAAAACTTTCAGAAAAAGCTGATCGAAATTAGCGTCCCAAAATATTTTTTCAATTTTTCAAATTGGTCCTAAGTTATAAAAAACAAGACATTTGCCTCACTTTTAAACCAAAAATCAGAAAGCAAAGAAGAACTTGCTAAAAAATTCATCATCTTTGCCCATTTTTCTTCATTTCGGAAATAAAGAGAAACCTCTCTGAATGAGGGACACCACATCCGCCCTCAATTCGCCCCAATAGTTGCCTTAAAAAATTAGCCTACGTTTGTCCCTCTGACAAATTCAGAAAAAATTAAAATTTCAAAATGAAAGTTTTGAAATGAAATTTTGAAAAGTCAAAGCACCCCATATTACGTTTGCTCCACAAAACTTAAAATTGTCAATTTTTGAAAAAACCGTCCAAATTTTGAAAAAATTGTTAAGCAGAGTTAATGAAAAATAATCATTAAAAAATTGAATTGAAAATTCATACTGGGTTAATGGAGATTTTCTCTTGGCAAATTCATAATTTTTTTTGAAAAAGGAGAACTATGGGATACATTAGAATGGCTCGAAAAATTCAAAATTTTTCCAAACAATCCAAACAGCAGGGGGAAAACTCAAAATGAAAACCTCTGTATAAGGAATGAAGAAAACTGCATCCAAAATGCTGAAAAACTCATTCAAAAAACCACTTTTTTCTCACTTTTGGAAACTTTTTCTCGAAGGGTCCAGAGAGTGGCTTTTTCTGGTAAAAAGGCCACCCTCTCGACACTTCGATGAAAAAACCAAAAACTCATAACCTGAAAAGAGTTGAAAAAATCTACAAGTATTTATTATATTTAAAAAATTACATTAAATATGAATAGGCATGGAAAAATTTCGTACCTCAAACCCCCAACCCTCCAGATCATAAATGGATGAAGTTAAAGCAATTTTTTTTGAAAAAAGTGAAAATTTCAAAAATTTGAAGAATTTGGAAAATTTGACAAAAATAGGTATAGACCAAAATTACGAAACCCAGGGAAAAATGGAAAAATAGCCAATTCTCACATACACCCATACCCATAGAAAGACAAAAATTTGACAAAAAACTCATTTTTCAAAAATCAAAATTTTTCTTGGAAAATGAAAATGTTCAAAAATGGTCGAATGTAGAAATTCATTACGATCTAACATAATGTGAACAGTCAGGAAAATAAAAAGCCTTCAAAAAAATGAAAATTTGAAAAATTGAAAATTTTTCCAAAAAATGAAAATTATAAAAAAGGGCTGAAATCGACGGATATAGGTTAAAAATCAAAAACGATGGATTATAAAGTTGAAGAAATAAATCCTCTTCAATTTCCTTCCCCCTACCCATACCAAAAATGCACTCTAAAGGGGTCAAAAAATCACTTTTCGCTTTCTAACCCATCAAAAACTGAATTTTCATGGGAAAATAATTACTCTAAAAATCTCCCCTAAAATTAATGCTAATAGTCAATTATATTGACATGGCAAAAAGACACCTGCCTATGAGCAAAATAAGAGGAGATTAAAAGTAGATTGAAAATTATCAACTTATCTACCAGCCATCGGACGACAATGTTATCTGCAACGTCGCCGAGGCCGATAATTTCCTCGAATTTTGCAAGTTCTAAAAGAAGATATCGCAGATAAGAAAAAAAAAGTTTAGCCAAAACCGGATGGGTTGAAACCTAATCACAATAAAATAAAATAATAATACCCCCGACTGACGCAATATTGGATATAGATTTGAGTGATTGCTTGACAAACGTTCGAAGACTGTGGTTTAAAAAGCATCTTGTGCATGAAAAAGCAAAGTTTGAAAGTGTTTCGAAAGATAAAAAGTGAATCGTGAAGTTATTAAGCGTAATTTTCATCGTGGGTATCCTGCTACAGTCAGAGCAGTCCAATTTAGCTGAAAATTGTTCGATTGATAATCTACTGTAAGTATTATTATCACTCATACATACCTATACCTGCTATGTACTATTTATTTTGCATTATATGTACCTATACGTGTATGTGATAGTATAGATAGGGTAGTAGGATGAACGAATCACAAGCCAGCCGGAAGTATTCGATCATCCTACTAAGCCAAAATTGAGATTTGCCATTCTCGGCATGAGGTAATTTTTCTGCTCATTAATACGAGCAGAAAAATTTACACCCATTCAGAACCCTCAAAAAATGTTTCAAAACGGAATTGTGAAACACCCCAAAAATGGGAAATCATGGTTGGTTTACCCCCAACCATATCAAAACATTTCCCAAGTACTCTGCAAGAGTACAAAATTCTGAAACGATTTCGATAAAATGACACAAAATCTAGTAGATTCAATCATTCAAAACAAACTGATTCAGAAAAGTCGTAAACTTTAGTATTCACGACACAAAAGTAATGTGGTCCCTGAAAAACTTCGAACAAATTCAAATCAGAACCAAATTTCAATCTTCATTTTTTTTTGAAAATAATTAAAATTTAGAAAAAACTACCTAAAAAGGCCATCAGCCAATAGCAAAAATAATAATTTTGGAAAAAATAACCTAAAAATCAGTTGAATCTGAGTAGATAGGTACATACCTATCAAACCAAAACTATCTTACTAAGTAGAAAATTTTCTTAAAATAATTTTGCCTCGAAATTTTAGTATTGAATCACTCAAAAAATAATCCTACCTTGAACCTATGGATAAAACAAAAAATCCAAATAGGTACCTACCAAACAGATTTTATTTTCTTCTTTCTCAAGTTTTATTAAAATTACTCCTTTTTTTGGATCGAACATGATAAAAAATACCTGATAGGTAAGGTTTGGAATTGAGAAACTAAAAAATTTACGGAAGATAGGTACCTACTTCAATCATTTGGCAAATTTACCCAAAATTTTCTGTCTATTTTCTCCAAATGAAATAAAAATTAGAATTTGTTTAAAATACCTTATTCTATACACACGAAGACAACTTTTCACAATAGTTCAGAAATAAAATTATTTTTACCAAATAGGTACCTATTAATAGAAATTCTGAAACACATAATCTCAAAATTATTAGCTTTTCACCAAAAGGAATAATATGGACAATTTTGAGGAAATTTTAATACCAAAAAGTTTAAATCCAAATAAAAATTTCAGTTAGGTAGGTATACCTATCTACATCACACAAAATTCGTCGGTTTATTTTACCGATCTAAATGATAAAACTTCGTGGAATATTTTTTTAACTACATGAATTTTGAAAATCAAAATGATTCAAACAAACAAAAATCCGAAAAAACCTAATAAGTAGGTACCTACTCAATACAAAATTTTGAACTTTTTACGATCTTCTTTTTCTAAAACTACTGAAAGTAGAATTTAAAATGAAACATTAACAAATTCTAATAAAATTCGAAAGATTAAAATGAATTTTTTTTTTTTTTTCAAAATCAAAGGAATAGGTATACGTACCTACCTATTTCCTAACTCGAAACTAAATATTCATGAAATGAATAAAAAGGGACCACAAAACTTTAAGTCAATAAAATGATAAGTCGTATTGAACTGACTAAATTAATTAAAACCCTTCGATTCCCCCCCTCTTTTCTTTTCTTTTTTCTTAGATGCCGAAAAAAGGTGAAAAACAGCAGATCGACCCGAAAGAATGGAAGGTCAAAGTGAACTTACCTCCTACAACCAAAAATCCGATCACAGTAAAGGGACGCCCAACCTCGAAATTCATGGGCCTCGTCATAGCCGGATATTGGTTGTATGACTTGGGGAAGACATACATAACTACAAGAAAAGAGGATAAAAAAGAATGATTTATTCGAGTTACTTCGGTGTTCTTTGTAGTTGTTATTTTTTATTTTTTTTCGGTGACTCGCACCATATTGTGTATACTCATACCCAGTATCTTTTCCTAAGTTTATATTAAAATAAAGCTAAAAAATACGTATGAACAACGTGTCGCCTACTTCATTTTCACCTATACAACTTAAAAGGTTACCTACAATATTATACATACACTCAGCGCGAAAAATAATGCCTATAGGCTAAATTACTCCAAACTACGAGAACATGGACAACGAATTCGTCCATATCTGGTAGGTACATAAATCTGTCGAGGTAAAACACTGTCAAAGAATAAATCCTTCGACACATCGAATATTCACACTTTGAAAATCGATAGGTACCAGACTTTCCAATACGAGAGTCTGGACCTTATAAAAATTAGCTCTTTTGGGAAGGGATCTCAGGGAATAAAAAACACATTCGGAATAAGTACTTAAAAATCGAAACTAAATTCAGTTGGTATTCTATTTCGAAGGTGATAACTTCTAAATTTTTATTCAATAGAAAATATCGTGCAGTTTTAGTGACTTCAAAAGTCAAGTACTATTGCTCCTAAAAGAATTTAATTCAGTTTACATCGATAAAATTTTCGAATAATTAATTAATCGCGAAAACTAATTAAAAATTTACAACGCGGTAATTAAAATAAAATTTATTCGTACACCACCCACGGTGTGAATCGAACGTAACCGGTTCAGTAACAGAGTGAATACAGCTAAAACGCGAGTGATAAACATTATCAAAATTTTGTTATCATTATTCAAAAGTGAAGTTTTTATGTTCGAAAAATTGAATTTTAATAGTGATCAAAAGAACTTCAAATTATACCTGCAACGACTGAATTTAGTTCTGAATAAAATAGATTATTCAAAAGAGTGGATGTTCGGATTACTAGAGGATTACAACAAGACCGAAGTAAGTACAAGTGCATTTAGTTCACTAATTTTACCGGTTCGATCAAAAAATTGCCACTAGGTGCAAGGATCAAAATTGGATAATAATTTCAAACACGTTTAGAAAATCTCAAACATTAAGAATGAAAAGTGTTAAAAACACCACGAATTTTGGGGACAAAACACCAGAAATGGTACTAAATTTAAAATTCATACCCAAAACTGTTTCGGAAAAGTGCATGAAAAACACACAAAATTCTCCCATTAAAAGTACACAAATTTCTCTAAATGAAAATGAAATTCAACGTTTTGTAAAGATTCGCGAAAAGAAAGAATTACCTACAAATCGTTCAAGTGTTCCAAAATCCGAACAATAAATTCGCACCATTTCCATCGAAATTCTCAGTTTCAAAAGTCTACCAATTTTGAATACCGAAATCTTTTCATAACTATTACGATGAATTCCAACTAGTGCATTTTGGAGTAAATCACAAGCAGATATTTGTGAACAAAGTTGTGGATTCTAGCCAATAATCTTGAAACGCTCAAAAACCAAGAAAGTTGATCTTTTTTCAGAAAAAACTAGAAATTCGAACACTAAGTTCGTGGCAAACTTTTGGTATCGTATTAAAATAATCGAAAACCCTATTTTTTGGAATTTACCACTCAAATTTGAATACTAAAAAAAAAAAAATTCCGATTATTGGTACCAAATTGGCTTATTTATTTTTTCTTCGAACCCCATTATCAAAAGTTGATTTTTTTTTGTAGAAAATTGATTGATGATTCGAAAACAGTGTTATCAGAAAAAGCCATAAAAATGCAAATTCTGTATTGTTCCGAATTCACCCCCATTTCACTGACAATTAAAATTATTAGAGTGAAAATTCTGAAAAATCGAATCAAATCTTGATCAGGTTAAAATTTTCCTTTAGAAAAAGTTGATTTACTCAAAAATCACACATTTTGCCTCAAACGTTTATAAATTTTCAAATTGTACCCCGACTAAGGTATTAATTTAAAAATCCATCTCAAGTTTGGGCTAATGTCTAGAATTTTTAATTCACAAAACAAACTAAAAGTTTGAAAAATTCTACTCGAGTTTACAACCCAAAAAACGCTATAAAATACTCAAAGTAAAAATCTTTTTGGAACTTTCTTCGTAAATTAAAAATGATAAAATTGAAAACTTCAGCGCAGATCTGAAACCAAGTGTCAAAATCTTGAATACCCATCAAATCATTCATAAAAATTGGAAAACTGATAATCAACTGAAAAATGATTAGATTCAGGCTAAGCGGAAAAAATTGAATTTTTTTTAGTAATCAACAAATTTGTCCCATAAAACCCGCAAAAAATTAAACCATCACACATTTTGAATTTTTTTTTAAAAAATATTTCAGTATTACCGATGATTTAAGATTCAGATTATTTCGAAATTTGGAAAATATTATCTAAACTAAAATGAGATCAAAATTGAAAATTCACACTTTTTTCAAAACCTCAACGAAATAATCTCAGCTACTAAAAAACCAAAACTCGAAAGTGAATTAAGTATAGAATAAAAAGTTCGAAAAAACTTCAGAAGAATAATAATAAAAATTCCTAATTTTTCGCCTACCTAATTCTACACATTTCGAGAAAATGATTTTTTTTTACCTTAAAAGAAAAATAGAAAAATATAACAAAAAAAAAAATACTTAAGATAAAAATGAATCAACAAAAACGTTGAAAAACTAAAAAATAAAAAAGCTTTGGCAATTAAATGACTAGAAAAAATAATAAAAAGCTGAAAATTATATTTTCAGAAAAAAGTAAAATATTTTTGGTAACTAAATAATAATCAAAAAACAATTAAAAATTAAAACTGAGTATTTCGATAAAAAATAAAAAATCTTTGGTTTCGTAAAAATTAAAATTAACAAAAAATTGAAAAAATTATCGAAATAAATCACGACCTGATAAAAACCAAAATAATAAAATAATTTAAAAAATTGTAAAATATTGTATCTTTGGCTACATTTTCAAAACAAAATATAAAAAATAACCCCCTACTGCTCTAATAATCCAAAAACCACTAATTTTGTCCGATTTTGAATCGTTTTAAAAGTTTTAAATACTCCTAAAAGGAATAATCAAGACCCAGTAAGCGGTATTTGAATCGAATAAACTATAAGTTTTACACAACTTTTAGTTGAAAAATGAATTCATTTTTGAAAAGGATGAAAAAATAATTATTTTTTCAATAAATAACTAATCATAGAAATGTTTGAAAATTTTATTTTTTCAGACGGAGATGAAGATCTTATTGTGCGACGAGTGTACGGAACCGTTGGCCGAGCCAGGGGAGCACGCTCCAAAGGACGAGAATGGGGTGAAGAAAGAGGATCCACCGTATGTAACGGTTTGTAAACATGCGTATCATTGGGGATGTATCCACTATCTTTTCAACACGACTACAACCCCCTCTCGCATCATTTGCCGACATCCTATGTGCAATCGAAGTCTGACTAACTTTGACTTTGTTCAGTTAGAATGTCCAACAAGGACACAAGTGGTAAACCAACCCCCTAACAACGAGCACATCAGGCAGATGAGATCGACGATAGGTCAGCTCCAAAAAGAAATGGAAGTTCTAAAAGAACTAATCAAAAACTTACAATCGAAAAATGAGAAACAGGCAGCCGAACTGAAAGAAAAAATCGATGCAAACGCCGTGCTTTCGAGCTCATTGACCGATCTAGAGCGCCGATTCAATCTTCTAATGGAGCAAAAATTGAATCAGTACATTCAAGCTGGACCATCGACCCCCTCCTCTTCGATTACATCAGGATCGTACCCGAAAATTCCAGCTTTAATGGAATTAGGTACTTCGTACGTAGGACCGCCAGAGTACGATCTCACCGGCGAACCCCAGCGTCAGATCCGATTCGACGCCCCGGGTGTTGAACCTATGGATACGATGAGCTCGCAAATTTCGATTCCTCAAAAAATTGAGTACTCAACACCGCTGAATCAGTTGTACCCGACGCAAGAGTATTATAGAGATCGCAGTTCATCCTTACCTTCAGCGAACCGAGGAAGACGAGGAATCAACGAGCGAAGAGTATTCAGGATGCCGCGAGGTACTACGAAGCGAGGCCCGCCACCGAGAGCGCAATCTCCGCGCGAAAATGAGCCCGAAGTACCCGAGGAAAAGAAAAACCCATCCGCCGAACAGCCCCGGTACCACAAAAAATACCTGTCGCGTTTTGGCAGATCTTCCAACGAACTCGAGCCCTATTATCCAATGAACGCGTACCCGTTTTATTTCACCGCCGCGGGCAGACAAGACAAAGCTAAAAACATTCACATGGTACTTTTTATGAATCAAGCGATGATGATCGGGGACGGACATATTCATGCGATGGTACATTGCATGGTTGATGAAGAAAAATATGGCCAATATCTCGATAATACCATCTATCGGCGAGACCTCTTAGCGTCTGATCTCTTTCGATTACTCGATTCAATGATAATATTACCGAAAAAATTATTTATCTCGATCGGTAATTTTGATGTGGTCTGCAATACATCTTACGATGACTTCACCGATGAAATGACGAAGATCGCGGATCTCCTTAAAGAGAAAAAAGTGATGGAGCTGATTTTAGCACCATTAGTGCACACGCCCCAACACAATAACATCGCTTTTGACCACATCAAATTGGCACTGGAAACAGACTGGGGATTGTTAGCAGGTGCGAAGACGACGCGAGTAGACGAATTTTTCGAGCAACTGGATAAAATCCCACCGCCCAGAGATGAATTTGGTCCATATCACAACATCAAACGTTACGAAGAAATTTTGGACAAATTGGCCGAAAAATTCATCCCCCTTCCAATTTCTCTGCAAGAAAAAATCAAGAAAGGGAAAGTACTTCAGCCACCGAGTAAAGATCGACGACGCATTGAAATGCTCCGAAAGGGCCTAATTTCAAAAGACACCGAATCAAAGCCGACCATGTCAGTCCAACCAACCATCAAACAGGAAAAAATGGAAACTGACGATAAACCCTACACTCCGGATCAGTTGGCCGAATTAAAACGGATCGAAATAAGAAAGAAATTAATCGAACAGAAAACAGCTGAAAATGCCCAACTAGGCAAATCCGATGAGCACCCTGTAGGAGCTTCGACCAGCTCAGAATTGGCACCCGAAGATGCGCAAAATACGACACCGCAAATGCCAATTTTGACCCCTCGTACCGACTTAAATCCGGCCACGCTGAACATGTCATCGACCTCCGCTCAGGCTATTAACCTGCCAGAAGTGACGCTTACCGCTATTAACGGTCAACAGGTGATACCACCCCTCACCTTTGGGATGAACTGGCAAACATTATTTGACCAGCATGCGCAGAGTTGGACCCAAGAAATGGAGCACCAAACCAGCGCGACGACAAATGAGTCTGAACAGGCTCCAAAAACACCGAACGTGTCGCTCACTGAAGAGCCCATCGTCATCTCTAGTGACGAGGAGAAAAAAGAGGGCTAATGGCTCATATTTCAACGCTCTATCGACTCAAGGTAAATTGCACAGAGTTTCTTGAATTTTTTATATCGCGTAAAAAATACCCAAATATTTGAACTACTTTTTCAAAAAACTCGAATTTTGGAAGAAATACCATCCAAAAATTACCTAGGTACAAATACGATTAAAAAACAAAAAAATTCGAACTAAAGTACCAAAATTATAAAAAAAAAAAAAAAGAAAAAAACCCCAAAACATGTCGATATGAGCAAAAATGACCCTCTCAAAAAATGTAAAAATCAATCACGTTATTTTTCCTTCAATTTTGTTATTTTTTAATTTCAAATCAGCTTCGAAAGCTTTTATTTATTTATTTATTTTTTTTTCTGAGCTAAATTTCTCTGAAATAGAAAGGAAAAAGTCAAAACTTATAATTTTTCGTTTTTTAGATTTTCTGAAGTTTTGAATAATTTTATTTATTGTATAAAAAGTGATTGATTACAAAAAATTACCCTCTAAATTTTTTTTAGAAAAATCAGACTGATTTTTTAATGGAAAATGGTTTGAATTAAATTAAATAAAAACTCGAAATATTCGCGAATTTTCTACCTCTTGACTCAGTTTAAAAAGCACAATTTTGGCTTTAAAAGTGCTTAGGTAGTCTTCAAAAAATAAAAAAAAATAAAATCGTCGTAAAAAAGACCACCCAGCTGGAAGACAACATCCACCTTCCCACAACCGGTACCGTTACGCTCACGACCTTCACCAGTAACCTAGTAACCGCCAAAACCACCTAAAAAACTGTGTCAACCTAGATTCCATTTTCCATTCATCGATCCGACCATTAAAACGACCCATAGAGTAGAAAAAATGAACATCCAAAAATGTAAATAAAGTTAAGATGTAATTTATTGAATATTTATTGATAATTTTTTTTTTTTTCCATTACAAAAAACTCTACGCATTAATTTATCTATACATTTGTATAATTAGGTTATAAAATAGCACAAAATATTTTTTTTTAAAAAAAAATTTTTTTTTTTTACAAACATACAAAATTTGTACTCTAAAACTACGATACAATAATACATGTATGTAAATTTTTCTTACAAACTTAAAATAAATTCAATTTATTTTTTGAATGTTTACAATTATCTTTTTTTATTTTTTACAAACTTATATTAACGTAAAATACGTTTACAGAATCAAAAAATTCAAATTCAAAAAAATTTTTTTTTTCCAAAAATTTACAAAAATTTTAATTTTATTTTTTTTAAAATTCTTTTTTTAATTTTTTTTAATTTTGTAACAAAGATATCACATTCAGGGCACAGAAGGCCATGTTGACTCAGACCGTAGACGGATAACATTCCTTTCAAAAATCTAGCTATCTTTGTCTTCCTGTGGAACAAAAATGGCATAAGTTTACTCAAATTTTATTTTTAATTTCTATCTAAAATTATTTTCTAAAAGAAAATACAACCTGGAAAAGAAGTCCATGAGCCAAGAAAAAGGATCTGTGCATTATTAGTTAAGGAAATCTTCTTTGCCTTCTTACTGGAACAAAAAGAATTAGGTTAGAACTCTCTAATTTTAAAATTAAAATTAAAATTATCATTTTAATTATCATTTTTCCTACTTATTTTTTTTTACAACTAATTTAAACTACATAATCGTAAAAATGCTATAAAAATAAGCCAAATTTTTAGATTTACTCACCTTATTGTAAATACGAAAAATATCCCAACAGACTGGTTCAACTTTGGCTCAATCCTATTTTAAGTTTCACCCATCTTTCTCTGAACTGGTCCTAAACAAAAACAACATTTTTTATTTAATTTATTTCATAACTTTAAAATTTTTTTTTAGAAATAAAAAATGTACAGATATTTTAAATCGATCATGTGTTTAAATTAGACTGATTAATCCTAAGAAACAAAAATGCTCTTAAATTTTACATTATTTAATAAAAATGTAAATATGTTTTTGTACTTATCTTTAGTTTTTGATAAACAAAGTAATTCTCTTGCCATCGTCGTTGACCAAAATACACCTGTAAAGAAGAAGAAAAAAACTTGAAATTAACTATGAGGAATAAGACTGACTAGAAATTAATTTATTCTTAATTAACTATAAAACAACGTTAAACAAATAAAAAAGAAGAAAAACAACGTTGCTTAGAATTAAGTTTGTTTAGGTACATTCCTACTTATTTTTATAATTTTTCTTAAAAAGTTATTTTCCTTTTAAACTTTTTTAAATTTTTTCAAAAATTTTTTTTTTTAATTTGTTTTATGTTTCATCGAATAGTGGTGGTAAGTAGTTTCGCTTTCAACCGAACTCCGTGTACAACAGAAAGGTAGCGCAATTTTTTCCAAAAACTTAGCACTCTATCAGAAAATCCAAATGCCAAAATTTTAATTTTTTTTGAAAAATGAACACTTTTTCAAATAGAAAAACAATTCATTTTTCCTCAACCTTTTTTTTTTCATTTTTCAAACTTCCCTAAAAAACAATTCTTTTTTGGATTTTGAAGAAATGACAATTTTTCTAATAGAAAAATAACTCACTTTCTTCAAAGTTTTTTCGAATTTTTTAATTTTTTTTTTCTTTTTTTCTTATCAATGATCAGTTTTGAACATTTCAAAGTGCATCAATAATTACATCAAAACTTGATAAAATTACCTTTTTCTTTTTTTTTAGAATTTTTTTTAATTTTTTGAACTTTTTCTTTTTTCAATTTTTTTTAAACTATAAAAACTCTACTCAAATTATTCAATGAATGACTTTCCAATAGAAAATCATCCATTTTTCAAAATTTTTAGTAAAAACAATAGCTATACTCAAGCCAACCTTACCAGCAATTTTTTCTTCAAAAATTCTTGGTCAGACTATCCAAAGACAACAAAGCCAAACAACCACGAACTTCTTGAGCTTTTTTCATCTTCTCCTGAAATCATAAAATTGAGGAAGGGTACCTTTTAGATTAACCCTTCCCCTCAAAAATTAAATCGTACTTAAATACTTACCATTTCGGCCATGACCCTGCTGCGGAGTGACCAGATCAAAGGTAGCTTCTGGATTGATTTATTGATATCTTGACTTCGGTCAAATATTGATGGTCAATTGTAGTTACTCTTTATCAGTAAGAGTCAACTCACCAGCACACTCAAAATCCACCTCACTTTTGGAATTATAATAAAAACCAAAGAGTTTCAAAATTTATTTTGGGATTACTATTCCCCGCATCACTCAAGCAAAGTACGGGGGGCAATAGGGTCACATCCAGTGAAGCACAATGTCACCTTTTTTCAAAATTTCCGTGCTTTCCTCTACATTTCCTCAGGGGATACTTTAGAAGTAAACCCACGTTAGGGGCAAATGTAAGGGGACAATATGCCTTCACTGGCTAGACAGGGATATTCATCGTATCTCTCTCAGTGGGATTATAAATCTTTCATCTAAAGGAAGTACTGGAGAATCCAATCAATAGTTCGATTCTACAGTACTTTACGTAGATGAAAGCATATACTCGATGCACTTAGGTAAGGTGTTAAGTACGTGGGAACCACCCAAGAGGTGTTTTCACATCGTTCCATTAAGGGCAGATGTGAAAAGCTCACAAGTTCGTAAAGCTCAATTCCTTCTCGACTCGAGGCTAGAAGCCAAGTTGAGATGGAATTGATCTTCACTTGTCGATTCGCGCTTCGTCTGGTAGGTCTGACCGCGGAAAAGTAATAAGGCCACTCACTCCTACGTAAGAGTTGTGCTTGAGTCCCAAGTCCTCTGCCTTAACGTTCGTGTTTAAGGGAGAGTATTCGCGTTTAAACTTAAGTCCTAAATTCGCTACCCAACGCGGGCAATTTGATAGTTACACGTAGGTGGGTAAAAGCGATCCTACTTACGCCACTATTTGGTGGAATATATATTGGTTATACGCGTAGAGTTTTATATGTTTTAGACTTAAGTTTCGTGTTGTAATTTTATTCCAAAATTATAATACACTTTTCGTGTTTATCGTGTGTTCTTATTTCGCGTGCGGTTCGAATTAATACAAGGTAAACTCGACTAAATCTGTTTAAATTTATACATATTGGTGTTGTAAAAGCTGAGCTAGCAGCGGGTAAGTACTATTTTAAAAGGTGATATATTACATCTCTTAGGGAGTTAGATTCATCCTGACCTACTAGGGAAATATTCTTATCCTCCTATCATTGGCAACGCCTCTATTTATCTATTTAACAATAGTGGGCATAAATATAGACCCCCTCAGCTAAAAGAATCAATTGTTTTCGACACACAACAATTTCAAATTTTCAAAACTCCGAGTTCTAGACGAGGGGGTGGGGGGGGCTCAAACGTTGACCAATTTGAAAATTTTCCCGCGTCATACTGAGGTCATTTCGCCGTGATTTTTTGCTGGGCTCCATCAAAACTCGAAAAAAGTTGAAAAACGACTCGCCCTAATGTTAACATACTGACCTTTATCATTTCAATTTTTTGTTTTTCACATTTTCCGACTCCTTTTGAACGTCTGTATTTGTAGGTAAAAAAAATGAAAATCAATCATTTAAAAATTACTTTTGGCCGTGATCTTTTAAAAAAAGTACTTACAAGGGAGGTGCCTCAGGTGACATGCACAGATTTCAATGATTCTTGCACCATTGGATAGAGGACATCGAACATGGTCTACCACGAAATTTTCAGCCTTCCAGAGCGATTTTTCAATTTTCACGTGGCAATTTTGAAAAATTGGCCAAAAATAGTCGGCGGAGGTCGCATACCGAAACCTCTCATATTATTTGGGCATTTCAATACATATGATGAGACTAGCCCACGGTGAAATTTTCAGCTACTGAAGTTGATATTTCAGCCTTCCATTATTTTGGAATTTCAGTACATATGATGGGACTAGCCTATGATGAAATTTTCAGCTGCTGAAGTTGATATTTTAGCATTCCAGGGCGATTTTTCGATTTTTTCAAAATTGCAATGTGAAAATCGAAAAATTGCCCTGGAAGGCTGAAATATCAACTTCAGCAGCTGAAAATTTGCGGTTAGACTATATGTTCGATGTCCTCTATCCAATGATGCAAAAATCGTTGAAATCGGTGAATGTCACCTGGGACACCTCCCTTGTTAGTTGCCAGATTTTTGCAAATATCGCTGATCAATGGTCTACAACATATTAAGAGTTCAGCCTCTTTGGGGGTTGAATTTTCTCATGGAAGAGGATGAGTGTTTCTAGCTCACATTTCCGCTAGGGTACCTTCTACGAAAAAATTGGCCATGTTTGAAAATGTTCCTGGCGAAATTTAAAAAAGAAATTTAATTCACAGATTATTTGAAAAAAAGGGAAAATTTTTATTTTTGCAGAAATTCTCAGAACTTTGATTTTTATTCATAAGCTAGCTACTATGCATCTAAGTTTTTGGTCATACTTATTACCGCAAGAATGCATCCCACGAAAAAATTGTTTTTTTGTTTCAAAAAATCTATTATTATTTCCTAACCGACAGTTTTTTCAAATAAATTCATATTCACTGATTGAAGTGAGATGGCATGGTTTGGATACTCTTGAGAATTGAAAAAAAACACATTTGACCCAAATTTTGTTTTTAGGTATGGCTTTTTTGCAAACTACAATTTGACAAATTATTGCAATTTTTCGCTTAGCGTATCATGCCTAAATGGTCAATTTTCCAATGAAATGATTTCAAAATTCTACAAAACGGAGGATAAAGTTCACAATTTTTGTTTCAGTCTATTGCTCAATACCCCGTTACCTCAATGTGCTACGAAGGGCGATTCGCATCGATTTAAAATTGCAGTTGAGAAAGACCCATCGTGGAATGAAATTCACCTCGATCGTGATGAATTTCACGATCACGACCGCCTGAAGGCTCCGTTCCACACATATATGACCTTGCCAAAGGGTTCATTGGCGTTAAGATAGGTATGTCTATCTATATCAACGCTAATACCTTTACCATGCGGCGACAGTCTCGAGTTTTGCATCATAAACTCCAAGACTATACACACACATGAGCGTGTATCGTTTCAGTTCAGCAAGTATTTATAAGTAAAGGTATACCTCTACATAATAAGACAATTTACTCGTCAAAATCAACACTATTATAATAATCGGCCCTCATCAACCACACCTTTTTTAATCTCTTTATTCTTATCAACACGAATCCACACGATAATCACCCATTAACAAATAATTTCACAAATTGCATTTATATACCAGTGGATATCTATTCTGGTCGAAGGTAGGTCCAAAACTAAGTCTCAACAGCAGCAATATAATTTAGCAGGCGAATCGCATTAATCAACTGCACAAAGTCAAGTTCAACTCATCATCAACTACCCATCGAACAATTCAAACCTGGAATTAAACTGCCAAAATTAGTTCACCGATTCAGGTACGAAACGACCTAACGTATAGATAACCAAACGGTAGCATTTTGTTGGACATGAAACCAGTTCTCATATATAGCTAGGTATTTTTTTTAGCGTATAAATCGACGCTGCGCTTAATACTTAATAATTATCAGTAAAATTTCAAGCGAACCGACGACTGTTGTGGTCATTTTCTGGTCGGCGATCGCGATCGCGTTTCATTCATTACATACTAGGCTAATGGACTAAACGGACATGCTGGACATGACCGCCAGGGTAATAAATACAAATAAAATCCGCGTCTTATACCTTATAGTACCTACTCTTGGCCAGTAAATATAAGTATGAGAGACCAGCAGTGTAAGAAATAAAACGTGTAAGTGAAAAATATGTCAATGGCAATGACACAGTAGTTAACAATGTCATCGTCCGTAAATTCTTCCGGTGTCGACGCAAGATGAGTATAGTAAATCCTCTTCGTAATACATTAAAAAACTGGACATGGCACTGCGGAACAT
The DNA here is from genome assembly GCF_950023065.1 of Planococcus citri. Lineage (NCBI taxonomy): Eukaryota > Metazoa > Arthropoda > Insecta > Hemiptera > Pseudococcidae > Planococcus > Planococcus citri. The sequence continues at coordinate 47,573,396 of NC_088678.1, forward strand.
TATGCGTCCTGTTCGCACAAAGATACCTACATTTTGCAACTCGAGCTCATCCACAGATGGTGAAATTATCAACTACAAAGATCGATTGATGGAACTTGAACGTCGTAAAAAAAATTAAAAAAAGGCTCATCATGCTCAAAAAGAATACTCGGCCAAGATACACCATCGCACTTCGCAGGTTGGCGGGATGACTCGGTAATATAAATTTGTACAATCTCCGTGATGTAATTCGAGTCGTCGTAAAAACACGTATAAATATACTTTTTAATTATCCATTCATCTTGGCGAGAAGAATATGTAATAAAAGTCGAACGATAAAATCATCTATAACGCTCGTAAGTCGTATTCTAAAAGCTGAGTAATTCAACGACGAAAAATTTCATGCTTCGAACTCGGTCATTCGTCGCATAAGTACACGCAACCAGTTACATGGACAAACGATGGTCGCGTCAATTTAATTTGCAGAGCAGAAGAGGACGATGGCGATGGCGATGGCGTTGCTGGAAGATCATAAAAATAGCTACCTGGTAACCTTGCTCGGTAAATCCAAAGTGTAGGTATAATTTTAACGCGACATGAAAGAAAATTTTTCTCAAGTTTATTAACATGTCACACAAATGGGCGCACGAAGGATGGTCCGCCGAATTACCTAATTCTCTACATTACCTACCTACGCGTGTAAATTCACCAGAGCACAACCGACTCTGGGAATGTGCGTCACATGCCAAAGTCTCAGTCTCGAACAGAAACATAGAGACAGAGAGAGAGAGGGGGGGAAAGAAAGATTAAATTCAACACGCGAGAGTATTTTCTCAATAAGTAAGTAGCATATGTTTAATAAAAGTTCATCGTTAATCGATTCAACACTGTCCTCAATACAGATAGATTCAGGACATCAAGGAGTCGCCTGTAAATCTAAACAATACTACGTGAGTAAAAATTATAACACCGACGTACCTATATGGTTTTTATCCATCCACGTTGACATTTCTTTTAGCGACAATTGCGACCGATTAACATTTTTATTAATTGATGAACTTGATAGATTGACCGGCGACCATGACGTCGCGTCGTCGTCTTAGTGGTAGCTCTCATGCAGTACGTATAGATACAAATACTTTACCTACCTACACTTTTAATACTTTTCTACATGTGTGTACGATTATTGTACGAGATGTCGCATCGAAGCGAAAGCGTCGAAAGTCTCTTTTCAATACATTAATCCCAGTTCACGGTTATCCCTCGTGCTCTCGCTACTCTCGAGGCAATTTTTTAAGCGCCGCTTATTCCATTATATATTTGAGGTCATTTTTTACCTACGTTCTTTGTCATCTGAGGTATGACATTCCAAATCTGGATATGTGCTCTTTGTCAGCATTGTTCGTAAATATACGAAATACTATTTCTACCAGAGAGACCTATACAAACAACAGACAGCAATTGGAGAGTTCCTCGCTGCACAGTTGAATTTGCAAATTCTGTGCGTATCAACTCGACTAATTTCGTAAAAACAGGACAGCTCAGTTGCCTAATAGTTTTCTAATTTACTCGTAATTTGACAGAAATACAACAGAAGCTCGATCATTTTTTGAGGAATAAAAAAAATTACTGTAGAAATTCACATTTTGCCAAAAATGCAACGCAGTCAAAATCAATAATCAAAATCAGCAAAAATCAAAGTTGAACTTTTTTACTCTAAAAGGCCAATTTTTCAGCAACAATACGAAAGTTGAAGGCTATCGTTCAACCATTTTTTTGACCCCCTCATCAACTGTATTCTCAAAATGGGACCTCAACGGCCCTGATGGTAGAAATTTCAGGTAAGTCACTTTTCAAACTTTTGTGTTACGGCGTTTTGAAGTACCTATCAGAATGCTCCAATTTAGTAATGAATTTGAATTTCATCAAAGTAATGATTGGAAATGCATCACACAACATCCCACAAACACAACTTGAGGCATAGTAGAAAAAAATGAAGAGATACGCCAGTCACGAGTTGAAAAGTCACTCTTTTAGTGAAAAAAACAAACAAAGAATCGAAAAATTAGTGTTTCGCAACAACTTGAATTCGATGAAAATCGATTATTATATGATGACATAATGAAAAATGTTTGCATTCTAAATAGTTAACGATGTTGAAATTTTTTTCCTGTCGCCTCACATTTGGTCTCGACTCATTTCTCTCCCCTCCTCTTTTTTTTAAAGGCCATTTTAACCATAAAAAATCGATTTTTTTCAAAATCTAAATGGACTACATTTTTCTACTCCTCAGTGTGAATTTAATTCAACCCTAAACTCATTTTTTAAAAAAAATGACATACCTACCTGGTTCTTTCCATGGACCCTTCAAATATGGGAAAATTTTAGAAAATTTGAATTAACGTGTGGCGATCGTTTGTAAGGTTTGTGCCCCATTCTCGTCATTAAACGACATTTCTTTTGATTTTTGCAACATTTGGCTTGAATTAAGAGATGATTATCAAAAAATTACATTTCAAGTAATTTTTGTTAAGTTCGCCTCAATTTTACTAAACATTATAGATAATTTTCAGTCATTTGCATGCCAAATTTGCAATTTCATCTGCGATACTTCATGAAATCTTTGCCAACTTTTATTTCACTCAATCTCAGATATTTGATTAATTTTATTGGAACCTAATGTTTCCTAATCTATGCATATAAAACTTTCATAAAATTGTTCTCAAATTCCCAAATTATTTCATCAATTTTTGACATTTTTTATCGTTTTTACATCATTTTGAGAAGTCAGATCGTTGTTCCATAGAATTTTTGATAAAACTGCCATTTCATCAATTTTTTGGCACTTTCATAAATTTTTAAAACGTCTTTGCACTTTTTATGGAATACTTGCATTTTTTGCGTTTCATCCAATTTTGGTGATAAGGATCAATTTTTCATCAATTTCTGCAACTTGTTTGATTGTGAGCAGTTCTGAGATATTTTACTTCAAGTTTCAGGAAATATTTCATCTTTCTATCATTTTCAAAGTACATACAATTTTCATGATATTCTACACAATTTGTAAGCAATTTTTGCCAAGTTTACTCAATTGTGGTTATTTTTTTTATGATATTTTCTGCAATAATTTTAACAAATTTTCATTCAATTTTGAGAGTATACCTAATCAATTTTTAGTGATATAGGCAACGTTTTGCAAGATTTTACTCAAATAGTGTCAATGAAGTTCTACCAATTTTTGATTATTCTTACAGGATATGCATTTTCATAGAAATTTTAGTAAATTTCAACAGTTTTTATGACATTTAAACAAATTACTGGGAAATCAATTTAACACTGTATTTTCATAACATTTTCTGCATTGTTGACAAATTCTCATTCAATTTTGAGAATAACTTTCTTAACATTTCTTCAAATTTTCACCCAAATTTCGAAACACCTGATCGTTTTGAATATGTACATATATGTATTCGGTATTGCATTCACTTTTTGATAGGGATCTGAACTGCCTTTTTTGGAAAAATTTCGTTAGAATTTGCAAATTATCGCCGAATTAACGAAACGCATGTAATCATTTATAACTAGGTAGGTATCTATCCACTGTAGGTAATTTAATTAGTCGTATCTTGCGATAGTATCTGTATAGGAATTTTATTACGACGATCATTTGCTGTATCCAATGTATCCATGTACAAAGGCCATGCATAATATACGATAACGGTGTTTGCTCCATTTTCACAATGCTGTCTCGTCATTGTACATGTACTATTACTACACGCGGAATGCGAGCTCAGCCAAGAGATGCATTCAGCACGCAAGTACGTATATTATGCGCATCAATCAGCCGAAGTCGTTGATTTTCGCCTCACTGTGTATTAGTAAATTCGTGATACCGAGTTGATCTTTTTTTTCTTCTTCTTACAATTAAACGTGATGATGCGCGGCGTTTCGGTATGGATCGTGACCACTCGAAGAGAAACTTTTCAAAGCTCCTCGTAAGTATTGAAAAAGAATACTAGAAGAGAGCTTCCGTTTTCACGAGCATTGACCGAAGGGATGGAGAGTGTAGCAGGTGGGAGGATGATGGATGGCGATGGCGTTAATTAATCGGCTTACAAATTGAGAAAAGAAATCACCATAATGCGAGGTGTCCGATACGTATATGTACTCTCGCATTGATAACTAAACAAAAAATTTAAATACGGAGTGAATTAATTGTAAAAGATTGAAGTTCTTGTTGCGTTGATAAGGCATATATGTATACTCGGATATTATACTGGTTGCACAATCTCTTCCTCATCGAAGTCCATTGTTTTTATGGCATTACGAAAGCTTTAGGATTTGTTAATTAAATCTCGGATGTAGATTTTTTTTCACTCTACTCTTTGTTCCGTATGATGTATTTATAGGTCATGCGAAAAAGTTGGGTTTGGTATTTTTTTTTTTAGTACTTTTTTTTTAATTGTAAGGATTAAAGTACTCGTTTACATAAAAATTGCATCATCTTAAGGTTGTCATGAGTAGGCCATCGAATTGATTGCAACCTCTGTGATGATAGAAGATAGATTACAGGGGGGTCCTCGCGTTGATTGTTGTTGGCTGGTAATTGAAGGGTTTTAAAGTCGCGGTTGCGGTATTATAGGTACGAATACGGCTACGCAAATTGATGCAATTTTATGAAAATTTACCTAGATGTTGTTTTCTTGCTGGAGGTTTCGTGTGCATGAATAAAGTAGAACAGGCGATGGTGTCACGATACTTGGTTCTCATAAGCGAATGATCATCTGATTTGTCAAAAGAATGAGTTGAAGGTCTCCTAATTAAATGTTTGCCATAAGTTGCAAAGAAGTGAGAAATGAAACGAACGATTAATTTCTGATTTTGAAGATGGGGGTTTTAAAATGCACTTGGAGTGTCGCTGATTGTGAGCTGTAGATTGAAAAAATTTCGAAATCAGCATTTCTCGCATTCCATAATTTTTCGATGTGAGTTGATCGGTGTACTTTATGGATAAAAAAAAATTTTCAGCATTTGGATACCTATTTTGACCAATGATGATATTCGAGAGCCGGTATGGATGTTTAATGAGGTCAAATTAGCAACAATCAATTTACCATTTCACTTTTGATTTTTTGTAAATCAAAATTTAAAGCCCTAATGGGTTTCTCAAGGCTCAAAGGTGTTGAGATTCCACCAACAGAAAATTAATTCGTCGAAAAGATTGTAAAGACTGATCTTCACTTTGGAGTTTTTCCAATTTTCAAATGATTCTTTCAACTTTTGTTGAGTATAATTATGACAACTTCAGCTTTCATCACGAGAGTTCGGCTGAAATTGCATAAAAACGATGATAAGACTGAATTACTGGTTTTTACGCCGGAGAACCTTATTTCTGGCCACATTTGCATTAAAATCAAGTTCAGAAGCTCAATTTTGACATAAATGCGGACAATGATTTTTTCAGGAGGAGGGAGGGGTTTCAAAACCGTAGGCAAATGTTGAAAATTACAATTTTTCTTCAGAACACGTTGATAGTCAGAATATACTAAACTTAGAAAGAAGATTACCAGAGCTTCATGCTGTTCAGTCTCTTATTTAAAAATTTAGGCTTCAAAAAATAAATTTTCTCTTACACTCATGTCAAAAGAGGTCATAAAACGCACAATTTTTTGGATTCTGAGTACGTTTTTTAAAAATTTTGTCACCGTTTTCAGTTCAAGTGAAATTGCACTTTCATCATTGCTCAATTGTTTTCTGCATTTAGTTTGCAGTTTCATGAATTTTCAATTCAACCAATATAGAAAAACACTTGACATCGAACTCAAATTTCTCACAAAGGAGGATACGACATGTGCGAAATTTGATTTTTGGTGAATTTTTGAAAATCAAATCTGGGTGAAGAATAAAGGAAAATCATAATTTCGCCATAATAACCTAAAAAGCTAAAAATTGGAGTATACTTGGATTTCGACCCCCCCCCCTATTCCAGCTTTTCAACTTCCTTGGGTAAAATTTTCAGAAAATGTCAACTTTCAGGAAAACTGATGAAAGTTCCAGAAGTGCTCAAAACTGTTCAAAATCATTTTCAATTGATTCGACGAGGGTGGGGAAGGGTGTAAAAATTAGGGTAAGTATTATACGCCAAATTTCATCTTTCTAGGTTAATTTGGTAAAATTTTGGGTTTCCCTGTTTTTGGCGTAAATTTGATTCACCAAAAGTGAAAAAGCCCTTGGCATCTGAAATTTTAGCTGGTGATGTATTTTTTAATGCTTTCTCGATTTAGCTTTGTTCGATGCAAAGTTTTTTTGCTCGTTGAGATATCTTTCTAGTTGGAAATTTTTTTAAACCGATATCATCGCTTCATTTTCTGCATTTTGAGAGCAATGTCCTCACTGCTGCGGACTAATAATGGTAACTGTGACCCTGGCTACAAACCAGTCAGTGGACACAAAATTACTATTAACAGTTCACATCGTCATATGCAATGCAGTCGTTGCATCATTAATTTAAAAAAATTATCATAGATATTAATAATAATTTCATTCTCGATGTCAGTACACATCCATCTTTGCTTATTAAAATGACTCCGCGTTCTTATACCGTTGCTCTATTGATAAATAAACAATTATTACTGTAAGGTTTTTACACCTCATCCCACAAAAACAACTCCAACTCGAGTAGGAGTCTACAACTCCACGCAAACACAATACCAATAGTGTAATACTGAGGAGACAACTGAAACATCAAGTAGATCGCATTACGCCCCAGCCAATCAGCCAAATACGTGAGGGCCAAGTAGCACAAATAGCTAAGGTACATCGCGGTGACAATTAGGTGTGAAAAAATTGTATCGTGTGGTATACCGCCTTACATCGCGTAGGTTTCAAAATAATATGCAGGCACTTCGGTGGTAAAAATTGGCATCTTTGAAAAAAAAAATATCGCTATTAACAATGGCATAATATTAAAATAAAGAGCCGCATGCATAACGGATCGTTGTGCACGGCACGGGCAAGCTACATGAAAGCAAACGCGTGGGATACGCTACCGAGGCTGCCATGTAAATAAGTCACGAAAAAGAAAGTGAACTGTATGAAGAAGGAAAAAAAGAACAAAATAAAGAAGTCCGAGTCCGATGACTTAGCCATGGTTAGCACACTGTGAGCTCACAACCAACGTATACCTAGATGCATCATTTTAACCTCTTCACTTACCATATTCCATAGCTGGTAAGGCACCGAGTAAAATAGCTCTAAAAATGCGCCAGTTTATCTGATCAAACGTGCGAGATACTTATATTTTAATTGTAGCGTTCCAACACGAGCGTTTAAATTATCGAAATGTGTTTTACTTCCTCGTCATTGTCTCAGCTAGGTATTTCTACAGTTCCAGTTCCGCAAATGATCGATACATCATGCTGAGACTATTTTCAAAATACCTACTCACACATTCTGGCACATTCGAATCAATCAGAGCTCCAGTAACCGGTACTATTTCAATGCCATTTCTAACTCGAAATCGTTTTTTTTTTCATCTTCTGGCCCTTGCAAGTCACCAATATTGACAAAACCATCCAATGTACATATAAATCTTTCTCAAACTCACGAGTATACTGTACAGCTATGACTCAACTAATACGTCTGTGTGTAATGACATTTAAGAAAAAACTCTATTTACTCCGAAGAGTACCTATTTATCATCAACCACGTTTTCCAATCTCTTCATGGCACATGCGAGTTCGATTAAATCGTTCTATACTACAGCAAGACACCATAAGCTTAAGCACCACCCTGACCTATTTCGAAAACAAATCCAAAACCAATACGTTACCATTACGACCTAGTAAAGTGCAGCCAAGTGCTGCTGTAAGAACATCTCTTCCCCCGCAAATATACACACCCACCTCTGCCCCAATCAATCAAATTTTATCACATTCAACCATCTACTCGACAATCAAAATTACACAATGTAAAATTTTCAGCTCGCTTCTCGCCGATGTAATTTTTTTTCACAATCAAAACAAAACTTCTTGGTTCTAGCATCGAAATTCCGCCTACGACATTCGCGCCAAATATAGGTAAAGTTTTTTCTCTCATTTCTTCTACTCTGTATCCTGTATCGTAAAAACGCGACAAAATGCAAAACAACGTGACGTAATTTGACCTAAACTATCGGGGGTACGAAAGAAAAAAAAACTGAAACCGGTTCTATTCTCTATGCTTTACAAAGATGGTAAAAACCTGGTTTTCTTAATGCATAACTAGACTATTCCAATTGGTTTCTTCAACTCTTTTATATGGTAGAGGAGATAACGGTTTCAGTGTAATTCTTCCGAAAAAAAAGCACGCCACATACTCTTCAAACGCGTTTTAATATTTGGCAACTTTTTTTCCTTAAGTATAATTATTACGGATTATTCGAAAGATGAAAAAAAGGCTAATAAAATAAGTCGACGAGAGCGAATTGTTGAAACGTGAAAACATTTCAAAGCCAAAATTATAAATTACTCTTTACATTTGCCGCCATCACACACGATGGACCAGGTACTAGTAGGTACACGCACCGAAAAAATTTAATAATGTGTATATAAATGCGTATTTAAACTACAAGGAAAGCAAACGAAGGGAGAGGGGGAAGCTCGTCGGACGCCGACAATAATCTGGTTCATCTTAAACACGAATACATATTTATGCGATACCAGAAAACCAGTATTTCACCCATTTTAGCATTTTTTATGTAAACCTAATTCGTGCGTATAAACGACCATTAGAGTACCGAGCACAACTGTGCTCAAATTACGGAAATCTTATACCTACCTATCGCGAAAATATTAAAAGCATTTACCTATTGCGTAATTGGCGAACAGAGAGCATTTCGTACCAACAATATGTTACTTCAACTATAACCCCGTTAATTTCGTAAAAAAAATATTCCTATCAAGTATTTATTAATCTTATATGTGTTAGGATTACAAATATGTAGCTCACGCAGTTGTATAATAGGATATACTCGTACATTATGTACAGAAGTAGGTAAATATGCAACTATGCAAAGCAAAGTTGCAGATGCATGGAATGTGTAATGTAAATTGTAAAGTATCGTTTGCTTGATCCTAAATCATATAGGTATTGGATTATTGATAGACGACTGAGTAGGAAATTCCTAATCGTGAAGTACCAAATTGAATGAGCGAATTAGGATTCAGAATTTCAGATTGCTGAGATGAGATCGAATATTTGGAAACCATGAATACTCAGATGTCGGAATCCTGGGTTCAATAAAATGAGACAAATCATACAGACGTTACAGAAGAGAACTCTATAGAAGATGAATCAACAATCCGTGGAAATCGAAAAATTCTAGAAAAATCCAACAATATCATTTTCCCGATCACTTTGACCGCTAAAGTTTATTAATCTTCATTTTGAGGAGGACAATCATCCGGCTCTTCAAGTTCTTCGGGCGAATCTTGCCTATCTTGTTCAGGTTCGTCTTCTTGAATCGGTTCTCTTCTAGCCCTCTTGACTGCAAACCGAGGCCCAGTCTGTGGTTGATTCCTTTCCCTCTGCCTTTGTTGTCGTTCTTCTTCTCTTCTAGCTTCTTCCTCTTCAAGTTGCCGGTACATTCTCGCTGCACGTAGAGATTGTATTCGTCGTCTTTCTTCTTCTTCTCGTTCTATTTGCAGCCAGCGTTGTCTCGATAATTCTGCATCTCGTTGTTGTTCATCTCGAATATCTTGGTCAATTTCTGCTCCTAACCTGTCAGTTTCATCAGGTGGTGGCGGTGGCTCATTCGTTTGTATGGTAGGTGGATCGCACGGTGAACGACGAGGACCACTCGGATCTACCAATTCAGACATGCTGACATTGCTGACGCTTTTCTTTTTGGCGGGTTGTTTTTTATTTTCCATTTTTATAGTTTTTTTTTGCAGCGAAAGGTACCTGCTTATTGGATCCAAGACTAAACCATTATTGTTGATGAAGACCATCTTTTCAAAGCTAGTAATATGTAGGTACATATACTTGGAGTAGAAAAAACTTGCATGGCAATGGCAAAAAATGAACATATGAAATCTTTTCTTGAAAATTCTCCGCAAAAGAACCAGTTTCTTGTCTCTAAACTTGGAGTGAAAATCAAAAAAATCTCTAGTTGATGAGTCACAAAAATGCCTGCTTTCTGGATTTTTTTCAAATTTTTAAAACCACATCACAGCCATGAAATTTATCAGGTCAACTTTACACCTTTTGAATTTTTGGTGAATATTTTTAAAACTAATTTCAACTACCTTCAAAACACCGTAAACAGACGCCTGGAAGAAGTTCAACCGGTGAATTTCCAGAAATTTCACAAGAGAAGATGGACTGAACAATCATTCTGACATTAGAAAAAAACAGAATTAAATTTTAGTGATCACTCATTTTGAAAAACTGAGGGTTTTCCTATAATTCTCCCCAAAAAATAATGTTAATTTCTAAAGCCAAATTTACCTACAGATGCAGATGGAAACAAAAATTTAATTGATAGAAATTTACTGTAAAATTTTATCAGCTGAAAATTCTGTCAATCAGCAAAAATTTGATACTTCCAAACACAACATATTTCATTCCCTTTTTCCAACAACTTCCACAGCTCATAAGGAACAATTTTTACATCACAACAAAATTGGGATACAGAGTAGAATAACGCCGGAGTTCTTGATTTTGATTTTTCATTTTGGAATTCAGGGAAATTTAGTTGAAGTATAAAAACTGAGGCTGTTTCTATGCAGTATTGCACGGAAAATATCAACTTGAATTTTCGATCTTATTAATAATTTCTTTTTGGAATTTGATTTTTTTCAAATTTAGTGATTTCTCAATCCTTACATTGAAAATTGAAATGAGAAGCTTACATTATTGCAATTCCGCCATCAAATTCCAAAAAAATATTTCGATCCACTAATTTTTAAAATTTTTGCGCTTTTCCTCCAATTCTTCAAAATTTTATTTTATCCGAAGAAGAATTTTTCAAAATATAAAAACATAAAAAATTTTCAAAAAATTTAAGCTTTGTCAACTTTTTGAAAAAAATAAAAATTCCAAATATTAATTGATCAAAATACTTAGAAAACTCTGGCGTTATTATCTACACCTTAAGTATTTTATTCCCATTTTAATCAATTGAATTTTTGTTTCCATCTACAATCTACAATTACATGTGTAAATTTGACTTCGGAAATCAACATATTTTGGAGAAAATTGAGGAAAATCTTCAATTTTCAAAATCAATGGTGACTCAAATTCATTTTTTTTTCAAATACCACTATTTTTTTAATCTGTCCCCTTTTTTCAACTTTCCAACAAGTTCGAAATGTTTTCTCCAAGCAATGACAGAATTTGACTAAAAACAGATGTTTTCCAGTTCCTTACTCCCTTGAAACCCATAAGGTCTCGGTTGATCTTTACTTCCTACACGTATAAAACGAAAATCCTGCCGCAGTGAAAGTGCCAAAGATCAAACAGTACTCGATATCAATCAAAAGGTTTCCGTTGTTGCGATTACCAAAACTCTGCACGTATAGAAATTGGTGAATCTCCGCAACCTCTAGTACTTGGAACGGTATCACCTCTGTTGGGTCTTGCTGATATCGTATGCATTCTGCACGATCATGCCGCCTGAACGGCAATTGTTCCACGCACACCAGGCGCAGGCGGGAATCACCTTTGTGAAAATTAAGATTTAATCGAACCTGTTTCGTCATTAATACGCGAGGTAAAAACTTAAAGAAAAAAAAAGATTTCTCTTTTGCAATTTATAATCGCTCCGCAACGATACCATTTACATGGCAATTAATTAGGTAGGTATTTCGATAATGGCGTTTAATTCACCCAGACGTTCGTCGCGTACGTGGTTGCACACGTACGTACGTAGGTAAGCAGAGGAGCATAATTCGCGCGTAATCTCAGGAAATTACCAGTGTAAAGACTTCGCCTCGTAACGGATTAACCAATGTAGCATGTCAGCATGGCGTTTTGTGTATACGACAGCCGAAAACAATAATGCGTAATGCGTCAATATTTAAATCACCAGTCGCAACGAAACCGTATCAAACCAGTTCATTAGTATTGGTGCAAATTTTTACACCTTTAGGGAGGCATTTCCATCCGGTGGAAGTTTTGGCGCGATGTGCGAGTATTACCTCTGTGATGAAAAGTGCAACGAACCGTAATCACCTTTTTTTACCATTCTTTTTTCAACCGTAATCATCCATCAACTAGATCCGTTTCGCGTATACGGTATCTAACGATCAGCTATATAGGTAGTCTAATAATTCGTCACATGTACGCACTTACAGTTGGAAAAAATAATTAAAAAATCGACGTAGCAATCGAATTCGCACTCATCACTCGTACATTAACAAAGGATAGATGGTAAAATCACATACGCACGTGCGCCACAACATAACAACACCGCTGGCCAGTAAAAATTCATCAAACTTGAAGCAACAGATACGAAAATATTTCGTTGATTAATATTATTACTGTACACGTTGGACATTGGACAACCTATAGAAAAAGAGAAAAATCATCTACGAACGTGAGTTCAGCTGACAAATAATTCGTAATAAGGTTGAAACCGTGACTGGCTGTTGAATATTTCTCATAAACGTGGGTATTTACGCTGAGAAAAGATACCGAGTACGTATTATTTTTTGACAAAAATATGGCTTCGAGTTTCCGGAAAATGTGAATAGCACATACGAATATGTTTGGCATCGAGGACGAGATCGAATTACTCCAAGAAAGTAGGTACATATGAAAAATACAAATCTTCAGAAGCAGGGTAGTGTGGTACTCAAATTTGAGTTTTGCCTGAAATTTTCCAATAATGATATGAGAAACGTACTGTGATGATTCTTTGTTTCCAGTAGAATGAATGATTCAATAGTACTGTCTCGGAAATTTAAGAATCAAGATATTCGTATATGGATGGATAATGTCTCAGACAACTGTGATATCACCAAAATCAAGCAACCGGTTTTGATTGCCAAATTTCTTCGAGAAACAGTTCCAGTCTCGTACTACACCATTAATTTATTACATTTCATTTCACATACGAGTGTCTTGGGTCTTCATACTATGATATTCATGCCACACTGCAGGGAAACAGGGTTTCTCTACAGTTTGTAAAGAAAAAAAACATGGGTAGGTAGAGGTACTCACACCCATTCACCAATTTAATCGTTCTTTGGATTTTTACATGTAGGTAGGTATTGGAGCTCAATTCACAAAGTGAGTCTGTCTCATTGCTTATTCTCCATTTTTTTTTTTTTTTTGTTGCTAGGTAGGTACAAAGCTATAAACTACAGAATTTCAACCAAAACGTGAAAAAATGACCAATGAAAGACTAAAACGACTCTCATCTTTAACACAAATATAACACATACGAGTACAATCCATTTGGATACAGAACAAAAGAGCTCATAGTTTCATTGGGACTTGATCCACTCAACGTACCTCAGATTGAAAGCTATTATAAACAGTATCTCAATTCATTGTTCCAACTAAAACTACTTCCTACAGTACAAGCAGAAGAGAAGAGGTGATTCTAGCCATAATTCATATTGGACATACTGCATTGACTCATAGATCACTTTTTACTGAAAAATCCCTCAAAAAATGTGACCCTTGTAATGTGAATGCGATAGTCCAACATATTATAGATTCATGTAGAATTATTTATGAAATAATCAAAAATGACAACACTTGGGGAAAATTTTGAATACATGCAAGTACATGAAGATGAAGAAGAAATGTGTGATAAGCTGCTCCTATTCCTAATTCATGCAGGGATTTATTGATTTGCTATAATTTATCTGTTTTGCTTTATTAAAATTTTACTATATTTTTGTTGAACTTTTGTTATTTTATGTGAACTTTGCTACACTTTTGTTGAGATTTTGTCATTTTGTTGTTTTTTTCAAATATTTTTCACCACAATGAAAGATGACCATAAATGTATATGTGACCCGCTCTGACAAAACCGACCATTTTGACTTTTCAAAAAACTTTTTTTTTTCAAAAATCTGATCTTGGAACCCTCAAATATCATTTTAAACGTCATTATGTCGGTAGATAACTTTTTTTCGTTGAAATGGCCGGTTTTGTCAGAGCAGGTCACATATAAATTTGCACAATTTCCAGAATTTCCAGCTTTTAAGAACTGAAATTGTATTTTCTCGTAATCGCTGTAATTTTCTAAATCATGAATACACCTCCACCCATTTTTTATAATGTTAATCAGCATAATGAATTGTACTTGGAGTAATTTTTCAGAATTTTTTAACACAGGCGCGATGGAGAAAATATGTCATTTTTCAACTTTTCCAGCTAATTTTAGGTGCTTGAAAAATTGGCACCACTCACTTTCATCACTTTAAAAATCTGGACCTAAAAACTTGAAAAAGTTTCAAATTTTTGTACCCACCATTTGTAGTTTTCAAGTTAACTTCGCTAAAACTTCACGATATCCCAATTTTCCTCAAAGCTTCGAGCACCGCTAATCTGCCTTGCAAATGCACTTTGAGGATTGCGATTTGCGCTATTCAAATCTCGAATTCTTCCAAAAGAAATTATACCGTATTCTGAGAGTAGATAGGTACCAGGTATGTTATGTAGGTACTATGCACATATTATTTAATCTACTTACTCCACTATCAACTTTAATCTATTTTATCCACGGGACAAGAATTTGTAACTCACCTGAAACAAAGAAATAAAACAAATAATCAATCAATTTATTGCTCATAGGCTAATACTATACTATGAATTAGATCCTACCTAATCAATAAACTAAATAACCCAGACAATAATTAATAAAATGCCTACACAGGGAATTCTTTGTGTAAGATAAGTCTATGTTAAAAGCCAAATCTTTTCTACAAAAGAGTTAGCTCTAACACGATTCAGTTCTAATTGAATTTTCCTTCTTTCCCTTCTCACCTTGATACCAAATTATTTCCGCTATTCGGTCATTATACAGTACGTTAATCTACTTCTACGCTTTTGGACCATTAGAAAGGGAAGGCCAGCCTCTTCAAATTGCACACAATAAACTTTCTAGCTAATTTTTGAAAAAACCTATATAAATACTTTAAAGGGGAAAAAATTGAGTTATTTCTGAAAAAAAAATGAATCTTGAAAATCTACACATTTGCATGAGATGGCTAAAATTCCAGCTGATGAAGCAAAATATTTAGGGAAAGGGCTAAATGAATAGACAATCGCGTTTAAAAATAAAGATGAAATATTTTTGCAAATTTTTACATCTCATTTACGAGATTACGAAACGAGTATAGACGGAGATCGTATAACGACCTGAAATTTTTTCACTTTCAAGGTCTACAACTTGTAGGAGGAATAAGTATTAGGTAGGTAAAAAGCGACTTAGAATTCGTATATATCACATCAGTTAACCGGATAAAATCGTGTTATTTCGTTCTATTTGTTTCAAGTACGATAATTCTGCGCTATAACGATCGATGGAAATTATGAAAATCCTTCTTCGTATATTACCTAATATACCTATGAAAGTACACTCTCGATTTGATTAAAAATTGAACGAGATTAACATTATTATATGCAGATTAGGTTGTATTAATCTGTATCCATACAAACTGAAAGATTTTTATGCAAATATTATCCGAGTATGTAGCCTACAACATTATCCACACATTATTTTATTTTGTTGGAAGTAGTTACGGAAATTTCATCTTTTGGATTTCTTTCAAGTTAGTATATCCATTTCCATATCCATCCATATCCACCCATAGAGAAATTTACCATACTCGCATATAGAAGTTTCAGTTTGGAATCCGTGAGAATATGCATGTGTGGTAAACTGGAACTACATAAATATTCTAACATCATAAGTAAATAAACGAGTTATGCTGTTAGCATAGGTGCAACTCAAAGTACCTATATCCGAATTGTTTGAACAATAGTATCTGATGCAAGTGGAAAAGAGAACCATAACAAAGAGTTGTTTTTTTCCGGTCATATACCTACGTCTGTTGTACAGAAATGAAACCGAAATGATATTTACGAGGTACCTAACCTATCTACCTATCGTTGTTCGAGGTTATAGAATCCATAAAACTTTTCTAGGTCTTAACATGGAGCGCTTATTGAAATGACCCATCTTTTTTTCCCTTTTTATAACTCGAAAATAATACGGTATATCGATTAAGACTATAATTAGTAGATGTGTTTTTATATATAACGATTGTTTTTACTCGTCTACGAGCTGCAGCAGGTTACTTCGGACTCGAGAAAGTCTACGTACCTATTTGTGTACTGTTTGTCTAGTTGTAATTTTGTCTTTCACGTTTTTCAATAAATGTTTTAAAACATAAACCTATATCTACTCGTAAATACCCGCAGATTATTATATAATCCGGCGCAGAATCGGATCAATGCAATTATTTTGCGGTTTGTGTGAAATGCAAAAAAAAAAGAAAAAAAATTGGTCAAATACTACGGCAATTATTACGCTGGAACTCGATTTTGTTCGACGTTTATGCACGATTAAAGCTGCGGTTGTAATTACAATTGCTCTTCGGGGGTTTCATTTATTGAAAGGTATTCTGTGGCGTGAGATAGTACAAGTTTTTATTAGATTTTTTATTTTTGAAAAAGAAGAGATTACGATTGCAAAGAAGTATTGATGGATTTTATGTTCAGGTAAAAGAAGCTAGGTACCTAGTTGTATAGTCATTCGTATATCGTCGAGGAATAACTTTGAACACCCTCCTCCATTCGATTTCGGGATTTTAGGATTCTACATAGCAGTCAGGTGGTTCAAGAGATTCCAGAATTAGTCAGATATTCACACAAAATTTAGACTCAGATGTCAATTACCCAATTATCTAACGTGACCGAACTGACACTGTTGGCGTTGGCAGTACTGGGAGTAATCTCAGCTTCGATGCGATACTTACCTGGCTGTTCTTCTTATCCGGGTGCTCTCCTGTTTACTACCTCGTTGATTTAGTTTATAGACGCGACTTCGATGATATTCTTGATTGATGATATTTTATACTTTTATAACGAATATATTTCCGTTTATTTCTCGATGTGTTTATTATTATTCGAATATACGATTAGTCCTACATGGTAGACAGAAGCGTAGGTTTCGATTCGTTGCTTGTTTTTTAACATTTCGGTAGTGATTGTGTACTTGTGTAAACTTCATTCGGACAAGATGGAGGCTATAATAAATCCTATAGTGGATCGTATCAAAGCTGAGCTGGAAAGTTTTATGCGATCGACAATCAGTGTTCCTGTGAGCAGCTCAGTAAGTAATCAGATTTCTAATCCGATTTCGAATGCGAATCCGATTTCGTTAGTGGGCAATTTGCCAAACTACTTTTTCATGCCGCCACCACCACCACCTCCGGTGACATCTGCTGTTCCGGTGACTTCGGCAGTTCCGATATCAGTATCAATTACATCCAGCGCATCTGATATGCCGCGACTTACGGTGACAACGTTTAGTAAACCTGCTGGTCGTTATGTGACAGCTCATAAATTGGTGAATTTACATACCACTGCTGCAAATGTGGTTTCGAGTAGCACCACATCCGCATCTTTAAGGCAACCTATCATGTCAACGGGTGCCTCCGCAGTACCGATGCCACCACCGGTGGGAAATATTGGATGTGCTCCGCTAACCTTCAATTCTATGTTCCCGAATATCGATTATAAGCTGACGGAGAAAAGTAGCTACCGAAATTGGCGGCAGATGCTGTTTGACGAATTAAGAGTACGCAGACTTAATGATATTGTGGATGCTTCAGTTCCGCGACCGAATACAAGATTCGATGACTCCATTCGGAAAGCGACTACTCGTTTACTCATAGTAGGTCGCCTTGACGAACACCACCAGCGTTTAGTCGAAAACATCAGGGAACCGGCCGAAATCATAAAATGGTTGGATAATGAGAAACTGCCAATATCGGAGAACTTACGAGAAGCTCTCTTTCAGAAAATCACGAACTTACGTTTTGAACCGTTTATTGACGAGCCGTCGAAGTTTACCAGGCAATTGGAGGATTTATTCGAACGAAGTAAAGAAGCAGGCATGGTGTGGACGGACGATTTCAAAAAGAGTATGCTGTTACATAAAATAAAGAAGGCGCGCAGCGACATATCGATGTCCAACCGAACGAGTAAAACCAACTACCAGATGATCAAAAAATGGCTATGTGACGAAGAGGCGACTGAGAAGGAGCTCAAGGCAGTAACCTCAACGGCGGCTTCAACAGGGGTTCATTTTGCCTCTGCCAATTCTTCGAACTCGAATGGAAGAGGAAGAAATTTACGAAACAATCGACGTGGCGATAGACGTGAACAAAACAACGATCGACGTGGGGAGCGACGTGAACAATACGATGATCGAGATCGACGTGGCGATAGACGTGAGCAATTCGACGATCGACGTGGCGAGAGACGTGAACGTGAAGACAATCGACGTGGTTCCTATCAGCGCAATTACGACTCGAGAGATTCCTATCAGAACCGTAACTCATCCGAAGGCAACCATTATGGAAGGTGTCGAAAATGTAACATGAGAGGTCATGCGATGAAAGACTGCAAGACGAATGGGTCTTATTGCTACTGCTGCAGAAAAGTAACCGATCATATTGCGAAGAACTGCCCCGAGCGTAAATCCGATGAAAAGTCTGGTAAATCTGGGTCCGGTCAAGGGAAAGGCGATAGCGGTGGAAAATCTATGATGGTCCGAGGCGATAGAAATTTCGAATTAAATTCGAAGTATTATTATCCTGACGACTGCCTTAACTCGGCGGGTAAGTGTTTCATGACAGCAGTACTGTCAGTCAATTTTATAATCGACTCTGGGGCAAGTTATCATTTGACAAATGAGCGGCGAATTCTCTCCAAGGTAAGAAAGTTGAGTAAACCAGCGGTAATAGATTGCGCTAAGAAAGGACAGGAGTCTGTTCTGAGTATAGAGGAGTTAGGTGAGTTTCATACTTACACTGCTTTAGGTAAGCCAATTACTTTTACAAATGTCTTATATTCTTCAGAAGTTTCTGAAAATCTGCTGAGTTTACGGCAGCTGGTACAACAAGGTGCGACATTTGATGGAAGTTCGCTATATTTTTATATCAGAGATGGAAATTCTGGTGACATAATTATTAGAGCTCAGTTTCAATCTCCGTTCTGGGTCAGTGATCTGCGTGTTCGTAATCCAAATGAAGTGGCTATGTTAGCTAATGCTGATGGAGGAGGTCCAAGTCCAACGCTTCCGACGATTCGTGAAAACTTGGGTCTTCTATGGCATACGAGATTGGCGCACGCTTCGCTAGGTTATCTTGAACTATATAAATCGAAGATGGCGATTTTGAAAAATGTAACTTTTGGTAAGGATATTATGGATTGTCAACCTTGTGCGTTAGCTAAGGTTCACAGGAACCCTTCGAAGAAGAAACGTCAGCGGAGTAAGATAGCTTTACAACGAGTTCATTCTGACGTGATGGGCCCTATAACACCTCTATCATTCCCAGGTAAACGTAGGTATGTGATAACATTTATAGATGATTTCTCGAGGTTCGCAATGGTATTTGTGATGTGTTATAAAAGTGATGCAGCTGACTGCTTTAGAAAGTACTTAGATGAGATGCGTAGAATGTTGGGAAAAGATGTTAAGGTACGGTACTTACGTACGGACGGAGGTACCGAATATTCAGGTGAGATGGGAAGGTTATTGAAACAGGAGAAGATTGAGATAGAGGTAGCTGAACCGGATACCCCAACTCATAATGGTGTTGCAGAAAGAATCAATCGGACTTTGCGCGAAAAGACAACAGCGATGCTGAGCGATTCGGGAATCCCAATGTCCTTGTGGGACCATGCTATATCTCAGGCTGTTTATATCTACAATCGAACTCCTCACAAATCGAACGGTTTTAAGACACCTTATGAAGTATTTTGTGGTGAAACTCCTGATTTATCGTTTATACGCCGGTTTGGTTGTCTGGCCATTCCGAAGAAAACTAGAGAGGATTATGAGAAATTTGATGAAAGAGGTATTAGAGGTGTAGTTTTGAACAATACTAGAAGTGGTTATCGAATTTTGTTACCTTCGAGGAAAATTATAGAACGTAAAGATGTTGAGTTTATTGAAAATATTACGTATAGAGATTTATTGAAAAGTAAAGATGTTGTTTTCGATTTTAGTTCAGACGAAACTGAAACTGATATTAACTGGCACGACACGGTAGAACGAGAAACTACCAACGAAGAGGTAAGTGTAGAAGTACCCAGCAAGACTTCTGGTGAATTGAATGTTGTCCCAAGTACTAGTGGTCAAAACGATGACTCTGATGAATTTGACATTGAGAACGTCGAAGAAACTGTGATTTTTGATGACTCGTCTAACGATACGTTTTTAGCTTTTGATCGTGTTACAGCATTACGTGCATGCTTACTCGAAGATGAAAAGGATCCAATGACTTACGCTGAAGCTTTAGACCGTACTGATCGTGAGTATTGGATAAAAGCCATGGAAGATGAAATGGCGTCTTTAGAAAGAAATGATGCGTGGGATTTAGTTGTACCGCCCAAAGGGGTGAATATCTTAGATTCTAGATGGGTATTTTGTAGGAAAACTAACGAGAATGATTCTTCAATACGATATAAGGCACGTTTGGTTATATGTGGATTCAAAGATAGAGAAGTGTACGATATAGGAGATGTGTACTCTCCGGTGGCTAGTAAACACACAGTTAGGGTAATTCTTGCGCTTGCAAATAAAGAAGGTTGGTCGATTATTCAATTAGATGTTATTACTGCCTTTCTTAATGGCAGATTGAAAACTACGGTATATATGCATCCGCCTGAAGGAATGGAAGTTGATGAAGGCCTGGTTTGTGCTTTAAAATGTGCTTTGTATGGGCTCAAGATTAGTCCGTTAACTTGGTTTCGTAGGTTCGATGAAGCAGCCAAGAAAATGCAGTTTACCAATCATCCAAATGAGCCATGCGTGTATATCTGGCGAAGGAAACATTTGGTGGTAATTTTAGTACTTTATGTAGACGATTTCCTAATCACAGGTAATTGTAAAGATAAGATTGTTGAGACGATTAGACGTTTAAAAGAGGAATTTCAAGTAAAAGAGTTAGGTTCTCCTAAAAAGTTTCTTGGTTTGGAAATTGCTAGATCGGAAGAATATCAGACGTTGACTTTGACTCAAACTAGTTTTATTAATTGTGTGTTGAAACGCTTTAACGCGTTGAATTTGCCAGCTGTTCATACTCCAGCTTTAACTCGAAATTGTGAAAAGAAAAGTAAGTCAGAGAAGAAAACACCGGAATGGAATCCTGGTAAGCCTACGCCTGGCAAGTCTTTGTTTAGGGAAATTACTGGCTCGTTATTACATCTAGCCAACGGTACTAGACCAGATATTATGTTCACTACGAATGTGCTATGTCAACATCAAAGTAATCCTCAGCCCGAAGACTGGGAACGTGCTCAGAGAATTCTTCAGTATCTGAAAGGAACGGCAGAGCTAGGGCTAACTTATAGAGGGGTGATTAAGAAAGAAGGTGTATTTGTAGATGCGTACACCGATGCGTCGTTAGGGACTGGAGAAGAAGGTTGCTCTATTACAGGCTATTTTGTGCGAGCGTACGGTGATCCGGTTGTTTGGCGTACGAGAAAACAGTCGGTACCAGCGGGTTCCTCAGCTGAAGCGGAATATTTCGCTCTATCCATGTGTTCGAAGGATGCTGTCATTACGGTAGATTTATTAGAACGTTTAACGAAGAATAGACATGGACCAGCTCTCATTCATAGTGATTGTCAGCCTGCTCTCGCTATCGCTAAAACAACTGGAGCTCCCAAGCTCAGGCATATAGCTAAACTCAATTATCACATAGTTAGAGATTTTGTCAAGGGTAACAAGATTATTTTGAGATTCGTTAAGTCGGAAGATCAGCCGGCTGATGCCCTCACGAAAGCTCTTGCCTCAGGTCGATTTCAAGAACATTGCAGCTGTCTGCTCAATATGTAACATAATTTTTGTATTTCAGGCCATTATTAATTCGAAGACGATAGTTCCATTAGTTCCTATGTTTACGATGTACGTTATTGATCTCCGCCTCTCCGCTAAGATTAAAGGGGTGTGTTGGCGTTGGCAGTACTGGGAGTAATCTCAGCTTCGATGCGATACTTACCTGGCTGTTCTTCTTATCCGGGTGCTCTCCTGTTTACTACCTCGTTGATTTAGTTTATAGACGCGACTTCGATGATATTCTTGATTGATGATATTTTATACTTTTATAACGAATATATTTCCGTTTATTTCTCGATGTGTTTATTATTATTCGAATATACGATTAGTCCTACAGACACTGCTAGTACAAAATTTTGTTCTTGTTCATTCTCTAATCAAAAATCGGTCAACCTCTATGACAGTAGGTATTTTATTCATGAACATGGCAGACCAAGCCCAATATGCTTCCAGAACGCACGTGAAATGAAGAAAATTTCAGTCACCAAATAATTGACCAAATACGAGTATTATCAAAAAAATTAATTGCACTGCAAAGCCATGAAATCTGTATAAAAATCCCTAACAAGCAACAAACACCACAAATCGAAGAACATTCAACAAAATTTGAGGAAATCACTTAAAAATTTGTCAAGATTTCAAAAAAAGTTCAAAATTACAAAGAATTGATCAAAAAATAATACCTATTGAATAAACATAACATAAAATAAAAGTTTATCAAAATTGCATCAAATGTTGTAAAACTCTAAAATTTACTAAAAATTACCCCAAATTACCAAAGTAACACGGAGCAAAAACTTACAAAAATTTCCAATTTGTTAAACTATTGTAAAATTGGTTCAAAATGTCCAAAAATTGATGAAACCTCAGAGGAAATGGTCAGATATGATCATTGCATCCGGGGAATGTCTGGTTGATCATAAGATAACATTTTTTGAAATCTGATCAGATCCCATTTTCCCCTAAGTGGTCACGATATTTAGAAAAATCCGGGGGAAAATGCCTAAAATAGCGAAACATTCTTCAAAATTATGAAAAATTGATCAAACATCTCCATTAAAATAAAATTAAGTAAAAGTTGCATGAAAGGGTCACAAAAATTCTAAAATTGGCAAAATCACTAAAAATTACCGTAAATCTATTTTTTTGGCAAAATACTTAAAGCAAAATTCTGAAAAAATTGCTTAAAAATTTGTTAAAATATGATATGATTGAACAACAACAAAAAAATTGTTGGAAACGAGGAAAAATTGGTCAAATATAAATGAAAATAAAACGGGCAAACATTTGCATTGAGTACATCATAAAATGTTTTAAAATTATTAACAAAATTCTAGCAAAATTTTGCAAAAAACTCGGACGAATAATCGTAAAATATGAGAAAATTTTCAACAAAAAAAATTCCTGAAATGAAATTCTGTAAAAGTGACATGAAATTGCTGAGAATTACCAAAAATGAGCAGCGAAAATTGCTTACACCTTGAAAGTGTCATGGTATCAGTGGATAATGTTCAAAAATTTGTAGAGGATCGCAAAATTTCAGAAAAACACTTCAAAAATGTCTCAAATAACAAGAAAATTGTAAAAATTACAAAAAATTTCAAATATTGATAAAAATAAAACGAAATTGTATAAAAATAGCATATCATTAATAGAAAATACGACAACATGACGAAAATGCTCTTAAAAATTTGTTAAAACATCATGAAATTGATTAAAAATAATGAAAAATGAAAAAATTCAAGAAAAATTCCGCAAAAACATCAAAAAGTTAAAAAATGTCAAAAATTTAGAAAAATTCAAATATTGATCAAAAATAATTGAAATGTTGCAAAAAAAGCATATACGGTGTCAAAAAATTGTGAAATTGACATAAAAATCATTAAAGTTTCAAAAATTGACGAAATTGTAGCAGAATTGAATAGGTAATATTGAGTAGGTACAAAAAGCATAAAACTACCTTAAACCCTTTCTAAATGACGTACAGGTAAAAACAAGTGAAAATACTAGAAAATCGATAAATTATCTACCTAATAATTTGAACAAAAAAATAATACCTCAGTTTGTGGTATAGAAATCTTTTTTAGAAGAGCAAGAAAATAATCACCAAATTGCACAACACTTGTTGGTTTTATTTTGAGATAAAATATCGATTCAATTTATTATTCCAGCACAAATTTTCTCTCAATCTCCGAATTCCAATTTCTCTATCTCTGCCCACAAAAAACAAAACTGTTTGCTAATACAGCCAGGCAAAAACTTGAGATTTTCGAATTCACATCCACGATCCAGTAAACGTGACAAATAACCATGACATAGATCGGATGATGATACACACAACACAAGTACCTACTTATAATATTTAACGGAGCAATTAACACAAACAAAGATTTACTCTCGGTGTGCTCAACAATTATCACGCTTATAACAAACCAGGCTCTATTATTACACAGGTATTTTCATTGGCGAAGTTTTCTAATGTTTATAGCTCTACATAATATTCAACATTGGCGGTACCATCGTTCGCACCCATATAAGCCTTTAGGTTGCTAATTTTCTTCAACAATGTATACGCTGAGCCGCCACCATCAAATACCAACCGCAACCAGTCGCCATAGATATAGATTTAGATAGGTGCACTTTGCATATAAATCAGATAAATGCTTTTGCTCCGGTATACCTATATTTGTATTTTTTTTTTTTTTAAAAAAAGGGTTTATTTTGAATAATATTTACATCTTATAATTACTTATCCCTGCGGTGAGGGGGCGGGGCCTAAGCCCCGCCCCTTCCGCAGAGATAATACCAGTACAATCTTAAGTTTAAGGGGAGGGTGATGTATATTCTAATACTAAATTACAAACTTAATACTAAAATTTAGCTATAAAGACTATGTACAACTTAAACTAAGCCAAGATTAGGAGTGTTTCAATTTTGCTTAAAACTAGGAGGGGAAGGGGACGGTTCGGCCACCCAGTGGTCCTGGAGCCGCAGTGAGTGGGGGGCCCCAGTTTTGGTTGGGACTGCTGACCCACCCCCCCAGCACCAGGCCAAAGGCCCGGAGCTCCTAGGCAGTATCCCAGAATCGCTCCCACCACTTCGGGGTTGAGGGAGTGGTCACCCTAGGATGTAGCCCATTCCCCCCTTCCGCGGATTTGGAGCGACCCCCGACCCGTCTCCCATTTTGGGGTAGGCCTAGGAGGTCTCCGGGCACCACTGTACCCTTAACTACCTCAGAAAGAGATCTCCTAGAGTAGGATTGTCCAAAAGGATATTATTTCTGATGTGTGAAAGTGGGAACACTCGGTCCTACCTTACATAGTGGATAACGTTGGAGTAGTTTTGAATGCTGAGAATGGACACATACCATAGGTTTCTTCCATCCTTCAGCTTAGGGTAGTGCTACAATAATATACATACATTGTACTATATAGATTAAATTAAATTAAATAAGATATATTTGGGGAGAATATTTACTTTATTACATTGTTATATAATCTATTTACAAGTGCTATCAATTCGTTTTAGAGCGGGTGTTAGGGGAGGTCCAGTTACATACCTTGATATTGATAGGTATCTCCCTGAACTCTCTTACGATGATTGGCCGTACCTGGCCCCAGTCAAGCTGGTCCAGCCCACATCCAATCCGTGGGATAGCGAGTTTTTTTATTTTTCTTCTGGTACATTCCCTGGCAAGATTTTGGATGCCAAGGGAGAAGTCCTTATATGTTGGTTTGTCGTAGTAATGGATTTTTGTGACGACACAGAATATTATATAATGTCCCTGGCTCATTGTTCCTTCGACTTTCCGCTTTAGAGTTGCCACTTCCCCCACATTGTGTGGTTGGGTCAGTAGCATCTCTCTGCCTCCAAAGTGGCGGACAAAGTCCCTCGCTATCCCAGCGGACATTCTGAGGTCTTGGCTGACACAGTGTGCCAGTGCAAAGGAGGGTCCCTGAAGAAATATGTCTTCATTGGCTTCCTCCAGCGTGAGTAGGCCGTTGGACTCAACTGCTGTTAAAGCCATATTTCCCAAGCTTCTTCTCCTCATTGCTTCTGCAGCAGAGGCGATGAGTCTGGTCTCGACATCACGAGGTGTTGGTTCGTGCATGTCAAGATATTGTTCGTATGGGAGAAGATCCCCCACACTAGCAGCACTGACTGGGGCGTAGAAGCGCTCTTGGATTCCACGAAGCACCAGGTATTGCATAGCAGGTATGTAGACATGGTCACTGAATATCAGGGAGTATGGATGATCCAGGCCTCCTTGAGTGAGCAACTGTCTCTGGGCTGTTGAGATTATCCTCCTGGGTTCAGCCTCCTTTGAGGCCTCTTCCCAGTGCTGGTATGCCACAGAAGTGGAGAGCTCAGTGCTACTCTTTCTGGGAGTTGGGGGGAAGGTGGTCCTTAGGAATATTATTCGTCGGTTTACATCCTCCAAGATGTGTCGGTTTACATATGGTCCCATTGGTGTGTAGTTTGATGGAGGTTTTTTGATGCCCAGCTTCCCACCAATGGAGAAAGTTGAATGATCTTGTTTTGGTGTTTCCTCAGCTACAGAGCCTGGAGTCACCCCTCCATGCATGAACTGTATTCTGTTTTTGTGACTCTCAAAGGCGTCTGCTACCTGCTTAGCTTTCAGCGATGTTTTGTTCAAGTTGATTGGTGGATACACCTTGCTGATAGGTACCTGGATCAGATTTGGAGAGCACTGGACCTCAAAGCTACTTGTGTAGTCCATTCTATGTTGGTGAGCTGTTGGTGTGAGGGTTAACGGTGAGAAGTTGCAGGGTTGAAAGCCTGGGCTGTTCCAACCATTGTACACTGGTATTGATGTGCTGTGCCCCTCAACTGGACTGGAGTGTACAACAGGAATATTATATCTCCCTGTTCCCAGTGTTGTGCTAATGTTGTGTGCAGGGGGGCTTTTACAGTTTCGGATGACACGGCCATGTTGGGCAGTAGTTGTTGATGTTGTTGTAGTTGTGTTGGCAGGAGAATACAGTACATTGTGCTCAGGGTGTGGCATTGCTGTAGTATGTTGGAAAAGGGAGTTGGATACCATGATTCTCTTCCTAGGGGATGAGGTTGGTGAAGAAAGTGGGCCAAGTATGTGGTCTGTTTGCTGCAGGATTGGGTTGATAGGTTGCACCATTGGACTGAATTTGGGTAGGTTAATTGCTGTGAAGTTTCTCCTTGCAGCTAGCCATTCGTTTTCGAACACTGGTGAATGATGCTGGTCACCTCCTTGTGAGGCCTCCGAACTAATACAGGATTCAGTTGAATGTTGTGTGACTGGGCTGCTGCAGACCTCTTGGTTCCTCTTGAGTAGCTCGCTAGCTATCAGCACTGTTCTAGGCACAAGCTTCAGTGCTGATGGTGAGTAGGTAGGTAAGCTTGTTACTCCGTTGTTTTTGTTGGTGGTTTCTGGTACTTGTGTTAGTTGTGTTTGGAGTATAGAGACTGGTGATGGTGACTGCAGGTGCATTGGTATTGGTGTGCTGGTGATACTGGTAGTAGGAGGTAGTTCTTGGAGACTATATAGTGTGGTTAAAGGTGATGGATCATCCACATCTGACGTTCCCTCAGTATCTGTGGTAGATTTGTCAGCTATAACTTTAATGGAGTCCCGGATGTGAAAGAGTTCTTTGATGAGTTGATTCAGATTTTGTAAGTTGGTGGGAGTGACATCAAGCATTTCTACTGGGTACCGTTCCCTGATCTCAGCAATTTGGGTATTTGTACATTCAGTGATGAGGTGTTGTGGACTTTGTAGATTACCGCATACACAGAGGTTACTCCTTATTATCTTGAATCTCTTCAAGTAATCGGCGAAGAAACCATGGCCTGTGAGGGCCTGGGTTAGGAAGAAGCTTGGTTTGAGATGTGCGCAGCTACCTTCCATTCTCTCAGCTATATCAGGAATCCATTCATAAGTGACTCTTCCAGTTGTAGCCAGATCCCAGCGGCTCTGCCACATCTGGTATGCCATTGAGGTGAGTTCATTATCCAGCTGACGCCTTGAGAATGATCTGTTTTGCATTATGTAGGCATTCTTGGTCCTATTGGAATCTTTGTGCAGTAAGGTAATGGGTCCTGTGTCTAGGTTTGGAGCTTGAGTGCGATACCCTATGTCAGCAGCTCTTCTAAGGGCCATTTTTGCTATTGCCAGGTCAAGTGGGAGCATCCCAGCAATAACAGAGGCTGCAGTATCAGACACTGTCCGATAAGCTGAGATAATCTTCAGGTTTGTTGCTCTCTGAGTTTTACGGATTTTTTCTAGAACGCATGTGTACTTCAGGGCTGGCAGCGTGATTGCTGACCCATAGTACCAGAGTGAGTTGATCAGCCCCTGCGCCATGATTTTCCTTGCTTCATAACCATAGCCATAGGTGCGTCCAAACAATCTATTTATAATGTTGAGTGACAGTTGAGATTTCTTGTGTATGTTAGTGAAGTGTGGTATAAAGGTGAGTTTTTGATCAATTATCACTCCAAGGTATTTGATTTCCCTAGAGGTAGTGACTAGCTGACCATTTACTGTTATTATGGGCTCAGTGTGGTGCTTCCTAGTACATACCATCACCTGGGTTTTTGCAGCATTTAGGCTTAAACCAAGCTTACTCAGCATAATAGTGAGTTGGGTGATGGCAGTTCTGGCATTCTGTTCCAGGGTATTGATGTTTTTGGCTCCAAATACAAAAAGCAAGTCGTCAGCAAAGCCAATTGACCTGCAGCCCCGAAACATGAATTTGAGTACTACATTGTAGATGATGATCCATAAAAGGGGGCCCAGGTTAGACCCCTGGGGGCACCCCTTAGTTACCTTGGCCTTGAATGTTTTACCATTATACTGGTACTGCACTGTTCTGTCTTTTAGATATTCAACCAGCATCCAGATTAGTATTGGATGGATACCATGATCAATAAGTGCATCAATTATCACTTGATGAGGTATGGAATCAAAGGCCTTGGCAACATCAAAGCTTATAGTCATAGCTATGTCTCCATTAGCCTGAATAGATTCAATTTCAGTTATTAGTTTTGCCAGGGCGTGGTCTGTTGAGAGCCCAGGCTGAAATCCATATTGGTTAGGAGCAATGAGGTCATTACTAGATAGGTATTTAAAAATTCTTTTGTATATTAGTTTCTCTAGTATTTTTGATGTGGTTTTCAGCAAGCATATAGGCCTATATCCTGCAGGATCATCTGGGTCCTTACCAGGTTTTTGGAGGACAACTAGTTTAGCCACCCTCCAAGCAGTCGGAAAATATGCCCTTTTCAGACATGAGGTGAACAGATTGGTGACCTGTTCTTTATTATGGAGAAAAATGATTTTCATTACTTTGTTGTCAACATTGTCCACTCCAGGGGCCTTACCATCTTTCAAATTGCGGATGATTTCCTCAATTTCATCAGCAGTAGGCTCTTCAAGATCATGTTGTAGTGGGTATCCAAGCATTTTATGGATATCCCTGTTTGTATTAATGTGTTGGTACAGGTTAGCAGTATTTACGGGGTGCCCATCTTGGGGAAAGAGGTGGTGGAGGAGGAAGTTCACATTTTCATTGTCAGTTTTTGCATTAGAGTTGCGAAGTAGTGGTATTGTTCTACTGTTGTTACTTGTTGCCATTTTTAGTACCTTGTAGGGTTTACCCCATGCCTGGTTGGTTGTTATGAATGTTTGCCAAGCTCTGCGCTTGGCTCCTGCTATTTCGTAGGTATATTTGCGCTCTATAGCTCTATATTCTTCATAGCATAGCTCATACTGGATTGACTCAGGTGGGATGGAGCGGAGGCATTTAGCAAGGTCATTTTTGGATTGCTTAATTTTCTCAAGGTCACTATTCCACCAAGGAAGAGGAGAGTCCTTTGAGGAGATTTTTGCCATATCTTTCAGATTACTAACCAGCTCTTCAAAGTATTGAATAAACTGGTCTATTTCTTCCCTACCACAATCTGGATCCAAACTTGGTAGGGGATTGGCTAGGATTGCCTCCTCTATCATATCGTAGTCGTAGATGTATTTTTCTTCTCCCACACAGTAGGTAGGTTGTATAGTAACTTCAAAGGTGATGAGCTGGTGATCTCTAGGAGCTGTAGGTACTACTTTCCAGTCTCTCACCCTACTTATCATGTAGTCTGAGACTATTGTGTAGTCCAGTATTGATTTATACTCCCTTCTAACAAAGGTTGGTGTATCGTCATTTAATATGGTGAGGTTAGAGGATATGATAAAATCATCAAATAATTCATCTCTCTCTCTTATAGCATGGTGCCTATAGAAATAAAGTAGAGACGAGTAGGTATTAAAATCACCCATCATAATAAGTTTATCATTTTGCTTTCTCAGCACAATGGTTTTCAGTACCTGTGTTATTCTCTTAATGGGCTTATTTGGCTAGGCGTATACAGAGACATACGTCACACCAGCTATTTCAATTTCAACGATGCCGCCGACACTATGGAATGTCTGTGTCAGCGGAATGTTTTTTTTAACAAGCATACATGCACTGCCACTACATATGCTTCGATAGTTGTCTGATAAGATAGGAATTTTATTATTACATGTGTATGGCTCAGACATTGCGATCACGTCAATATTTTCATCTTTAATTACATCAGCTATTGTGGAGAGATATTTCTGGTTGTTACCTATATTTATCTGAGCTATTTTTGTGTTTGAGTTTTTCTTTTGATAGGCCATTCTACTCATATTGGATGGTTTTAGAAACTGCGTTGAGATGATTAATTAGGGAGGTACAATTTTTACTGTGAGTATCATGCTTGGTGTCCAAGGGGGTAGCTGAGGGATTTTTTTGATTCACTCGAGTGCAGTTTAAGCAGGTTCCAGCTTCCTTAGTTGCTACAGGAAGCCTGCAATATTTTTTAAGATGGCCATACTGATGGCATTGAGTGCATTTGATTAGAGGTATGTTATTAGCAACTGGACACACCGCCCAACTGTCTCCCCCTATCAATATCTTCCCATGGGTACTCACTAAGAGCTGCCATGCCGCGGGGGTTACCACAGCAGTTGCAAAAATTCCAGAGTTTGGATCGTCATGCCTATACCTCATAACTTTGGTGTACTGAGGGTTGCAGCCAGTACTATTTACTATTGCTTGCTCAATTTCTTGAGCTGTGCATAATTTTGGTAGGCGGTGGATAACTATTTCTGGATTTCTTTTTTCCTTTTTCAAGATAGGAGTGAGATTTTGCTGCAGCTTTTGCTGTACATTTTTGAGTTTTGACTGGTCCTGACATGCAATAAGTACTCCACCTCCAGGCAGGGGCTTTGCAAAAGTTACCCCATCAGTGTAGGGGTTGATAGCAGTTTTTACTAGCTGGAATCCATCTTGGCCTGTGATTTTGGGCTTTAGGACCATAGTATTATTGTTGAGTTTGATGGGAGTTTTGGGTACCAGTTCTGGGTTTTGCTGCTTGAGCTGATGCATTTGTACTGGTTTTTTAATTACAGCTGCATAGGTAGTAGGCCTATTCGGAGGTATTAGTGGAGTATGTGAGAAGGTTAGCTGGGGTAGCTGGTTTTGTGCAGAGCTGCTTGGAGGCTGTGTGCGGCTGCCTGCAGCCTTTTCGGCGAGCTTGGCCGCAGCCTCCTTAATCTGAGTTTTCACGGAGTTCGCAAAATTAACGCTATTTTCTTTAAGTTTTGTGAAATTGTCCTTCATACCTGTTTTTATGCTGGTTTTCAGGTTGTTGGACTGGTCCAGCAGTTCAAGGCAGGAGTTGATGAGATCGTTGGTCTCTTTTAGGTAGTTGTCAATGAAGGAGGGGGGTGGGGTCCCTTTTTTCTTCCGATTTCTTCCTTTTTTGCCCTCATTTGACGAGTTGTTGGTGACGTTATTATCCGTAGATTCGACGTCAGTGTTGGCCATTTTTTAAGTAGGTCATCAGCGTTATACACACACGAAACGCGATATGCTCGTCAGTATAGGCGTGTCCGAACCGTTATGAGCCAAAAATCCCGTAATTTTGGTCCGATTTTTTGAGCAAGAGTGTGTCAAAACCAGAGAGAATCACAACCCGCACCCGGGGGCGCGAAAAAAAACGACGGAAAATCCGATTTTCCCGGAAAAATTCGCACTTTTTCCGAGACTCGACTGCGTACGTGTTGTCTATTCGAACGATACTTTA
Source organism: Planococcus citri (assembly GCF_950023065.1). Classification (NCBI taxonomy): domain Eukaryota; kingdom Metazoa; phylum Arthropoda; class Insecta; order Hemiptera; family Pseudococcidae; genus Planococcus; species Planococcus citri. The sequence continues at coordinate 47,605,608 of NC_088678.1, forward strand.
GGTATGAGACCTATATTTGTATTAATAAATACATACAGTTAGTGCCGAAAATATTCGGTTTGAATTTAGCGTCATTGTTTATCGTTGCCTGCTCGCGTAATTATAACGATCGGTCAAAAGTAATTAGTGATTCTGAAAGCTCAAATCTTCCTCTTTCAGAATCACTATTCACTTTTGCCCGTTTGTGCTTTTAACTGGGAGAAAAATGAATATTCGTAAAACAAGTCAAAAATAGGCGTTCCATAAATATTCGGTTTCAATAAAAAAACAAAACAAATAATGATACGCTCCGGGAAAAAGTACAATGCGTCGGCAAAGGTCAAGTCGGAGATATTCAAAATACAAATACAGCGCATCTTTACGAACATTTCAAGACAAACCGTGCCCAAAAATGTTGAAAATTGCCGAATTTATTCAACTTAGAAGTTGAAGTATTGAAAAAGTTCATTTCGACATGAAATGACATGTTATCCGGGGTAATTTTTCGCGTAGAATTCGATGCTGCAGTCCAAATTTTTGTAAAACCAACTTGAGTACGCTTATTTTTGAAAAATTGTCTAAAATCTCACCGAAATAAACATGAGAAAATTTTCAGTCTTTTAGTTTTTCGCATATACAGGACGAACTGCACGTCCTACCAAAAATCTGTTACAGTGATCTGAAAGAGAATTAAATTTTCTACAATTTCGTTCATGAAATTTTTTGCTAGGATGCTTTGTTTCAAAACTGTAGATCTTTGAAGTTGGAGCAACTTTAAAAGCTCACCGAAATTGACATGAGAAAATTTTCAGTCTTTTAGTTTTTCGCATATGCCGGACGAACTGTGCGTACCAGCAAAAAGCTGTTACGGTGATCTGAAAGAGAATTGAATTTTCTACAATTTCGTTCATGAAATTTTTTGCTAGGACGCTTCCTTTCATAACTGTAGATCTTTGAAGTTGGAGTAACGAAAAATTGATCTTAAAGTTGATCTTTGTATGAGACCAACTTTTCGTTACTCCAACTTCAAAGATCTACAGTTTTGAAACAAAGCATCCTAGCAAAAAATTTCATGAACGAAATTGTAGAAAATTCAATTCTCTTTCAGATCACCGTAACAGATTTTTGCTGGTACGTACAGTTCGTCCGGCATATGCGAAAAACTAAAAGACTGAAAATTTTATCATGTTCATTTCGGTGAGCTTTTATACAATTTTTCGAAAATAAACGTACTCAAGTTGGTTTTACAAAAACTTAGACTGCAGCATCGAATTCTACGCGAAAAATTACCCCGGGAAACGTGTCATTTCATGTCGAAATGAACTATTTCAACACTTCAACATCAAAGTTGAATAAATTCGGTAATTTTCAACATTTCTGAGCACGGTTTGTCTTGAAATGTGCGTAATGTGTGCCGTATTTGTAGTGTGAATATCTCCGACTTGACCTTTACCGACGTATTGTACTTTTTCCTGGAGCGTATCATTATTTGTTTTGTTTTTTTATTGAAACCGAATATTTTTGGAACGCCTATTTTTGACTTGTTTTACGAATATTCATTTTTCTCCCAGTTAAAAGCACAAACGGGCAAAAGTGAATAGTGATTCTGAAAGAGGAAGATTTGAGCTTTCAGAATCACTAATTACTTTTGACCGATCGTTATAATTACGCGAGCAGGCAACGAAAAACAATGACGCTAAATTCAAACCGAATATTTTCGGCACTAACTGTAATTAAAGCTTTACCATAGTTCGGTATAGTTAATGGATTTTTCCCCAAATAACGGTATCTACCTACTGCGAGTTGGTATATTGAAATTATGAAATTAAACGTTACCCTACATAATAATAATACGTATTCGATGAATTCATCGAATCGAATGGTGGTGCAGCGATACATACGACTTCGCGGTCGCAGGTTATCTAGCTCATAATCGCGCTTATATGATCACACAGTACGAATTTAATCTTACAAAAGGTTAATACGTGCGTATTCGCGGTGACATCTGAGTATATAAAATACAGTCTCGAATATTAAATAGTTAGTACCTACTTATTAATTAACAGATCAACTTATCTCATAGTACCTCGTAATATTTACTCGTACGTATCTACACCACCTTCTATTACACCTGGACAAATATGTACAGGCGCATACCTCATCAATACACAATTGTATAGATATGTACACGAGAAAATCCGTCCAATAAGCTAAAATAAAAGTATATTTCCCACACGTATAATACGCATCTTATTTCAGTGCCGGAAGAAGAGAAAGCTTCGAAAACTTCCATACGAAAAATCGAATCGAAATTAACTTTCAAAATTTATCCTATTCCATTTCATCTTGATTTGCAGTTTTAATAAACGCGCGACTCTCCTGGACATCTCTGCATAGTGCATATACTATACTCACAAACTATGAGTTTTCTCATTTTCAAACTGGTATACCGTATGTATGCGAAATTATTAAGCCTACACTAATAATATTATTCAATAACCGATCAATTAGTTGACAGTTGCTTGTGACCAGTCATGGTGATGAGTTAATGGTGATCTGAATCTGGTTTCGAAATCTGGCGTGTTATAAACTGACAAAATGACGTGTATATTCGACGAGTAAAAGCGACGAGTATTCGTTTCAAATATCTCTAAAGCATGAGCTAAGCCTCTTCTATGCTTTCATCTTGCGACGTCATTAACAACGGTATCGCGCCGAAAATTGACGTGTTTTTTTTCTTCTTTCAACCGGTATCGGCGTGATTGGATTATTTTAATAAAAGTGATTCGTTTAATTAATCGCGTAATTTGCGTATTTTTCTTTCTTGAATCTTGCCAGGTTCAATTTCTCAGATGTAATTAAACGACCGTATTGAGGAATTAATTTCCTTTGCGGATCCCAACTGCCAAAATAAATGATTCGTTTTGGTATTTAAATTATAACGTTTTATAACGTAAAAAAAAATGAAAAAGTATGATATAAAATCAACCGCTAAAAGTTCACTACGTTCAATTAATTATACGTATATTTTCAAATGAAAACGAACTTCAGATTCAGAAAAAATACGTTTAACGAGACAGATAACTTGGTCACTGATAGTACATAATAAGAATTTTCTTTAAGGGACCTTAGGTGCCCATTTAAAAAAACAAATGATGAAAAAAATATAACTGCGGTTTCGAACCAGCGGAAAACGATTTTTGAAAAATTACGTGAAATCAATCACGTAGAGTCCTAACTAGCCCCATTCGCCTTTATTATACTCGTATGTGCTGAAGTTGATTTGGACAGTTTTTATGGCTGCACTTTTTGAAAATCTAGACCTTCCAAAATATGACTAGAAGCTCCAGAATGGCTTTAAACCCACCTTCTATCGACTCATCAACACATTGAAATTAGGGTAATGTAAATTTTAACGTTTCAGTTTTATTGGATAAAATTTCATAGAGATTTCAATTTTTGAAAAATCTGCCCGATGGCTCCAGAATTGTTCAAAACGAATTGAAACAGTTTCCAATCGATTCAGGGGAGGGGGGGGGTCAAAAATAGGATACACAAAAAACAGCTTACTAGGATAATTCGGCAAAATTTCGATTTTCATCTAATTTTTTGCTCAAAGATTTCAAAAAATCACTAAAAACAAAAAAACTCACTTTGACACCTGATTTTTAAATTTTGCTTTAGTTGTAAGATTTCATGAGAAAAAATTTCCTATTTTTTGATTTTTTTTTCAAATCTAGAAAAAGCGTGGCTGAGCCCCTCTCTAACATCAAAATCAAAGAACTGAGGTGAAAAAACGTCAGGTAAGAATTCTTAATTTCTGCACCATAACTCTCTTAAACGAACCTATTTTCAAGAAAACCCCTCCCCAATTTCCCCGAGCAATGTTAATCCCCCCCCCTCGGCAAACAGTGTTCAGAGTTGGGAAAAAATCAAAAAAACCGTACCTATGTGTGCCTGTAAAGAAAATCCTGCGACAATTTTTAAGAAATTTTCAATTTTGTAGTCAAAATTCTTTCTGTTAAGGTATGTATTTTTATGTAGGTACGTAGGCATGGATAAAGAACATCTCAACTGAGAGAAGAGCTTCATGCGAGGAGATCAACATTACTGGATTACTGGAGGGATAAAGAAACATTTTTTTCTTGTAAAATAATTTTTTTGTAGAAAAATTTTCAGAATTTTTTTACAAGGAAACCAACATTACCTGAGAAGCCATGGAGATATTTTGAGAGCAGGAATTACTTCGAACTGTGACACAGAAATAGAGAATTTTTAATAGAAAATATTCATTGTATTTTTTTCACTTCCGACACCCTAAAACCTGAAAAGCACGCTATCACAATCCTTTTGGCCTCTTTTTAGATACAAAAAAGTGGACTTTCACATACCTACATACCTACTTCCAAAAAGTTTTCATAACTGACTGAAGGAGCTGAAATTTGGTATAAATATTTGGAGGGTATCCTGGACGTGCCTTTTGGAGATTTTGATTTTCCAGCCTCTTTTCCACCTTTTCCCACCCAAAACAAAATTGATTTTCGTACCTTTTTGAAGGAGGTTTGATTTTGTTCTACGTCCTAGGCTTCTGAATTTGCGCCATGAAGCTGAAATTTAACATGTATCTACATTCGGAGATTCTACTTTTCAACTTCTCCCCACTATCAATTTATTTTTCAATAATTTATCCACTCAAAATGCAAATTTATTACTCGTAGTTACGTTGTAAAAATTAAGAATCGTAACTGAAACCGATACCGTTACATAGCTCCATCCTATTCCTTTTCAATTTCCTCATCCAATAATCTCTGGAACGATGCAGGAATGGCAAATCATCGTTTTACCAAATTCTACGCTACGCTGAGAAATTATGTACAATTCATAAAATTTAATTATTATTTCTCACAGCTATGGATTCTCATCACCTCGACTCCATTTCTTTGTTATGCAAAAAAATTAACTTTTCAACAAAAAAATAAATAAAAATAGGGAATTTTTAACGCATTGATGTCGAATAAATATAGTAAAAATAAAAATCTGACCTCGTGACATTCACCGCTCTACAACTACACACAGAGAAAAAATTATGCTATAAACACAACTGTCTGACTGAAGTAGGTATATGAGTCGAAATTTCAACCATATAGTTGAGATAAAACCTAATTCTAAGATTCGTGCAAGTTTCAAATTATACCCAAGGAATAAATTTTATATTGACTTGTATAAATGTACACACGTACTATATGAGCTCTGAGTCTGAACACTATAGTTTTGAAAAATTTGATCCACTTTACATATACCCACAACAGATAGGTATAGGTATCAATATATAAAACCAGGATACCTAAGCGTATTCGTGATAATGGCATATTGCCAAATTTATTGCCGAATAATCCAGGCTAAACGAGTTTAAAAGAAGTCGATCGAAGGCAGACTCATCGAAGCGAATGTTTTAGTGGTATTTTAGCTTCGGTTCGACAATTTCATCATTTGCGGTGATCCAAATCACTGGTAAAAAAAGATACAGGTAGCTGGTACATCGGACTAGTATCTCTCGATACAATATGACACGGTGTACTAATCAAATTTCAAACGCTGACAATGCCGGAGGGATGAACGCAAGCGAGACAAGAGAGGCACAGAATGGTGAAGAATTACCTTAGGCTGGGTATAGGTATAATAACAGGAAATCCGTATCTACTATACGTCTGCACTGTGCTCTGTGCACTGCACCAACAGCACGACGACGGAAGAGACCGGAGAACACCTCGATGCTCTATAGTGTGTACATTATCCAAATTATAATATGGGTTATGAAGCGGCAGGCAGGTCTTGAATTACTTCATGAGAGAATACGATACCAGAAAAATAATTTTCATCATGGCATTCCACTTCTATTGTTAAGACCACAACCGAGGAACGAAAGTTGTATGTGTATATTAAATAACGCCACCGTACCGATGAATTTTGCCATGACACCCTTTTGACTCTTTCTTATGGCTTGGCGCAGGTTCGACGACGTCTATGTGATTTTTCATCAGGCTTGTGACGTGTGTTAATGTTTTTCATAAATTTACACGATTATACAGGGTGTTCATGTTCTACCGAACGTCCGGTATACTTTGGATTCGAGTATAATCAGATAGGAATGAGACGCCAAAAAACAAGGGAGACATTCTTTCATCTTTTTTAAAAATAAATAAATAAATTTTCAAAAAAGAGCCTCAACTTCCCTTGGGGCCCAAAGGTCTTCCAATTTGATCAAAATTTAAAAAGAAAGTGGCACGTTGGTGGTAGGTAATTATCAATTAATTTGAAGACATTCAATTCAAAAATTCTCTCACTTTTAGATACGACTCCTCGGTGCCTTTGTCTTTTCACCCCTCCCCTCCCATTTATAAAATTCGTAAAAATATGATGTGACATGTTGATTCCCACTAATTCGAGGATGCTGAATTCGAATATCTATTTATTTTTTGGATTTGACCTCTTGTTGTACGCCAGCCCCTTGCTTTTTTCAATACAAGAAGCTTGAAAAATCCTGAAATGCTTTAGACCCTCGGTCATACCCAAATTCGAACATCGCAGACACCTGATGGGACACCCTGTATAAAAATACAGTAGGTAACAGGTAAACTATCCAATGCACACGGTATACAATAAACTCAAGTATATATTTGGATGATCAAGGTCGTTTCGTAAAATTATTCCCTCAATGGTTATACGCTTTTCACTTTTATTATTGTTGATATTTGCTAAATAGACACCCAGCGGCACGCGTATTCGCTCACAATGAGCAGGCGATTTATTATCTATCTGGTCTTTGCCGTCTATAATATATTCGTCATATACGCGTTCGCGTTAATTACCGGAGCGATTTTTTCGGCAGGTGCTAAGACTCGATTAAATTGTTAAAAAAAGCGACGGGTGCCAATACATTGACGTAACCTCGTCATAAACCTTTTTTCACAGATACACAAACAAACACTACAGCAATAGCACATGGCAGCACATATGCAAAAAAAGCATGCTCTATTCAACCAGTCTATCGTGACCTATTTGCAAGATAATTTTACTGCAGTAAAACTTATTACGTACCATCTCTAAGTGTTTTTTTCGTATACGCTTTTATCGATGAGAAAAATCGAACTAGTCCACCGCGACTCTCGTTGTTTTAAACTATGCATCGAGCCCGAATGAGAGAAACGAACAAAAATTATAAAAATTTTGCCAACGTAGAAGCAGATGCTCGCTTGCTTAATTACTATGCATTAACTTCCAAATGATTTTTCATTGTTTTGTTCTTGGGCAGCCTATTTTCATGTGTGTATAAGTATAAAACTAGGAAGATGGTCCGATAAGTAGGTCATAATTTGCGTATATTCTTAATTTGTGATATGTGTAAAAATTTTTCTCACCTTTTAGGTCTATACGGAAGATGTAATAATAACTTAGCTTATAATATGCATACTTGATGTACGCGAATGCCAGCCTCTCATATACCTATTCTTTCCACATTTCTCCATATATGTACGTACCGATTTTAAAAACTCAATAGTCAACTTCCACGTATTATGACTTTTTAAAAATACCTATATAGTAATAAAATGGCTCACATCGAAACACGTACGTTATACCTATTACCTATAGACCTGCCTATCCATCTATTTGATATTCGTGTACATAGATATTAATACAGTTTGATATCACGAATCTATCACATCTTGAATTACCTTTATAGTCGAAAAAATCACTCAAGAAGACTGTGGTATCGATACCGTCTTCGTATGTACAAAACACTCAAACCACGCGAATTAACCCATATCAACGTTTACATAACTTAAGATACAATGGCTCAGCGGATAATTTCGAGTCACATGTTTTTATCAATGTGGTTATTTCATCCGTACGGTTGAAAATTCAGGTTACTCAGGTTTTACGCTTCGATAACTCCGAAAGTGATTGCGACCACACATATTCTTTACCACCTGTTACAGACTTAATTTCCAACGATAAAATGAATACGAATTTTTACCAAAAATTAACGAACAAAAAACACTGCAATCAGTCATTATTGGTATTTGGTAATAATGGGTTTTATAATCGCGAATCGAGGGGAGGGGGCAGACTTTCAATACAAAAATGTTGTCAGGGCAGAATTATTATTTTTTTTCTGAATTTTCCAGGACTTCCAGACACACTTTTGCAAGTTTTTCAATTGACTTGGGCATTTTAGTACCATATACTGTTTGAGGAGGGATTACTTTATGGTTCAAAAACACATCCGCAATTTGCTAATTTTCCTCTGGAAAGGAAATTTTGCTTCACTTTATTCTTCGAAAATGCATCCACATATGAGGTCAAGGTTTCTATAAAAGATTTGTAGGTGTATACGGTTACAAATTATAATAATAGTCTTACAAGATACCCTTTTCGTTACACACCACACATAGAGGCACTGAAGGGTAAGAATATAATGTCTAAGAGCGGAACCACGTTTGGCCAGCCAGCTGTTTCTAACGTGATAAGACAATATAACGAATTCGAACCCACGTCTTGTCTACATTAACGTCCAGTATTTCCTTTTGACTTACCGTTGCCACTTGCCAGCAAAGCAAGGTCGTTTCCAGTTAACTTTCGGCCGGTGAAATTGTAATTACATTTGCACAGCTCGATACATTTTAATGGACACAAACAGACACGTAGGGCTTATAAAAATTCGTCGTTTACGGTTTGCTAAAACGATTATATTGCGCATCGTTACGAAAGTTGCCAGCGAATCGATCAATAATATGAATATTTTGAGGTATAAAATTGGCAGAATACTTCAACTGCCTCCGTAAATACTTTCATTTGAAAACGAAATTTGAATTTTATTTGCCATAAGAGAACATCCGTTCTTTTCTTCAATCTGTTGACAAAACATCTGTAATTTTTCGTCAGTTGCCAAATAGGTAACTGAGCGATCGCAAGTAAGTACATATTTATACGATCAAAAATTTATACAAGAATCGTTGACAAAGGAATCGTAATGAAGAATAGATCAGGCTGAATTTCACTGAACACCTCAAAATTCACCTATTTATTTTTTGGAAGTTTGGAAGGACATTAGAGTCGTTTTCAATTTTTTTCTACTTCAACCTTGTTTTGGATGGGGAAGAGGGAGGGTCAGAAGAATGGATTGGAAAATAATTGAGCCAATACGAGTATTTTAACCTAGTACAGTCGGCCCCGCTTATTATGGTCGCATTTGTCTGAGGCAAATTGATTTTATTAAGCGGGTGATTTTATAAAGCGAACTTTTGAAAAAACACAATTTTCACATAAAAAAATTTACTACAACTTCACAATGTACATGCATACTAAAAAGATGGATTAAAATTACGATAGGTACTCCCAAATTCGCGATTTAGGTACATAACACATATATTTTTCAAATTTTCAAATGTTTAGACCTTTTTCCCTTTATCATCACTAGAGAGAAAGTTGTTATAAATCAAAATTTAAAAATAAGAGAATAATAAGTGAAAAATTCCAAAATTTTTGATTTAAAGTATGAAAAAACAAGCCATTTTCCCAAAAATACCTCAATATTTTCACAAACTGATTCTGCTAAGCGGGGAGTTTGATTACATTAAACGAGTGATTTTCTGTGTAATTAGGTACAAAAAATCGGGACCAAGCCATTTGATTTCATTAAACGGGTGATTTTATTAAGCGGATCCATAATAAGCGGGGCCGACTGTATCTCCAAATTGTTAAAAATCAACGTGCCACTTCATTTGAAAAAAAATGTTTGATTTTTAGTGAACCCGGAAGGGGGCGTTTGTGCCCCGAGATGAGGGGGGCCAGCTTATTTTGAAAAAAAACATAACAAAAATAATTAATAATATGATTTCTGTAATTTTTTTAAATTTTAAAGTGCTAGATTTCAACTTTTGTACTCCTACGTATGTATATGTATGCACCTGTCAATTGTCATGAAAAGTTGAGCTCTCAGTTAAAGGAAGAGGGGTTAAAGAAGCACTTGAATTGAAAACTAAACAAATGATATGTCACATGTCAGTTTCAATTTTTCGAGATGTGCATTTGACCATAACAAAGAGTACAAATGGGAGGATGAGGGTCAAAAAATAAGAAAGAAGCATTTTTTGATGCTCCAGCACTTTTTCAAAAGTTGAGATTTTCACAAGATTTTACACAATGAAGTTGAAAAGCTGAAATTTACTTACTTCGTAGTCCAATTTCAGCATACTGAGTCGAATAAATATGGTTTCAAGCCGTTATGGAGCCTCCAGCCCCATTTTGCAAATTCTAGATTTCCAAAAAGTGCTACCAAAAACTGTCCAAATTAACTAATTGATATGTGCTACACTGCTAAGGTTGATTTAAAAGGATTTTATGGTCCTTTTTCTTGGAAAACTGGAATTTCCAAAATATGGTTGGAGGCTCTAGAACGGTTTGAAACCAGCTCCAGTCGACTCAGAATGTTAAAATTACAGTATAAAGTAAATTATAGCTCTCAAAATTCACCGGGTAAAAATTATGAAGAACTTCCAACTTTCAAATATCTGCTGCATGCTTCACAACTGCTCAAAACAATTCGAAACCATTTCTAATAGATTAAGTGAGTCACAAATAATAATAAAGTAAATTAAAAATTTTAGCCTTTAGTTAAATTTGGTGGAATTTTGACTTTTTTCCATTCTTGACCCAAATTGGATTTTCAAAAATTCATCAAAAATCGAAAATGCGCTTTGGCTTTGGTATTTGAAATTTTGGCTGGTAATGTATTTTTGCATACTCTTTCTTGTAAGAAAAATTTTTCAATTGTGAGATCATTTCTCGCAAAATTAAAAAATGTCTGATTCGATGATATTTTTTAGACGAAACTGCTGAATCAATCATAACTCAATGCTATCCAAATCTAATGTAGTCCACTTTGCTTCCAAATTTTCTAGCATCTCCAGCACCATATCTATTTCCTCCGAGATTTTTAATCGTTCATGAAATGCGTAGAGACTACTTCAATTATTGCAACTGTTTTGATTGAATTACAAATGCACTTTTATGCAGCTGATTCCAAAAAATCAATCATTTCAGCATCATTTTCAAACGAAAATTTCGTCACTAATATTTTTTTGAATTTCGTTGAATAGCATCGTAATAGAAATCAGATTTCCCAGTAGCATTTTCCTACCAGAGAGAAAAAATTTTTAAAAATTTCTCACATCCACCAAAATAACTGGTTTTTAAATTTTCAATAATTTACAAAAAATCTAAAAATCAACTTAAATTGCTAGAAGCTGCTTATAGAGTTGGTTTTGACATTATAAATTTTCAAAAATTTTATTTTTGCTTAGATCTCGGCAGAAAAGTTGAAAGAAGTTGTCTCGTCAAGTTCCAATAAATCGAACAAATTCTGTTTCTGTAAACCTTAAAATCAGTTTAGTTTAGGTTTAAACACGACACCAGTAAAAAACGTAAACATTGAATACCTCGATCGCAACTCATAAATATCAACCAAAAGCCCGAAGCCAAATACCTCACGAAAAATACAACAAACTTGCACAACTTGCCGGAAGAATTTTCCGTCGAGGCCATTCATTATGCAAAATTATCTCAACAAACGGTACTCCATGTCCTCCATAAAGAACCGCTATATCAATAAATCCGCGACGCTTTGAATACTTTTAATTACATCCTCTAAAAATATAAACTGCATTCCTGACCAACTTGCCACCCGCGAATGTACCTAAACATTTGGCGAAATTTTTCCATAAACGTCATACTTGGGCCTCTGAGCATCTATGCATTACTAATCATCTAAATATAAATGATGAAAAACCATCAACTCTATAGTCATTGTTTCTATTATCAATCAAGTAATTAAAACACACCATCGAAAATACCGTAATGTAAGGTGCGTTCGGTTTGAAATACGTATACAGGAGTAACAAATGGCAAATTCGTGTTACGCATAAAAACGGTTGGAAATTCGGCCATATAAGTATTTGATGAGACAAGGGCGAAGGTATAATATAGCGAAACACATATAGGTACATAGGTGGAACGTACATGGTAGATAAGAAACGTACCTACCTATTCGTTAATTACATCGCATTCGAATCTCATTAAGTAATAATTTTTACTTCCTAATAGTGGTATAGTAAAGAGCTTTGAACCAAAATACACCGCCATACCAGGGCAACGAACCACCGGCCAATAAACCTAACGCGTGGAATCCGAATCCGCCTATTAATTGTTATCGAGCGAGAAACATACATTATGACGAATACCATTTGGTTTGCTTGGTGGAGGACCAGGTATAGGTATGGTATGTAAAGTACTCATCGGTGCCATACTGAAAAGCTCATCTATTCGGCCGTTTTCCTCCCGCAGCACATCAGCACACGTGTTACTTCCGACATCGATGACCGCGCCAATTCATTACCATGGCCAAACCATACATATCCGTACACGATACGTCGCGTCGTCAATATAGCTCCGGAAAAAAATGATTTATCTTCTTTTCGACAACTGAACTTAAACAAGAGAAGGAGGAGGAACTGAATCCAATCATTGAGAATCGTGTCCATTAGGCCAACGACGACGACGGGATGAGATGCGAGAGAGACGAGAAAAGTCATTCTTTGAAAATCGAACTCATACCGCACGTCCAACTCTAAATAGCGATTCGCCAAAATAAAAACCCCTTCATCAGACATCGACCCACATTCGGGTTCGGCACAGGCACAGACCATTGTAATTATTTCCGAATCGGAACACGACCGACACCGAGCACGCAGCGTCCATTTGTCTGCGTGTGGGTAAATAGTAAATACTCTATCGTGTGTATGGGTGTCAGCTCGGTTGGATCTGCTCGGCTTCGTCCATCCGAATAATAAGTCTACATCAAATATGTAATTTTTCTGTCGACCTGTTCAATATTCTCACGAAGGCCCTTTGACTCGATGTCGCCCTCACACCACCCGCTCTCACCATCGTCATGAGCCTGAGCGCCGCATCCAACACTTCCTTGCGTACCTACCCACGACTTATACGAGTAATCGGTTTATTCATTTTTCCTTTTTTTTTTCATCATTAAAAACAATGGACGTTGGCTAGAGCTTGTGAAAACATCTCCGAACCTCCGCTTCCCTACACGATTACGTACATTCTACAGAAGAAAGGCGAAGAAATGTAAACCGCATTCTCCATTACGTTTTACACACATGTTCAACAACGAAAAACTTTTTCCTTTTGCAGTTCGATGAACAAAAGCGAGCATTATTTCAAAAAATGCTCGTTCTAATGGCTTCTGAAGTATAAGCAAAGACATTCACATTTTAGAAGCCATGTTCTACACAGATAGAAAGAAAGGTTCACAGTTCACACTAGGTAAGTTGTATATTGGGTCTCTCCCTCACGCTCTATATCTTGGGTGACATCTTGCGCAGACACACGAAGGCCAAATGGTTGCAATTTTGTGACATTGTATACGCGGGAAAAAAATTACCATCGTTAAGTTTGTATACGAAAAACAAGTTAGCCAGCATTCGAACACGATATTTCCATCTTACAACTGTAACTTGTCGGTTTCCAATTCGATGATTCGCTCGAATCGACGAATTAATTCTTAAAATTCTACTAGTTTTCGATACCTTGATGATAAAAATATACGATGGGTAGGTCCTGTAGGTACTCGCGATGGCTAATTAATTTCATCGAAAACTCCTTTCGATCGCGTCCTTGAGCAAATTCCAATAATGTGCAATTTTTTTTCAATTTCGTAGAATTTTTCGCATATAAGCGATGATTAGGTAAATTAGCAGCCTTACGTTGAACATAAGACTTATAGGTGGGTAGTTTCCATTACCTAATTTAAGAAAATTATAATAAAAATAAATATAAACGGGCAAAAATAGGTGTGCGAACGAGCGAGGAGGAAGAAGAAATTATATTTAACAACTCTGTTCGCAGAAAAGAAAATCCAAACCTTCAGCATTTTTATAGACTTGTTTCACAATCAATAGACTCAAATTGCAACAAACTCAATTTTGAAGACACCTTAAAAGGGAGGTATCCCAACCGGCAAAAATGTTTTTGGTACAAACAAAGCCAAGTACACAGATCAAAAAGGCACACAAAAGTACACCACCAGCCAAAATTTCAGATGCTCGTGTGTATTTTTCAATTTTTTAGTAAATTTTTGAAGATTAAAGGCATAAACGTTTAATAAAAAATCAAAATTTCATCCAAATTGACCCAGAAAGCTGAAATTTGGTACATAACTTTTTTTGGCCCCCCCGAATCGATTGGAAACGGTTTAGAATTGTTTTGAGCAATTCTGGAGCCTTCAGCAGATTTTTAAAAGTTGATATTTTCACAAAATTTTACCTAATGAAGTTGGAAAGTTGAAATTTAGATACTTTCAACACTAATTTCGACACGCTGGGTCGATTGGAAATAATCTTAAGCCATCCTGGAGCCTCTAACCATTTTTTTTTTGAAAAAAGTACCATAAAAACTATTCAAATCAGTTTTAGTACGTATTAACGCGATTGATGCTTGTTAATGACCCACTAGACCGGTTACACACCATTTTTCAAAATCGATTTCTGCTGATTCGGAACCATAATCATACCTTTTTCAAAATTTTAATCATAAACACTTGAAAAGATACCTACACTTTTGAAGTCTGAATCAACAGAAATCGATTTTAGAAAAATGCTGAGTAATCGGTCAAGTGGGTGATTAACGAGCACCTTCAAAACGTTTGTGGGAACTTTTTGAAAATTAGGAATCTCCAAAATATGAGGCTGGAGGATCCAAAAAACTGCTCGAAACCACCTTCAATCAACTCAGGGTTGTATACAGTGAATTTCAGCTTTCCAACTTCATTGGGTAAAATTTTGTAAAAATTTAAACTTTCAACTTTCAAAAATTTTCTGGAGGCCCCAGGATTTTTTAAAACGCTTCTAAACCATTTCCAGTCGGGGGGGGGGGGGGGGCTTCTGAATTAGGATATACGCCAGATTTCAGTTTTCCAGATCAATTTCGTGAATTTTGATTTTTTTTCTCCATTTTTGACTCAAATTTAATTTTCAAAAATTCACAAAACATCGAAAAATGCACTTCAGCATCTGAACCATCATTTCTGTCTAAATTTTCAAGAAAGGTTGGGGCGTAATTTTCACGTATTTGTGATTTGTTGGAAATCAACCAAACCAAACTTTAAAGATTAAAAATTCAAATCCAGTTGGACCTGGAATAGATTATAACCCCCCCCCCCCCTCCTCCCTCTCCGGTAGATAAAAACTCAAAAAATATCAAAAGTGAACGGACACGTCTTGGAATATTGAATCATTTCTTTGATCCAATTTCTCTGAACCCCCCCCCCCTCCAATGTGCTCAAACATGATCAAAATTTCAAAAAATTGAAAATGATGTGTAATTAATTAATACGTCGTGAGTTTAGTTTTCAAAAGCCCGTTTGGTTTTTGGATACGAATCTACAGTGCTCTCACTGCTCTCCCTGCCCTTTCTTTAATTTTGAACAAAAAATAAATAAATCGAAAATGGCTGGAGACATAAGTAATTCCTGCTTATTTGAGGTGGCAGAATTCGATCGTGTATGTATTCATTTTTTGAATTCTGACGCAGATTTTGAAAAAATAGAAGTGAAATCGGATAGAATCATTTTTTCGAATTCAAAAATTGATTCCCCAAATCAAAGAAGGAAAACATGTAAGTTACTTGATACAATTTTATTCTGCTAAAAGCATAAAACATATCAAGTTGACGACTCAACATGAAGATGAACCATTGTACATATCGAAGTGGAAAAACTGCCTCAACAAAACACGACCATTGCAGCGACTATACCGCACACATAAGAACGCAGCTTTGTGCTCCATTGGCATTGATATTATTAATTACCATCCTTAATAACCTTGAACCACTGCCAAGTACCAATACTTTCTTCATCTATATGAAACGAACACTTCAATATAATCTCTATCTATCGAAGACAATAATCGTGTACGAATAAGAAGAAAAAAATGCCATTTACAATAAACACAGAGAAAGGTGTGTCAATCAGCATGTAGCTAACGCATAAAACGAGATACGCACACAAGTAATTACAGTAGCAGTGTGCCTGTTGTAAAACCATCTCAGAGAAAGTACCGACATCGAGCGACGATCGAATAGACAATATGCGACATGTGCGTAGCATCGCAACGAGTAGAAATCATCAGAGAACAGCCGGTGAACGAGTCTGAGTATAGTGTGAATGTAAACAATGCACAGGTAAGCAAAATTTTTCCAAGATGAGAACTGCAACCATCCAGTTGGAGTGAATCAAATTCATCATGATCGAGAGTAGGTATAGCGCTTCATTTTGGGTCAAAGTGATTCTGCCTTGCCCCTTATCTCGCTTCGTACTCGTAATTGTTTTCAAAACCGCAAATTAGCGCGTTTTTTCGCATCATAGTCTACAAGATGTTAAAGTTTTGATTGGGATAAGGATCTTTTATTTTTTCGCCAACGAGTGACTGTATCCGCGATTGTTTCCTTTCGAATTTCATTGATTATTTATCTCTAAATTCTCATTCATTTTTCGCTTATTTACCCGCCGGAAAATATATGTATAGTGGCAAAGATGGCCATCGTGTTAGCTTATGTATTGTGTATTTTTTTTTGTACGATGTACATATTTTGTTTTTATTGTAGCCTTGACCAAATAACCTAATAAATTGTTCAATTTACAATGTATGAATTTTAGAATTATTAGATGTTTCTTTTATTCGTTATTGCCCTTAAAATACTTAAGATGTAATAACTGTCTAATTTGATATTACATTGCGGTACATCATTTGAATTTATTTCTCCGTTGATTCGGACAGATAAACAGTTGAAATTTCTGGTAAAATTCGAAAGTTCCTTGCGAACTTGCTCAATGGAAAGGCCAAGAACATTTCTCAAGTATGGTCGACCTATTGTATAGAAAAATTTTGAAGGATATCATCACTTTAGCCTTTAAAAGATCCACTCTTCGCTGAATATTTTGGTTCGAGGACCGATCTTTTATCTCAAATTTTTAATCAACACTTTTTAATTTGGGGCTGGATTCGTCCCCCCCACCCTCACCCAAAAAAATTTAGAACTATCCTTATGTTTTGGACTAAGTTTGGAAATTTCCCAGCAGAAAATCTATTTGAATTTAAAATCCTCAATTCGTAATGTTTCCTTTTCTTAGATCATCTTGAAGGACTGCTTCACTTTCATAGCACCACTTCAAAGCACTGGTGTGAAGTAGCAGGCATCCAGCAGCTTCAACATTGCTGTCTAGTATGCTAAATATATTCAATTGCGAAAATTAAATGATCCATTCGCACGATGGCAAACATTTTGACGAGCGTATATTTTACAGTCTACTAGATCTGCTTCAACATATAATCAACATAAACTCATTTTAATGTCTTTATCGGCGTTATTGACCAGAACGTCGGTTTGAACATAATGAAATTATTATACATGTATGCATATTACACATGGATTATTAAGTATCGTTTTATTACCACGTCGATTTTTTAACGGTAAAAAGGAAATTAAACGAAGAAAGTTTTTCGGATTAATGGAATTATCTCGCAATGTTCGAACAAAAACAATAGGTAAATTTCGAATAGGAGATAAATATGTAATTAATCTGAAAAGATCAGGATTTGTTTTTTTTTAAATTTCGTTTCGTCTGCCAGAATGGAGAAAAGAAAGGGGATGCTTTTAATTTGGCGAATTATCCAAAGAGCTGTGATTTCTCTACAGCTTGGAAAGAAAGAGAATTTTTGGTGCGTACCTATAATCTGAGTTCCCAAATGACATGCTAACATGTAAACTGCGTAGAAAGACCTATCCATTCTAAGATAACATTATCTTAAACACACCTGCAATATTACATTTGAGATTTCCTCAATTATCTTGAAATATTTTAACATATCAACGACAAAAACAACATGACTACAGATATACCTACGATCACGATGAACTGTAAGAAACAACGTGATGTAATTCCAAGAGCAATGGGAGACGGTAATACTGACAAAAAACCATAAGCACCTACATAATGACTAATCGGAATTTTAGGTAAAAGTAAATTATCGCATTGGCACGTAAAGAGCAATCTACCTACGAACAAACAAAACTTACCGATGATCTAAATTGTTACAAAAATTGAATTTAATTTAACCGTTTTAAAATTCAGATCGCGACTACCTACCTACATAGGTATCCTGAACACTATCCAATTCTGCGAATCCATATTGCTTTCACATAGCATCGGATCTGTTATACTTATGTAGTATATTCCAAATCACGAAATCCATAGTTCTACGCGATGCAACTGTCTATGGTAATTTTTCAAACATCACGTAGAAATTGAATTTCATATTTAAAGCGAATACTATTAAGTTCATTGTCGCTAGAATAAAAAAATTAATTTATGACGACATTAAAACACTTTCGCCTAAACATTCATTGCCTTCAAAACTTCCATCAACAAGTTTCAGAACCTAACACTATAAAATGATCATAAAGTCCGAATGGCGTAATAAAGATGAAATTACGGTTTCATCTTGTTTTCTACAAGAAAACATCGAGTATATTTGACTAGTAAATCGAACGAATGGCATATTCTAGGTGATTTATGCGAAGAAGAATCGGATCGAGTAAATTTAATGGAGATGTGTACTTAATATAGTTGGACCAAAATGAAAATTAACTGTGTTCAACTTTTTGATCTGGTGCTGGAGTTCATGTCGGTTTATTGAACGTAAATTTACGTATCATTCAAACGTGTTCTTCAATCAATCCGAGTCAAGTTCAAGCAACTATCTTTCAAGTTTTTACTCGTATGGTTTCTTATTATCTAGCTTGAATTTCAATTTTTTTCTTTCCATCCTCTCGATCGGGCATGCAAAGCCAAACAAACTGAATCCTACTGAAACCGAAACTTCTATTGGAAAAACTTTCAACCAAAACTTAAAACTGAACTTTTAAAATATCAGGTTTTTATAAACGTTTTTCTCCAAAAATTTAATTGATTTTTGTTCAATATTAGTTGCAAAATATTATCAAACAATGATAAAATTTTGGCTAAATTCAACAAAATTGATCAAAAATTGCATAAAACATTGTTGAAACTTCTTCCAAACACAAAAAGATGAAAATTCAATAAAATTTGCAAAAATTACACAAAAAAAAGTGTTGAAACAGGTGCTAAAATGATGTAACATACTCAAGCGAGCATTAAAATCAATAAAAATCAACATATAAAGGATGAAATTTCAATGAAATCAGGGTGTCTAACAATATTTCAAAATGAAAAAAAAAAGGACTTGAAAAGAACTTTTAGTAGGACTTTCAGCAGGTCATTTTTCGAGCACTTATGGAATTTTTTGAGGTGTAGGGGGGGGGAGGTGTCGAAATTTTTTCGAGGTGGAAGGTTCAAAATTTTCATTCAAGTTTTTAGCCAAAGGAATTTTAGCAGGACTTTTAACAGGACAGTTTTTCAACACTTGGGATTTTTTAAGAGGGGGAGGGAGTGGGCGAGATTTCTCCTTCAAGTTCGGAACTTATTATTAATTCAGGAAAAGAGAAACAAACTGGCCCATGGCTAAGCGAGGGCGAAAGCTCTCAAAAATTATAAGTTATTTTGGGAGATATAAAAAATTATGTTATCTTGTGTGATGAGTTACCAAGTATATTATTTTGCTTCGAAATTTTGAAATTCAAATAATTATTTTTTTTGAAAATTTAAAATCCGAAAAAGAAAAGCTAACGGACCCGAGCAAAGCGAGGGCAAAAGCTTTAGGAATTTAGTATTTTGAGAGGTATGAAAACAATGTTTTTTTGTGTAATAAGCTACCTATATTTTGCTACAAAATCTTAAAATTTAAATGATAATTCAACACCCCAATTCAAAAAAAAAAAAAAAAAAAAAAAATGAAAAGAAAAATTCAAACTTGAAAAAAAAGAAAATAAACCCAAGTGAAGCAAGGCTAAAAGTTTTGATTTCAAAATTTCATGTTTTGCTGAGAAGTAAAAAAAATCTGTAAGGAAGGAGGAGTTTATTTTTCTGATTCAAACTTTCAACTTTTCTTGAATTTGAACAATAAGTCACTTATTTGGAAAAAGAAGAGCAAATAGCCTGACCGAAGCGAGGGCAGAAGCTCATAAAAATGTGTGATTCAAGTTCTAAAAAAGTCGACACATGAGCCCTTTTCTACAAGTTCAAAATTCCGGAAAAAAGGGGAAAAAATTGAAAATTTGAAAAAGTCATTTTGGAAAAAAAGGACTTTTGGATAAAATTATTGAAAAATGGACACTAAAAGGACAAAAAGGTGTCATAGGCAAAAAAAAGGACTTTTGTAGGATAAATAGGAGTGTTAGACACCCTTGAAATGCAATCGAAATTTAATTTTAAAAAATCGTTAAAGTTATTTAAAAACAAAAAATTGGCAAAATTTTAATAAATATTGAAAATGATTACACGATAAAAATGTTGAAAACATATTAAAATGACATCGTCTACTAAAAAAATTGCTAGTATTAACAGAAGAAACTTTGTTACAACTAGCAAAATGTGGAAAAAATTGCATAAAACATTGCTGAAATAACTTGAAAACACAAATGAAACATTTAAAAATGAAATTTCTACAAATTATCAAAAAAAAGATGGAATTTTCAGTAAAATTTGACAAAATTCAACACAATTTGCACAAAACATTATTGTTGAAAGCTCTCACAACCATAATTAAAAGTATTAAAAATACTGTTAATCAGGTCTAATAATGTTGAATTTTTAATAAAATTTGCCAAAAGTGCTTGAAAAATTGTTAAAAACGCGTTAAAGTAATGTTAAAACATTCATGAAAGTAATAAAATCCTGGAAAATCACCAAAAAGCGATGAAAATGTAGTGAAATTTGCTAAAAATTCGTACAAAGTGATGCGTGAAAAAGCGTTGAAAACGTGTTAAAATAGTAAAAAAACAATGAAGAAAAGGAGCATCAAGATCACTGAAAATCAGCAGAAAATAATGAAAATTCAGTGGAATTTGTCAATGCAAGAAAAAGTGTCCAAACAAAATAAATATGAGTGGAGAGTGAGCAGCAAAGTACCACAGCCACAAAATACTTCTCAACTGAGGTGGAAATGAGTGATTTTCTTTTTTTTTTTCCCCAACGATTTTGATTCATTTCCTTCGCTGCTTCTGGGTTTAGTAATACTAATACATTTAATGTACTATTTCGTTAGTGAATACAGGTAATACGTGAAACTGATTTTCAAGATTCGACCATCTACATGTGCTTAGCTTGGCAATTTCTCATTATGATCTATTGATCTCATTCACTCTCATTGAATATTATGTCGATTTTGTTTAACAGTAATAGTATATTACTTAACTGTTCGGTAAAGTGCGTGAATACCAACGAGTGTGAATTTTGCAGCGCGAGCCGCAGGCGAGCGTTGCAAAGCACACGAGTTGGTGTTCACGTACATTTGCCGAATCAGTTGAGTAATATGTTTTACTTAATTAGTATAGGTAAAGCTCTCAGTGCCTCACTGTTTAAAACAAGGCAATTGTCTTTAAGTCATTATGCGTACAAAATTACACAAAAATGTAAAAAAGTTTACAAATGTAGTACTTTAATTATTCATCTAAATGACAACCCTGCTTTACATTCAAAGCGTGCTTTTCAGTAGATAACCTGCCGATTTACATACATGTGATTTCTTTATTTTCTTTTGTTCGAAGTTTGAGTGAATCAAATGTGGGTGTTTAATTTCTAATCAGAAAATGAATTTCATTTTGTTTTAGTTTATTTATTCGCAAAATCAATTCAGATTTTTCAGTTTTCAGTATTTAGTTACATTAAAATGTGATGATAACAAAGTGGTGTGAATCTAAAGTACATTATAAATATGTACTCGTACATACAATAATTATATCTACTTGATCATTCAATGTGTGTTTTGTACAGGTACTGTAGTCTGCGATCGTTCTCACTTTGATAAAATTATTCAAAAAGAATTATACAACATAGTAGTTAATTGATATCTTTTGAAACTAAATTTCATCGAATACGAATGAACTTACTGAAATCCTTAATCATTATAGTGTTTAAAGTACAGAATATTTAATTCATTTACTAGTTCAGTTAGAATAGATTCGCTCAAAAACGTACATATCTCTCAAAAATGTTACAAAGATTCACCATTTTATACGTACGCGCATAGGTATTGTTGATATTATCATAGTGTTACTGATAAACTCGCGTCAATACCGTACTGATGAAAGTAGCCGGTAAAGTGCAACAATACCGCTCTGAAAACAGTGCGGTACTGAGAGTTTTACCTATACCTATTAAGTAAAAGGCTTTACTCCACTCTCCCATCATCTTTTCCATTCATTTCACATGCTCTCGAGTGTTTCAATAGTATCTTGGCATCGATTTTCAAACACAATTAGAACTCTCGATCAATGCTTACCTATAATTATCAGTGTTATAATAAATGTATCATAGATCATACAACGAATGCAAGAACTCACCTTTTTAGAAGTCTATGATCCGTAGAAGAAGTACAAATATATGTAAAATCCAATGCAGAATCCAACGACAAACAATGCAATCACAAATGTATGATACAAACACAGATTCAACATCAAACAAACAATTATAATATGTCACTCGCGAACGAAAATATCTATTACACAGAACGCAAAAATAATTTTCGAACACAAAAACTGCGACGAATACGATACAGAAACAAAATACTTTTAAAAAAAACACCGGCGGCGTACACAAAACCTAGATAACACTGTAAAATACGATGAACTTGGTTCGATCAGGTGTTAAGACCATTCTGGGATCTGGTTCTTGTTCTTGACTTCACCGGCGCGTAGTCGTTCCGTTAAACTCGAATGCAAGCTGTTCCCCCTACTTTTCCATTGTGTGTATGATGCATATTAGTCATACTAACTAGTTCATGTTTGTAAACTTGGGCTTATGATGCGTGTTACTGGACTATGGTGGTTGGAATTTGAGTTGGGATTGATTTTGAAATTGCTCAAACTCAAAGGCTGCAGAAAACTGAATCATAAAAAATGTGTTCTGTAATTCTCTTCAATTTTCAAAATTGAAAATTTGAAGTTCCATTATTATGTTCATAATAACTTTTCAGGTTTGAATGAACCTTATCTGCCCTTACCGATTTAAAAAAATGAAAGTTTTAGCCACCTGAGATATATTAAATGGAAATGAATGAAGGGTAGGTAAACATGAATTTAATTGAGAAACAATGGATGTCAGGATGTGAATTAACATCAATAATAATAACAATACCTAGGGGTGTTCGAGCGTTCTACAGAACACTACAGAGTTTACAAAAAACGTAAACAATTAGCGTTTTTGAGAGCTCATGACAGACTCGCTGTAATTGCTGGAGGCTTCTGTAACTTGCTAGTTGCTGGAGAGTGCTCGAACACTCCTAATGCCTGGCTAATTGGAAAATATTGCTAAACCAAAATATTAAATGTTGTTAAATTTCCGAGTGAGACTAAAAATATACTTTGGTTACTTTTCAATCACCTAAACTTAACTTGAATAAGAACGAAGATGAAAACAAGAATACAGAGTTTGATACTGAAAGTTATAGTGAAATCACTTCGTAAAAAAAGGATACATACAAAATTAAAAGCACCTAAAGCAGAATCAATTTTGAATTTCAAATTGGAAGAAAGAAAGGATTGGGTAATTTTTTACTGAAATATGAAATCCAACAAAACCTACTTATTATATTTGAACTTTTTTCTCAACTATGGCGTTAATCTCTCTCGACAAAAATCTATTTTTAAAAAAACTTGAAAGCAAAAATGTATCTCGTGAATTGAATGAGCTACGTGCTTCACAAACTTGAAATAATCAAAAATAAGAAAATGTTCGAAGTTCGAATCATTCAAATGATATGCCATGCCATAACCCATATTACTCGAGTGGACGAACAACAAATGTAATTACTTACTCATATTATGAAAAACTCCCTATCTTTAAAATTGAAGGAACAAACTTGATTAAAAATTTCCAAATTTATTGTGCCCTAGATTTTTTTTACATTTTTAATATCAGGCGTATATAATTGCCAAGATTTTTACGCCCAGTTTCGAGGGGTTAGGTAATCTAGATTTGGTTCGAAAGATTGATTTCTTTGATGAATTTAAGAATGTTTTCCACCTGTTTGATGTTGTCAAGAATTATTGTAGGGTCAAAGTCTGAAATGTTTAAGGGATTGGCGTTTTGTATTGAGGGAGGGACAATAAAATAGAAGGTGTTGAGTGGAGATTATTTCAGAGTTACAGAATTATGGAGAATTTTGAATTTTCGAATTGTGTTTGCCCCTTCAATTTTGAATATAGACAATTTGTCATAGTACGTTTTTTGTTCGTCTTCTCAAATATATGTACGTAATTAAGTACCAAGAGTTCGTGAAGTCACTTATAATGATTCAAACATTATCTCATTTTTGGCGAATTTTTTCAAGCATTTTTTTACGTCATTCAATAGGACCGGCTTTCTAAAATTAGAAACGAAAAAAAAAACAAAACGATTTTTTAGGGCTCTCTTTTTTTTGATAAAAATAATGGATAATTTAATTTCGAAAACATTGAAGTACATATTAAAATCAGGTGAAAATCCGCGGGGAGCTGGTTTTTACATTTTCTCATTCAATTTTTTAAGAGTAAAGTTCACAAGAAGCCCCTTGTAAAATTTCATTTTGTCGCAAAATAATTTTTTATTAAAATGGTCAAAAAAGGTTCATTCGAGCGCTCTCAATTTTCAGCAAAACTGAAAATCTGCTGAAAATTCTGTTGAAAAGTAAAGGTGCTTCCACACATGCTGTATGTAATAGCAGCGACTCATTTTTCTATGAGCCGCACATTCTAATTCAATTTTTTAATTTTTTTAAATTTTAAATTAAATTGAAAAATTAAAGTGTTTAAAATGAAGGAAAAGTTTGAAAATTCGTAAATAAATGGAAATTTTCGAGTTACCTATAGGTGATAAATGACATTTTCAAACTGGCAGTTTTTCAAAATTAGGAGGTCCGCTGTTATCACCAAAAATAGGTATGTGATTTTTATATGTTGGTTAATAATGTGGAGGGCACCTTTGTTTTCAGCAAAACTGAAAATTTTCAGTTTTGCTGAAAATTGAGAGCGCTCGAATGAACCTTCACTGATAAGTGATAGCCAATTTTATTTGATCTTGTTGACTAATTTGTAAGAAGCATAACGCTCTAACTGAAAAGTTTCTGTTTTGTAGCCAAATAATTTCATAATTTTTGTCAACTTAGGGTGCATCAATACTCGAAGTGAAAATTTAAAACAAATTTTTGATCTATTTACTTCCATTTCGGCAAAAACCTTTCATAATTTTGCATATTATTCAATTTTTTCCTTTCTCCCACACTTCCCAATCCATCCAATGGCTTAAAAAAAATATGGAAAATGATTTAAAAATATGTCTTACATTTATTTGCAAGTGGTGATGTACCTTAAGTTATCAATGAAAAGTAGAATTATTTGGCTACAAAATAGAAACTTTTCAGTTAGAGCGTTATGCTTCTTACGTTGGACAGACTACAACAAACTTTCATATTTTTGTGTTATCAGCTATAAAAGTGTATAAGTAGTTTTCATCGGTAATATTAAATTTTATCGCTCGAACTCCTTTATAAAAAGGCGTGAACTTGACAACCCCAGTAATTATGCATATTTACAGGGGTTTAACTCATTTTTTTATTTTGTATATTATTCTTATACCCATAGGTGAGAATGCTTCCTTAAATACCTACGTATCCACTTTTATAAGATGCGTGCATTATTATGAAATTACGAATTGAATCCAACAAATGCAATATTCTTTAGCCAAAAATAATTCATCATTCGTGTAAAAATACCTACTTACTTAATCTTTACAAGTTGATCTTTTCAAATTTCAGGAAACTCTTTGAAATGTTATAATTGTAATACTAAAGATGATCAGAATTGTGAATATGTGAATGAGCAAACCGATACAGTCGAAATAGAGCAGAGTAATCGGACGGCTTATTTGGCGCAGGTGAACTTGACTGAAGATGAAAAAAATGAGCACTGGCCGGAAGATGCGAAACTATATTGTCTTAGAGTGAAAGGCAATTTTA
This sequence comes from Planococcus citri, assembly GCF_950023065.1. NCBI lineage: Eukaryota > Metazoa > Arthropoda > Insecta > Hemiptera > Pseudococcidae > Planococcus > Planococcus citri. The sequence goes on from NC_088678.1 coordinate 47,631,851, forward strand.
GTAAGAAAAACAATTTTCTCAGTAAAATTTGATAAAACTAGGTATACTTATACCCACCAACTTAATTTATAGTATAGGTATGTTAGGGTGCGCAAAAATATCGAGGAAGTACCTACTACACTACTACATACCCCAAAGAAAGTTTTTTATTAAAAATATAGGTTGGCAACGCGAAATAGATACATATGATTGGTGGAATGTTATCCTACCTACTATTATCATCACCATTCACTGTGACCAACCAAAACATTTAGCAAAAAACTTTTTTGGGGATACCGATATTTCTACGCACCCTGTACCTAAATGTACATAGGATATAATCTAGATAGCTAGGTAAGCATTTTAAACAAATGGTTCATTTTTGAGTTGGTAGTGTCTTTTGACTTCGCGGAATTTCTTTAGCAAGATTTTCGGAAGAAAACTTTAATTTGCTCACAAGATCAGTTGTTTGGTATTTTCAAGATTGAAATCTCACATTAGTAGGTAGGTAAGGGACTTTGACTAGTAAATATGCAACTCATACTAAGTTCATGTAGGTCTGTATGCCTAACCTCGAAGCAACAGGGGCAAGAACGGGTTAGCTCAAAGAAATTTTTTTCAAAACTGGTACACGTTTTTCAATTTGGCCTCAGTTTTGCACTAAGGGGAACCCTGCAATTCCGCCAGGTGCTCAAGAAATATCAGCAAACAGCCCGAATATAGGAAAATTTATAAACCCGGATACCCGGAATTGCTCCGGGTGTTTAAAAATGTATGTACCTACTACCTACTTATACGAGTAGGTACTGGTACACCCTACCAGCAGTTGCGCCGGGTTGAAAAAATGCCAAGTAAACTAGGTATAAATGAATTGTTCAGTACCAGAAGTTATCTGAATTGAAAAAGTACCTACCTATCTATTGGTGTACTGCGTATTTCTGTATTGTAAGTACACAAACTACGTAGATAAAGATACTGAACGATTCCGCGTTGGTGCAGTTATTACTATTAGTGCCTACTTAACGTTACGTGTTATGTATAGACTTTTTTACCTAGAACACCAGACAGATATTAGTGCAACAAACGAATTTTTCTTTAAACAGATATTCGTTATTTCAGATGGCGTAGTTGTTATACTACGACGTATGCGCATTGATTATAATAATGAAAAAGCATGTGAGAACTATCAGGAAAGACTTTTAAATATTACGAACGTGACGGATAGAGCGGGCAAATAGCGGTTTTAAAAAGGAAAAAATTGGCACATCAATTTTTTCTTCGGGAATGTGTTCGGATGGACCCTCTGAACCACCAAAAAAAAGCCGACTCTCCTATCCCTGGAGGAAAATTTTTTAGGGGGCTGAAACCGGTTCCGATTCACGTTTTTTGCGTTTTACTCCGTTAATATTAGGTTTTTGAGAAAAACTATCATGACGAAAAATGTTCCCCTTTAAATTCTCGACAATTTGATGCTACGCTCGATACCCATTGCTCAAGGGGGGTGTCCAAAAAAAGGGGTGGAAAGAGTAGGTGTTTCAAAAAAGGTCAGTCCAATAAATTAATCAAAATTACCACTTAAAATCATTCGTTTTGGCTCAAATTTTTTTTACAAAGTCTACTCACCCAACTACTAATCAAACTATCATTGGTTTGTCTTCAACCCTCCTCGGGGGTTCGTGAGGGTTGCTTGATTTTTCAAGTAACACACTACTGAATCATATATTTGAAAAACAAATCTGGACGTGCGATATATCGAATAGTATGTTTTCGAGGTCGCTGAATACGAATATGAACTCATTTTTTGCATACAACCCCTCAAAGCCCCTCTGTGCCCCAAAATGGGGGTCAAAATTTTGAAAAATCGTGAAAAGTCGAGTGATATATCGAATGGTACGTTTTCGAGGTCGCCGAGTGCGAATATGAACTTATTTTTTGGGTCCCACCCCCCAATGTCCCTCTGTGCCCCAAAATGAGGGTGAAAATGTTGAAAAATCGTGAAAAGTCGAGTGATATATCGAATTGCATGTTTTAAAAGTCGCTGAGCACGAATATGGCCTTATTTTTTGGGCCCAACCCCGCACAGCTCCCAACTGCCCCAAAAAAGGCCAAAATTTTGAAAAAATGTGAAAAGTCGAGTGACATATTGAATGGTATGTTTTCGAAATCGCTGAGTACGAATATGAACTTATTTTTTGCCTACAGCCCCTCAAAGCCCCTCTGTGCCTCAAAATTAGGGTTAAAATTTTGAAAAATCGTGAATAGTCGAGTGATATACTTATCGATTTGTATGTTTTCGAGACACTGAACTGGAATATGCACTTTTTTCCTGCTCTACTTACGATCCCTCAAAATCCCCTTACGCCCCCTAAATAAGATAAAATTTCGAAAAGTCACCAAAAAACGTGTAATACGTCGAATAGTATGTTTTCAAGATCGCTGAATACGACTACATACTCATTTTTATCATTTCATTCATTTTACTATTCAAACGTCCTACTAACGCCACAAAATTATCCTCAATGTCTTTAGTAGGTAAGATGTGAATCTTCTTGTCTATCTCAGTGTTTTCATTTCGATTGTTTTCCTGTAAAGTTTTCGATTTCATTTTTTACAGTAGACTCTCAATTATCCGACTTTCGGGTTATCCGGTACGAATTTATCCGACTTACTTTTCGCATTATCCGACCCACCAAGGTCGGATAATCCAAAAAACATCTAATTTTTGATTTTGGAGTGTAAATAATAATGCAGGATTCAGCATTTTGTATTCTAACGGTGTTATTTTCCTTGAAATCGATCCAACTTATCTCCAAAAATTATAATTTGAGTCAGTATTTCATTGTCTTTTATGTACAAAAGTACGTTATTTTTGTTTATTAGTTATTTTTTCGATTCTTTGTTCCTGTTTTGAGGCAAAACTTGATTTTCTGAATGAAAACTTTTCGTTTCAAGCTTATGCACTTCATTTTCACGCTTAAAACATCAATTTTGGATTATCCGACTTTTTTGATATCCGACCCACCTTACACCCCCCGATTAGGTCGGATAATCGGGAGTCTACTGTATTGGCTACTAATCGAAAACAAAATGAAATCATTTTTTTTTTTTGATGGAAGAAAACATCGAAAATTAGTAGTTCGTACTTCGTGTTTTTTTTTTAAAAAAACATACCATTCGATATATCAGTCGACTTTTCACGAGTTATCAAAATTTTGACCCTCATTTTGAGGCACAGAGGGGCTTTGAGGGGCTGTAGGCAAAAAATAAGTTCATATTCGTACTCAGCGATTTCGAAAACATACCATTCAATATGTCACTCGACTTTTCACATTTTTTCAAAATTTTGGCCTTTTTTTGGGGCAGTTGGGAGCTGTGCGGGGTTGGGCCCAAAAAATAAGGCCATATTCGTGCTCAGCGACTTTTAAAACATGCAATTCGATATATCACTCGACTTTTCACGATTTTTCAACATTTTCACCCTCATTTTGGGGCACAGAGGGACATTGGGGGGTGGGACCCAAAAAATAAGTTCATATTCGCACTCGGCGACCTCGAAAACGTACCATTCGATATATCACTCGACTTTTCACGATTTTTCAAAATTTTGACCCCCATTTTGGGGCACAGAGGGGCTTTGAGGGGTTGTATGCAAAAAATGAGTTCATATTCGTATTCAGCGACCTCGAAAACATACTATTCGATATATCGCACGTCCAGATTTGTTTTTCAAATATATGATTCAGTAGTGTGTTACTTGAAAAATCAAGCAACCCTCACGAACCCCCGAGGAGGGTTGAAGACAAACCAATGATAGTTTGATTAGTAGTTGGGTGAGTAGACTTTGTAAAAAAAATTTGAGCCAAAACGAATGATTTTAAGTGGTAATTTTGATTAATTTATTGGACTGACCTTTTTTGAAACACCTACTCTTTCCACCCCTTTTTTTGGACACCCCCCTTGAGCAATGGGTATCGAGCGTAGCATCAAATTGTCGAGAATTTAAAGGGGAACATTTTTCGTCATGGTAGTTTTTCTCAAAAACCTAATATTAACGGAGTAAAACGCAAAAAACGTGAATCGGAACCGGTTTCAGCCCCCTAAAAAATTTTCCTCCAGGGATAGGAGAGTCGGCTTTTTTTTGGTGGTTCAGAGGGTCCATCCGAACACATTCCCGAAGAAAAAATTGATGTGCCAATTTTTTCCTTTTTGCCGCTGCTTTTTTACCATATTTTCCCGCTCTAGGAATGGAAATGTGGTGCTTGTGATACAGACCTTTGCAATTCGTCCATATCCATAAAATCTGAGTATTTCGGTTTTTATATTGTTATTCTCGGATTGCTTTTGAATTTATATAAAACGTATTTTCAATGAAATTCATACCTAAATTCTAATCTAATCATCAATTTTATTTTAAGCATTAGGTATGTACCATATGCGTTAGGAATGCGTCTATGCGATATTCAGGTATTAACGAATTATTCTCTGTTACTTACGTAAAGTGGGTATGAAATGCAGAACATTTTTCAAGTTCAGAGTTTGCAATTATAACGGTGCTATTGCGCAAGTATATACATTTTTATAGGTAGTAATCTAAGAGGATTCAAGATACCTACCTACATACCGTACTCTACAGTTTCTAGATTCCGATACTTTTTCACTTTTATAGCTCAACTTTTGAATGTACGAAACACTTTCTGGAGATGATGTATGCATTATACTTGTATGTAGCATTTTACCTACACACTTGATAGATTCTTACAAAAATTTTCAAATCATTAACGATTTTTCTATTGTTGAATATTCAAAGAGGTCGTGTAACAAATACAAAATAAATACGTACTTGGATTTTCTTCTGTTTGAGTGATCTACGAAACAAATCATTGTAGATAAGAGTTTCTTTGTTTGTGATCAACGATTTGAAGCTTGTAAATATTACTAAAACAATGCCAGTAAAGTCTTATTTTATATTTCAGGTGGTAAATAACCTAAACAAGTGAAAGAAGTCTCATCTTCGTAGAACCGATAACATAAAATTAGGTACATACTTTTGTCTTTGGGTTTCTTGAATATTTGCATAAGTATGAGATCTATTTATCAGAGTTGATATTTTTATAGTAGGCCTCTTTGACTAAAAAGGAAACCTCTTGAGGCGTCACACTTCCATTTGAACGGGACCGCGATTTTTGGAAAGAGAATAATCTAAAACGCCCAAAACCAAACTTACAGCTGCCCAAGTTCATTTTTCGATTTTTGGCGAACGTTTGAAAATTCAAAATTGACTGTTTAATGGCGATTTATACCTTTTTTTTAAAAAGTACGTATAGGTACTTGATTAGTAAAAATGGGCAAAATAAGTCCAAAAACTAATATCAACTACCCAAATCGAAATTTCACCAATTCCAGCCGTTCTGCAGCCTCCAGCAGCGCGATTTTTCAATTTCCTCAGAATTTTGAATTTGCTCCAGAAAGCGTTAATATTAATTTGGGCAGCTAAAAATCGAGTTGTGTATTACACTCGACCTGTTTAACAAGTTTATGCACATTTGAGCCAAATTTGGGAGTGACACCTCAAGAGTGGTTTTTGACCAGCTTTTTTCAAAATTTAAAAATCCAAAAAATCAAAAGTTTCCCGTTTGCGTGTAAATTTTTGAAATTTTGTGCGAATTGCTGTATTTTTCTTCAAGAACTAACCTCCCGAGAGCAAATTCTAACATTTCCAGCCGTTCTGAAGCCTCCAGCGCGATTTTTAAATTTCTCCAGAATTTTGAATTTGCTTCAGAATGTGTGAATAATATGAAGTTGGGTTGCTAAAAATCGATTTGTGTATTACACTCCACCTGTTTAACGAGTTTATGCACCTCACAAATGGTAAACTTTTGATTTTTTTGATTTTTCAATTTTGAAAAAAGCTGGTCAAAAAACCACTTTTGAGGTGTCACTTTCAAAATAGGCTCAAATGTGGATAAACCCGTTAAACAGGTCGAGTATAATACACAACCGATTTTTAGCTGCCCAACTTAATATTAACGCTTTCTGGAGCAAATTCAAAATTCTGGAGAAATTGGAAAATCGCGCTGGAGGCTCCAGAATGGCTGGAAATGTTGAAATTTCGATTTGGGGGGTCAGTTTTGGACAAAATACAGCGATTCGCGAGAATTTCAAAAATTTCCACGCAAACGGGAAACTTTTTATTTTTTGGATTTTTGGATTTTTTAATTTTGAAAAAAGCTGGTCAAAAAACCACTTTTGAGGTGTCACTCTAAAAATCGGCTCAAATGTGGATATTGGAAAAACTTGTTAAAAAGATTGAGTGTAATACACAACTTGATTTTTAGCTGCCCAACCTCATATTCACGCCTTCTGGAGCAAATTCAAAATTCTGGAGAAATTGAAAAATCGCGCTGGAGGCTCCAGAACGGCTGGAAATGGTGAAATTTCGATTTGAGGAGTTAATATTAGTTTTTTGACTTATTTTGTCCATTTTTACGGATCAAGTACGTACTCAAAAAAAAAAGCATAAATCGCCATAAACAGTCAATTTTGAATTTTCAAACGTTCGCCAAAAATCGAAAAATGAACTTAGGCAGCTGAAAATTTGGTTTTGGGGGTTTTAGACTATGCTCTTTCCAAAAATCGCCGTCCCGTCCAAATCGGAGTGTGACACCTCAAGAGCTTTCCTTGTAAGTATATGTTACAGGATACAAAAGTTATTAAATTCGAACTCAAATAATGTACCTGATACGGATGGAATTTCGAGTTTGATCAACTATACTTACATAACTTAACTAGGTATGTTATTGAGACTTGAGAAGGACAACATTTTTTATGCACCATCATTATTCAATATGTAACATGTACCTATACGTTTTTATTTGTTACAGAGGTAGTAGGTGTACTCGTAACTTATCACTTATCCTCTTAATATGTTATAATTGCTTGACACGTGCATTTTCAACTTTCGGTATAAATGGAGGTTTCGCCTTTTTCTCTTCCAACTGAAATCATAGGAAAGCGTCGAAATTCAATACACGATGTGTATTATATACCGACTTACAGTACGTTGTATCACCATTTTAATAAACATCAATGTGGCATCGCGAAATGAAATGCGGTTTACTCCCTAATGGTGCGAGAACGAGCGGGGATGATGATAACATTATGTGAGGAATAAATGGAGCCTCATGAATGATCGACACATTACCTTATATTTTCCATGGCACACTCTCGCTCTGTTTAAAAACATCACGAAATTAAAAAAAAAAAAGCGAAGTAAGTAGGTAAGTACCTATAACTACCATAAATGAAAGTTTGTTGAGGTACCTTGTGGCACCACTCAGAAAAATGCACCACTAGGCAGGATGAAGGATTCGATGCGAGATGAAATGAGGAAGGGACGGAGGGCGAAATGGGAACAGAGTCGTATTGCGGACACCACAATTTCTCATCCCGTATTCCTAAAATTGCCAAACCTCGAAACAGAATGATGCATAAACATGAAAGTAAATTCAAATCTTACCATAGTCCAATCGATTTCATTCAGAAATACATGTTGCTTAATTTCCATTTCATCAGCACTGTCACAACTTCCCATGCGTTTCTTCGGATCTGCTTCCAGCAGCCTCTGTAGAAGACTAAATGCGTCGCTGCTTACGTCTTTTTTCAAATGGAATTCTTTTTTCTGAATTGCTGAAGTGAAAATAACATGAACACGTAAGTTTTTAATCGACCTAATTATTCCATTGCCGGACTCATATGTCGTGTTCATGCCTGTTCTTATAATCGTATACTTACTTGGTCGACTTTAAAAGGGAACCTCCACAACCCTCCGCCACCAAATTAATTTTTTTTGCAGATTCGGAAAGAGTACGACATGAAAAAAAAACATACAAACAAAACCAAAATTCTAGCTGCTGAAGTTCATTTCTCGATGTTTGGCGAATTTTCAAAGTTTTATATATTTTGACAAAATCGAAAATAAAAATGTAAATTTTCAAAAAATGCGGTAATAATATGCAAAAATTTTCAAATTTTGTTTTCGACCTAATTTTGACCTTCCAAATTCTGTAGCCTCCTGCGCGAAATTGATTTTCTCCAGAAATTTAATACTTCAAAAATTCGCCAAAAATCCAGAAATGAACTTCAGCCTTCAGCAGCTAAAATTTTGGTTTTGGTGGTGTTTTGATGTGTTCTATCCCAATTTGCAAAAAAAAAATCGATTCGGAGGTGGGTAGTTCGGAGGGTTGTGGAGGTTCCCTTGTTAGGTATAATATAGGACAGGTATTACAGTACATAAGTTTTTCCCTATTTTGATTCTTTTTTTTCTTACCTGATATCATGTTTTTATATTCCTGTAAGGTGATTTCTTCTGAACATCTGCCAACTAGCGATATAAATGGGTGGTCTGACGTGAGCATCAAACAAAGCACTATACCCAAAGCATACCAATCCACCCTGTGAAAAATAAAACAAATTTTCCATTAGGTAAGATACCAACATGTATGGATGGATGTTAAATGCACCTGTGACCCAAAAATATTTTTTCCAGATTTGGGAATAATTGGGTCTCATATTAAATGAGGGCCGATGATTTTAATTGGGTGTCGGGATTCAGGGCTTAAGGTTTGGGTTCCGGGGCCTGGGGCCTGTTTTCAAGGCCCATCATGAGAAATTTAAAAATTATAACCTTCCGTGAAGTTTTTTTTGGATGTAACTAATAAAAGTATTTAAAAATCAAAAAAATCAATATAAAATTTAATTTTACGAAAAAAGTAGGTAATAATAGAGAAAATCTGATTGAAAAAAAAAGAAGAAAAGCACTGATAAGACATAACAATAATCGTTTTCAACATAATACGATTACGTTCTGATGAGAATTTCACGATTTTTAAAAATTGAGTAGGTATTAAGAAAGCTAGCGAAGTCGTTTTTGTTTCAAAAATTCAAATGAAAGAGTCAACCATCTACTTTTCATTTCAATTTTCTTTTTTGTCATTTGTGATTTTCAATCAGATGAAAAACACGTCGTTATCCGTATAGCTGTCTGGTAATGGAAAAATTACATTGAAAAGGATGATTGAGATGGTTCGGGTTTTTCGTTCCTTCGCAGAAAAGGACATGAACAGAAAATTGGTTTGATAAATTGAAAAAATTCCTCTTTTATTTGACACAAGAATCAGGTTGCTAGCAGACTTCGTGAATTTATAATGAATTTTTGTAATTTAAGAATTCTCCATAAGAAAGCATTATTTAAATGAAAACAAGAACAAGATCATCGCGTCATTAATTCTACTTTTGGCCGCCAGATGTCAACTACTTTGGGTTTAAATCCCAAATTGTGCCTATACTGGCTACTACACGATATGTACTTATAATAATGTACCTACCTATTATACTTTTATACTATAAAAATGTTTGCTGACACTCACATAAATGTGTATGATAATTCCGAAAATATTTCAGGAGCTGCGTTAAATTCTGAACAAATCAGTGTAGATGTCCTTACACCAAACCCTAATCCATCTTTTGCACCGCCGAAGTCAATCAGCTTGACATGCCCGTCAACATCTATCATTATATTGTCTACTTTTACATCCCTGTGTATGATTCCTAAAAAAAATTCAACGAATAAATTCAAGCCCTCGCCAAAAGAAAATCCTGGGTGCACCACTGTACATAAAATGTATACCTATTCGATTAAAAGCGAACAATATATACATAATTATAATATTGTATAATAATTATCAAGAAACGTTATTGTCTGTATAGTCACCATTTTTATGCAAAAAGTGTAATGCCAGACTTGTTTCTGCAATGTAAAATGCTGCGTCGCCTTCCGGAAGTGTGCACGCGTCAAGACTTTCCACGTAATCAGCAAGAGAAATTCCATCAATGTAGTCCATTATCAACACAATATGCAGAGGCGTTGTAAACGATGAATGAAGTTTAACTAAGAAAGGATAGCTTTCAATGGTTTCCATGATACGTTTTTCTCGCAGTTTTTGCAGTTCGTCCTAAAACATACCAACATATTTTTTATTTCTAGGAAGAGGAAGCTGTAATTTAATACCTTTAATACATGATTGTACATATACGTTTACGTATTACGTAACATTTATAAGTAGGTACAGTACAATTTCTGTGGCATAGGCATTCGCCTCACCCTGTTAGGGTACCACTTAATGCGATTTCCAATGTCCTGTAAAGGATATGGAACCACGACGACGACGACGACGACGACCCCAAAATGGGCAGTTTCAAAATCTGAAGGCGAGACGAGGCTCAAATTTGAAATTTCACGAATGAGGTTTTTGCAGTTTTCCTCAACAATAGGTATCCCAAAATAGCTGTTTTTGAACCCTACACGACATGCTATCTTTTCGATGGAATTTTTATTTCAGATATTAAAACTGCTGATGTCATTTTTGAACTCAGCAGGCTTCAATTATACAGAAATGACACCGAGAACGGGCCTAGTAGCCATATTTTTAAGAAAGGGAGGGTGAACCCTCCTGAAATGCTCTCCCCCCGCCCTGCCTATGGAACATAGCGTTTGCTTTCGGTCTCAAAAATTTCCTTTTGGTGTCCTTATTGCTCATTATACCAAATTTCAGGCTTTTATCACCAACTGCAGTCTACTAGCAATCTACCACCGGAAATAAAATCGACTATTGGGGGGGGGGGATTGAAAGTCGGAGGGGATGTGTTTTTTTTTTAAAAAAGCCTGTAATATTTATGTTTCTTCAACATGACGCACGTTTCATTAAAATCGTTTGAGTAGTTTTTGAATGAAAAATCGGAGGAAATTTCTGAGAAAATTTGACTTTACTCATGGTTGACTTAGCTCAAAAAGGTATTTTCACCTATCTTATCGTTCTATGCCCTTTGTAACTTTATTGCATATAAAAAAATATATGTAATTGTGCCGCTATTAATTCTCCGGCGATCAGTTCTCTGGCTATCAATTTTTCTGCGATCAATTGATCAATAATCAAGTTTTTTGATACCATTCCGTGAAGAGGACCTAATAAATACAGGTTGAGGCTTGATTTGAAATTTTAGATTTTTTTTGCTTTTGACATTCATCTTTGAAGAACTTTCAGGGAATACCTATACTGTTAAAACAATTCAAATAAAGTGAATAGAGGCTGAGAATTGAAAAACAGAACATTTCAAGAGATAGGTAAGGTATTGAAATCCATGAAAAACGGATGTGAAAGAGGTATAACTCAAACTTTGGTCCAGAAATGAATACAAGGGATCTTCATGGATTTCTTTTTTTTTAAATATAGGTACGTAGGTAGCTACGTAGTACGTACCACTTCATCAAGTTCATCTTTGCTGAAGCGTGATATCACCTTCAATGCGTAAAATAAATTCGACGAGTTTTCTTGAATCTTGAATATTCTGCCGTAACTGCCTTTGGTAATATATTTCTGAATTACAAAATTTTCTTTCAAGTTACAACACCATTCTTCATCATCATCTAAAGGATAAAAAATTCCAATAAATCGGGTGGATTTCTGAATTGTCGTAACTATAACATTAAATTACGTAAAATTCATACTGAATCGACTGATCGTAATTTCATATAAATATAGCCTAGGGACCAAATGGAAAAAAGACGCGTTTTCAGCGATTCCGTGTACCCTAATAAGGTAACTGGGTACCAGTGGTTGATTGTTTATAATTCGGACTGTTTGATTACAACTAGCCTGCTAAAGTACGGCAAAAAAGTGGTGCAAAGTTGTCAAAAGTAGAGCTTAAAGTTCAAAATTTCACATTTTTTCAAAAAATCACAGAATTACTCGATTTATTCGTTCTTGAGCTGAGTTTTACTGCAAAATTTGCTCAAATTTAAGCGAAACACTCAAACGCTGTGTTTTATTTCGTAAACTGTTGAAATAAAAGTTGTTCTCCACTCAATTTTCTGTTCAATGAGCTATCGCAGAACATTCTAACTTGAGAATACGCCGAGTTTTTGAGGATTTTGTGACAAAAGTTACCCAAAATGAAAAATTTTAAGAACTTGAAAATTAGTTTGCGATCGATTGCAAAGTCGTTTAGTTCCACTGCTAATAATTTTAAACCATGAGCGTGTATTGCTCTATATCCAGTTTTTCTCTAATCTGAGTATTTCTCTCAAATTTGAGTGAAACACTCCAATTTGAGTGCTTTACTTTAATTTTTCAACGAATTTTATCACTTACAAGAAAACCTCTTGAGGTGTCCGCCTCCGATTTGAACGGGACCGCAATTTTTGGATAGAGCATGGTCTAAAACCCCCAAAACCAAATTTTCAGCTGTCCAACTTCATATCTCAATATTTGGCAAACGTTTGAAAATTGAAAATTGACTATTATTGCTGATTTATGCTTTTTTCAAAAAGTACTTACTTGGTCAGTAAAAATGATAAAAATTAGTCCTAAAACTGATATTAATTTCCTAAATCCAAATTTCACTATTTCCAGCCATTCTGGAGCCTCCAGCGCGATTTTTCAATTTCTCCAGAATTTTGAATATGCTCCAGCATCTATCTATCATACATTCTAATTTCACAACTCACCCATATGTTGCTCAGGCACACTGTCCCGCGCATTATCTTCCATTTCACCAGGCCTTTCAGATTTTGAATGATTGTGAAGAGGAGACATTTTTTCTTCTGGAATACTGCGAACGCAATAAAACGAATTATATCTACATTTGTAGCTGGTAAAATAATATCAAAGTTGAAAAAAATAATAACTTGACGCGTAAATATCAAAACATTAAATTAAACAATGCCACAACCAGAGTTCGATGCAGACAACACTGTGACAAGTACCTAGTCCCGTCAGCACTGTTAATTGAAGGGGTGGATTCGCGATCATAAACGAAAAAGCACACGCGAATTTATTACCTATTTACATTTTATTACATTTTATACAAAAATTGACTAGATTGAAAAAGTACAAAACATATTGAATAATTCGCGTAAATATACACGCATCTAGTTTAAAGAGAAATCGTAATGATACTGCGACGAGAAAAAAAAGAGACCAGAGTAAAATCGGCCGAATGCTTATCTCTAAAGATAAGAAAGGTGGAAAAAGTTACATTTACTTCACTAAAATTTAAATAATCAATAAAAATTTGGCAATTATGACGGAAAGTTTTGTTAGGCGAAGAAAAGAAACATGACGCGGTTGAGGTTGACGCAATAGTAGAAAAACATTGCAATACATTATTATGCTTAGGTACATACATATGATGAAATAGGTACCTATGAATTATATGAATTGAAAAATTGAGGTGTAAAAGAAATGACATCCAATACGTATTACCTGATGAAGATTCAATTTGATCAATGATGATCAATCCCACTTCACGTAAGTACGTACTTAGAATAGATGATAGTAGAAAAATAATTTACACGAATCAGGAATCACCCATCGGCCACCGTAAAAAAAATAAATAAAAACGAACAATTAGAGAAGAACATCTATCAAAGAGAACTTACATATTTAATAGAGAAGACGAGAAGAGAAAAGGGAAAGAGATCTCATCAGATCACAAAATTCGCAAATCAAAACTCAATGTACCGAACTTCGTAGTACCGTTGTAGACACTGGACAAACAACCATGAACCAACGAGTACCTATATCCATTCTACAAGCTAACGCCTGCGTCCGTTAATTGAGCAACATGATATACTTACTTGCGGGTTGATGAAATTGTCGTCTACATGCAGACATGCAGGCAAATAGTAGGTCTGCAGATCGCCATATTTTTCATTTCGTTCTGCGAAAAGCAAATACACAATACACCAGAATAAATACAGTATATACATACGTATATGTATCATGAGTTCATGACATTAGATATTATCATCAGGCATCGGAGTGAAATTCTGCAAAATTGTCATTTTAGTAACCTATTTCGAGCCAAAAAGTAATCATTTTTCAAAATTATAACTCCGAAAAACCTACTCCCGCTTCATTTTGAAAACTAAATTTACCGAAGGCTTGACATTTACCGTCCACAAATAATTTTTTTCGGTCACAAAAAACTAGTAATACACTGTATCTCGCTCCGATGCCTGCGCTATTCAAATTCGAATCTTAAATTTTACAATGAGTTCATAATTTATTTTAAAAAATTTATACTCGAAATCATTCATAAGCACAGAACGTGAATTGAAGCTGCTACCAACATTTCACATACCTATTAAAATTAAAATTTCATCACACTCGAATAAAAAATAAGAAATGACAATAATTTTCAATGGAAAATTTTATTACAAAAATTAAATAAAATCAAACTACTAAGATGTTCGGATTGCTCTACATCGATCAACCAAATAAGTCACAAAAACCATTAAATTTAGGTAAAAATTATCAACAAATTAGTCTCAAATATAAATTATAATAGTGATGAATCTCTGAATTAAAAATCAAAACAACGTAGGTAATGTTCGATATAAATTTCAATTTACATGACACGTTCTCAGAGATGGGAATAAATAACTACGAACTAATACAAAATAATACAGGTTTACATACGAAACTGCAGTTATTAAAGTCATATGTTCGACTTGGAAATCTTGATATCGAAAGAGCATCGCTTATCAAAAGAACAACTTTTTCAAAAATCACAATAAATACATCTAATAACACCCATTCTATGGTACACCATTCAAACTTAAAATCTATTAATAAAGTCTACTGATATCCATCAGGCATGCGATTACCCGAGAAAATGATCATACATTCTGTTTTTAAACAGTAAAAAGTAACTTAGAATATTAAAGTAAAGAACTCGTTTAAAAAGGAAATCGAAAATGTGAAAAAAATATTACAAAGAAATCTCCTAACGTAAAGATTAAAATAATAGGTCTTTTAAGTTTTAATACAGTTATACAAAAAACTAGAATTATAACACACAACAAGAAATTTTAAAACATAGATAAATTAAAAATCCGCATCTAACTTGAATTCGTTTTCGCCAGAAGGAAACATAACTCCGCTTTTCTTATACTCACCGACTCTCTTCTCGAAGAAATTCGTTTTTCCATTCAAGGATATATTCTCCATGAAATCGAACGGGTTTTGAGAATTGTACAACTGCGTAAAAAATCGTTAGTATTAGAGAATGATGCAATAATACTCAAATGTGACACCAAAGACATTTACCTTAGGACAATTCAATTCTAATAATAATCTATCGGCGACGAATTCAATATACGTCTTCATTAATTCGCTATTCATTCCAATCATCGATACTGGTAAAGAATCGGTCAAAAATTCTTGTTCAATTATAACAGCGTCACGAATAATTTCGGTAATTTCTTCAACACTGGGTTTTTGAACCAAATGTTTGAACATCAAACACGCAAAATCGGTATGTAAACCCTATGGAAAAAAACACGTAGGTACATAAATAGAACAGAAAAATAATCGATAATAAGAAATACCGAATGTTTACCTCGTCTCTAGATATTAATTCATTGCTGAAAGTCAATCCAGGCATTAGGCCTCTCTTTTTAAGCCAAAATATCGCAGCAAAACTTCCAGAAAAGAAAATGCCTTCGACGGCCGCAAACGCAATAATCCTTTCTCCAAAAGTCGCATCTTTATCAGCAATCCATCTCAATGCCCAATCTGCTTTTCTCTTAACACAGGGCATCGTTTCAATCGCATTGAATAGAAAATCTCTGAAAAATAAAACCTAATTAGAGGACTACAAAATGGGATAGCGATGTAAATAAAAATCCTCAAGTAGAATACCGTTCAGTAGGATCTTTAATGTACGTATCGATCAATAAACTGTACATTTCGGAATGCACATTTTCAATGGTGATTTGAAATCCGTAAAAAAATCTAGCCTCAGGGATCTGAACTTCTTGGAAGAAACGTTCGACCAGATTTTCGTTTACGATACCATCCGAAGCTGCGAAAAATGCCAAGACGTGTGAGATGAATTTCTTTTCTTCCGGTTTCAGTTTTTCCCAATCTCTGAAATCCTGAAAACAATACACTGATTACTACAGATGTTCCCTAGGAATATGTAGAGAAATCAAATTAAATACCTTGTCTAAGACTACTTCTTCAGCTGTCCAAAACGAGGCTTCTGCTTTTTTAAACATGGCCCATATGTCATCATACTTGATCGGCATTATGACAAATCTACGAGGATTAGGCTTCAATAAAGGTTCTATTTCGGGATTGAATTTCTTCCGATGTTCGGTCATGCCATGGACTTCCTTAGGTTTGTACGATTCAATGGATCGGCCATTGTAGGCGATATTCTCCTTATCCTCGTTCAAGTTACTTTCGTTGATGGTAAAGTTGGATAGCTTCTTGGTAGCAGTATACATAATTGCGAATTAATGAAATAAAAGTTGAAATATTAAACCGAAATTCAAACAGCAAAAAAGATAGATTCAAAGTTGAACTTCAGAGACACGACACTAATTTCCGCACTGAAAAAAACCGCGAAATCTGGTCAGTACTTCTACTTCAATTTCTCCTACTCTTACTACATCACGTAGGCTAAATTCTATGTACATTTGTGGCAAATTATCTCGACATTTTGTTCATTTTGCCGCCGAAATCGAAAAACACATGATTTTGTGATAAAACGGGGGAAATGTGGAAAGTAGGGGAAGGGGAACATCAAATCAAAAATCAAGAAGACTCCCAATTTATTTGTTGAACCGGGTCCATTGATCGTTTGAGTGATAGATTTTGAGCTTTGATTCATCTACGATAGGATCGCAACAAAATGAAAAACAGCTCAAAAAGAACTTGAATACGTGCGAAGTCAAAAAATTGTCAAAATTTCCTTTCCCTCTCCGCTTTTCCCCACCTGTCTTCGTCACGTGCTGTTTTCACTTGATTAGTTTTTTCACATTTCGAATTCGAAAAAACTGAATTTTCAACGGTGTTCTAATTTTTATCGTGAAAACTATAAAGTAAATGAGTATATTAAACAATTAGTGACGTTGTATTACGATGGACGATTCCAAAATCGGCGATTCTCTGAAGAAAATCAAAAAACTCGAAGAACGGAAATCCATCGGTGATACTCTTCTACCACAAATCGATCGTAAGAAAACCAAACATTCGTTACGAAAAGAAGTTTTGAAAGTTCAAAGAAACAAGAAAAAAGAGAAGAAAGACCGACGGAAACTACGAGATGAAGAAGGCCGAGAAAAACAGGTACCAAAAACTATCGAATCCTGTAGAGAAGCAGATTCTACCGTATTGACTGATGTGCCCGAAGACGTCATTAATGAAATTAATCGTGACATAGAAACCGACGAATTAAGTTCTTACTTCAATAAGGAATATGAACCCAAGGTACTAATTACGTTCTCAGAGAACCCCATCAAAGCATCTCGACGATTCGCTCTACAGTTATGTAAAATAATACCGAACTGTATGAGAATGGGACGAAAGGGTACCTCTATCAAAGGTATCGTTAAAGACGCTATCCAAAAGAAATTTACCGATATTATTGTGATAAATGAAGATAAATTTGAACCGAATGGTTTATTATTAATACATTTACCCGAAGGACCAACGGCGTATTTTAGATTGAGCAATGTGAAAACTTGCAATAAGAAGCAAATGAAAGAAATCACTTATCATCGTCCAGAAGTCATATTAAATAATTTCAATACCAGATTAGGTCAAACAGTCGGCAGAATGTTGGGTTCAATATTCCACTATCAACCGGATTTCAAGGGTCGAAGAGTAGTTACTTTTCATAATCAACGAGATTATATATTTTTCCGACACCATCGATATAAGTTCATCAAAGGAGAACCTGCGCTTAGAGAATTAGGTCCACGATTTACCTTGAAATTACAATCATTACAACGTGGTACTTTTGATTCCAAATTTGGCGAATATGAATGGAATATATTTGGTAGAAGGCACGAATTAGAGACTAGCCGTAGAAGATTCTTCTTGTGATTTATTTAATATTGAAACTTTTTGTACATTTCGCCCCTGTAATTGTTTCTGAAATAAAAGAAAATATCTAAAAAGTGAAATTGGTTTTTATAAACGTTTTATTGCAAAATCATAAACAATGGTTAATCTTTTATTCTATCGATCTGTACAGCTTTAATTTCTTCTGAAAGAGGAATCCTACTATCACTCGGATTAGGATATCCCTCTACGTATCTAATCCAAGCGTTCGAATCTATTAAAGATGGATATAGTAGTTGATTTCTTATATTATTACAACCGCATTCTTGTTCGTAGGTAGCAAATAGAAGAGTTAACATGATTATGATTCCTCCGGCGCAGAAAATAATCAATCCGAGAAACTGACATGTTTCAATTTTTTGATTAAATGCAATAGCTTTTTGATCTAGTATTTCTAAATTGTGCTTAATACCTACTACCGGGTTTTTTAATGGTGTTAAATTAGCTACTAAAATTATAATTATACCAACTAATAAAAAAAGTATTCCAGTCATTATGCTTATCAAAAACCAACAGCTTCTTCGACGTCTGCCAGGCTCGACAATGAATTCAAAATCATCCTCCTGAAAACAGCATCCGTAAAGATTAATAAAATGATATTCTGCGAGATGAAATTTCGTATTCGAATTTTAAAAATTACGAATGTAATTTATTACCATCAAATTTTCGCTGTCGTAAGCTGTTTTGTTGACAGGTTCGTAGAAATGATGCAAATAACTTTTCACTCCATAATAAATCGATGATGTGAAAGGTTTCTTATTTTCATCCAATGTAAAACTTACAAATCTATTGGGTTTTGTTTTTTTGGTAACATTTTCATTTTCGTGATTAATTAAAATGCTTTTGGGTTTTTTACTGTCGTTGTATTCGTTCACATTTCTTTCGTAATTGCTATTTACATTCGCATTGCATTGCTTTTCCAAATGGTTTATGAAACAATCGTCGTCTTCGAATTCGCATAATTTTTTTCTTGGATCATCTTCGTCGTCGAAAAAAAATTCCCCGTGATTTTTATATTGTTTTATTAATGTTTCTGCAACCATGATCAGTTTGTGGACATTTCTTCAGATTTTCTGTTGAGAAAAAAATTGAACTCGTTAGATAAGTTGATTTCTTGAACAGTTTTTCTGTTAGATATGGTAAAATAATTTTTAAAAAAATTCATGCAAATTAAAATAGGTAATGATTAATTTTTTTTTATCATTTTATAATGAAATTCGATCAGCTAGCTTTTGTAAATATGCAGCAATTTGAACGAACATTTTTTTAAAAATGTGTAACATGAACATGAAACTAAAAGTTTGGTATTTTCATTCAAAAAAATTAAATAACACCCACTGCATACATTTAGTTACCTGAGAATCTTTACCTACATTGAAAAAACACACCACACGACAATTTTAGAACATGAAACACAGTGGTACAATGAGAAAACTTTTTCCAAATAAATTATATTTCAATGAACTCCTATAATAGGAAATGCAGATAATATAATAGGAAGTCGTGATAGTGTTTGTCAAAGGAAGCGCACTGTACTCTTGATATTGTTTTCTTACGTGTGGGTGTTGAATTCTTTATGTACTCGAGAATTAATAAATCATATTTTCCGCCCATAAGAAATTTAAAAAAAGCTGGCGTTTTTCATTTAATTTCAAATAATTTGAAAATTTTTCTATAATTAGTACATTCATATTGATGAACCACGAAGCATATATCTATAAAAATAATTCTACAGGTGAGCCAAGAGCGTTTCACACACCCTAATAATTCAGAAAATTTAGTTGTCAAATTCCATAAGTAGGAACAAAATAAAGCTTCCAGTAGCTGGCTATGGATTAATTACATACCTACATGAAATAACGTATTTATAAAATTACATACCTAAGTAATCGGAATTAAATTTACAGTAGACGAATTAATAATAAAAAATGTAAAAAAAGCACACACAACAGTCTTATTACAAACGAAACAGAACGGTTCGAAGTCCGCCATTCGACTAAGGGTTGAAACTTTTAGGCGTGTAGGTTCAGTTTCTATGGTAACCTTATTCATTTGACTTTCAAGTTTTTGTTTACTTCCTAAGAGGCACGTATAGGGTTAAATATTTTTGCAATAATTTTAGAAATGTTGGGTATAAGAAAAGATCATTTTCAAATTTTTATTAAGCACATTCTTGCGCTAGAATGTGCGCTATTTCAAATACCATTGACTCGTCGAAAGGGTGCAATTTTCAACGAATATTAAACCGAAACCGATTAAATGACATGCGATACCGCGATACGCAAATTTACTCTGAATAATTTCATTTCATCTAGTAGAATTGAATCTTATAGAGTACCTAGATAATAATTATATGTATCTACAATACGAATTGAGGCATTTACAAAAATAATTCAATGTATGCTTAAAATTTCATTATGCGAAAAAATTCAATGGACACTTGCGAGTTTTTTCCATAAAATATTTATTCCTCGAAATTTTCATCTTCAAATTCATCGTCTTTATTAGAATCGTATTCGTTTATGTTATCTATGAAACATTTCAATATTAAGATGCGTTTTTGCCGTTTTTGGTTATGGTTTTTCATCTCCATAATTGGTTTTTTGTAACGTTTTTTGGTTATTTTGGTTTTTTCATTTTTTCTCGCTATTTTTAGTGTAAAACATTGTGATTTTCAAAAATAATTGAAATTGGGTGAAAAAATCAAAATAAAATATAGGTACCTACGTAAAAATATTCTAAAAAAAATAATAATAACTCATTTCAAAATTCAGATCAGAGTTCAAATTATTTGAATTTCAGAAATAAAAAAATGAAGGTTATAAAAAGAAAATAAGTAGAAGAAAAATTGCATGAAAAAATGTAAAAAATTAACCAATAATTATTGAATTAAATTATTATTGGTTTTGGGTTAATCTGAAAAACACAATTTTTCAAGAGTGAGGATCACTTATGGTTCTTATTTTAAGAAAATCATTTTTGATTATTATAATTGGTTTTTGGTTACAAATGAAAAGCCTACTCGAAGAATGAAAAAAATTTATTATTACTAAAGAACAGCTCAAGTTTGCGTGTAGGTATTTGAAAAAAATTTAAAAATTTAACATGGGCTACACAAACAATAGTACCTATAAAGAAACGAAGGCGAGTCTTTTTCGTAGGTACTTCTGATAAAATTCCAAGAGTAGAGAATACAATGTAAAAATATAAATTGATGATCTAGCAAAGTCCAAGAATTAAACACATAACCTAACGTCAGAGGGGCGACATTCGCTCTGCAGAGTTGACGACAACGACTAACGAAGAGAAAATTTAAATGATTTTTTGTTTTTTTTTTTGGTTACGGACTATGGTAGATGGTTCAAATTGGACACTTCTAAAGTTACTGCTGAGCGGGTCGCCTTTGTGATTTATTGCAGTTCTTGTTAGTTGTAGCTAGTGAACTTGCCCAATGAAATAAGCCCTTTAAACAACGTTTTAAGCAACTGAATTTTAAACAACCAACACTGGCTGAAGTTCTATCACATTCTGGTTCATCGAGCCGCCACTTTACTGGGCCACCTGACACCATTTGTGGTGGTTGTAACATTTGCACAGTTTGCACGGGTTTTTGCAAGCCTCGACGATTATGGGAGAGGGACGATGCGGCTTCTGGACTGGACGGCACACCTATTGCGGCATTGCTCGAAATTCTCATACAACCATGTGACGATTGGGCTTGTTGTAATAGTTTGAATCCTTGCTGAAATCCATACCGTTTCTGTAGGCATCCAGGCACAAGACATTTTGTGTCCTGCGAATTAAAATAGAGATGAAATAATAATGATCTTGGTCGCAAATTGGAAAACATTAACCTTATTTTGTTTTGAATCGGCTTCTTGTACTCACTTTACAATATACGGCATGATAGCGTATAGCCGTTATCACACGTATGCAAAATACGCAATCATCCGCAGGCACTTTGCAGTGTATCAAATGTAGGAATACTTCTTTTACGAGTTGGCAGTCAGATATTGAGCAGTTCGGGTCTCGGCATTTCCGCTGGTACACGTGCACCACAACTCTAATGAATCGTTGTATTTCTAGCTTCAATTCCTGCATAACACAAGTCATGCAACAAGCTGGTTAATTTTCTGTATTGAGGTATAAAGCATTATTAAAATGACAGTACGTACTTCATGGTTACCGTCGTCTAGATCTATAAGCAATTTCATTTTATGAGGATGGCCTTCTTTAGTGAAAGAGGAAATACAAAGGTTGAAATCCTGCGAAAGAGAACAAAACTCGTAAAAATTACGAGAACCTATATCCAATATTATACTAATACTTCATATGATGATCATGCCCATCAAAACCGAGAACTGGCCATACTTAAGGAACGCTCCTCCGTTATACACGCATCACACGGGCACCTTCTAAACGTGAACTGCTCAATGAAAATGAAAAATTAAAAGCATTCATCCATTATTCACTGAATGCAAAATCTGAATAAGTAGAAGTAGAACTACACAATAGGCGCGCCAACTCTCAGCAGGTTGCCAGACAAAAGACGACTTATTGGCGATGCTCGTTATTTTTGCGATTTTTTTCTACATAGGTAGGTACTCCTATTATTGTTCTGTTAGAAATTTTAAATCAATTTCAACGGCTGAATATATTTTTGACTGAGATGAAAATTGAATAAAATTCCACGACTTGAATGAGTTGAACTTCATTAGTTAGTTGATTCATTGCTATCACCAACCAATTAAACTTCAATTTCAAGTTGGAATTAGGAAAGCAAAAAAAATCTGTCAAACTTTGAGTCTTGAAAGTACATATATACTGAAAGTTTGCATTGCAATCATAGAAACTGTTTAGCGCTGAGAAAAAATCTATTCATGCCAAAACCTACTGCCCAATAAGCTCGAAGCTGCTTTCACGTACCATAAATTCACGATTCATTACACCTTCCAGTCGAATTCAATCATTTTTAAAACAACATAATCATCTTTATGTTAATTAATAAAACAGTATTTACATTAATAAGTAATTACATGATGATGAATCCGCTGATTTATCCTAATCTTGTATCAAACGAATCAACTCTTGGTCCTTGGGCTAAGTAGGTAAGTACTTAAATTTTCATTTCCCCTCAAAATCTTTACCTTTTTCATTCAGAAGTACTTATGCTTCCCTCTTTACTACTTATGCTACCTTCTTTAATGCTTCCTTCACTCGCGGATTCCTGCGTTTGAAGTGACTGTTCTTCTTCTTCCTCCATTTTGATTTTCGATTGCGCTGCGTGATGGGCTGAACAATAAAAGAAAATCAAGTAAATAGGTTTCTTCAACGAAATCTAAATTACCTATATGTACTCGATAAAATTTATTCGGCATGCGCTTACCAGCCCACCATTCTTTCAAATGAAAATGTCTAATAATGTATAAAATCACAGCGGCGAGAAGAAGCAAGAATAAAGTGAAGAAGAAAACAATCTTCAATATTTTTGCTATCGAGGATGATAATGTTCCTTTTGTGAGCAACGGACAAGTTTTACGAATTTTTCTAGCTTCAATTAATGTGTCATTTGAACATTTTTCTTTCTCTATGCAACAAAACAATTTAAAAAAGTAATAGTCAATCGTAAATTATGTAGGCATTAACGGAGCCAAATTAAAGGTACAAAATTACGAGAACAAAAATCATTTTAATCATATTTTTATATCCATGAGAAAGACCAATACGTACTCTGGTGGAAAAGATTGAATCTGTTATTTCTGAACAGATCTAATCCGATCGAAACTCTGGTCCAATCGAATTAGCTCTAGAGATAGGGAATGTCCAGAGATCTGATCATGATCAGATCCAATCATTTTCCGTCAAGTAGGTATACGATTTTTCAAAATCACCGCTCCGCATACTTCATCTCGAGGTTAAACAGCTTATATCACTTACGCGTTTCCGGAGCTGGAAAACACAGCAACGTATCGAGTCCTTTAATTTCCATTTCTTTAGCATAATACTTGAGTAATGTGCAGTCACAAAATCCCTCTGATTTTCTAAGGAAGGCATAATCTGGCGGCTCCAACTGTAATTCCATCAAGTAGCAAAACCGTGCCACCTCTACCAGCTTCAATTTATCGAAAGGATTA
This sequence comes from Planococcus citri, assembly GCF_950023065.1. Taxonomy (NCBI): domain Eukaryota; kingdom Metazoa; phylum Arthropoda; class Insecta; order Hemiptera; family Pseudococcidae; genus Planococcus; species Planococcus citri. The sequence goes on from NC_088678.1 coordinate 47,655,936, forward strand.
CCTTTCCCACGTAAAATTTTCAACGGTGGTAGAGGAGAATGGAATTTTGGCAACTCTTCGAGGTAATTATTATTTACGCTTAGCTCCTCCAATTCATCACACCAGTGAACATCAAGAAATCTGTAGAGGTTATCGTTAACGGAGTATTTCTTCAGTGCTTTCGGTAATACCCACTGATGATTGCTCTCTAACTCAGATGCAGAAAAATCAAATTCTTCTAAATTGGTTAGTTTTGAAAAAACGTCCAAGGGTTCGCCACCGGGTCCACCATAGCTGTGTCTTCTGACATACGCGTTTTCGCGAAGTATTAACCGTACCAACGTATCGGCGTAATCCAACAGAAAATATCGTCGTAGCTCCAAATTAGGGTTTTTTGATAAATCTACAACCTTCAATCATAATAGTACATTAGATACCTACTTATTCACTTCAATGAAGAAGAAAGAGAAGGCTAAAAAACACATTTTTCACGATTTTAAAACTAAACAGATTTGAGATATTTTACTTGAATATCGGCGGGTAACTTTGGTATTTCGTGATAATTCAAATTCGTGCAATTGGCAAGAGATAAGCCATCACCGGTTTTACCGTGAAGACAACTTCGACTTCTTGGTACAAATGAAATGGTTAATATCAATCCTGTAGCAAATTTATAGTTTTTCTTTTTAGGCATACATGAGCACATACACTGGGAAAACACTTTTCAAAAATAAAAAAAAATACGAACATCGAAAATTACTAATACCCACCTGCGATCAATATCCCATTATTCATAATAATTTCAACACGCGAAGTTGCAGCAATTAGTGGAGTATCTCCAGGAAAATACTCACTTATCTCGCACATTGATAACACAATAATAAGACTGTAGACTGAAAAATTCACGAAGCCAGTAATATCTCAAGCCACGGTATCAGAACAAAAATGAAAACGAATCATTATTAAAAACCTATAATATACGACGATGCATAATATTCTACCAATATATTACAAAAAATTACAAAATACCAATACAAATAAAATTACGAACTCAGAGAAGGAATATAAGACAAAATGTTCAAAATCGAACGATCTTTTCGAATTTACAAAACGAGCCATGTAAAAAATATACTACAAACTAACTCGTGCAAAAATCAACGTTACTTCAATCCACACCTCGGAACCGAACTCGAGGTGGCATTTTACAGATACATCTGATTCATCATCGAATACCCTTAAAACGCGTATTTAGTTCTCATATCTTCTAGTTTCTTAGCAACTTCACCGGGAGTTTTATCCAAATCTTCTGCGATACTTTTCTGTTTAGCAGCTTCGATCGAATTATATTGTTCGCATAAATCACCATCGATGACATTCTGAAAAAAGTACATAATCGTTAAATTCCGTTCAGTTTATCTACTCTGAATAAAATTCATCCATCAATACTCACTTTAACCGGATAATAATACGATCTGAAGGATAAATGATCTCTACCGCACAACGGTGGATTTTCCGCTCGCATATGCATTTCTAAATTCTGGAAGAAGTCTTGATCTTCGTGTTGGGTAAACGGTACGAATACTCCGACAGTGCCACTCAACGTGGTATACACCAAGGATTCGCTACCACCAGGAATAAGGGTAGCTTTTTGCAAGGACATGCAAATTTCGCCGACGTGAAAATTGGAGATAAAATCGGCTTTCTGCGAAGCTCCGTTCAACAATCCTCGATCCCATAGAGATTTATTACCGGTCGGATCTTCGTCTACTTCATCCGATATCGAGCTAGCGATTCTTATAACAGCGACGTTACCGAATTTATCGGCGCAAGCGACCGTATTATAGTCGAGAGTTGTCATCGTTGTAATCCATCGTGGTTGAGTGTCGTCGGCGAAAATAATTAGCTGATTTTCCGCTCTTTTATATCGAACCATGTAGACGCTTTCTTGAACGTCACTAACGTAAATACGCGTACCCATCGATTCGATGTTCACGATTAAATTAGGAATATGTTTATTTTCGCATTTACGCAACAGTTTCTTTTTACCAATATCGTACAATCGCAGTAATCTGCCGACGCCAACTAGAACTCGACCTTGAAAAGCGCATATAGCTGTTGGGACTTCATCGACCGGAGTTTTGTGTACGAATTCTAACCCAGTACACGTGGAATTCACCTTATAGGTGTACAAAAATCCACCATTGACTTGTCTAGGATTCAGCTGTAAATCTTTAGCCACACCCAGTACTAAAAATAATGTATCCGGATACGTATAGAATCTGACTAAACCGATACTAACGACGGCTTCGTTTTGCTCGAAACTGATGATTTTTTCAGTCCGGCCTTCGATCGGTTCCAAAATACGAACTACCGAAGCCCACATTCCAGGTCCAGCTTTCGGAGCGCCGAATAAATGTTCCGGTAGGTCTTCGCTCAAAAAAGCGTCAGCCATTTCTTTAGCCAGCTCTTGTTCTTCTTCGCCGGCGGCTTCTTTCATTTCTTCGGCCATCTGTATACGACGTTGTTTTTTCGTTTCTTCCGTATACGCGTTGTGTTCAGTTTCGACGATTATCATGTGTTTCGTCTCGGGGTGTATGACGAATTTACGCGGAGTGTACTGAACAGGGAATGAAATTTGATTAAATACCGCTCCGAGTTTATCCAAAGCAAGAATACGCAATGTGTTGGTCGATATGGCTACTATGCCTTCGGGACATTGCTCCGATGAGAAACCGGAAGCGTATTCGAGACTTTCGTACGATAAAGGCGTCAAATGGAAACGATTTTGGTAATAGTAACTCAACCACGTACGACTGGACATGGCCAATACAGCTTCGCTGCCTTGCATATGGATTCTGAACAATTTAACCGGTTTCGTACCCAAATATCTCGTCCGGGTGTCGCCGATATTACCAGTAACGCTGTCTAATATCGTACGTAATAATACGCCGTTTGTTAATCCTATATTCAGGTATAGTACAGAAGGGCCGACAGGTTCTTCGTTCATGCCGTTGCTGGTTTGCGGTTCTTGGGAGCTGCCAACGCCCATTTCTACAATACATAATGATTCGGCAGCGGCCGGTAATGCTTGTGTGTCTACTTGCGAAAGACAATCCTGCAATGATATGAAAAAATCTAGTATGAGTATGAATTTTTCGGATTTTCAACTATGTTAAAATTAAAACAGTGACTGCTGTAGCACAAAACGAAATGAAATAATTTCTTACCGATGGATCTAAAGAAATAATTCGAACAGTGTTGTCAGCCAGGCCCACTGCTAGAAATCTGGACATTTGTTCTCCAGAAGGTGCATTTGCTAAAGCCATACATACGACATCTGCAGCCATTTCTTTTCTTTCTTTGTATTCGTTCAATTGACCAGTCTGAAAAATTCACATTTTCGTTATGAATCATGTCGAAAATACATAACTTGCCACCGGAAATGAAAAGTAGATATGTAGTAAAAATTGAGAAAATGTTGAAGGGTGTTTGGAGAAAAATTAAAACGTCAAAGTAAAGGAGTTAGATCTCGAGACTTTTTCGGCGATTAAGACTCCGAAAAGGCGATAAGAACTTTCTGTGGCACGAAAAATATACCGCTGACAAATATTGCATCAAACAGCTAACACTATTTTGTGCTAGCAAATGCAATTTAATTACTTACCGGATCCATTTCGAAGTACACCAATTCACCACCGGTCAAAGCAATCACAACTTGACGTTGATTGACAGCACACTTCAATATCTTCTTTTTACCAGGGACTTTCCAGTCGTGCATTCTTTTATCTGATCTTATATGTCTGACACCATCAGGATATACCTACATAATCGAACAAAAAAAAAAATCATTTCAGTTGATGTTCCATAAATTGAAAATGCAATAAAAAAAATACTAACCTGTACAACAGCATCTTCACCTAACGCAGAACACGATAAAGTGGGCGTCGTACCCAAAAATCCAGAATCAGAGACTTCTTCTACGGTTTCACCAATCGACAATACCAGCGTAGCGTTTAAAAAAGATACAATAATGTAGGCATCGAACTCCTCTGAAACAATTCAAAAATATTGCCAAAAATCACTACGAAAATCGCATACACCAGATGTTGTCTCGAGTCATTCTTGAACGTTCTGATTTTAAAACTATCTACAACGGCACCAATGGTTTTTACGCTCAAACCGCACCTGTAAAATAAAAACACTGGTGTTTTGATGGGAATTTCTTTGAAACACCAGTTTTAATTAATCTTGTCACGTCAGATGGGGAAAAAACATTCGACATCAAATCAAACATTCACGAGTCGATTATTGGTCCACTTAAACGGCGTGTTTTCGCGTAATAAAAATGCTAGATTAATATACTAACCATCAATACGTCTTTTGACAGTCCATACAGCATTGGGAGCACCTGGTAGTTCAGAAACAGCCATTTCGGATACTTCTAATCCGTGTCGTAGAACTCGTACAGAAGATCGAGGTCCGCGACCGCAAGCCATGTAAAGCTGAGGAGTATCTTCTCCAGCTGTAAAACAAAAAAATCAACCGATGAATTCTGTTTCTATAAACTTATTACTTTTTCACGAGTTTTCAAATAATAATCAGATCCGCAGGTTAAAATCACCAGTGTGAAAACACTTCAATGGTAATCGTGTAAAAATTGTCATCATGTTAAGTACGAATACTATCAAATTAATGCAAGAGATCAGATCCGCAGGTTGAAATCACTTTTTACATCAATAAAGTTCGTGTAAAAATGTCATCATGTGAATTATAAATAATATTATTTAGAAAAAATATGAATATTAAATCAGATCCGCAGGTTGAAATCACTTTTAACATCAACAAAATTCGTGTAAAAATGTCATCATGTTAACTAGAAATATTATTTAGAAGAAATATGAATATTAAATCAGATCCGCAGGTTACAATCACTTTCAAAATCAACAAAATTCGTGTAAAAATGTCATCATGTAAATTATAAATATTATTAAGTGGATGTGGAAGTACGAAATCAGATCCGCAGGTTATAATCACTTTCAAAATCAACAAAATTCGTGTAAAAATGTCATCATGTGAACTAGAAATATTATTTAGTATGAAGTACGAAATCAGATCCGCAGGTTAAAATCACTTGTAACATCAACAAAATTCGTGTAAAAATGTCATCATTCGTGAAATACAAAATTGCTTTCAAATAAAAAATCTTAGCGCATTCAACGCGTCTCTACTTAACTAATCACATAAATAAAAAAAATCAACTGTAACGCACGTTTCCACTCTAAAAAACTATCATCGCGTTAGCTAGAAGGATATGCATGCGTATTAATTTACCAATACAGTTTCAACCAGCATCAATAATGAATACCAGTCACACGTTTGCATTGGTACTCTTGTAAGGCTAAATTACAAAAAACCCACCTAAATCAGCCACATGGCAACTCAGTATAGGCGACAGAGATTCCATCTCATCAACCAAAACTAAATTACGTAGCTGTCTCGGAGCGAAGAAAAACGTATCTCCTTCTTCGAGGGGCATAGCAGAACTGAATTCAGGTTCGTCATCGTCATCACCCAGATGCGCAATTTGATACAAATAACTGCAAAAAAATGTCACATTTTACTCGAAATTCTCAAATAAATGTGTAGAGAGTAAATAATACTTACTGATTTCCAAATTCTGATGCGACAAATAAGAAACCAGTTTTCAAAACACATAAAGACGTAGCAACAGGAACTGTGTCGAAGTATTTTAGCTTAATTTCGGTAACCATTTCGTCGTCAGTTTCCAAAGTTACTTTGAAAATATCCCCTTGCTCGGTTTGAAGTAAAAAGAAAAACATTGATTTGGTTTTATGCGTAGCTGAACATACAAATATCATTCCTCGTTCTGGGTCGTCTAAGTCATTCTGCAAATTGAATAATTCGTCGTTCGTAACACGATTTATCGCAAATACATACATGTAAAACTGTTAGCTCGAAAAATCAGTCGAAGGTAAAATTGATTTCGACATTACGTATTGAAACGAGCTATTCATGTAGCGCTACTTCGACCACATTACAACGAAAAAATATAATGTGGAGATACGTAACGCGTAGAGTCTAAATAGAAAATAAAATTACTCACTCGTCTTCGAGGAATAGGGCATCGTATATCGTGCTGATCTCCGAGATTTTTATAAGTTAGATAATTCTCCGAACAAATAAGTACTCCACTGGGGCCATCTTTATCGCCCGGTACGGATATTAAAAAATTAGCATGTTCTTCGAGCGGTTCGCTGTATTTACGAACGACATGATTTAAACCTAAATTCATTTCGTAAAACGTCAAAGTTTGATGAGTTTTTAGAGCAGCTTCTCCAGATGGATCACTATCCGCTTCTTCGTAATCTATTTCTAAGCAAGCAAATAGAGGGTTGTCAAAACCTACATCGACGCCAACCATATGATACACTAAAGTACTGCTTTTATGGGCTTCTAACGGTGACGATATAGTTAAACGCGCTTCAGCGTCACGATTCAAAATATAGACTAATTTTTGCTTCTCAATGGCACCTGCAGAAAGAAATCACGTAGTAATGTAAAAACTAAAAAGTTACATTGGAATACATTTTACAGGGATATATTTACCTATCATAACAGCTCGCCCTTTCGGATCAACAGCAAGATATTGCCCAGGTACAATTCGACGGCATCCACTTTTACCAAAAGTTTCTTGATGAACTTTTTCCAACATATTTTTCGTTGGATTATACTCCAAGATAACAATTCTACCAGAATCTGAACCAACTACCATATAATCTAAAAGATAAAAAGATTTTATATCAAGCTCACGATATACTATCAGAGAAAATTCTGATCGAGTGACGTTATCACTTACCTTTACTTCCACCGGTAAGTCGAAAAGACATCATAGAACGTACGATACCGAACACTTCAACTGTCAATAGAGTGTGTACTTTACCAGTGTTTGGATCTGGTCGTAACAATTCAAGTATTTTTCCTCGAGAAACCAAAATTTCTTGAGTTTTACCTCCACTGAAGTTGCCATGGACGGCTTGGACAACGCCGGTGGCACGTTGTAACGTTAGGTGGTACAAGAACATCTTGATTCTGTAAAGACAATACGTATGAATAAAACAGCTGAAACATTTGTTAATAAAGTATAAAACTTGTCTGCTTACCTTTAAAACTACAAGTTATTATTTAATCATAATTGGAACTTAAAATTAATCATAAAAATAATAAAACACTAGATATTTTTCGACATTTCAGTAGCAAACGCCGGAAATTTTCACACAACTTAAAAAAACAACGAGACAGTGATGCCAAATTGTCTGGTAACGTTATTGTAACGTTGCCAAGTCTGTTTTCATTACTGATTCGAAAAACGAACGACGACTGACGATGTGCAAAGTGAATCTTTCCCTTATCACTGTGGCACACAGGATGAAGGACCCCCAACAAATACGTCTAGTATTGAGGCTGCAACCCCTGGTGCAGCGCTAGTGTCGATATTAGTGATAACAGTTGAAATAGGGGTCTGATGTATTGGATTATATAGCAAAATTTTGAATTATTGCATTATTTTATAACTGAAAGAAGTAAAGACTTATTTAAATGTAAGCATCTTTAGTAGAATTTCACGCCCTTTCATAAAATGTCAACAGAAAAATTCTACGTGCAATATTTTCAGAGATATTGAATTTCAAAGAATGTTGAAATTCTATTTCTTCGTCATCTTTTCTATATTTTAGTAATAATATTTTAAAATAGTTGATACCCAACCTGTGAAAATGAGTTTTATATTTCAGTGTGAAACAGGAGTACATAATTTTGAATAGATATTTGATATTTGTTGTTTTGTAAGAGAGATAACAGCTCTAAAAGCATTCACTATCACTTTCACTTCACTAACATCAATTTCTTTCATCATTAAAGATTTTGTAAAGTTTAAACTGAAATTTAACTAACAATCAAATTAAAAATCATGAAAATACACGAATAATACGAATATAGAAATAAAAAAGCGCTAAATCAATTAAACTGAACTGAATCACAAACTTTGAAATTCAATATCTCCGAAATTATTTCACGTGGAATTTTTCTGTTGACATTTTATGAAAGAGCGTGAAATTCTACTAAAGGTACTTACATTTAAAAAAGTCTTTACTTCTTTCAGTTATAAAAAAATGCAATAATTCGGCATTCTCCCATATAACCCAATGCATTAGACCCCTATTTCAGTTGTTATCACTCTTATCAGTATTTTTAGTTCCAAAAGTTGCAACCTCAATTGCGAATTTTTGATAAAAATTTAACTCTACACTGTCTATATTAAAAACAAACCGTGATGGGAATGAGGACGAAAGACCCCCAACAAACTGGATGGTGTAACTCGTGGCAACGCTGCGCGCGGAGAAACGAGAATCATAATAGACCGGTGGACGTGCATAGTACTGAACCGCATGAACGGTCAGTTGAATGTAATGTTACCAACCTACGTTAGTTGAGAACTGGAATTACTTTCAAACTTTTTAAATTTAAAAAAAAAGAACACATAATTAATTAATAATGGGAGTGGGACACATATTCCGGAAGTGAACCTTTGTTATTCAAGTTGCTTATTGGATGTTTTTGAAGGGAATTAATAATTATGTTGTTTAATGTTTTTTAAATTCTAAATTGGAAACAAAAAAGTTATAAAGTAAATTACATTTATTTATTTTGATGAGATGCGAGGCATTCTACGAGTATGAGTCAGTTAATTTTGCATTTTGAAAAATGTACCAAATTTATTATCCTCAGTTTATCACACAGAAAAATTTTCAGATACATACCTAGAACCTACCTATACCTACATACTTATTAGCAATAACTTTACTTAATTCTCAATCTCAACAAATTTTTAAAAAAACAGTCGCATGTTTGAAACTGAAGTATTCGAATATTTAAATCATAGATATTACATATTTTTGAAAACAGAATTCGAATTGCAAATACATATCACACTTGATGTTTTCGAAAAAAGTTTTCATTTTTTGTTCCAATCCAAGCCTACCTCTCGTACTTCACCCCTTTTTTGATTTTATAGCTGCTACTCAGGGATTTGAAAATTTTCGGCTAGTTATAAATGTTATAATTAATAGATATATGTAATTTAAATTTGATTTAAAATATTTTTTTTTATAAAATCGCAATTTTTTAGTATTTTTTGCGCTAAACTTGAAAAAAATTGATGAATTTTTCATTTTTATTCGTATTCTGAACTTTGTCTGGATTTAAAGAGTCTTTGAAGGCTACGACTGATTAGGTATTTTATTTTTGAAAAAATGGGCAATATTTTTTGAAATTTCACAGAAATGGGTTTAAAATGGTGCATTTTCAGGTTCGTTATTGTTATACACAGTTGAATAAATAATATGTACCAAGAAGTGTAGGTAGGTTAGGTATACATTATGTACACGCATTTGGACAATTTAGTTTTGAAAAAATTCAAAAAAAAAATTACACTAACCTTAACCCTTGACCTGAAAAAAATTACGGTAATTTTTTTCGAACCCATGACCAAGAACCCAAATTTTTAATTTTGGGTAATTAACCTGTAACTGTTAACCAAAACCTTTTTCTCAGGGACCTTCAGGAACCTATTAACCTTTAACCGAATTTTTTTTTTCGGTTCGCATCCCTGACTGCTACTTGAGCTGCTGTGTCTGTGTCCAAACATCCAAGAACTCGTTTTTTCTTGTTGTTGTTGTTTTTTTTTTTTGAATAGATAATGAGGAAAACTACGAGACTTTGAAATATCCGGAGCTTTGTAGGTACCTACCTAAGTATGTACAATAGCCATTTTTTCAAAAAAAATAATCAAGATCATTACGGCCAGCCCAAGAAATTGACTTTTGTTCTTTCAACTGTTTTGTGGAATTTTCTCATTATAGATTGGCAAATTTTGATTTCTTCAAAGTTCCTTTAGGCCTATGCTTTATATTCAAGACTTAAAGTTGAAAACAGGGCACATCTAATCGAAAAAATGATAATGACAAAGGTTGTTCAATGTTCAACATGTCAAGTACTAGTAGAATACAGGGGTTTCAAATGCTAACTACCTACTTTCGCCTACCTACTTCCTTTCAACTTGAGTAGGTAAATGAAAGTAAAAAATTAGCATTCAAAACTTTTGCATTCCAGTAGTACTCCGCATTCTAATAAACAACTTTTGTCATTATCATTTTTTGATTACACGAGCCCTATGCTTGGAAAAAAACAAATAAATAAATAAAAATTCTCTAAAAATCAAAATTCGTCAATTTAAATCAGCTCAAAAGTGACAAGTCATCTCTTTTTAGATTTTTGGCGAACGTTTGAAAATTCAAAATTGACGTTAAGGGTGATTTGTGCTTTTTTGAAAAAAAGTACGTACTTGATCAGTAAATGAACCGATTTTGGAAGAGACACTTCAAGAGTCAAGAGTGGATTTTTGACCAGCCTTTTAGAACTCCCCACGAGAGCGAATTCTGCCATTTCCAGCCATTCTGGAGCCCCCAGCGCGATTTTTCAATTTCTCCAGAATTTTGAATGCTTCAGAAGGCGTGAATATGAAGATTGGGCAGCTAAAAATCGAGTTGTGTGTTTTACTCGAACTGTTTAACGAATTTATTCACATTTGAGCTGATTTTGGATGTGACATCTAAAGAGCAATTTTTTTATCAGCTTTTTTCATAATAAAACTTCCAAAAAATCAAAAGTTTCCTGTTTGCGAGGACATTTTGAGAGCTGGCACGAACCGCTGTATAGAGTTCAGAACCACCCTCCCCCCCCCCTCAGTTCGAATTTCACTGTTTCGAATCGTTTTTGGAAACAGGGTGATTTTCCGAATTTGTCCTGTTTTAATTATGTCATATGACAATGACCATACCATCATATTCAAAGCAGGACAAAGTCAGAAAATCACACTGGACGCTCCGAAAAGAGCTCGAAACGGCAAAATTTGAACAGGGGGGGCTGATTCTGAACTCGATAAAAACGATTAGTGCCAATTTCCAAAATTTCCTCGCAAACGGGAAACTTAATTTTTTAGATATTTTTATTATGAAAAAAGCCTGGTCAAAAAACCACTCTTGAGATGTCCCTCCCAAAATCGGCTCAAATGTGGATAAACTTATTTAACAGGTCGAGTATAACACGCAATTCGATTTTTAGCTGCCCAACTTCATATTCACGCCTTCTGAAGCTTATTCAAAATTCTGGAGAAATTGAAAAATCGCGCTGAAGGCTCCAGAATAGCTGGAAATGGTGAAATTTGGATTTGGGGAATAAATATCACAATATCAGTTTTAGGACTTACTCGTATTTTGATCATTTTTACTGATCATAGTGCGAACTTAAAAAAAAAAAAAACATGAATCACCAGAAACAGTTACCTAATTTTCAATTTTCAAACTTTCGCCAAAAATCGAAAAATCAAGCTGGGCAGCTGAAAATTTGGTTCTGGGGGGTTTAGACCATGCTCTTTCCAAAAATCGCGATCCTGTTCGAATCGGATGGTGACACCTCAAGAGGTTCCCTTGTCAGTTTATCACATCAAAAAATTTTCGGATACTTACTAGCAATGATTTTACTGAATTCTCAACAATTAATTTTTTAGAAAAAATAACATACCTATTTGAAAGTACATATTCGAATATTTAAATCATATTATTATGTAGTTTTGAATACAGAATTCGGATTGCGAATATCTCGCTTGAGGTTTTCAAAAAAGTTTCACGTAATCGCTTTTTTGGTTTTTATGGCTGCTACCTACTCGAACTGCTGCGCCTGTGTCCAAGCATCCGGGAACTTTTTTTATTTTTTTGTTTTTTTGAATAGGTAATGGGGAAGACTACGAGACTTCGAGTTATCTGAAGCTTTGTAGGTACAACAGCCATTTGCGAGGGTGAAAACTATTTTTAAGCTTTTAAAATTTTAAGTTTGGAAATATTTTTTTCAGGATGTTAATATTATTTTGATTTAAAAAAAGAGAACAGGCTCACGAGAGGGCGAAAGCTCTAAACGAATTCTAAAAAAATGAAAATTCATCGATTTTGGGCTAAATTTCACAATGAACTCGAATTTGGGGTCAATTTCACTTCAATTACCAATTGAAGGGCTAATTGTGAAAGTCGCCTTAGTCATTTTTTTGTACACACAACTTTAAACATTTTTTTTTCATATTTCATCAATTTTAAAGGGAAAAATGAGTATTGTAATGCATTCTGGGATAGTTGAAGATGTTTTTTTAACACTTGACCATGAAGTTTTTACATTATCACTGAAGCAGGACAACAATGTTTTCATTGATTATGTACAAAAATCACTGCTGACTAAGGCGACTTTCACAATTAGCCCTTCAATTATAAACACCATGAATCCCTATATTATAATGTTGACTCCAAAATCCACCCCTCTCAACAGAAAAATATTTTTTTGAAAAAATGCTTCAAAATGCTCAATGATAGTGTAGTGATGAATTCGTCTGCCAAATTACAGCTTCATTTTTCATTACAACCCAAGAAATTGATTTTTTTTAAGTTCCAACGCAGATTTCAGATAGTAAAATAAAGCCTACTACAGTTCATACACTGTACCTCCATATTTCTCGTTTCGATGAAAAACTGACAAAAAATGTGTTTTTTGGCTGTATTTTGGGCTCAAATCATCAGAGTACGCTGGAATTTTGTATGTGAACCCACTGAAAGATTATTGATGCGCCTGTGAACAGTTTTTTTTCAAAAAGTTTGTTTTAGTGGGAGAAGGGTGAATTTACTGAATTTGGGGGTTAATTTTATGATTGGGATGCGGGATTGATTTTTGGGATGCAATAGCATCGAAATTTGAGTTTAGCGACCTTAAATGAAGGTGGAACCCATCTTTTACTGATCATCTCGGAGTATCTTGACCCAAAATAAATGAATTTTGATTTTTTCGAAATTCTTATTTGCTCTATTTTAAGCAGAGGACTTGTTCAATCGGAAAAATGATAATGACAAAAGTTGTCCAAAATACCGAGTACTAGCGGAATACAGCGGTTTTGAAAGTTAATTTCCTACTTTTATTTACCTACCCAAGCAGGTAGAAAGTAGGTAGACGAAAGTACGTAATTATAATTTGAAATCCTTATATTCTGCTATAGTACTTGGCATTTCAGACAACTTTTGTCATTATCATTTTATCGAATAAATCAGTCGTTTTCTTGAAATAAGGCAAAAATGAAAATTCAAAATCTATTCATTTTTGGGGTGATCAGACATCCATGTACGAAATTTCAAATTGTTCTGATATTTTCAGTTCAAAATAAATATAAACCCAAGAATCACATTTTTCGTGAAGAGGTGTTTCCTCTAAATTGATGAATTTTGATTTTTTCAGAGTTATTTCTTTCTTCATTTCAAGCATACAGTACCTACCTACATACCTACCCACTCTGTTTATTTGAAGTTGATAGGTGGGGTTTAACAATGTTATAAAATAATTATTTACTTTGAAAAGGTACTTCCAGTAAAATTTAAAATTACTCTTGGATTTTTTGCAGTGTTTCATGCGCATACCTACAATAAACATTTCAGTAGGCTACATCTCACGATTCCCTTATTCATTTAGCGCCAAACAGCGCATTGTTACGACTTACAAGTATTAGGAGAATGTTTTCTTCATCATGCAGTCATCACCAATATCCGTTCTAAATGTGTAGCCGCTAACTGCCTTCAAGGACACTCAATCAGCTGGGCAAGGGAATTTAGACAGGGGTATTTTTTTTACTCGTCTACTATAGAATTGACACTTTAAACCTACAAGATTTACGAGCTATAAAGTTAAGGTTTCTTTCTCTTTTTTTTTACCAAGAATTGACAGTGTAAACTACGATCATTTGTGTGTTCATGCACAATATTAGGCACGTATGTTTTTATGCCGACGGTTGGGATCATTTTAGTAATCCTGAACATACGTCATTTTTTAAACTGATTTTTACAAGTGTTCAAAGAGACTTGAATTTTTTTTTAACAAGGGAACCGGAACCATCACCCCACATGATAATCTCCGAATTAAATCAAACTTGAACTGCTTGAAGTGGTGGAAAGAGGACCTCGAGAAACCCCCATCCCCCAATTTTCAGCTGATGAAGTTGATTTTTCGATTTTTGGCAAGCATTTGTAGTTTTGTGACCACAGGTAAAGCCAGAGGTGTAACGATTACGATTATAATCGATTATCTCCGATTAATAATCGCCGATTATTTATAATCGGCCGTAATCGATTAATCGCCGATTAATCGGACCTTTGGGTAATTTTTTTAAATTAATCCAAATCTTGATTTTATGTCTTCCTTTTGGTTTTAATTTGTTATTTGATGTTTCATATTTCCATTTTCTCTTTAATCCTTTCATTACAATTACTTTTTGAGTAAAAAAATGAAAATGAAAATTGTTCAGATAATGGTTCAGAAAACATTTATGGCGATGACTGACGTCACTCAATTCCAACCAATCATGGAACAGCAAATTTTTTCGGCCGAATAATCGCCGATTAATCGATTATCCTCCGATTAGTCCGATTATTTTGGGACGAAATGATCGATGCAGCATCGATTATAATCGTTACACCTCTGGGTAAAGCTGTTCAATTCAGAAAACGGGGAAAAATTACAAATAATTATTCATCTCTTTATCGTATCAAATTCCAGAGCTCAAATTTTGGCCAAAGGCGGTCTTCATATATGATCGACCCTACCATCATTGACCGGATCAAGCAATTCGACCAGAAAAAAGGATTTTTCACTATTTTTTCTCATATTTTCTGTGAATAAGTACGAAGAAGTACGTTTTGCCTCATTATATGAACTTCAGCAGCTGAAATTTTTGTCGAAGGGTCTGTGCTTGATACCTAATTGATTAATTACTACCATCGGCCGTATCTGGAATAATCATGAGAAATCGAATTTTTTGTCCATCTGGTTGCTAATTCAAGCTTTTGGAAAACTTGAAAAACCAGTAAAATATAAATCAGCTCATCTAATGGAGCTCAGATTTTGGCATAATAACATCATCGTCCAAATCTGGCTGTCCGTTCAAAAAAAACAGTTTTTTTTTTATTGCTTGTGAAAAAAATCGATTTCAGATGATAATTCCAGATCCGGCCGGCGGTAGAGTCCAGTCGATTAGATATCAAGCATAGACCCTTCGGCCAAAATTTCAGCTGCTGAAGTTCATATAATGAGGAGAAACGGACTTTTTCGTATTCACAGAATATGAGAAAAAATAGTGAAAAATCCTGTTTTCTGGCCGAACGGCTTGATCTGGTCAATGATGGTATAGGTCGATCATATACGAAGACTGCCTTTGGCCAAAATTTGAGCTCTGGAATTTGATACGATAAAGAGATGAATATTTGTAATTTTTCCCCGTTTTTTGAATTGAACAGCTTTACCTGTGGTCTGTGGTCACAAAACTACAAATGCTTGCCAAAAATCGAAAAATCAACTTCATCAGCTGAAAACTGGAGGATGGGGGTTTTTTGAGGTCCTCTTTCCACCAGTCCAAGTTTCATTCCAATCGCAGATTATCATGTGGTAGATTCCCTGTAAGTACAAGTAAACATTTTCCAATTCGTTTTTTCGTTTTTTTCTATTTCTTTATGGAAGAAGTAAGAACACTAAGTACTATGTAAAAATCGGAAAAACAAAAAAAAATGACTAAGGCCGCTTTTCCAAGGAACCCCTTAATTTTGGGCGATAAAAGAATATGATTTTCAAGGATGTGAAGGTGATTTAAATTGTTTAACCGCTATTGAGTGTAAAAATTCAATGTATGTATCCACAATTTTGCTCCAAATATGAAATAATTTCTTACTGTTGCTGGAATAATTCCAAAAAATGGGATACATTTTCTAAATTACCCATTATAAATTATAATGCAGTGAAAAACTGAAAAATATTGTTTAAATAAATAAATAACTTATCAACAAATTTAGATTTACAAATTATTTTAAAAATCGTCGAAAATCGCTTTATTTTAGTATGTAGTAGGATAAAATACCATTCCCATGTTTTTTGAGAGACTCAGTAAAAAAAAATAAAGCAAGGTAAATAAAAGGAAAAAAACGAATTGGATAAGTAAATTGTAGGTACGTTTCATCATGCCTACATAAAGCACATAGGCAACTCCTATAACAAATGCACAATGCGTGGAATGAGTAAAATTGGCCGTTTCACCATGGGTATCCCTGATATCTAACGTTGAACGAGTAAAATAACGCGAATAAGAAAGAACGATACTGCCGTATCCAGTTTCTATATACGTTCGCCCACCACTCCACCAGCCTACATTCTTCTACTTTCACAACATTGAGGTTGCAACTTTTGGAACTAAAAATACTGATAAGAGTGATAACAACTGAAATAGGGGTCTAATGCATTGGGTTATATGGGAGAATGCCGAATTATTGCATTTTTTTATAACTGAAAGAAGTAAAGACTTTTTTAAATGTAAGTACCTTTAGTAGAATTTCACGCTCTTTCATAAAATGTCAACAGAAAAATTCCACGTGAAATAATTTCGGAGATATTGAATTTCAAAGTTTGTGATTCAGTTCAGTTTAATTGATTTAGCGCTTTTTTATTTCTATATTCGTATTATTCGTGTATTTTCATGATTTTTAATTTGATTGTTAGTTAAATTTCAGTTTAAACTTTACAAAATCTTTAATGATGAAAGAAATTGATGTTAGTGAAGTGAAAGTGATAGTGAATGCTTTTAGAGCTGTTATCTCTCTTACAAAACAACAAATATCAAATATCTATTCAAAATTATGTACTCCTGTTTCACACTGAAATATAAAACTCATTTTCACAGGTTGGGTATCAACTATTTTAAAATATTATTACTAAAATATAGAAAAGATGACGAAGAAATAGAATTTCAACATTCTTTGAAATTCAATATCTCTGAAAATATTGCACGTAGAATTTTTCTGTTGACATTTTATGAAAGGGCGTGAAATTCTACTAAAGATGCTTACATTTAAATAAGTCTTTACTTCTTTCAGTTATAAAATAATGCAATAATTCAAAATTTTGCTATATATAATCCAATACATCAGACCCCTATTTCAACTGTTATCACTAATATCGACACTAGCGCTGCACCAGGGGTTGCAGCCTCAATAATGGAAATATTTTAATTTTCTTCTTATATTTCTTCTGTAATTTGCTTAAACGCGTATAATTTAATCAATTTTTCAATTTTTGTTTGAAATGAATTGTTGTTTTATGATTGTCAATTTCTAAAAATTCTCATCTCAATAATGGCTGAAAGAGGTGCACATTTATCAGCAACGTTTGTGAAGAAACCTTCAATTTTTGAATTGATTGCCCAAGATACTTTGGCGAATACGTTTTATTCGGCGTTTCAACATATAGCTAATGTAAGCTTGAACATTCCTCCTTTGGATACTTCAAATTCACGAGACAAAGAATTATAATATATTTGTGTAATTTTCAGCAATTGACTTCCAAAAATCCAACTCGTTATGGATACTTGGTTGAATGGTTTGAAGAACTCTATTTCGGCTTCAATTTTCTATTACAATTCCACTACCTTAAAAATTATGGTACGAATTTCTTACACTCGAATTTATTATCTTAATTCTTTTTTTCTCAGACCAATGTTTTGTGCAGATGCTACATTTTCCGAACGGTTTTATAGTTTGAAGAGAATTCTCATTCGAACGAACACTCCAAATGTCACTGATTTAACCATGAAGCATAAATTTCTATCATTAATGTTCTCCGTGTTTTTCCCTTATATTAGAAATAAGCTACAAGAAGCAGCTAAAAATGCTGAAAATGGAGAAGAAAATCATCTACTTGTAAGTCTGTTTTCTGTCTTCTACAAGTAGAATAAAAAATATTAAAAACAGAAATATTTTTAAAATAATATTGTTTTCATGTTGCAGAAGAAAATTCCAAAAGATTACCATCGATTTATCGTGCAGCTGTACAAATCATCTCATATAATCATCGAATCATTTTATATTTTTTATTATTTAAGATACATGATTGGTAAAAGTGAAACTCATTCGGTATTGTTGCGGCTTGCCGGTGTTACGTTGGTATATTACCATGAAAAACCACAAACAATTAAATGTTGGAGAAATACTTTGAAAGATATTATTTCGGGTAACTGGAGGTAATTATTTCTTCTCTTGTCATTTATGCGTACTTGTTATAATAGAAATCGTGATTTTCAAGTTATCACTGTAAATTAAATTTTATTGCAGATCTTCAATCGACTTACTCAATGTTTTGAAAGGCTTCTTCGGTAGAAGTTTGGAAATAACTGCGTTTTTCATTCAGTTTCTAAGTTGGTGGCATTCCGAACAGCTTCATTCCAAATTTACTGCGTATCCAATACCACCTGCACCTCACAATGAAGTAATTACGAATTTTTTTATAATATTGTACGTATTTTGAATATTTTTACCTGAGCATTATTTTTACAGGTTGAGCAGCTCAATAAAGTCAAGCTCGATAACATTTGTCCGATTTGTAAAAACTCTTTCAAGATTCCCACAGCATTGACTGTCTCTGGGTAAATCTTCTTTAATTTAAGTTGATTATGACCACTTGACGACTTGACCTAATGAATTTATTATATTTCAGATACGTGTTCTGTTTCAAGTGCATCCGAAAGCACATCATTGAAAACAAAAAATGTCCCGTCACTCAACTGGCTGCAACTGCAGATGATTTAGTTCGCTTGTACGCAGATCCATGAGCGTTGAGATCGAATTTAGCAAGTGTTTCACTCGAGCTGTGATCAAGATGATAAAATCACAATTACCAATCGTTGATTTTAAATGGACGACTGTATCTTAGGTGAAAAAAAAAAACACTAAAGACTGAGAAACACATTAATTCTATAATTTTAATGAAATACACGTTGCTATACAATAAATCCGTATGTTTTACAAAATGCTTTGAAAAAATCTAATGGATTTCAGAAGTAAAAGAGGTAGGGCGACTCTGCATCATGTAAAGAAATTACTAGAGTCACAAATTTGCGACTCTCGAGTTGGACTCTTTTTTCAAAAAATTCTCTTACGACTTCC
Source organism: Planococcus citri (assembly GCF_950023065.1). NCBI lineage: Eukaryota > Metazoa > Arthropoda > Insecta > Hemiptera > Pseudococcidae > Planococcus > Planococcus citri. The sequence goes on from NC_088678.1 coordinate 47,675,054, forward strand.
AAAATAATGAGAACTGTTAACTTTGGGAAATTAGTAAGAAGTCGCTGGAGTCCGATTTTAAAAACTCTTCTTCGAGCTCTTCACTTTGATTTTAGATGTGTTTTTGAGTTATAGACTCTTTGAACGAAGGAATCAAGAAGTCTAACTCACAAAACACAAGAGTTGCCCTAACCCTATAAATAACAAGCTTATAATACAATATAACTGCAAAAAAACGTAAAAATTGCACATAATACATGATACCATTTCATCTCATCTCATGTAAAAAATTAATGGCAAAAAAGAACAAAAAAAAAAGTTTTGCTTTTTAGGCGTATTAGAATATCAACTTGGGGCATGTTTTCTTGGTGTAATCAAAAATGAAAAGGGCTAATAATGAAACAAATAACACAAAATTGAAGAATACGCGTGTATTACGCTGAGATTTCAATCATCAATCACCATACATACATCTGAATTGTATGGACAAGTGGTAGTGAAATAATTCTTTGAATTCAAATATACAATACATCTAGAGAAACATGTTACTAGATACTCAATGATGTCGTCCTAATTTCATAAAATTTCGTCTGATTACAGTCGGTATCAAACCGTCAAAATAAACATAACATTGATAAAAGTTAATCCCGGTTAACATCAAATAATAGGTACTTAAGAAACATACGTATCAATCTTGAAATTCTGATTTCAATTAAGTGAGCAATGCGGTATATCAAATCAACACGGTATCGTCATGTTGATGAGTAACAAAATAGTCGTTGGACAGAAAGCATGATAAAACTTCTCTTATAAAAAATAAGAAATAAAATAAATGAAAATCTCGTGAAAAGAACGTACCAACTGCATCTTTCGATTTCCAAGTAACGCCAGCGTTTGAGGAGAAATGGTAGGTAAATGGTTAAGCGTACCAATTTTTATATATTAAATACATCGAAAAGGAGTCGTCGCGTGAGACGCTTGAAGATGAGGAAAGAAAATAGGTAGAAATGCAGGTAACAGGATCTTTCCACGAAGGTTTTCATAATACACTTAAAAATTATTATCAAAAGTCAAAGTAGCAAGAAGAATTATTTTATAAAAAAAATACAGCGATTATATTCAACGACACTCAAACACACAATCGTTTATACTTGGCGATATTTTTTGCTTGGATGCGTTCTTCCAGAGCTTTTTTACGATCACTGTACATTTTTTCTGAAATAAGTTTCGCTGTATTTATTATATAATTGTCAATTATCGTGGTTTTAATTTCGAATTTTATGAGGCTTCTACAAATAGGACAATTCGGACTCTTTTTCCTCCATTGTTGTAGGCAATGATTACAAAACATATGATTGCACGCGGTAAGAGTTGCCTAGAATGATCAGTACATTATTAGAAACTATTCGAGGAATTAAATCATTCGCATTCGAGTACCTAACAGTAACTTACCTCAATAAACATTCCATTACAAATAATGCATTCAAATTCAGTTTCTATCAAATCAATGAAACTTAGTTTAACTTGTTTGACAGTTTCGCAGCAGAAATCTTCGCTCGATGAACATCCATCTAGAATATTCATTTAAATAGATATATAGAATGATATTGTATTTATAATTTATGAACAAAGGGGGAGTAAGTAGATAAAATATGAAGTTTTACCTCGATTCAAAATATTATTTAGGCTTAAATTTTCACACTTCAATGTTTCGGCTGTTTTCGTCAATTCGTAGATTTTACTTTCAAGTCTCTTTTTATCCTGCGCAGGTATATTTATTAATAATACAAGTATACGATGGAGGAAACTGAAAAACCTATATATCTCACTTGTTTCAATTCGTCTTCATTATTCTTCCTATAATTCAGCTCGATTTCTAGAAACTGAATTTTAATTTCCTGTCTTTGACGATTCTAAACAAGCAATAGATTATTAGACAAGTTCGAGTCAAATCCCATTATTAAACAGTCGAACCATTAAAACTAACCTCAGAATACATTGATTCTGCGGTATCTTTATACTTCAAATCTACCTCGAGAAACTGAATTTGCATGTCTTGTTTTTTCACCCTCTGAAAAAATAATTCCTACTCGTTTAAAACCGAAAGAAGATGATACGAAGAGAATATCAATTACACGTCATATGTACTAACATAATTCAAATCAGTTAATTCAGCTTGTAACAGCAGAATTTTATCTTCTTGTGACTTGATGATTTCCCCTTGACTACTATCAGAGTTTGTACTTGTATCCGCAGCTGCCTCTTTAGGTGCATCATTTGTTAGACTTGCTATACGTTCATCTTGTGTTTTGATCTGATCTTGCAGAGTCTTTATTGTTTCCTTCAATTCTTCCAATTTCTGCGTGAATTAAATACAAAACGTAATGCAATAATTAATAAGTAGTATTTTGAAAATCAGTCACGGCCGTTAGTCATATAGGTACCTTTTCTCCGTCAGCTTTCGCATCAGTAAGTTGTTTCTCCAACGCAGTGATTCGATCATCTTTCTGCTTAATTTGATCTTCTAGCATTTTAATATGATCTTCTTGCCAATTTATCTGCTCTTCGTACGATTTGATTGTGTTACGAAGCGAGGTGGTTTCCTAATCAGAAAAACAACAGCGGTATTAAAAGGGTTAACAATTAGTGTAAATGATAAGAACTTTCGGTTACCTGTATTAGCTCTAGGTTCTTTTTATCTTTTTCACTGACTTCAGAAAGTAATTCTTTTACCATTTTCTATAAAGTACATCACAGATTAATGAAATCATCATCAATACGAAGACTAACACTAATACAACATGTTTTGTACTTACAACATCGACAGCATACGGATGTACGCGTAGCAACTTCCGATATTGTGTACGTAACTGAGATAATGTTTTCAGTTCCTACAACAAACCCTTCGTGTTAGAAAGCAATACAAGACTAACTCTTAACAAATACAAATATCATTACAATATGCGATTCAACGTTCAGTGAATTTGTTGTCGATTCCACATTTAGAGTCGCCTCGTCATTGGTATCAAATTCACTTCTTACAGAGTCCATAATATCCAGAAATTATGGACACCTGTCATGCAAAATAGAATCGATTAATGATTTACACACATAATGCACAAGTATTTAGTCCAACATTCAGAAAGTTTCTGCAAGAATTTCAACAAATACATGCGAATTGCCATTCAACGAAGGAAGAAGATTCGCAATAACACAAGCATACTTACTACAGGATACCCAAATCAATGTAGATTAAGTATAAGTATTTCAATACTTGATGGTCGGATTAGATTTACATCGTAACATCGTTGTAAAAGACATTGAATATGGACCCTATCACATTGATACTCTGCATTTTTAATTAAATTATTTTATAAAAAATGATTGTTTTGATCGAAAAACCAAGGGAATGATGTCACAACTGATAAAAAATGCTACAAAGCGAAAAGCGTCAAAACGTCAAAATTATGAAACACAATAAGGCTTTTGACGTATTGCGGGTTGCATATCGGTTTGCCTGAACTTTATCGGTTTGGTGGGCATTCTTATCAGTGAGTATCAAAATGTCATATTTTGAGCAATTTTCATAAGGTGTTTTTGAAATGTATAGCTTTTATTTAGTTTTTTCTTCAATTTTAAACACTGTTAAACCCTGTAATGGAAAAAGATCCTCTCTTCGTCGAGTTTTAAAGAAGTTGACAAAACGTCTTTGAACCTCGACAAAGAGCGGATCTTTTTCCATCACAGGATTCAACAGTGTTTAAAATTGATGGAAAAACTAAATAAAAGCTATAAATTTCAAAAAAACCTTGTGAAAATTGCTCAAAATATGAAATTTTGATACTCACTGATAAGAATGCCCACCAAACCGATAAAGTTCAGGCAAACCGATATGCAACCCGCAATACGTCAAAAGCCTTATAATATTCGAACAAGACGGTAGAGTGTGTTAGCTAAATCTTTCTGGAGAAGCGATCGTGTGTGATAAAAGTTATCTATGCTGGAATTTGAAGGGGAAATGAAGAACGTATTCTTCTTTTTCCCTTATTTTATGGGAAATTTTGAAAAAATTATCAACCTACGTGGTACTTCCTACAAGAAAAAAAATCGTGGGAATTTAGAAAGAGATTAATGAATCTGCTTATTATGGTATCAAACTATCAATCTATCGAATATCGATCCATCGAGTTTTTTGCTCTGGATTGGATAAATTGTTTTATTTTTGGTATTTAAGTATTGTCAAATTTAAGGGAATGAAATCGATTAAAATAACTAATCAAATATAAATTTTTTCTGGTGCAATTTTTTACTCATAATTATCTATTAAAAAATTCAAAAATGTTTATTCTATATTTTTTGCAAGAAAAACTTGCACGATTTTGTCGAATTCATTTTTTATTCTTTTTAACAAAGTCGACTACATAAACGATTTGATTTAATGAAGAATCGAAATCTACCTACCCGTACTAGTTGAACAAATGTTCATGCTTCAAGCTTCAAGCATTATTTTTCAGATGTACTGAACAGATTTTCTATTTTGAATTTTTTTTCTTCAATATGAAATCAATAAATTAATGTTTAATTTATCAGAAAAATAGTTAACTTACCTACTTTCAATTCAATTTTTAGTTCATTCGGAAAATATTCACCACTACATAATTATAGCGATGGGCTAAGTATGTACCTAGTTAGGACAGCAACTGCTTAAAAAACAATCACATTTTGCATTTTTGAAACATAAACAGGTAAACTTCATCATAAAAAACAATCACATTTTGCATTTTTGAAACATGAACATTGAACAGGTAAACTTCATCATTCTTTATTCGAAGAAAATATTAATTTTTTTTTAAATGTTGAGCTCTGATGAACAACCAACATCCCTCGAACAAAATTCTCATTCGTCTTCTTACGTGATGCGATTTCGAATGCTCGGAATCCTACTTTACTTTTCAGTTTTCTGCGAAAATTTTATCTTCCAACTATTATTTATCTATGCTTCGAACTACAAGTACAGTGTCAAGTTGTGCACTCTTTTCATCGTCGGTTAATTGATTATTTCTACCAGCTCAGTCAGTGAGATTCTTCTCAAGATATTTTTTACTTTCATTTCATTTTTTTCAGAAGTAGGTTCTTTTGTCGATGAATAAGAATTTACCTATCATCTTTTCTGCCATCAGCACAACATAGAAATTTTAAAACTAAAATTAGGTACGGTATAAGCTCCTGCCCATATACTTGATATGCATTACAATATATTTTTTTGAAAATTTTGAATTACATAGCACGCCTTTTCAGTAATTTGCTTTCTAACCCTCCCCTCTCCCTCCTGCCAGTGAAAATGATACCCTTCTTGAAACGCTCGAAGAGTGATATTACGATACGACAGAATCCGAAGTTTTTTGGCGGGAAACATCCGCTGAGAACTGCTGCTCTCTGCTGGAGAATCTCTTTGTGTTTCTATTTATTTCATTCCTCGTTAGGATTTTTAGTGATATGGTTATTTTATTGTATTATTACCGGCCGGTAAGCTGTTCCTAAATGTAATGTTCGGAAGTGCAATTAGATTTGTGTCGTACGTACGTGTTTATTTTTTACGTGATTTTTAAATTTTTTTCTTTCAATATCGCGAAATATTTCTGTATTTTTGTTGTTGAATTTTTACGTATCGCATCAATTTTTTATATGATCCATTGCGTGTTTTAATACTTACTAACTTACGGTGATTGATTGTTGAAACCGGTTTAAAGGTGAGAATTTTTTTAAAAATTTTTATTTCTTAAATTTGGAGTAGAAATATGGTGTGATGGCTCGATGAATTTATCAACTTGAAAATTTTTAGAAACAACTTTTATTTGAATTTTACAATAAAAAAAATAATAAATAAATAAAAGTACGTATTAACTTATGAAAAAATTATGCTCGATTCAGCGAGCTGAAAGTTCCTTTCATTGCTGAAAAATTTTGAAATAATTTATAATTAAATTTTTTGAACCACATATTTTCTTAAATAGGTTGTTGACAAGCAGATAATAATAAATAGCGAAACGTCAAAATTTTAAATAAAATTATGTTCATTTTTGACGTAGTTGATATGATGAGGGCACTGGCAGTGACTTTTTCTCAACGTTCTCGTTCTTAAAATAATTTTTAAATTTTCATACTTAACTCAAGTTCTGCTAACTGTGTTTAGTTTTTCTCAATTTTTTGAACCTTGACCTTTACAACATCACTCGAGGTATATTCGATTAACTTGTCTAAATTATGAATTTTTTAATTTAAAGTCTTCCATTTTTCATTTCACGAGCTATTTCTTATGTCATTAAATTATAACATGAAGTGAGAGGTGAAGGGGAGCTGATGCACTCGACAGCCTTTTCGAGTTAATGATTTTATAAAGCAGGGATGCTCTTTATAACTTACGTTCGCTCTTAATGTCTGACTTTATGTGTTTCTTACCTAGCACATTTTCCTAATGTAGAGAATTAATGAAAAATATCATTATTTTCTGTAGGTAACTAACTACGAGTACACAGAGTAAAACGTTAGTTCAAACTTGAAATGTAATAAGCAAAATGTATCGCAGCTGATGTGTTAAAGAAAAAGAACGATCTATTGAGAGATTCTCTTTCTAAATGTATCGATGCGATAAAAGTATTTTTTTTTTTAAATTATTGACAACAGATTTTAATTTAATCAAAGGATGCTTAAGGAAAAAATTATCCTACTTTATAAAAAGATTTTCAACGTTTAACGAAAAAATTAGTACCTTTTCCTAACAACAGAAATATAAACCTTTTTTCTTTTTTTTTTGAAAAAAAAAACTGTAAACCGCAATTCGACCCTAATAAAGAAAACTGAACAATTTCACGTCCAGCTCAAGTCGGAAAAGGACAAGTATAAAATGTTCACTTGAATAAACAAAGACTTTAACTACACTAAACCTAGTAATATAATGTTCTCATTACAAATAGTATTTTTTTAAAACCCGAGAAAGTACAAAATTTATAAATGCTCTTTCGTGCCTTAATTACTTCCCAAGTTGCTTTTTTATATCATTTCCATCCCACTACACCGATTGTAAATTTTACCCGCCGCAAAAAAATATACCACGTAAAAGGGAAGTTATACACATGGAGCGATAAATGTTGCAATCCACATAGGAGGGGCCAAAACGTCATTGTACATGAATTAATGATTTTTTTACATTATAAAAAATTAAATAATTCCGTTTCTAACATTTCCTTTTTTATTCGGAAACATCTCTACAGTATTTTTTTGCACCTTTTTTTCAGTATTTTTAATAGGTACGCGAGTAACTGTAAAATTTATAAGTCTACTGAAACCTACCTGTACCAAAAAAAAACTTATTCCTGTTGCTCTTTCATGTTTTCGTGAAAAAATAACTCAGATTATTTGGTTCAATGGGTAAAATAAAGTCTAAAACATTATTCTCGAGGTGTTTTTCTAATCTTTGTTGACGTGTATTCCTTCATTTTATTCATTGATATGGTTAAAAAGTAAATATACCATTACTATTTATCATAATAAGTCAATATGTTCCGTCATGAAACGCGCGTGATGTTCTAAAATACGTTTTGAAATCCACCATTTCCACCATGTAGGTACGATCAAATGACCGATAAGTATAAGGGGTGTGATAGTCCATGCAGAGTTCAAACTTTCAGAGAAAAAGAAGTACCTACGTGAAACCGTCACTCATATTGCACAGAAGCATATTTTTTTCAAAACACGTTTCAGATAATTTGACGCTTTTATGTATCTAGAAATGTACACGCGATCTTTTCTTCGGTCTTCATTTTTCAACTTGACGCTAAAATGACCATTTTAAATATAAATATAGGTACCTACCTACCCATTTGAGTTTTTAATTTTGTAACAATTAATAATTCTTGGTATTTTGTTAATTAGTACCTAATTATTTTATAATTCGTTTCGTCTACCAAAGAGAAACCGATCTAATTAATTTTACAAGCGAACTTTTACAATCTACGTAGACAGATATGTACCTATCTATTTTTATGAACATTTATAGCATTTGGTTGCAAATGTTACTTATATACTCGTATTTGTGCATCTACGCGTAGATCAAAAATTACATAAAACCTTAAATGTAACTTTAACGTAAAATTCAATCGTCTTCCGAGTTCTTGCTTCGTTCGCCACCCTTTTATGGCGTTTAGAAATTCGTTTTTCGCAGCATGATGCGATTCCTGTTTTGGTTTCTTGAACGTGTTCTGGTTCTACTCCAAGTTTTTTGTTTTACTATAGTCATATTTCATTTGCTTGAAAAGCTATATAAGTTTGGCATTTGTGATAACGAAATGTATAAAGCTGAGATAAAAAAAAAACTGAGTCGTGGTTTGAATGAAAAGTGGTAAAGGATGGAAATTTTTTTAAATGGGAAGTAAATTCATTACTAATGAATGATGAAAATGGTATTACGCGGAAGAAGAATTGAATTATTTAAGAGTAATTTTTAGTGACGAATATTTTTGCGATGTGAAGTTCAAACTTATAGGTATTGAGCGTATTATATTGTTTGTAATTTAGGAATTTAATTTCCTATGAAAAAACACAATGTTTTTGTTGAATAATTAATTTACGTTCTTACAAAATGCCGTTGCAAATGTCCACTCTAATCGAGTCTAGAATCAAATTTTGAGCTACCTACTGAAGTTCATTTTCCGATTTTTGACGAATTTTTGAAAATGATGGAAATGGTCTGTAGGTTTACCTACCTGTAATAATTTTGTATAAAAAAAGTAAATTCCGTAAAAAAAATCTAAAAATTTGTTTTTATGTTCGTGAAGACCCCCACCCCCCCACCCCCACCACAGATCATGAGTGGATTTGAAGCCTCTTGTAAAAGTTGACTTTTCTCCAGGGATTTCAAATCGCTCAATAACACGCTGTACTTGATCAACTTCGGCAGCTAAAAATTTGAACCTGCCATAAGGAGGCTAATCACGAGTTTGAAGTGACGAGTTTAAAAGTGTAGTGTTTTTTTTTACAAATTAAAAATCTCAGAAAAAATCAAAAATTGTCTATTTTTTCTATAAAATTACTCAAAAATTCTTCAAATCTGCAAAGTTGATCCCTTGAATCAATTGTTACTATACTTTTGAGCCAATCATAGAACGTCCAGCAGAATCGTCAAACGTACCTACTAAAAAGAGAAATCGGCAGCAAAAATAAAGTGTCGGCCACCGATTCATAATATGTACCAAATTTATGACAGGATCAGAGACGAAACTAAAAATTTTCCGGGAGAAGGGAGGGGGAGGGGTTGGCCGAACATTTTCCGACTGATATGAGAAAAAAATATTAATTTTATGGAATAAAATAGCGAGTTTCAAAGCCAGGGCAAAAGCTTTCAAAAATTCGTTTTTTTCGAGAGGTAAAAAAACAATGTTTTTTTTTTGGATCCAAAAAATTCGAATTCGAATGATGGATTTAAAAAATTTCAACTTTGAAAAAGAAAAGTAATCCGCGAGGGGAAAAAAGCTTGCCTTGCAAAATTCTTGTTTTAAGAAGCAAAAAAATAATGGTATTTTTTAATGTGAGAAATGTGTTTTTTTATTTAAGTACCTACACATTTTAAAAATTTGAGTACCTAATGAATTTTTGAAAAAAAAACAAAAGAGGGCAGAGCGAAATGAAATCAAAAGTTTTCAAAAATTATCAGGTATTTCGAGAAGTAAAAAAACGATGTTTTTTGTGATGAACACTCAATTTTTTTGTCTCTAAAATTTTAGAATGTGATGGTTTTTTTTAAAGTTTTAATTTTGAAATAGAAGGAATACAAACAGACTTGAGCGAAGAGAAAGTGATTTGAAAGCCCCGAGGAAAAGTCAAGTTTTTGTTGGAGGCCCCAGATCGACTCGAAAATGATCGCAATTAGTTCGGGCTTTAAAGTGGTCGACTTTCGTAAACAATCCGATTTTCAGATTTTTATTTCTTTGTAGAAGTAGAAAATCAATGTATGTACATACAAAGAAAAACCATTTCTGCTATTTTCAGAAATTCTCCAAAATTAATGAAAAATCAGCTTCAGAAGTTCAAAATTTGTTTCTGAGTGTGTATTTAAAATTTTTTTGGAGCATATAGCCAAAAATCATTGCCAAACTACCTCAACAAAACGCAAGAAAATTTTTAAATTTTCAGGCTGATACCTCCCTCCCTCTTTGCCTTCGGCAAGAGTTCAAAATTCTGAACATGTTTCGAAAAAAATATGAATTTTTATCTCAGGTGATCTTATGATGTCCATTATCAGGTAAGCATTCAATGTAAATTAGTTGTTCAGCTTCAGTTACTTAGGTAATAGGTACCTATAGGTACCATTTCAAGAGGATAATAACAAAATTATCTTATTTTGAAGGCAAGAATTATTCTTTTGAGAACTTCTGAATTTGACAAAAATGAACCTTAAGCTTTTCCCAAGAAAACACAGAAAATTGATAAAATTATTTTTTTAAATATTCAAAAGTTTTTTAATCGTATGTACCTAACCAACCCACTTTAGAACCTTCAGCTTTAACCAATAACGACTGGAGTTATTCGTCTGAATCTAATTCTTTTCCACGTGTCAGTTAAGTATATTAACTCGTTAAGCGTTAAAAAGGAAACAACGATTAAGTACATAGAAATTGGTGAACTGCAAAAAGTTATAATAATTTATAATCGTCGCTAGTTAGCATTTGTGATGGAACTCGCTCACAAATTATAAAATCAGAAATTGTAGCGAAAAAATAAACATCATCATGATCAACTGGTTGCCTATCCAGTGAATTAAAGGAATCGCTCAAAATCATGCATTCGACTCAACCCAACACCCCCAACAAACATTCAAAAATCGCTCTACGTACTACTTAACTACTTACAAATACAAAATGCCCATTTTGGGCTCCATTGCACAACCGAAATGGTTTCGAAAGCAGTAACCGAATAAAACGCGAACGGATTAACGGATATTTCGGTAATTATGAAAATATCCTCTCGAAAAACAGTCGTCGAGGTAATGAAAACAATTGAAAAATTACTCGAAATCTTGACTGCGCACGGTGGTCGCGGGTTAAAAAACCACACCCATTACGAGATTCAATCAAATTTCAAAAGCGAATTATCTTAATTACGGTACCTACATTATTTTAGGTTGTACAATACGAAAAACACGTTTCCACTTATTCGATTTGTAGTACCTAGAAACAAAACTATTGGCTTAAAATAGGTACTGAGTTTCTCTTTGTAGTTGGTCAATTTATACAGGGCTGTAAAAGTTTTACAACCTGCGTATACCTATCTAAATCGTAGGTGGATATTTATCGTTATTGTATCGTCTTCTACGTATAATTTTGCTTTTATTTTTGCAGCATTTGCGGAGTGTTTTTCTTATCTTTTATATGAGTAACCAAAGCCAAGGGGACGTAGTAGGTACCTACCTACACGTGATGTCGATCGAATTTTGAAATGGTTCCATTAATAGAAATTGGAAATCAATACTTTGATACTTACTCTCGCTGTAACAAAAAGATGAATAAACATATTATTATTTTTTGCCGAATGTTAAGTCTTAAGCGTAAGTACTAGGTAGAGGTACCTATCGATGCATGATGTTGTTTCTGAGATGTATTGTTTTGATGATAGAAAGGAATCTGTTCGTTGTTTTCTACGAAATTTTCAGACGTTATAACTTTTAGTACGTCCCAAGGAAGTAGGTATTTTCCTATAACAATAAACAGTACAGAGGCCCATCTACCCACGTGTAAATTTGAGAACATACTCGGGTGTTTTGTATTTGTGTATAGAAATTCTCTATTTATAAATATTATCAGGCGTTTGATACCGCACCAAAATATGAAAAAGAAAATGTTATTAAATTGTCAAGTCGATCAAAAGCTCTAGGACAATTCTGAAATTGAAGCTTTATAACACAAATGCCTTAAATATACGCGGAATATTTTCGCTTTTGTGTGCGATTTACGACGAAGAAGAATACGACGCTTGTGATCTTTTGTCAAATATACTTATCATACGATCATTGTATCGTCGTCTTACCTACTTACGTTATAGGATTAGGAAGAAAATTGTCGTAAAATGAAATTTAAAACAACGCCAGTCTAGATTATTGTTACGAACGAGAAAATAAAGTTTTTTAAAATTAATAAAGTTCCAACATCAAACGCTTAATAACATTTAGCAAACAGCACGTAAGTATTTGAAGGAAGAAGGAGAAAAAAAAACTATACTAACGTCGATTTCAAACGTCGTAAAACCGCATTTATGTTCGTACAAGTCTAAAGTCTCTCTCGTCAGTTAAGCTTTTTTGAAGGACCACGTAATATCAACAGCTTAACAATCGTTTCAAATAACTATTTCGCTATGTCTGGGTTCAGCGAATCTAAAGCAATAAATTGAAGAACTTTTAGCGTCGACGTTATACTTACCTATACTGCATGTACATATCTATAGGTACCTAGTAAACTATACGAACTAAAGTCTAGCTATAATAGAGTCAGTATAATAGAAAAACTATTGATACTTACGACGATAGCGTACTAAATGATTAACATTTTCACCTCTTCAACGCAATCACCATGTAATTACCCATCTCAGACGCGTTTTCCCTTCGACGACGACGCGGGGTGAAAATGAAACTCGAATTTCCATACGTTGAAACAGCATAGAGCTACGAGTAAAAGTAAGTACACCGTACACCGGAGGAGTAGAAATTACATAAAAGAAAAATGACGCATTGCGGTTTTTACTCACTTGGTACATGAAGCTGGTTGCGCGAGACCGCCCGGTGATTTTTCTTGTTAGACATGGTGTACCGCAACTATGCACACCGCCAGCGCCAGGTCTGCCACTGTGCACGAGCACCGAGCACCGCCGCGCGTACAGTACAAGGGATGAAAAGGAAAGTTCTCGACCGTGAAGTTGAAACGAATTTGTAAAATCGCAGTCATAAATATTACAGCAATACTTTGAGGGGTAGACAAAACTCGCATCTATTCGTTCAAATCATTTTTTATTGAGAGATTTTCGAAGGTTAATCATAATAATGTGATATATTAATATAATCCGATTGTTACGAACCCTTGTGCAAAAAAATATTTATACCCCGTGCTGAAATTTATATCGCATAGTACCTAATAAAAACTGGACCTAATTCAATGCAATTTCCGTACCTTCGATATCGTCGCGTCCGCCGTCTTCTTACGAGCTGGGAGCTGCGGCCGACCCGACCGGCGTACAGTACTCTCAGGAACACCCGTCTAATGGTTTTTATATTAGCCAGCGTTTTTGTGCTACTAGCTCAATCGTAAATGGACGAAGAAAATATTACGTTTGTCTAATAATTCGTCCGAGGGTGCACATCTTGTATGGTCAGTTACCACATAAGTTTATTATCGAGAAGGGTGAATCGCTCAGTCGTAATAATTCTTGTCATAGGCAAATAAAAATTTCACGTTGCTCGATTCCACCACACCGCATCGTGCAATGTTTTATAACGTGAAATAAATATAAAATCATTTTAATGGAACGAATTTTCAATCATATTTTCATCAAATTAAATTATCAAATACCTACCTAGACTTTATCCGTACTATAGTAAAAGGTTGCATAGGTATGGTACTTACTAATAGATAGATATTGACATAGAATACCTAATATTTATTCATCGAATATGATTCCTTCTCCTTCCTGCTCGTATACTTCAATTTCCCTGAATCTACGAACCGTACCTAAGTCGAAACAATAAAAATAAAAAAATGCATTCGTACGTTATTACGATTAAGTAATCAAAAATAAATGATGAGTTGAAATAAGTTTTTCCTTTTACTCGAATACAATACAATAAAAAATTAGGTACTGTAACGTTATTATTTGTACTTTGTATTTTACCAAAGGATGTAGTAATTTCACGCAGAATTAAGCGCTCGATGAATTAATTCATTGAACCCAGCAGGTTACTTCTGTTTTGATTTTAAATCTAAATTATATTTTTAGCTTAGGGGAAGAAATGTTTTAAAATCGATCAACACGCTACAAGTTAGGTACTCGTACCATGCGTATTCAACTGCAGTCTTGGCTGATGTCCAAAAAGTACAAGAAAGTCGCTGAATTAGTATCAAACCCTTGAAATATATATTCTTAGGATTTTGCCTAATTACAGGGTGCACAGACGTTGTATTGATTAACCATTCGCAGCTCGATATAACTGCATTTTTTTTTTTTGTTTTTTGTAAGTTTAGGGTAAGTATTTGAATAAAAGTTAATTAGCATACGAATTCATCAACTAGGTAAGTAAGTACATATCATTGTGCTTCAGTCATAATTATGATGTTTTAAAATAGGATACCTATCTATTTACAATTCATATTGTCCTTCGTTGTGTTATTCTACCTGGCTACGGTTCGTTCCAACTTTGGTGTTGATTCTCCGAAATAAAATACAAAAATTATTAGGTATGATTATATTATAAATAATTGGAATTAAATTTTCTTGGTATTGATTTATACCAATTACTAACCTATACGATTGTGCTAGTAGAAATTTGTTAATGATTGAGAAAGTAATTAGGTATATTTTAAAATGAATAATTACCCATTACATATTTAATTACCAGCCAAGCATTTAACTTATACATACTTAAACTTATATTTACACGTGCGTCAGATTATCACAAGCATACTCGGTGACCCGATATGTACCTTGAGAAATACTTTAGTACTAAGTATGTACATCGGCTGATGGCAAATCAACTGAAGGGTACAATAATTTTCATTTTACTATTAGGAATAAAAAAAAAAAAAAAAAAAAAAAAAACTAGGTACTTACTTATATCACTTGCGAACTAACAGTAAGGAAAAAGCCTATTCGGTAAAACGCCTCAAAAGGACTCATCTTCAAAAATAATTATTGTTTGTCATATCAAAAATTGGAATGTACCGATTGATTATACCTACCTATATTATTATGAAACACCTCTCTGGATCCAATTTTGAAAGGATATCAACTCGGTCTGAGCGAAGTTAAGAAAAAAAATTTCAAAAATGTATAGCTTATACTTCAAGAAATAATGCAATGTTACTTTTAGAGCGAGAGGTTCACTTTTCTGACCTTGATTAAAATTTGAAAACTTGTTGCAGTTAGTTTACATGTAGAAATTTGATTTTTTTTTTAAAAGAAAAAGCAAGGAAGCTTTAAAAAATAAAAATGTTGAAAAAGATTTTAAAATTTTTGAAATTTTGAAAATTCGATTTTAAAGTTTGCATTTTTAAAAGCCAATAATCAATGCTCCCTTGGAAACACCTTAGTCACCTAAATCGATCAGAAGAAATTATAATCACCCGGCTCCGAATTGGTCATGCCAAATTAACCCATAACCATTTGTAGATGAGCTCCTAAACCCACCTGTCAATTCTGTAATAATAATTCTGATATAATCTCCACTCAATACATTCTATTCTATTGTCCGTCTCGGCTCTCTCAAAACAAAACGCCAATCCTTAAACATTTCAGACCTTAACCCTACAATTCCTGACAATAACAAACAGATGGAAAACATTCTTAAATTCATCAAAGAAATCAATCTTTCAAACCAAATCTAGACTAACCCCTCGAAAGTCGAAACTGGGCATAAAAACCCTGGAAATTATACACTCCCAGTAATAAAAAAATTGAGGGGCTGTAGGCAAAAAATAAGTTTATATTCGTACTCAGCGATTTCGAAAACATACCATTCAATATGTCACTCGACTTTTCACATTTTTTCAAAATTTTGGCCTTTTTTTGGGGCAGTTGGGAGCTGTGCGGGGTTGGGCCCAAAAAATAAGGCCATATTCGTGCTCAGCGACTTTTAAAACATGCAATTCGATATATCACTCGACTTTTCACGATTTTTCAACTTTTTTACCCTCATTTCGGGGCACAGAGGGACATTGGGGGGTGGGACCCAAAAAATAAGTTCATATTCGCACTCGGCGACCTCGAAAACGTACCATTCGATATATCACTCGACTTTTCACGATTTTTCAAAATTTTGACCCCCATTTTGGTGCACAGAGGGGCTTTGAGGGGTTGTATCCAAAAAATGAGTTCATATTCGTATTCAGCGACCTCGAAAACATACTATTCGATATATCGCACGTCCAGATTTGTTTTTCAAATATATGATTCAGTAGTGTGTTACTTGAAAAATCAAGCAACCCTCACGAACCCCCGAGGAGGGTTGAAGACAAACCAATGATAGTTTGATTAGTAGTTGGGTGAGTAGACTTTGTAAAAAAAATTTGAGCCAAAACGAATGATTTTAAGTGGTAATTTTGATTAATTTATTGGACTGACCTTTTTTGAAACACCTACTCTTTCCACCCCTTTTTTTGGACACCCCCCTTGAGCAATGGGTATCGAGCGTAGCATCAAATTGTCGAGAATTTAAAGGGGAACATTTTTCGTCATGGTAGTTTTTCTCAAAAACCTAATATTTACGGAGTAAAACGCAAAAAACGTGAATCGGAACCGGTTTCAGCCCCCTAAAAAATTTTCCTCCAGGGATAGGAGAGTCGGCTTTTTTTTGGTGGTTCAGAGGGTCCATCCGAACACATTCCCGAAGAAAAAATTGATGTGCCAATTTTTTCCTTTTTAAAACCGCTATTTGCCCGCTCTAATTTACGTTTGATGAGATGGCAATACTGTCGATTTCGTACTGGAATTTTTGAAAATGGCGATCATGTTATCATTATCACTGTTATCAGTTCAGTATGGATTACAAATTTGATGCGGCGTGAAAGGTGAATTTTTCGATTTCAAATTCAAATTATTTTCAAAGAAAGGTATAATTATCTGTTTTGCGTTAGTTTATGCGTTAATTGAGCATTCGTAATTCGTAGTGTAGTGGAAATATTTTACTACTTTATTCTTCAGTGAATAAGTAAATTATGTGTGATATGTTGAAGAATTTGATAAAACAATTTCGCGGAATGTGTGTTCACAATTTGCCTACAATTCGTTACCATATGCTTCTTATGACGATGCAGGAATATGGACATGGATGAAATATCATCTGCGATGTACGTAAAAGTGAGAAATTTAGAATGAATAATTTCTATCCTGACTGAATCTTTAATCAGAGGACCTGCGTGACCCAGATTTCAAAGTGTTGCAGATTGATTTTCGGATCTAGAAAGTAGAAACCGTCGAGTTCAACGACTTCAGCAATCTGATGGGGTTTCTGATCATTTCTGATCAATATGAATTAATAATATCGCATTATTATGATTGACAATTTCATCCATTAGATACTCACTCCATCCAAGCGAAGATGTAATTGAATTGAAGTCGTTGGATGCGGAACGGTGGTGATCTGAGTTTCTTCGGTTCCTTCGGTCATTGAAAAACTTTCATTGAGATTTCGAGGTTGAAACTGCGATACTATGCTGACTTAATCAACGATTAAGTATTACGATGACGTTCTAACTTGACTTGAAAAGCTGTCGTTGGTTTGTCTGGAGTTCATTATTTTGCAGAAACAAAAGATTTGTCATCAAGTTACAAAAATGTTGAATTATTATTGTAACCATAACCACCGAACATCTTCGCATCGAGTGATAACACCGATGATGAGTAAAACCTGAGTAAAACGTCAATGTTTCGGTTATTCAAGGCGCGTTAAAACCCCTTGATTAATGCGAATTTTAAGACGAGACTGTGTATACTTGCATAATTTTCCATTATTACGTATTATTACGCTCATTATGTTGAGAAATTACGACGCGAATGTAGTATAAGACCGAAAGTTCAAAGTTCTACTTTCGCCATAACAACTGAAGATGGTAAGTTTTAAAAACCTTTTAGTTTTATTAGCGTACATAATTTTAATTTTTATAGTAAATGAATAAAGAAGAAAATGTTCTTAAGTGGGAAAATGTTCCTAGTATAAATTACTTAACATTCTGCAGCTTCTTCCGTTTTCTTCTTTTTTTTTCCTTCTTCGCGGTTAATGAAAACCGAGATTTTAACAACTTTAAAATGTCGGTTTCTGCGAAATTCTCGAAGGGAAGATATTTTATCGTTTATTTGTCCACACTTCAGTATGAATTATTCAGTCTCGGTTACGATTACGTTTCGCCCAAAGTTAAAAAACTTTTTAAACGAAATGTTTCTTTGGGATTGTGCAATTTCTTTTCCCGACATATTAACAAGATTCGTTTGCGGGAAAGGTCTTCAGCACCAATGGATGTATTTTTATAATCGTATACAGACTGTAGAGTGTAGACGAAGGTTCAATTCGAAATGTTTTGTGCATCTACGAGTAGGTTTTTGAGAACGTGGAATGGCTGACGATGGTGAATACCGAATATTGGACGATTATATAAAAAAAAACAACATTCGGTTAGCGACGATAAAAATTTTCAAATTGAATTCTTTTTCAACGTGCAGTTTTTTAATTACTTCGCCACTTTGAAAATAACGATGACGTATAATGTAAGGGTCGTTAACCTGAAATATTTAGTATGCCAAGAGCTCCCTTTAAAAAAATATTTACTTTATTCGAAAAATTTAAAAGAAGTTGCAACTTTTGAAAAGGAAATTGCATAAAAACAGCGTTGTCATTCGCGGTTTCTCTTTCATTATTTCATTTTCCAATCTTGAAAAAAAAAGGGTAGAATCTGGATGGCAATGTAGCCAGAAAACAGATTTAAAAACGAGCTGAGAGTTGTTGAAAATATTAATTCCATGAACATTTTTTAATTAATTGAAATCTGATTTAACCTCAATTGCGAACAGCGTACCTTTTTTTCTAGTGCCCAGTTTACTGTACGAATTTTTTATGACAAATAAAAGCATTAAAATCAATTTGGGTAAGAGCCAGAGCAAAAAAAAATTCCAAGTGACTTTCAACTCAGAATGACTGTCTCCACTAAATCTGGTCAAAATCGTCTGATTTTTCTTTTTCGCAGCTTACTTACCCTAATCTACGAGTAAATTACGTTTATTTTTCGAATTCTACCATTCACTGTCTCTCTAAATTTTTCATTTTGAAAAATTTAAGCTAAAGGGTCATTGAGGGGTCATAATAAATAGTTGGGTAATGTTAAGGTATTTTTGACCAAATTTATGGTATTAAACCTGTACTTTGAGGATACGATTAGCCGTGGTAATCTGTTGGAACAGTGAAAATTAGGTGCTTGGTGGAAAGTTTAACTAAAATTCTGTAAAAGTTTTGTCTATAGAAGACCATATTATAACTCCAACGCAATTGGTAATATTTTATAATACAATTCAGTGGCACTTAATTTTCAATGATTTATCGTTCAAAATAGAGAACAGAGTTTAATGACAAACCAACATAGTGCCTATGCTTACTATAAGATGCAGCGATTGCGTTTAATGTGGAAACCCAAGGATTAATAGAAGAACTGAGCTTATACTAATTTGCAGAACACGATAATCCCTTATAAACGTAGTTCGTGTTGTACGAGTACCTACCTACACTACCTACCCTACATCTATCTACCTAGTTTTTCTCTTCAGACTAAAATATTTATTAAATTATTAGTTTAATAGCGTTTGAGAATTTACGAACGTTTTAACGCTTTTCTTAGTTAATAGTACCAAAGTATTTTCGCATATACGAGTATATAAGATTGGCCCGAGGCGTGCTCAAAAGCTCGTGTTTCTATTCGATGTTTTACCAACAAATATGGCATCATTTCGCCGATTAACGCGAGTCGCTGTTTAACGAATTTCCGCGTGAAATATTTCTTTCATTTCAATTTCACCGTACAAGTCTTGTCTTTCAACAATTAACTCGGGTTATATTGTTGAAAACTAAACAATACGCGATGTCGAGTAAGATGACGGATGAGATATTCCGTCATAACCTTTACGCGGTGTGTAGCATTATTCGCGTATGTGGGGGAATATAGGTAGGTAGGTAGGTAAGGTACGTAAATGCGAGAAACAGTGGAAAGATAATGAAGGCGAAGGTGTGTGTAGTGATGTTTTGACGCGCCACAGATAGAGATATAATATAGAGAGAAATTCGTGGCGAAAATTTTCAATATTGTTGAGACGAAAGTTATGTTCTTGATAAGTTGTTCTCACTTGGCCTTTTCACATTTATAGTTTGCCAGCGAATAATATAATATCCGAACACGAATTCTAATAGGATTAACCCTCGATAACGTCTTAATATCGGAATCAGTTTGATGAGCACGCCTGATGAAAAATTAACGACGCGTTAAACGACGAACGATGTAAATAATTCGGGTGTATAAGTGTTTCTTTTTCTTCTCCTTTTATCGGTTTGTTTTGTATAGATATCGCTATTCTATACGGAGTAAAACTATTTAAAAGTGAAAAATGATACGAAACGGAAATCATTTCTTGTAAAGCATTTTTTAATAGCGAAAAAGGTCACAAAAGGTTGAAACGTCGAATAAATCGTGTATCGTTTTCGTTTCAGCGCCGAAAATATGATGATAGAATGTAGGTCTGAGAAACGATGCTAAACCGTGTAATGATTTATTTTGAAGCATCTGTAGTGTCGAACTCGAAATCGTGTCGCCGATTCAATAGATGAGTATTGAGTATACTGGGACGATCGCAACGCGGCGGTGTGCCTTTTGTAGTCTGGCCGAATCACCCCTCGATATAGTAAAGGTGTATTTCGCCAAGTTTTATGCCTACTTTACAAGCTGAATTTTGATATCAACTTCGATTTTCAAGTATTAGTTCTATAGTCATTGAGTTTGGAGGAGGCTTTTGGGTGTTATTGGAAATGCCAGGTTTTGATAGGTTTTGCTCTAAGGGTATAAAATTTGATTAAAGTAAAGGTGCTGAATTAAGACCTATAGATCGCAAAAATTATTAAATAATTCGCGGGCTTGAAGAAATATTTTCTGCTTTTTTTATAAGCTCGCATCAGGAACCTCGCCTCCCCATATTCTTTAATGATATTAGTGAATTTTTGAAAATCAAAATTTTACCAATTTGATCTAGATAGTTTAAAATTAATGTGTGTCCTAGATTATGACCCTGCGAATCGATTGAAAATGATTTCGAGTTGTTTTGAGCAATTCTGGAGCTTCCAGCGGATTTTTGAAAGTTGAAATTTCCACAAAATGTTACCTAATGAAATGCGAATGCGATTAATGTTTGTTAGTGATTTATTAGATTGATTACACAGATTACACATCATTTTTCCATAATGTGTTTCTGCGGGTTCGGAACCGTTTGTTTTTCAAATTTTCAATGATGAAATCGCTGGAGAAATGTACCCACGGCTCCAAACAAGTAGAAACCAATGTCTGAAAAAAATTAGTAGAGGGTCACTCTGAATTTGATTTGAACAGTTTTTTTTGACATTTTTTGAAAATATGAAATTTCTTGGATGTGTCTGGAGGCGGCTCCAGAACGCCTTGAAACCACCTTCAATTGACTCGGCATGTTAAAATTGGGGTACTAATTGAATTAAATTTTAGCTTTCCAAACTTTATTGAGTGAAATTTGGAAATTTTAACTTACTAAAATTTGCTGGAGGCTCCGAAACTGCTAAAAACGAATCGAAACCGCCTCCAATTGATTTGGAGGATCAAAAAAGGGTTTATGCCCAGTTTCAGCCTCCTAGGTCAACATGAAGGGACGGGACGCGTGACACAAGATTTTTCAAGGTGAAAAAAAAACAAAAAACCGGTTTTCTCTCCTCCAAATTACTCTAGGAGGCTGATTTTTGGATAAGTTTTACAACATTTGATTTCCTATCGATTGACCTTTGGGTTGCCTTTTTTGACATTTTTCACCCCTCTCTATGCCCACCCAAAAATTTGGACATCTACGAATGTAGAACCGAGGTTATCTCCACTAAAAACCCCTAACTCGCATAGGTATCTAATTTGAGCGAATTTTGTTGAAATCCCTATTGCTGAGATAATTTTATGTTCCAGCAAAAATGATAATAAAAAATCAGATATGCGAAATATTGACGGATGCGGACTCCTGAGAGTTCTGAGGTGTCAAAACGGATTTTGTGATTGGTCCAAACCCTAATCCGCAACAATCATGATAGCATGTACTCGTATTAGCCTTATTTTTCCTTTGATCTGAGGAAAATCAAGCTAAAAATGCAGAAAAAACCTATTTCCAAAATTTTGTGATTCTTAACATCCTCTTCCTGGTCTTGGTTTTTCTCTTTGTTAATAGCATGGTATCCAGTTGTCCACTCTCCTGGAAAACCTGGAAAAATCAGGGAATTTCGTAATTTTTACGCAAAATTAATGAGATTTAAAAATAACCGATCAATTGCAAATTTCAAATAAGGGCCTGAGATGAAAGGAAAACATTATTTTTTACTTCTCGAAACTTAAGTTTTCAAAAGTTTTTGCCCTCGCTTCGCTCGGGCTTGTTTTATTTTCTTTTTCAAAAACAAGATGAAAATTTCTAACACAAGTTTTGAAGCCAAAAAGTGAACTCACAAAAAAAATAGTTTTTATACCTCTCAAAAATACAAATTTACAAGAGCTTTCGCCTTCGCTTGGGTCTTTTCTGTTTAACTTAAAAAAAAAAAAAAACATTTAAATTTTAAAATTTCAAAAGCCAAAAAATAAACTACTCGTCCTCGCATTAAAAAAAACCTCGTTTTTATGCCTCTCGAAATACAAATTTTCAGAAGCTTTCATCTTCTCTTCGCTCGAGCCTGTTCTCTTTTCTTTTTCTAAAGTAACTTCCTTAAAAAAAACATTATTCCAATTCTAAAATTTAAAAAACCAAAAAATGAACTCGCATTAAAAAACCCCCTCCACCCTTGTTTTAAGGAATCTCAAAATAAAAATTTCGCTTCGCTCGGGCCAATTTGTTTATTCTTTTACCATAAACAAATTTCACATTTATAAGACCTCCAAAAATCCAAAAAAGCAAAGAATATTTTTCATAAGTCATACCTATGAATATTGTGTCAAATTTTAGGAACCACTGAGTATTATTTTCAAAAACTTTTTTAGCATAAAATATCTCTTTGAACCAAATAAACGTTATGTGAGGTGATTTTCTTACTTTCGACCCTCGGGGCCAAAAATGGGGGGGGGTCAATTTTTTGAAAATTTCGGAACCACCATTTTGGACTTACCCCTGCGAACCCCGCTAAAATTTTTTTTACAGTTTATTAGTATCTGAAAGGCCTCCCATCTTACCAAATTATGAGCTCAATAAAAATTTTCGCAAGTACTCAAAAATCCAATTTTCCAATTTTTCGTAATTTCGATATTTTGGGAACCCCTGGAAAACTAGAAGCTGCGATTTGCGCCAAACGTAACGTTTTGAGGTGTATATTCGATTATTTAGATGAAAAAGTGGAATGAAGCTCCCTGTATATTTGTAATTTTGAACCCTTTTTTTAGAGCCCCCACTTTAGGCACCCCTAAAAAAGGCGTTTATGCATATATTTTCAAACAAATTTAAGAATTTACGTTTGAAACACACTAGCAAGTGCTCGATAATTTTTCATTTGATTTTTCCTGTAACTTTCAAAATTGAGCGATTTTAGGTAAAATTCTGGCATTTCTACTTTGTTGAAATCATGAAAACGTTATTTTAACGTCTTTTTGAAGCTAGAGTTATATCTCAGAATTTGATCCAAAATAGCTCAATTTTGAAAGTTACTGGAATAATTGGTTGAGTCGATTACTAGCTGGTGCTAAAAAGTGGCCTTATCGCAACTCCTCCTTTTCATTTGACACAATCCTCTCTCAAAAACCGAAAAATAACTTCTACTTTAGAAATGGGGCCCAACATGATATCTGCCCCGAGCCCTCATCAGTTCTCGACGCGCCCTTTCTGAATTTTCATTCGGCATTTGTGTACCCAACTCACACCTTCCCCCCTCCCCGCCTGGAAATTTAGAGCGCGACGCCACTGCTTGCATGTTTAAATTTTTTTAATTAAAAAACTAAATAATGAAGGTTTAGCTGTTTTTTATATCGGGGAAGTATCCAGTTCGAAGAAAATCTTCAGAAAAAACTACCCCCTCCCCTCTCTGAAACTTCTTCTTCAATTCAAGTATGGGGTATTTAAGTATAGAAAATTTGAAAACATGGTCCGGAAAACCTGGAAAAATCAGAGAAAATGATTTGCCAAAAATAGCGGACACCCTGAATGGGAGTTTCAGTTTCAAAGACAAAATGTTCTCAAAGTAATTGTTTCTAGCTAAATTATAGTTTTGATGACAAATTGAGAGATTGCCCCTCTCTCGTCCTTTTCTTCCCTCCTTCCAAAAATTGTCTTAAAATTGTAAAAATTTCACCTCAAGTCCATTGAGGTAGAAATAATTCATCCAAATTATATCTATAGAATACCAATTCGTTTAAAATCAGAAAATTCTCTAAAATTGCGAAGAAAAAATCAAATAGAATTCATTAGAATTTCAAGAAGTTCTCGCATTCAAAAAGTGAAAATTGAAAAAAAATTCTCCATTGATCGTCAGCCAGACCCAGTCGTAATTCTACCACAAAGTATGTATTGGTATTCTGAGGTGTAAATTACGACCTATACAAAAATAATGTACCTGGTCCAACAGTATCTACCTGGATTCATTTTCGCAAATATTTACCCTGATCGCAGAAATTGCTTACCTACTGTTCGACAATTTAAAAAATCGAACACGTCGTTTTCTTTTCATTACGCTTACGTATAGGTATAGGTATACGATACATCATTGTATGAAAGTATTTTTTCGCACATTTTGCCATACGAATAATAAATTTTCGCCTTTTAATGGGAGAGCAACAAGCGTCACGTTCGCGGGCCTTCTCTTGGTCGTTGTTACGGATCATTAACGCAGAGCGATGCGTTATGTTCGCCTGTCTTGCTACCAATGAGCAATTACCAGGGCCGACTCTCTGTATTCTTCATCGCTGCTCCATTCTTATTGTAATTTGGACCGGAGCGCGGGTCCGCCGATACATATGAGCCCCTGCATATCTCTATCTATACATTAGTCTTATTAACGCTACGTTAAACACAAACTGGCAAAACGATCAACGTTTTCATTTTGTAACTCGCGTGAAAATACTCGACAAAGGGGGATTTTTTTCTCGATCGAACCATATTTTTTGGCCAGGCAAAATCCCGCTTCATGCACCGTGGCGTTTATTTTTTTCCATCAACGTTGTCGCCGTTTACGAAATAACACAGCAAAGCGATCCCTGCGCCTGATCCCTTCTGCTTTTGTTGGGAAATTCGTTTCGGTTAATTATCCGAAAAACTGGTTATGTAAGATTTTTTTGCCATTTCTTACCCTAGCGTGCAGAAATTTTTACCAATTTTCCCCACCACCCCGCCACCCTGTCCGGGTATATAATTAAAAGCTTATCAACGATCTCTAACAAAGCCATTGCCAAAGCCTACTAACCAGAAACGACACCGTAAAATTAAAGCGTGTAGTCGTCATCGTTTTCAACTGTTTGTCCTCTTATCTGCCTCCAAAGTTGGAAAACAATTTAGAAAGCTCGGCGTTTAAAAAGTTTCGCCTTTCTTTTTCTTTCATTCATTCTTTTTTTCTTTTTCTTTTTCTTCTTTTTTTTATAAATTAAATTTATTTTTCTTATTTTCTTCCTTCTAGAGATTTATTTTCTCGGTTACGTTGCATCGCGCGCGAGCTGTATATATTCACTTGTATATACACTCGCGTCGTCGTTGCGACGATGCGGTGATAAAAATTAAAAATAATAAAGCGATTTATATCACTTTGGACAGGTTTTGTTTTTCGTTTATTAAGAGTGCGAGCTTTAAAGCGGATATTTGTTCATGAACAGCGTGCGCTAGAAGTTTTCTTCGCTCGGGTTTACCGTCAAGCTCAAACGGGCGAATATGATTCGACGCGAAAGACTATACACTTTCAGACTCGAGCGTATAATTTTTTTTTCAAATTTAATGCGTATTAGGTGAGGTTTGATGCGAGAAATTGGGCTTTTTCAGAGTAACTCTCCGAATAAATTTCAGCTCGTCGAAAAATTTTGAGAAGTATATCTTATTTGACTTCGTCAACCGTGAAATGTCGTCGAAAATTGTTTTAAAATTTCACTAATAAGCGAATAAATGTGGGTAGCAATTTTTTCGAATCGTTGAGAAAATTTAGAAAAATTTCACCTCGAAGCAGTGTCTATTTTTTCGGTATGAAAATTGTTCCAGGTTTATTTTATAATTTTAAAAATATTTTTCTTTGTCTGCAAACTTTTTAAAAAGTATTTTACATTTTTTAATAGTTTTTTTTATACTTGTTGAACGCTTTACTGATGGCGACGTTCCCTAAACTAATTTTTTGACTGAAATCAAACTTTAAATTTTTGATGATCACTTGTTTGGAGTTGATGAATGTAAACGAAATTTTTCTGAAAAATTCAATGAAGTAGAGTAGGTGGTATATTTCACATTTTACTCAGTCATACACATAAAGGGAGGGGGGTTTAATTTTTGAAAAACTTCTGGGTGGATTGAAAAAGATGTTCTTTTTTGAATGAGTTATTGTACGATTTTTGGAGTAATTTGATTTCTGTCTGGTTTTCAAGCAATTTGAATATATTTTTTAAACAATCGGAGTATGAGCTTGAGATTTGTTAATTTATTCCTTCTCTCAGAAATTTTTATTAGAATTTTATAGTATGTTGAATTGATTGTTCAGGGTGTCTACAGGGTAGTGAAAGTAGTGAAAAAGTAGTGATTTTCAGCAATTTTGCTCTAAAGGTAGTAAAAAATGAAAAAAATGGGGAAAATCCAATTTACCACTCGTGAAAAATATTTTTTATAAAAGGGCTCAATTTATTATGGACTTTGTTAGAACTTGAATTTCGCATTTTTGAGAGCTTTTGCTCTCGCATCGCTCGGGCTATTCGCTCTTCTTTTTCAAAATAAAAAACGTACATTAATAAAAAAATTTATTGAAAAAATTCCAAGTATTATTCAAATTCAAGAAATGTTCAAAGTTTGAATCAGAAAAGTGAACTCCTCCCTGCATAAAGAAACTTTTTTTTTTTACTTCTCAAAACACGAATTTTTGAAAGCTTTTGGCCTCGCTTTACTCAGTCTCGTTTGCTTTTTTTTTTAATTTCAAATTTTTCAAAACAAAAAATCATCATTCGAATTTTAAAATTTTGAAGCAAAATAATGAACTTCTTACAAGTAACTCTTCACTCAAAAAAACATAATGTTTAAGCCTCTCGAAGTACTGTATTTCGAGAGCTTTTTGCCTTCGCTTCGCCAGGGCCAGTTTGTTTCTCTTTTCCATAATTAAAAAATTCCACACTTGAAGGCGAAATCAAAATTTTTATACGTTATATGAATATTAAACGGAATAAATTATACCTTTCGAATGACAGAATTGTTACTTTACGTATCTCTTACTTACTTTACTTTGAAACTCGCCGATTTATTTCAAAAAATTGGAATTTTTTTCACAAAAACCGTTCAATGTTGCATTAAATTTTTATATATTTTTCAAAAATTTGTTATGTTGTAAAAAGTTTTTTTTAAGGTGAAAATAAAATGAAAAATTGAAATAATAAAATTATATTTTCGACATATGTTTGCTTGAAATAATTCTTGGGATGTTTAAATGACATTAAAAAAGTGAAAAATTTGAATATATAATTTTTTTCTCGATCACCTAGCTCCCCCCTTCCTCTTAAAAAATCCCAAGTGTTTAAAAAACGTCCTGCTAAAAGTCCTGCTGAAGTCTTGATTATTTTATTTTGAAATTTTGGTGAAGACACCCTGAAGAAAAAACAAGAAAAAAATCAATCTTGTGAAGAGGGGGGGGCGGGGTCGAAAGGTTGAAAATATTTTGGAAGGTGACGATTTTTTTTTTTTTGAAAGGTAGTGATTTTCGGCCAACAAATTCCTGTAGGCACCCTGTTATTGCTTTTTTCCAGCAAAACGTGTAGCTTTTTTATATAGAAATTGCCAAAAAGTCTCGTTCGGGTCAAAAACTGCTAAAAATTGACACGTTTTCGCAGAAAATTCCGAAAAATGTAATTTTTTTGTAATAATAGTCTGAAAGTTTCGCTTTTTTGCTAGAAATTGCCAAAAAAAACTTGATTTTTCAACAAAAAATTGACACAACATTTTGTTAAAAATCAACAAAACGTTTCATTTTTTCAAAAATTGCTAACAATTTTCGCTCTTTTGCAAAAAATTCTCAAAAAGTCCAACTTTTTTCCAAATGTTGACGAAGTTTCGCATATGGTATTTTGCCAGAAATTGACAAAAATTCTGCCTCTCGTGCCAGTTTCACTTTTTGTCGAAAATTACCAAGAATTATGACTTTTTTTGACAATAACTGTTTTTTTTTTTTTTTTTTTTTAGTTACATTTTTTCGAACTTTTTTGGTTAATCAAGTTATAAAAAATTGGGTACGACGCCTGTACGAGTATGAATTTCGTTTATCGTAATGAAATTACTATCTTCTCGAATCGTACAATTCCATAATCAGATTGAAATTATTTACATTGCTAAATTAAATACATAGGTAAGTATAGGTTCATAGGTTGCTTACCTATACTCTAAACCAGATGATATTTTTTTTGCTGTTCTTAGCTACACGCTTTGTAGATGGTAACATTACTATTCTCAATGCAAAGACGCTTTGAATTCGAAATTTCGCGCAATTTTTATTCGTTGATAAAAATTGCAACGAATGCAATTCAGTTGGCGTACATTTTGTTGGATAGAATTGCATAAATCTTACCGAATAGAAATACTTTTATTGTAAAACATGGCCTCAAATTCTGCTAGTCTATTTGCTTTACATATACGTGGCTTACAAATAAACCTACGTTACTTATTCATGAAACAATTGCGAGAACGAAATAACATCCTCATTTTTGACAAGATACGTTACCCTATGGTATCTTCTTATATTGTAGTAGGTATTCTCGATTGTGGAAAAATCTCACCGGGCCGAGTATATACGGTATGCTTTATAACCCTCTTTGATATAAAGGAGAAAGCTACATAGGTATGAGCTTATACGACACGGATATTTGAAATATGGATTTGCTGGCGAATTTCACGGTTTATCAAATATTTACGATTCATTTCGTAAAAATGGCTAACTTTCTGATACTTAACAACAGTACACGGATATTATTTCGAATTGTTATCCGAGAAGTACAAATGCAACTTCACTTCGAGTGGAAAAAAATGAGAAAAAAATTATCGTATTAGTGTAATACGTGATAGGTATTTTGACTTATTTGAAATTCACTGCGCGTTACCCGCGATTACATACACTCTTAAATGCTTGTTGTCTCTGGATACAAAACGTACACTGTACAATATACATACGTAGATGAATGATGAAGAAAATATGTATACGAGTCGAGTCGATTTGTCAAAATTGAATTGCCTCAAAAAACGTGTTTTTTGTGTTCATTGTAAGATAGAAAAACACTGACACAAGGTACTAATAAATATCGTATTATAAGCCGAACAATACTCGCGCGTTACAATTAGTAATATACGAAATGTTTAAATTATTCATAAGCTCGCCGAGGGAAAAAAAAGGACGACAGTGTAGAAAAATTTTCATTATGATGTTATGTTTATAATAGAAAAAATATAAGGTTCGGTTAACCCGTAGGAGGTCTGTCAAGGTTACCGTCCTCCAAAAGTATTTAATTTTTACAACTCCATTTAGTCACCTGGAGCATTCGATAAAAGGGAAACATTTACAGAGGTAAAAAAAACTTTTGAAAATACAACGCGAACGCGATCCGTGTACGGAAGAGGTGCACGTTTGTAGGTATTTGTACATGAACGATGAGCCCTGGTTTAAATTATGTACCTTTCACGAGCTAGAGCTCTTACAGCTGTCTCTATACTCTATCTGGCGTTTTCACTGTTCAAAAACATATACCTGAATGAGATTTCTGTATTAGAGAGAACGTGCCAGATGTGTTATCCGCGGCGAATATATCGCCAATCCGAGTACAGCCACTTTGGAAACGTTTTAATTACAGGTTTACTCTTACTATACGTTATTCTAAATATAAAAATTTTTCACAAGGGTATTCCTCCCAATATAGACAAATATAGAGTTAATAGAAGGTACCTGATTACATGCTGATGGATATCTGGAACGATATACGTCGTATCGTTTCCAAAAAAAAAAAAGTTCGTGGTGTGTGCTATTACCTTAAGATAGAGGAATAAATGTACCTTTCGTGTTGTACCCACTAAAATACTCGTATCTACCTGCTCTTAATGTACCCATCCGCGAAGTTACAAAAAAGTGATAATTCACGCGAACGTTCCCTTTTAAAATTTTCCAGTTGCAAGTCGGTGAAAAAAAAACAATCCCATGCAAATACACGCAGTCAGGATTATTTTTCAAGTTTATTTTTCTCAGTCTGTTTACCTTAGAATACCCACGCAGTCGTTTCAAGTACAAAATGAACTTTTTCATTCTCTCTTGTCCGAGTTTACATTTTTGCCAAGTTAATAATGTTCCCTAATTCTGTTTATGGCTAAGTTACATTTTTATGAGTTATGGAATGACTGGAAATATTCATACGGAGAACATTGTGTGTATAAAAAAAAGCCCTATTTGTGTACATTATGTGGTTTGAAAGGGGATTTCAACTCGTCATTGTTGGAAAAAAAAGACTAAAGAGCGTGATGGAGTGATGAATAGTGCTAATTTTGAATGTAATTTCATGACCTCCCCTTCTTCAGTTCTGTCGATCACCTACTTCACTTGTGTTCAAGTTGTAAATGGACTGGAAATCGTAATTGCAATTTCTGAGATTTGAATTTTTACGATCAAAAATTTAAAAATTTCACCTCAAATTTCACCCAATTTTCCTTATTTTTCTCGAAAGTAAACGTTCAACGACCTTGAGAACCACCGTGGGCTTGGAGCAAAAAAAAGAGTATCCTGAAAAGTTTGTCCATCCTGTCCATCCTCTACCTCCTGCGAAGCAAGTTTTTTTTCGAAATTGAGATCGAAAATGAGTTGTTACAAAACAGAATTTTTCCTTGAATTTCCCATAATAAAAAAGCCCCCCCCTCCCCAAAAAAATGATTATTTTTTCAAAAAAATCTCCAGTTTATTAGAAAAGTATATTCTGAAAGAGATTTTTCACAAAGAAGTGTTCTCAAATCACATGTTTTTTTGACAATAGGTAAATGAAGTTTTCATTTTTGAAAGTTGATGTCAAGAACAAAATTTTTTCGCCACAAACAATTTTTGTAGAGATGTTTTTTCTTTCGTTGAGAAGTTGCTCTTTTTTTTCGAGAACGTTTTTCACAAGAGCCTTTTTTCAAAACAAAATTTAACAGCTTTTGTTTTATGAAGTTTCCATTCTCCTTTCAAAAATGAAGCGCTCCAGCTTTTCTCTGAAAATGGAGGTTGTAGTTTCTCTTCAAAATTAGGTTCGCATTTTCTCTTCTAAAAATGAAGTTTGCAAACTTTTTTTTAAAAACGTGGGAATTTTGAAAATCAAACTCTTGAAAAATCCTTTGTTTTGTGTTGTTACATGAAAACATATTTTTTCAAAAATTTGGACTGAATCAAAGAGAAATCGAGAATTTTGCTTTTGCTAAATTTTTAATTGAGGCTCTCTAAGAACTTGCAACTATATTCGAAATTTTCATGAAAAAAATGTGAATTGAAAAATCAGGCACTGGCTGTTCTCTTTTTTTTTTACCAAAGAGTGAGAAGCCATGAGACAATTCCTCAAAAAAATTTAAGCCACCCTAACAGAAATTAGCTATTTTTTGGGGTTCTGCTTTTCAGATTATTCGGGTTACCTTTGAATTACAATCAGATTTCAGAGATCCAATTCTGAGAAAAATGAGGATGGTTCGAGGAACCAAATTTTTACAAAAAAAAAAATGCTATACCTAAACTCTTGAAGTGTGCGATTGGGTTCAGCTGCTTAAACTCTTTTTGAACTCACTTTTTCCGAAAAAATTCCCTGAAAACCCAAAATTTGCAATTGGGCAGCTACAATTCTAGGAATCCTCATTCATAATTTTATTCTTGTGACATTGGCGAGAAAAAGTACAGCATCTCATGACGTTTTTTTAAAGTTTGGACCACCTCTCGAGAAAAGATTTTATACCTACCTATATCAAATTTGATTTTGATTTAAATGTGACTAGAAAAGGGAGTTTCCAGAATAAAAACGAGTTGTTCAATTTTTTCATGAGTTTATGTAATTTTTGGATAATATTGAAAATTTCGAAATCCCGTAAGATACGAGTACATACATTACTTTTTGTTAGGGCAGCTACACTTTTTTTTTGATACTGTTCTGTGAACCCACATGCTTTGTTGAAAAAATTGATTAAGTGAGAAGGTCCCTTTATCAGTTGATTTTTAAATTTCATTATTTTGCTTCCTAGTTTGAAAAAGCAAAAAGTTGTAACTTTTAAAAATTATTTATTCCTCTGAAGCGGAATGAAGAGAAAATTAGACATTGAATTCTTAGATTCTTGTTTCAGAGCGTCCACAGCTCCGCTAAAAGTCGCAAAAAATCGGGGGAAAATCTTGAATTTTCCATTTATTTTCTCAAGAAAGTCACCATTTGTTCCTCAAAGTAGTGGATCATATTCCACTGGTTGACGATGAATGTTTGGTTTTTTGGAATAGGGGAGATGGTCATAATTATGTAGAATTGAATTTTTCAAAACTAAAAAAGTGGCGCAAAAATTTTTGTGCTTGAATTTTTTTGGGGAAAATGGTAGAAATTAAAAAAAAATTGATATATGTACAAACTTGAAGAAAAATGCATGTCAAGTCTCTTCTGTAATGAACTTTTAAATCCATTCATGTATTATGTTTTTTGCTTGAAAGTTGGCTATGAAGTCCCAATATGATGGGAACTCAGCAGGATTCCCACATCACCCCCTCCAAAGCCTGACATCATGTCACGAATTCGTTAATTTTTTTTTCAAAGTTCTTAAAAGTTGAATAAAATGTACGAGTAAAATCAACTAATTTACTCGTAATATTGTAAATACGTATGAGATGATTTTGGAAATTTTCAAAATTAATTTCTTTCAACTTTTGAGGCTCAAAAACTTTTAACCCCCCTCTCTAATTCACACACTCTTTCTCGTTCCCTTTCATATTTTACTATAAGGTAATCGACTATATGTACCACTAATACTGTCTGGAGTATCTTTTCTTTGTACTTTTCTATTTTTGATTCATTTCATCGGTCTTTTCCAATACCTACTCTCGAAATATCTCGTGTACCGAAGGAAAGGTTGAAATGACTACCACGTGCCGTGAAGTATTATCTCGAATCTCGAATAAGATGTTAATTTATCAATTTTACTAACTTCCTAATGTTGCTCTCGTTGTCGACAGTTTGTACCCGAATAAAGCAGGCGGAAATAGTCTGTAGACAATGGTTAACACGATGAACATTTTGTACCGTTGTATTATGTTACGAGCTCTTGAAAAATCTTACCAACTCCTTTGGGATTTGCGTTAATTGAAAAACGTTGTTCTGTTTGTATGGCAATAAATTTAATTTTAATTTTACTATTTTAAACGCTTTTTGAGCAAAAAAAAAAATAAGAATAAAAACGGTTGGCAGAGAACTTTATTTGGAAGAGGGAGCTTGAGTGTAACATGGTGAACGGATGTGGATATGGAGGAACGTTCGAGTTGAGTATTGTGTATATTTTTGGAAATTCTAAACAAGGTAGGTTATAGTTAGCTGTGATCACATGGTTTGTCTAGTGAATAAAGTCTCCAAAATTGAGAGATGTTCCCAAATGTTTTGTTCAAAATCCTTCAATCCTCCTCTATTTTCCTTCTTCTCTTTCCTGATGCAACGAGCAGTTGTGAGGGTTGATTCTTCAAGTTTGCTTGATTTCTTAAATTTTGCATAAAAGTGGAATACGATAGTAATAGTGCCATGTTACAGAACCGATTTTTTTCAATTTTTGTCCAATTTAAAAATTGAAGGGTTCATGATAGACGTGTAAATCTTGAGAAGTGACATCCACTCACGAGAAACTTACTCGTACCTGCCTTGTATCCAAACTACTCACCGAAAGATACCCGAAAGTATGCCGAAGAACGAAAATAAAAAATTATAATAATTTCAATAAGTAAATGATTATAGGCAATTCGTCGTCGAATAATGATACCCTTTTTGACGTCTTCGAGCCCGAAAACTATACAAGAGAACCGACGTATATTTAACCATTGCATAATTAATGATGGCTATGCACGTTTACCCTCCTTTGGCGCATTTTATTCGTGTTTTAATTTTTTGTGTGACCCCTTAATTGCGCAATTAGCAGAATAAAAGATGTTCTGTACAAATAAAAACGATACGAACCGTGGTCGGATTTCTTTTCTGGTTTCATTTGTTTGTTGTATAAGCTAAACAATCGTGTTTGTTTATAATTAATTTGTTTGTTTTTTCAATTCGTCGCCGTCGCCGGTGGCGTATTGAAAAGAAGGAAGAAAAAAATCCGACGAAGTGGGAAAATAAATAGAGAGTAAAAAAAAAAAGCGAGAACAAAATTAGGTAAAATTTTCACAGACGCGTGAAAACGGAGGCGAGCTTTTACGTAAAATAAATCGTTTCGGCGAAGTTTATTAATGAGAGGAAGCATATTGAATGAAAACAATTTAAATGTACGTTTGGTTGGTAAAAAAAAATAGGTAAAAACGGACGCAATATGGGTCTCTTTTCCCTAAATCTACTCATAAATCGTTAAATTGCTCATTTTACAAACCACAGATTAATTGAATCATAAAGATAAGTTTTAAACTTGGTTTAAATTTATTTGAAAATGGCTAACCTAGGCTTTTGAAAATCCTACCAACTCGTTAAGCTCTGTTAAATGATTTTCTCCTTTGAAATCCTTGTACTCTACGTTATGATAATCCGTCCTCCGCTTTTCTTTTTATGTTCGTTTTGGTCTTGGTTTTGCGTTTTTTTTTACCCTCCTGCATCTTTTATTTGGCGTTGTTGTTGTTGTATTATTGGGGCGAAGTTTGAGGCAAAAAAATTGGCGCGACGAGAAGTTATACTGCTACGTCGAGTATAAAAATTGTATCGCGGAATATGGTTTGTTGCGGAAGCACGCGCTCGTGTACGAGTATCAACAGTCAAAACAAAATCACGTTTTCTTGAAAATCGCCTCGTTTCCCCCGTTTTCGCATTTATTTCGACTAATTTAATAAATCTTAATCCTCGGAGATGCGTACTAGTTAGTTTTACAAACTCGGTAACTACGTTTACTTTAACATTATCAACGATACGAGCAGAATTAATACAACAATCTCTCGTTGTTAAAGGCTGAGCCTTCGTTACCCTCAAGAGACAATATCTGAAAACATACAATCAGATAGATCTGACTGCTGTATATATTCTGGTGTGTGTGCTGTATCCTGTTTTGAACGTGGACTTCTCGCCGTATGTACAGCCCTTATGTAAACTTTGTTCTAGATTTTGTATTGTTGTTGTTGTTGTGTTGTATGTCCTGTATATTTATATGAGTGTAGTGTATGTATGTAACGTACCACGTACCTTACTATACGTACTCTGTATACGTGTACGAGTATTGTATACACCGGCGCTATATAATCCTAATGGACTATCGTTGTTTCCCCTAGCAATTTAAATTTTGGAAAATGGAAGTCATATTGCGTTACACTGTACAGCAGATAATACGAACCGAACACCTATTTACTATCGATAATCAAACTCTGGAAACCAACTGCGAAAGGGATCATCTGATACGGAAGTTTGTCAAAACCTGACAACATTAATAATCTTTATCTTCTAATCTGATGGTGATGGTCTCCGTTTCCTGGTCTGATATTACCTAGGTTTTTTTTCAGCTTGTGTTTGTTGTTGGTTTTTTTTTTGGAGAGTACAGTAGCCAGGAAGGGACCGAAAGTGAAATTAGCGTACCTTCGATAATTTGGTAATCGTGAAGCGAAAATTGATACGATTTTTGTGTGTGATGAACGTAGGCTGCCGCTGGGTACCTAATTTACATACCTACTACATAAATAGCGTACATCTATACTCGGTGTAGCCATCAAGAAGTGTGTAAATGGTTGAGCAAATATTTGAAAAAATTTCAAGAAGCCGTCTACGTCTTGTTTGTTCTCATTACTTGATTTGATGAGTTTAAATCGAAGATCAAACGTTTCGAGTGAGTGAGATGGAGAAGTTTTACGTACTTTATTTGCGTAAGCTATTTTTGCCCCTGGATGACTTATTTATTGAACGAATAATAGAAGAAGTGGAACGAAAGGAAATGGCAAAAACGTGAAGATGTTGAAATCAGCCTATTTTTTTTTTTTTTTTTTTGATTTCAGATGGTTGATTCTCAAATTTAAAATCTATGTGGAAAAGTGTTGAACTGATGGTCATTTTTTATCAGTGTTGCCAAATATGCACTTCAAGAACGAAGCTTATTGGGCCAAAAATGGATCAGTTCACGAAGGGAAAATTTCTGTTCTACGATTTTGTTCCTTTTCATTTTTTTTTCGTAGGACACTCGGCTTCTTCCAAAGATCAATTTATTTTTCAATTTTTTCATTGCAAGAAATCGATTTTTGAAAAAACCATACTTAAGGATTTTATCAAAAAAATAAACAGGAACAAAATTATATAGTATGAAAATGTTTCACCAGTAAAACGTCATACCGTATTTTATTGTTTAGAAGGCGTCTGCAAAAGGCCCATCATTGTTGAACGATTTTTTAGGGACCTTTACACAGCCACCTTTGCTTCCTATTTTGTTTTTGGATAGTTTAGATGGATATGTTTGAAAAAATGGCCTTTATCCCAAAAAAAGCTGAACTAGGAATTCCTTCCTAACAAGCGAATTTTTACAACCCATCAACTCCAAATTCCGATTGAGCTGAAAGGCTCACTAAAAGAACGTGTCATGTCAGTCAGACCACAGAACCAATTTTAAGCTCCAAAAATTGCAGAATTTCAGATTTTTGGTAAATTTTTGAAAATGAAGGAAATGATTATGATGGTGGTCTAGGTATTAATTTTCTACAAAAACAGTACTTGAAAATCTCAAAATTTAAAAAAGATCCAAAAATTCGAAAATCGTAAATTTTTGATACAAATTACTCAAAACTTCTTCTCTCGCTGAAATTTGACCCCCCTCTCATCGATTGCCATCATTTTTGAGCCGAATTAGAGTATCCATCAAAATTGATGTTTCTGAATTTTTTTTTGAATTTGAGATGTTTAATTTGCATAAAAATATACCTACTTTTTAGCCCATAATTTCAGATTTTCCATTCACCTGCCCTTATCGATTCATAAAAAGGGCGGATATACGACGTTTCTGGGGCCAGAGAAAATATTTTCTCAAAAGCCCCCTGATTAATTTGTTGAAAGTAACGGTTTGAGTGATGGAAGGAGAGGAGGGGTTAGCAGTTAGTAGAAATGCTGAATTATTCAACAGTTTTTCTTTAAAACTCTCCCTTTCCTCATTCATTATGACTGAAAAATAAAAAATACCACGTCTGTGGGCCTGGGGTGTCAAACTTTTGGGTAGGGGGGATCCTCATATTCCTCTTTTAGTGTTATTCGCTCTTGATTCAAAATATCAAACATACTACATATGATAGGATTAAATTTTTGACTGACGAAGTTGATTGTAACGCCTTCAGTAGCGGTTTGGAATTGCTGGAGAAAAGTCAAATTTCGATGGAGACAATTCAGATTGGCTCGAAAATGGTTGAGTCGAATGTCTGTTCTCGAGTTCAACTTTAAGGGATAGGAGGAGTTCTAAGTAATTTGTTTCAAAAATTGCTGATTTTGAATTTTTTTTTGAAAGAGATTTACGATTTGTAAAAAAAAGTACATGTACAATTTTCAACTCGTCTCCTCGGCTTTGCAATTCACCTACCCTAATCGATTCGGAACTTATAACAGTAGTAAATTTTCAGCTGGTGAAGTTCAGTCAACTTTTTGCTGGAGGTTCCACTCTGCAGTGGTACTGTATTGAAAAAATGTTGAAGAGAAGTAGTAATCATTAGAAAATTGAACTCCCACTTTCTCATCTCTATCTTGGTTTTTTGGAGCTGATCCAAAATAAGGCAGCCGTTCATTTTGCGTAATTAATTCTCAAATTGGGAAAGTTGGTGTTGGCCGAAAAATTTTCGCGTTTAAGGGTCTCCAAAAATCTTCGAGGCTTATTGCCTAGGTCATTCAATTTTCTCTGATACTCTTATTGAGTAGAAATGAAATATGGGTAATCTGTTTGTGTTTTTCCAAAAAACCAGTAGAACGTCACTTTGTGAACATTATTGGACAACAAATTTTGATGCTTTATTATGGACTTTTTTTTTGAATATTACAATTTATTTGCCATTGCTGAAATTTTAGATTTAGAAGCAAATTTCTTTCGATGAAATTGATCAACTGGTGTTAAATATTCTAATTGAAAATGGCATCGAGTAAATCGATGTCTCATTCGTCCTACAAACCTATCTCCTATCATGAGATGAATTTTGAAAATTTTCACTTACAAAAAAAAGTGAACGAACATACGTAATTTTGCGATTTTTGAGCACTAGGGGAATATTTTTGATGAGACTTATTCAGATATTGTATTCGAAAAAATTTTTTTCCACGTGTCGCACATAATTTTAGTACCGATTACCAAAGGCGAATTTTTACTCGGGTGTCTGAGTCTTATTCTAACGCACATTGAACATCCCTCGTCCAGATTTATTATTCTCTCGTCAATTATCATTTTACCAACGACAGAAATATGTAGTTGAATTTGCAAAAAATTTCCGAAGGAGAAGAAAAGAAGTAGTCGCGAAGGAAATGTGTAGGTGTTGAAAGAATATGCTAAATATTGTAATCGTCTGCGAGCACATTAACTTAAAAAAAAACTGCTGATAATGCTTATATGCAATATGCATGTCTGTCTCATGTACGATAAGCATAGGTAACCGTATACCTTGATACATGAGTACCTACTAGTAATGATGAAAAAATGTTCAGCTCTTTGAAGAACTACTAAGCATATAGGAATTTCTATGCTCGAGTATCAATGGTCACGAAAATATTAGGTAGATTCTTCTATGCATAATTGCATAGGTACATGTAATTTTGCCGGGAACAGACAAAAATTAACGCTTTTCTATCAGAAACACTTTATCTAGTTACTTGACGAATGAATCCAAAAAATATGAAACAGAAAGTATCAAATCGTACGTGAAGTTTTTTCTTTCACAGACATTTTTCCACATTAATTAATTACGGAAACCCCATCGGTTAGTTGGCTACCCAAGAAAGCCTGGATACTCTTAAAAATCAGCAGGAAGTACCGCGGCAGGGATTAATCCATTTGTAGGATGTACTCGTATAATATAGGTTTTGATGCAGACCTCCGAGGGAAGACAATACACCGTAGTACCTTGCCTTACCCCAAGTTGGGAACCCTCACCATTCCATATTCGTGTTTACTTATGGTCTATACCGACCGAGTAGAGTGCATTTAAAAGTTCAAAGAATCATTTAAAACCACATTGCGCGGTTTCCATTCACAATGCCTATTAGCGATATAAGAGGAACAGTCGTACGAAAAAAAAATTCAATTCGATAATTAATTATGTGCGAGATTACATTTTCTACTTTTTATCTATAAATACGTGAGCCACATGGTGGTGTTGATGTTGAAATGGGTAAATCAACTTTTAAAGTTACGTTTGATGATTGAGTCGCCTTACATCAGTAGGGTACCATAGGATGAAAATAATTTATGTTCATTGACTTCGATGTGCGATGTCGTGTTAAGAGTTCGAGAGCTAACTCGATAGTCGATGGTCAAATGATGGATGACTTTTCCTGCAGACGTTTTAATCGTCTGTAGTTTACCATCAAGGTGATGGCTAAATGGCTATAGATACTTTTACTACGAACATACGAGTATTATCGGGTGTATTTTTGTCTCTGGTTGATGAGTCATTTTAAATTTCTAATTACTCGTTCGTTTCGAATTGGAATCGTAATATTGAGTACCTATTTTTACTGAGCAGTAATTTGCAGTCACTTTTTATTTACGATCATTCTGCATAAATTGATTTTTTTTTAGAAATTACGCAAATAATATAACTTTGAGAATTGGCAAAGCTGCTTAATCATTGGTTTTTTCTTGAAACTTTCATTATTCGCAGAACTGAAAATTTTAAAAATTATCGAAGAACGTGATTTAAAGTTGGTAATTCGAATTAGTTCATTACATTCTTAAAAAAACACTCACGCATTAGCGTGAGAAGACCGACTTTTCTTTGATTAAAATTTTTTAGGAACGAATTGATTCACTTTTTTTGAAACATTTTTACAGCAATTGATCTGTTTACAATCGAATCAAATCATTTACGAACAATTGGCAATTTAGTAAATAAATTGATTGATTTCTTGGTGAATCATTCGATTGATTTGTAGGTGAATCATTCGCGAACGAGTCAATCAATAGTTACTAAATTATTCGTGAACAAATTGATTCGTATAAGTGACTCGTTCACGAACGAATCGATTCGTGTAAGTGACTCGTTCGCGAACGAATCGATTCGTGTAAGTGACTCGTTCACGAACGAATCGATTCGTGTAAGTAACTCGTTCGCGAACGAATCGATTCGTGTAAGTGACTCGTTCGCGAACGAATCGATTCGTGTAAGTGACTCGTTCGCGAACGAATCGATTCGTGTAAGTGACTCGTTCGCGAACGATTCGATTCGTGTAAGTGACTCGTTCGCGAACGAATCGATTCGTGTAAGTGACTCGTTCGCGAACGAATCGATTCATTTACTCAATTTTTGATGAATCATTCGCGAACGAATTGAACTCAATTTTTGATGAATCATTCGCGAACGAATTGATTCGTATTAATGAATCATTCGCGAGCGAATCGATTCGTATAAGCGACTCATTCGCGAACAGATTGAACTTTTCATTTAAGTAGGTAATTATTTTTCGTGAATCATTTGCAAACGACTCGATTCATTTAATTAATTTTTGGTTAATTTTTCGCAAATACCATTATATCGAGTAATTATCGAGTCCAAAATTGATCTGCATAATAAGAAAATCGATAAATTCCAATATTTTCTGTCAAAAATCATCTTGCAAAAATTAAAAATCATTTGAAATAAGAAAATCGATAAATTTCAACATTTTCTGTCAAAAATACTGTTAATTAATTTTTGGTTAATTATTCGTGAATAATTCGAGTAATTATTGAGTATAAAATTGATCCGCGTACATTCGAAATAAGAAAATCGATAAATTCCAACATTTTCTGTCAAAAATCGTTTAAAAATTTTTTCAAAAATTTGTGCTAGGGGTACGATTTGAACCTTGTACCTCTCGTTTAGGAAGCCATTTCCTTCGCCACAGGGCTACCGATGTACTTTTCCAAAATGTATTTTTAAAAGGTATACATGTTGACTATTTGAAATTAGAAAATCGATAAATTTTAATTTTAATTTTCGTGAAATTGATCGATAAACGTATCGTTTAAACGTCCATCGTATCATTAAAAATATCCTCGAATTTTTGTCGAACTCGAATTTCAAAAATTCATCCGCGAATATTCGAATTTCGAAATAATTACAAAAATCAGAAAATCGATAAATTTTCATTTTCGTGAAATTGATCGATAAATGTATCGTTTAAACGTCCATCATATCACCAAAAATATCCTCGAATTTTTGTCGAACTCAAATTTCAAAAATTCATCCGCGAATATTCGAATTTTGAAATAATTACGAAAATCGATAAATTTCATGTGGTAAAATGGCATATGAAAAAAATCATTAAATTCAAAAATTAATTTCTCAAGAACGGCTTAACCGATTTTGATGAAATTTAAAATTTCACCCCTTTGATCCTTGCCTAACATTTTGTCATCATCATCATGTTTCAAAAGTTCCCAGCTTCAGAGTTCATCGAGCGACAAAATTTGCAGGGTGACTTTGCACAAAATTCATTAAAAATGAAATTTCTCAGGAACGGCTGAACCGATTTTGATCAAATTTAATATCATACAACTAGGTTACGAGCCCGATTTTTTGACATAACCATCATGTTCCAAAAGTTCAAAGTTTTCGAGGTTATTGAACTTTATACTTTTTTTTCAAAATTTTTCAAAATTCAATATCTAGAAAACGGCTGAACCAATTTTGATGAAACTTTGCATATAACTAGACCTTTACCATCCCTACAAACCAAAATTATCACCACGATCCAAAAGTTTACAGCTTTTGAGTTATATCGAAAAAACCAAAAAAAACTTATATATATATATACTGTCTTAGAGTACATTGCGAGATCCGACATATACACAGGCATTACGAGATCCACCCCAAAAAATTTCGAAAAATGCTAAAAACTCAAATAATAACCCTACAATTTCGTTCGAACGCACGTTCCAGTGTGTAATCAGTGCCTTTCTATGCATTGCCGCCATCAATTTCGCGATCCGCATAAACCGAGATCCACTAACGGCCCGAACGTGATTTGGGGGTGGATCTCGCAAGATGCGTCGTTTATCTATTTTCAAAAATTGTATATAAGTATATAAATAGTAGGTAAAACGAGATCCGGCTGAAAATGGGTGTACAGGGTCCCCCGGATCTCGCGAGTACCGTGGCATATGAAAGAACTTGCGAGATCC
Source organism: Planococcus citri (assembly GCF_950023065.1). Classification (NCBI taxonomy): domain Eukaryota; kingdom Metazoa; phylum Arthropoda; class Insecta; order Hemiptera; family Pseudococcidae; genus Planococcus; species Planococcus citri. Next base: position 47,717,756 of record NC_088678.1, read on the forward strand.
GGCAAAAGGATCTCAGGATCTCGCAATGCCCGATTTTATATAAAACGGATCTCGTAATGTATGGTTTTGATAAAATAATATTGTGTCGTAGGTACCTACTAAATATACGTTCGTATATTCGATACCTACTGACTAATTACCTACTCGAATAAGCAGGTAATCGGATACGGAGATGTACTAGTGTAATTGTAATAAAGCTAATTACTTACCTCGGCTATGGGTTTTATAGTACACTACCGAACACAATAAATTATCATACGCAAAGTTCGTGTTAACGAATGTATTATTGTCAGAAATGACACAATACTTAAACCGACTCGGAGTAATAAAAGGGTTCAATACAACGATTATTCGGGGGGAATTACAAATTACGTTAACACTACTGAATTATTACTAAATTATAAAATATACAAGAACACTTTAAACCTAGGGCCGGAGCTCTAAAGAATTAAGGACATATTATCTTGGCAACTCGCTTGCTTCACAAAAACGAACTACGAGTTGGTCCAGTTGCCAAAGAAGCTGGAAGGCTCATTTGACACCTTGACCACTCATTGTTACCAACCACATCACCGAACGGTGCTGGAAGGGTTAAATTACCTGTTTATACACATACGTGTTACCATTAAGGCATATCCGTCTAACATATGCCCTCCGAGGTTTACTCAGCTATGATTCAGCGAGCTAAGTTCCCAGCAGAGGAAATCACGGTGTGAGACATAGACATGACTTAATGATAACACTGTCCGTACGGACCCTGCTGCCCCCCATGAGTTTCTCGGATGAGAAATTGGTGAGCAGAGAAGAAAGAAGAAAATTCTCAAATTTGGAGCCACAGCGCACCCTAGGTGTTGAAGCAGGCGCGTACGTGACCCACTGAGCCACCAGAGATCGATCACTCGAAATACAATGTACTCAACAAATACACGTAACTACCTAGTTCTAGCCTAGGATACACGACATCGAAAAAGTTGCCAGTTAGCAATAATATGATCCTTTTTTGTTTCAGATATCCGTCCACAAAGGTGAGAATATGGATCGATTGAAGATAAGCCGCCTGAGCTCTGATCGATGAAGCGAATAAGAGCTACGTGCGTAGCTGCAAGTTCGATGTCCAAGTCAACATGTCCAAACAGGTGAGAACCGGTTACCAATATTATTATTGCTATTATTTCGATGTAACTACTGTGAATCGTAATCAAAAATAAAATAAACAAAAAAAAAAAAAAAATATTAAATTTGGATTTAAACTAGGCTCGTAATTATACACCTTGTATACTAACACAATTGTTTCTATTTTTATGTTTCAGGTTTATGGGTCATTAGCGCCTCCGAGCCGGTTCTATTTATCGTCGTAAATATTCTTAGTAAATAAGTGCAAGTTGTAGAAAGAAAAGTGTGCAAATTTAAGAATAAGTTTGTACTTTTATTCGATGTATAGGTTACAACATGCATTGTAAATACTGATTATTGTTTATTGATAAAATAAAGAATAAATACCCAAAATAGTTTTGTAAATTATTACGATACTCAGTCTTACTTCTTCAGACTTATACAGTAAAGTAACGTTCGTTAAAAAAAAAAAAAAAAATTATTAAGGCAAAAACAATAAAAATTAAAACAACATCCTCGAGATAAACGAATTACAGTTATGTAACGGAAAAACTGCAAAAAAAAAAATTCAACAATTGGTAAGAAAGGATAAAGTAAAATAATACTATTTAGTACAAACTGGTATGAAATAAAATAGAAAAGCACTTCGAGGTTATTGATCATAAAGATTGCAGATGGCACTATTCGTGCAGAAATGTAAACTTTAAATTCCAAAATTTAACCTCGATAAATAAAAAAAAAAAAAAAATATATCAAAAATTTGGCTTAAATTTAACTCAAACAACTACATAACATTGTAAAAAACTTAAACAAATACGCTTTTTTAAATTTATGTCACGATTCGGTGGTAAATATTTACAAAAAAGTCATAGTCGGTAATTTTAATGGATACTCCATTATGTCAAAGATTGGGTAGTATTCGAACGAAGGTAACGAAATTTATCACTTTCAAACTACACGAGAAAAATTTTGAGTAATTAAGAAAACATGTTGCATCGATAAAAAATCCTTAGTTGCCAAAGTTCCAACATTTATTACCAAAAGATCGATGCAAAATTACTCGTACGAGTATTGATTTTGAATAGAATGGGACAATTCCTCTTTTACAATTTTTTCTGGTCTACATTTTTCCAGCAGGAGCTTCATAGTACCATGCAAAAGTAAGCAATAACAATGACGTACGTCAATATCATGCTGTTAGATTGAAAGTGATAAATTGTACAAACGAACCTTATTCGAGCATTTCTTCGTCCGTGGTTAGATTTGGAGCGGTTGTCGCATCGCCGTCGGTTTTTCCAGTATTTTCAGCTTGCTGATTTTCATCGTCGCTCAGATCTGAGACCGTGGTAGATAGCGATTTCATGTCTTCGTCAATATGGAGTTTGGAATCGACGGAATCGTTATCGGCATCGTCGTTGTTATCCGGCTGAGGCGTTGGTGGCCGTGCTTCCTGTTCGTTCGCTCGAACGCCCGAAAAACCTTCGCTTTCGTCAATTTTTTCTTCGGCCGTTGAAACGTCGTCGTTGGTACGGTTTTCGGAGTCTTGGCCGGCGGTAAGGTTTACCCAACTCTCGGTGTGTGCGGCTTTCGTCGATGGGCCAGGTTGGGCATCGTCTTCAGTCAAATCGTGGACGGCCTGGTGCGGCTGAGCGTCGCGCGACGTCGAAGCTGGGCCATGCGTCAGCTGGCGGTTGTCAGTCGTCGACGAAGATTCATTTTCGGATTGCGATTCTGCCGTCGGGTTGCGAAGAAGATTTTCGGGTTCTCGATACCGTTGACGTATTGCCTCGCTAGCATCGTTGGTCGGCGGGATGAACGTGTGCCGTATCCATACCGCGAACTCCTCATGTTCCTGTATCGTGTACATGGGAGGTCGTTCACCTACTGTCGGGGTGTAGTTCACGAACCACGGATAAGGGTCGATCAATGCGTAGCGTCCGCCGAGCATGGTGCTGTAGTTCACCTCAAACACTGACATGACCGAAGCGTATACAGTTTCATCTTGCTCCGCGTGTTGAATAATTGGCACAGCGTAAATTTCACGCACTCCGCGGTCGCGGCAAATCTTGATTAATCTGCGAAATAGTTCTTTGAATTCTTCGCTGTCGAAATTATCGAACGCATCAAGATTACCAATGGAGATGATGAGGCGAGGCGGTAACCGTTTGAAACTTGCGAGCGTGCTGATGAATTCTCGAATACGAATCTCGCGTCCATACAGACCGGGATGCATGTATTCGCGTATATCGCGTTGGTACATAATCCATTCAGCTACACCTAGCACAAATCCATCACCAGCCAATAACACGTCTTGTGCGGCGACCGCCGATCTCGCGTCATTTTCGCCGACGAATACGCCAAGTGTCGTAAACTCGTGAGGTAGGGCGTTGAGCGGATAGAACGGCTTGAGCATTTTGGAGTCGATCTTGAATTTTTTGTAGAAACGATTGTGGCTTTTCGAAAGATTGGCCATGCAGTGCGGTCTTTGTTTCTCGGCAGGTTTCGCAGGCTCGGTGATGAATTTGCTCGTTGGATTGCGTGCGGTAGGTGGAATCGCCTCGTATCTGTCGTTGCTTGGCGCTGGACCAGATCGAAGGGGTCGGAAGCCCATGGTTGCGATCGATCCATCTGCATTATATTGGGGTAGATCTCGCATCGGCGTATCGTATTCGTAGTTGGACAGTGCGGCAGCAGCGTGCGAATTCGTAGGTCGGCGGTGAGACGTAGCATTATCGAAAGGCCGTACGGTCGCTACGTTTCCAGAAGACGTACCAGGTGTCGGCGGTGTCACGTTCGTAGCGTTGGTCGTCGAAGTTGTAGCGTTTGTAGCGGTATTTGCCGGAGTCGTATCGGTATTCGTCGAAGTCGTCGAAGTCATAGATACACGTCGCTGATCGGTGGTACTAGTGACAGCTGCGTTACGATTAGGCATATTGCGACTGGCTATATTGACTCGCGGCGGCCTGGTAGCCTGGTTACGATTTACGAGCGTAGCGTTCTCGTTACGTAGTTGGCGATTGACTTCTCGCTGGTGCTGCAATTGATTTTGTAAGCGGCGAATCGTCGCATCTCTATCTTGCACCGATTCGCGATAATTTTCCATGATGTATTCATACCTCGAAATTCGCTGGCGGGCCGCGTCGAGTTCAATTTGTGGGTCCGGACGGGCAATTGGAGCTGCGGCGATTTGATCGGTTGCCGGACTAATGAAATTCGCGTCGAGTGGCCTTATCGCTCGGTTACAATTCAGCTCTGGGCATAATACAAAATTGCCATTTTCGTCGGAAGCCATAGACTCACCTCGCATTTGGCTAAGGCAAAACGGGTGAAAAGCGTGGCAGTGCGTGGCGGCCAGCGTCGGTAAATTATCATGACTTACTCGTTGGTTTGGGTCGAAAATCGGTTTGTGACATTTGGAGCACAAGATTACCGTAATTTGGTCGTCGGCCATGGTTGAATTCACTCGCGATCGGTAAAGTTTTTCCACGAATCGTACACACGTACCCGAGATGTCGAACACTCTGCGTTCGTAGATATATAATTCGCGACACACCGACACTAGAGGATTATCGTACTCGCAGTATTTACACATATAATACGTAATGTACGCACAAAAAATTCATATTATTCGCGCAATTTACAAGAATGGTAATAAAATACTCGATTCATCGAACACTGATACTTCGCAAAACGTTCACACACGATAATAACATACATCAAAAATACAATGATAATTTCAAAAACGTAAAGATCGAACTGTAGCCGGGCGGTAGACAGGAATATAATGGAACCGATTACAATATGTGCAATAGATAGTAATTCGAATCCGTCTGCGCGCGTCGCTCGATGCCTTTTTTGTATAAATATAATTTAGAGGAGGGTGGAAAGCATCTCTCGAACGAGAGCAAGTATTTCTTTGATTATCAGTAAAATGCGCGATAACGTTTCGCATTCTTCCAGCGTAAGCATGATGATAACACGAGCGACTAGAAGAGAATAATCATATCAGTAGACAGAAATGAGCTGCTAACGCAAAAACTGCCCTTCTCCCTCCCTTAGGTGACTGGTTGGTGGCGACCAAGCGGCGTAGTCAAATTTCTACGAAAAGCAGAAGAAGCACGTTCGTGCAATGTGCGTATTGTTTCATTTTATTACGCACTAGAAAGCGGTCTTTTGGACATCTTATTCGGTTTCAAGTTGTTTTTTTATAGGTAATAAATCCGTAGTTGTCACGCTAGTGAATATTTGGTCCTTTGAAAGGAATTTGATTGTAATTTTAGCCTTGAAATTCTAGCCCTGAGATGTGCTGTATTGTTCGTACGAACCTATTTGCTACTATCACGTGTGTAGAAAAACATGTTTGGTTCAACGCACGTGGTTGTTTTTCACTTAGCAGGGCATCGAACGATGCATTAATTACCATTTTAATGGTCGATGAATTGTTACCGAAAAAGGTTCGTATTCATCGTACGATGAGTGTTTGAGTAATTTGCAGCAAAAAATGAACCTTTTTATGGTAATTAGTCACTCCGGTGGGCGTGGAGTTAGAAAAAATAAACGTACGTTTCTAACTGGCATTTCTTATGTATTATTTCAAGGCAAGTAGGTACCTACCTATTTCTTCGCCTTTTCTACTCAACTCACCTATTTCTGTCTCAAATATATGATGTTTTATGTGTGTTCAGGAGTGAAACTGTACCAGTAATTTGAGTGAGGTGTGAGTAGGTTAGTGTGAGGCGGAACGAGCGTTTCAGGTTTTTAAAATAGTAAATCAAAAAATGTGTACGTTTTCGTACATGTTTAGATTTTTCAATCCTTCTTTTCTACGTATTTTCCCAGCTAGGTATAATTGTAAAGTACTTACCTTTCGGTTATTTGCACATAGGTGCATCTTGCGTTCGTATCATAACTGTGATACCACCTGTGGAGAAAAATGTTTCAATACAATTGATACTTACCCATATCTGTTCAGATAATAGTTACCAAGTTTATTTTTAAACTTTTTATCACGTTGGTGATATTCTATTCGAAGCATTTCGTTAAATTTTTACTCATTTTTGAGTCTGTTAATTTTATCCCCTGTTGCCACGTTTGCCCTTCCTATAATTTTGTTGATTCTTATGTAAGCATTTACCTATTTGTTCGAACATAGTTCCTATTTATTTTGCCCTGGTAGGCATGGACAAGTAATACGTATACGTATATCGCTGGACTATCTGTACAGTTTTATTCGTTGGGAAATTTTACATCTTAAAATTAAATACCGAGGTACAAGTTACCTATATAACAGTTACCGGACGAGTTCTTACTTTTTCGATTGTATAAAACTTCAAATTTTACGCAAAATCCGCGTAATTTAATCTTAATAGCTGCAGGAACTCGTCTATGATCGCCATTGGTCGATATACCCTTGTCGTACGATCTCTTCGCCTCGCAATGATCAGCTGCGCACCTTCTTCATTAAAATGTTGGTGAAATTCGATAACGATTGCTGAGTTTCCGTGCGCGAAATCTGTAAGATTTTGAAAAATTAGCTCATTTAGCCGTTGGTCGAAGTCGTTGATATGGAGGAATCGTATTATATTCCGCTCATTGGCAGCGACTGTTACTACGATACGCGGGCGTCGTCGTACTGCGTGTCGAGGTCGCTGGAATTGTAAGAAGATCGATCGGAATGGTGGTCGCATTTCTGGCGGTCGAATGGCCGCAAGCGCCGGATCTAATCCGGGGAAAATCGGCTCCTGAGCCATCGTACGAACGTAGAAAGATTGCGTAGCAAAACACTCGTAAATTAACCGTACGGTAATATTATAAACGCGATCACTTTACATCAATTTACAGTACTCGATATACGCACGCTGCCTCCCTTATACGCTCGAAATATTATACTTTGCGAGAACGCACTTAATCGAGCTACTGGAACATTGGTTGATTTATCAAAAATTTTAGTTTGATAATCGTACGAACGCACATTCGAATTTTGCTTGGCAAAATATTCTCCGATCTAGAGTGATGTGATATTTCACGATTGCGATGTTCAAGAGAATCAATTTCACTTACCTGTTACAGTAATTATTCTCTGGCTTTGTACGTGTGTCAATTTGTTCATTTATTGTACTTTAAGTAAAATAAAGAAGTCTATACGTGTGTACATTAATTATTTTATTCGAAACGAAAAATCGAAAGAAATCAGAAATCAGGTACATCTTGACTTAATACTAGGTGGTACGTGCGTATCCTTCTTAATCTAAACATCTTAAAACTTACATAAATTCCGCCGGGATAAAGCCGAAAGTATCGAGGAAGTCATCGACGACTGCTATGGGTATGCGTACCCGTGCCGTACGGCTTTCTCTGCGAATTACCAATAATCGATCACCATTCGCGAAGTAGAAATTGTGAATCTCCATGATGATTAGTTCTATTGGATTATAGTCAAAATCGAACAATAGATCTTGATGGAACAGCTCGCGGATCATGTTTCGTAGATCAATTCGGGAAAATCTTCTTGTGCAGGCTCGTCCTCTAGCTCGTACGTTAACGCTAATCGCATCCGGTATAATATGATCATGGACCATTCCGTTTAATCGTATCCGAACGGTAACATATCCAAATCGTAGGTTCCATGGTCGACGTCTGCGTAATGCGGGAGCCAGGTATGGGAATGGTCGATTGTTATTCATTGCGATCGTTGAATTTGCCAATAGCACTGTTTTTTTATCACCGTAAGGTACTTGTATAATTATACGTACGCACTTATCTTACATTAAACTATATTACCGCACATGTACTGGTTTCTCGCGAACTTATACTCCACCGCATCAGGCGCTAAATAATAAAAATAGCCACGTTAGCTCTGGTTACGCACAATTACGTCCTTTCGATACTGATCTACACAACATAATAGCCTTTCAATCGATAGATGACGCGTGATGTTTCCAAAACTGAACGGCTGATTCTCGCAAAATTTCCTGGAATTTTACGAGATCGGTACGAAAAGTAGCGAGAGGGTGCGGGTGAATACGAATGATAGAACGACGAGCGTCGCTGAATTGGCTAATTCTAATCTTTTTTGTTCGAACCCATCAACCAAAGCGCCAATTTTTTAATCTTCGATTTTGCTTTTTTACCTTTCTTATCATTTTTCTCCGTATCAGAGTTGTTTGGCGAATTATTTAATATGAATTCCAGTGAGTTTTCTTCGTCCGAAGACAATTCAGACGAGTCACTTTCGCTTTCGCTAACTGATGCCGAACGGTCATCTTCGTATTCAGTTTTTGGATCTGGATCAGTACCGTAATACTTGCCGTAGAATTTTTGTTCATTATCAAGCATTTTAATTTGGTTTACCGTTTTGGCATTCTTTTTCAAAATTAACCGTTGTCCCATTCGAAGGGCGGTAGCTGCGAGACGTTCAGATCTTCGAGTTTTCTTTTCCTTTGGTTCTTCATTCGCAGCATCTTTCTCCTTGTCATCCGTGGTTAGATCTATGACAGGTACTTCGTTCGAAGTATTTTCCTTTTTCTTTTTCTTCTTTTTCTTCTTCTTCTTCACAGGTGTGTCCAATTCTTCGTATATTGGCTCTTCACTACTAGTGCCAGCTTTACTAGCTAGGTACTCCGAACGTTTCTTAGCTCGAGCGGCTTGTCTTTGATCTCGTGCGATTTTTTCTAATTTTGACAAAATTACCTTCGTGGCGTTTTTGGTATTTTCATCATTTTTGTCCGATCTTGGAACCTTGATTTTTTGAATTTTTTCGACCATTTCTAATTCATCCTCCTCCGATGATTCGTCGTTGTTGGTTTCAATTTTATGGTCATTCAAAAAATCAGAAATTTTTTTCTCTAACGTACGTTTATCAAGCCACGAACGTAGGCAGGGATCTTTTTCCATTTCTGAAATTTCAGCCTTTTTTAAAAACAACGTCAGTTGTCTAACGTTCGCAATGCGATTCACGTTTGAACCGTCGGTTGGTTCAAGTAGGTATGAGTTGGTACCTGCTCGTTTGAGAATCTTAAATGGACCAATACGCTTTTGGTACAATTTTTTCGCGGTTTGCTTGTCCGAACTAGACAATTTATGATTTGTGAGCAAAACCATATCTCCTTCCTTAAGCGTGTCTGGATCCTTGTGCTCCTTGTTGAACTTGTACTCCTCTTCGATCTTTTTTAATCGTCTTCTTTCCCGAATATAAGTTTCAATTATTTGACGGTCAGTCATTTTATCGATTTGGAATTTCGCCAGTTCAATCGTGTAGACAGCTTTTTTGGCCAAGTGATCCGCTATCACGTTCGTGTATTCGTATTTACGTGCGTAGACGTGGTGAAATTCAATGAAATCGAACGATTTTTTCAATTCCAAAATTTGCTCAAAAAGCTTCTTGTGGTGGACAGGTTTTTTCCTGGCGTTAAGCCACTTGTTTTTCAACCACACGTTAACCGTATGGTTCAGAGCCTTAATGACGTAATTCGAATCTGAGAAAAGCTTAACTTTTTTCACGTCATTAAATTTTAAAATTTCCAATGCTTGAATAATGGCTGATAATTCAGCAAAATTATTCGACAGTTGGAAATCTTCAGTAGGTGATATCCGATCGGATACATTTCTCAATGAATCTGGTGCAAAGCAGATTCCAATCCCCGCTACCGCGTCCGCGTCTCCATTCTTCGAACACGCGCCGTCAGCGGTTACGCGGGCGTATCCATCTGGATCTAAAATTAAGTCGACCGTAGGGTCTAATTTCTTCGTAAAGCATTCCGATAAGGGAATTGAAGGAGCTTTGATTTTGCTCAAATTCTCTTTCAATTCGATTAATTTATGGGTAAAATCGAATTTCTTTCGTTTATGAGGCATTTTCGCATTTATAGCATCTACCATGCCCCATGCCTCGTTCGGGGTGAATCCGAATGACGTAGGTGTATTATTTATTTCAATTTGGATTTCTCCAATAAAGCCTTGCCATCCCGTATGGGGTTTATGAGGGTTATGAATTTTATTCAATTTCACCCTCAGCTTATCACCGATTACTCGCATCGTACGTTCGACCGAAGACGATTGCGGGTTGTAGGCATTGGTATGGGCTACCTTGATATCATTATGTTCAAGTAGCTTATACCACGATTCACTAATAAATTGAGTACCGTTGTCGGTAATTACTTTTTTGACGGTTACGTCACGACGTTCGATGTCCGCAAGGACGGTTTGCATTGCGTTGCAGACATCCTTTTGTCGCGTATGACACATTGTTTGGATCCAAGTTTTACCGGTAAAAATGTCTTTTACCACCAGTAAAAATTTAGGGTATCCTTCGATTGCAGGAATTGGTCCAAAAATGTCAACTGACAAAACATCGCCTATGGCGTACGCCTCTATTTGTCCGTATTCTAAGACCTTGTGGTTGGTGTAATTTTTATTTACTTTGCACACAATGCACGTATTACATATTTCGCATATGTAGTGCATCGAGTTAGGATGATAATACATACGACGAAATATCATCTCCAACTTAGCTGGGCCCAGATGGCCATATGCGTAATGCAGGTAGTCTACTGTATCGTAGAATAGAGTGTCTGGTAGGTATGGCACCAGCGAGCCGTTATCTAGCCTTTTCATTAACATAGGTTTCTTGATAGGTGTGAGGTCGTTGACCTCCTCATCATCCAAGTCCATTTCTTCCCCTGAATTTTCATATACGAGCGTATCTTTAATCGCGAATTTCTTAGCTTTACGCTTTTTTATTTCAATTTCTTTTTTGTCCGTTTCCGGATAATGCGTGGTTAAAATCTTCATGATCGCTTCACATTTTTCATCTCCGTTTTGGAACTTAGGAATATCGTTCAGACGATTATGAAGTATCGTGATATTTTCTTCAACAAATAACACTTCCAAAGGTGGTATTTCGGTCGAAAAATTCTTTAATTCCAATTCTGGCGCTTTTACACTGTACAAGTGCTTATTGGATTTATCCATAGTCCATTGTAGATCGAAACAATTGAACCAAGTAATCCAATGAGCAGCTTTACGATGTGTTTGCGCCATCTCTCTATACCTATTAGCGATCGCCAATAAATTTTTCCGAACGTGAATTTTTCGTCCAATGACCCACATCTGAACTTTCTTCAAAACTTGCACCAGTGTCATCATTTCACGATCGAAAAGCGTGAAATTCTTCTGATGTGTTTCGAAAAGTTTCGATACAAATAAGCAGATATGCTTCTCTTTCGATACCTTATCTATGTAGAATAACACAGCGTTCATTGCATCTTCGGATACGTACGTATCAAGATACAAATCACCATCTTGAGGCGGTGGTTTCAGCTTGAAATCTTTGCAATACTCAGCTTTCAATTGCTCAAAAGCTTTTTCTTGCTCCTTGCCCCATACGACCTTGTCTTCATTACCCTTGGTAAGGTCATAGATAGGTCGCAAAATTTGCATATAATTAGGAATAAAATTCCTATAAAGACCGGTCAGTCCTACCAGAGTGAGAATTTCTTTCACCGTTTTTAGTGCAAATTTCCCTTTCTTCGTGTGTTTTTCAACAAATTCCATAAATTTCTTTATTTTCTCACTCTGTTTGGCAACTTCATCTTTTGAAATAATGAAGCCCAAATGTTCCGCGTATTCGCGGAAAAATTGCGTCTTGTTAGGGTTTAATTTTAAACCATTCTTTCGAATTGCTTCGAATACTTCTTTCAGACGATCTAAAGTCTCTCTAAATGTTGCACCAGACACCTTGACGTCGTCAACAAATTTAGTCACTCCTTTCATGTCAGGAATCACCTGATTTATCATGTGAACGAACTCGCCACTTGATATTTTCAAACCGTACGGTAATCGACAAAACTCATAAACTTGTCCGCATACTTGGAATGCGGTGTATTGACGCGATGCCTCGTCGAGAACCAGCTGCCAGAAACCGGCAGTAAAATCGAGAGTGCAAAATAATTCATCACCTTTGTTTTCAAAGATGATCCATTCAACCGGGTTCGGTTCTGTAAGCACTTGTTGTAGTTTTTTATTGAGTTCGTCGGCATCTAAACATAACCGAATGTCACCGTTCTTTTTTATGACCGGCGCCATCGTATTAATGTATTTTGACCGTGAGGGCCTTATTATACCTTCTCGCAACATTTTTGCGATCGTCTTTCTCAAGGCTTCCATGATCTTCTGCGAAGGACGGAATTTTTCACCTCTCCAAGGACCCAGTTTTGGGTCAATGTCAAACTTGAAGTTGACTCTTTCGCCAACATAGCGACCTGGCGAGTTGCTGAAAATGTCACAGTAGCCTTCAACTTCTTTATAGGCATCGTCTGCCTCTTTCGCGGTAATTTTACCCTTGAGAACGAGGTTGTTTAAGTCATTCTTCATATTCTTTTTATAGAGCTGTTGAGCCTTGAATTGCTCATCGAATAGCTCTTGGTCGAGGTATCCCGATTTTCTGTGTAAGTTGTGCACCATTTCGTGCATGTATTGCGGTTCAACTTCACAATGGTAGACGGACAAGGCGTCCCTATATTCGTCCTCACGTAAGTAAGGTATTTTGAACGGTTGTCCATTTCGTGGTTTACATAAAGCATAATCGTGCCCCTCTTCTAACTGAGGTAAAATACCTAAGTATCTCATGGCCACACGACCCATTATGCACGATTTGGCGGGAGTATCCAAGATGTAAAATGGTGAGTAAATCATCTGAGTACCTATTCTCATACAAATTTCCACGATATGAGTCATTGTTTTGACTAATTTATCATCAGCCATTCTTAATAGTACCGGACGGCGTAATTGGATATACTTGATCCATTGAGGGTGTTGTCGAGTAATATACTCGACGACAGGCTTCGAAATTACATTGGGCAGAGCCCCTGAGTCCAATTGCAACGCCATCGGTTTTAATCCAATCATAACCGGGATTACACACGCTGGATCGACCGTTTGGTGATCAATAAATTGATCACGAGTCATAGATTGTATTTCATCTTCGTTCGAAGCAGGGTGTGCATACTCGATTGCATCAATCGCATTGACTTTCAATTTAGGTGTTTTATCCACTTCCGGGTTCTCGTCATCAGAATTAGCATCTTCCATAATCACCTGGTTATCACCTTTGCCAAAAATCTGTTTTGGCGGTTTTGGTGAAAGAATGGTCAATTCTTCAAAGTTCACCGGTTTGGATAAGTGGCCAGCCTTAGCTGGCGGATCATATACAATTTTTGCAAAAATTGCATCGCCGTTTGGCGTTATTTTTCGACGTAAATAAACACCCGTATTTGGACAGCAATCGATTTTCATAGACAACGCTTGGATTAATTTCTTCATCATCGAGTTGTTTATGTAAATTTTCTCGTCCATAGGGTTTTTATTTCGGTCGATATTCGATTCGAATAATGTTTTCAGACGTCCTAATGCAGCTTCCCGCGGTGGGGCCTCTCTATCACGTTTGTAGTCAAGTACAGATGTTTCCCATTTATCGAGAGCGTGCACAACCATCTGAAACACGTGCGTGTACATCGACATGTCTGGGTAATATCGATTGTACGCTTTCGAATAAAAGAATTTATTCTGTAATGGTATTACATTATTTCTTTGATCGATCGCAGGTCGATCAAATTCATCGCCATTTTCCGTATGGATCTTTTCTAATTTTAGATATGCGTACGCCATCTGGCGCCAAAATGTGATACGTTTGTCGTCTGTTAGTTTTACTAAAATATTTCTATACGCAATATACCTACTTAAGCTTACTGGTTTGTCACCTTTTTTACGAGGTTTTACCAGCGGCATCATTAAAAATATATGCTGGACTTTTTTAACGTCCAATAGCAAATTAATAATGCTGTTAATTTGCTTCTCTACGACCTCGTAAGGTTTCCTTGAAAAATTCAATTCTCGTTGTCCTAGCGACAATATTACCTTGGCATTAGGTGTAAAAGTCACCTTTTGAAGGCTCGCATAGAGCTCTTCTAGGCCTATTTGATCACGTACGTAATCTGGTAATTTTTCAATTTGGTCAACATCACCTCGTTTGAGATGATGGACCAAACCATCTCCGATCCACACATACTCGTAAAACATATCATTAGGGATCTCTATGTGGCTAGGTTTATCCCTCTCTTCCCCTAGCTCTGTCGGTTTCCCGAAGTCGCCGTGGTGGCTGCTGGTTGAGTCGTCGTAGACGCTGTATTCGTGGTACTCGTTAGAATACTAGTAGCTGTAGGAGTAGGCGGGATGTGCGGGTTGTTTACGTTCGTGGCCACGTGCGTGGCGGTAGGTGCTGGATGCATAAGCGTGGCGTATTGAACTTGCATCGAATTGTCAACGGTTTGTTGCTGTTGCGGTAATTCGGTAATTGTCGCTTGGTGCATCTGTTGATTTAAACATGCATCATACCAATCATTGTATTGTTTTTGTATTTCATCATACAATGGTTGGTGTTCATCGCTATAATAAAAATCATCATCGTCATTATATTGGGGTTGAAGGGGTACTTGTGTACCAGTTACCATTCTTGGTATTCCGTTCGGGTCTATCATCATAAACTTAGCTGGCATTATTGGCAATGGAGCATTCTGTGCTGTGGGTGGGGGCATTGGAATTGCTGCATTGGCGTTCGCATTATTTTGCGCGGGTGGTGTGTAATACACATTTTGGTTGTGATTTGCATTCCGATTGTTTCCTCGTTTAAATATGTGCCTGGGTATCCACCCCTGTGGATTAGCTTGGCCTCTAATTAATGGGGGATACCGGAATGCATTCGGGAGTACCGGCGGTACTGTTGGAGCTGAAAATAGTGGATGTTGCATTAATGGGGGTGGATTGGGTGGGAGCGGTCCCATCGGTCCCATTTGGATCGTTGGGGGTGCGTGGGGGGGCCATACACCACTCATAATCATTTGTTGTTGCAACGTCCATTGGGGGGTTGGTTTGGATTGCACGTTCGGCATAATTCTCACCTTCTTATGTTTCGCAAAATCGATATTGATTTCACTCAACGCACGTAGCTTTTCGATAAATTGCTCTATCGTTTGGCCTTTCTTTTCAACTCGCATCTGGTACGCACCAGGAAGTTTATGTGCGATCGTATCGATTATGTAGGACGTACTACGGTGGTCAGAATGGCTTAGCGCGATAGTAAATCGAATTAATTGCCCAATTACGTCTTGTAGGCTGTTTGCACAATCAAAATTGTCGCACGCTTGTTCGAGCATATCTTGGGCACGTTCATTCCAATAGAATCTCAAAAAACTCTCCTTTGTACGTTCGTACGTATCATCTGGCGATAACGTCGTCATCCAGGTCTCACGATCGTTCGTAGCTACCACTGTGGTAAACACATGTGCTTTATGCGCATCAGGAGCATTCGTAGCATTTGTAAAATGCTCAAATTTCTGAATGAAATCATGTGGAAACAAGCGATTTTGCTCCGTAAATACTATGTTGGATGCTTTCAATAACATCACGTCGATCTTATTAGGTTGGCGGTTGCCACCGCTTCCTCCTCCGCTTGGAGCGTTATTAACACGTTGCTCGAGGGTATTGACCTTTTTGGCAAGGTGTTCAGTTGTAGCATTTGCGTCCTGCAACACCTCTGCGTGTTCCTCAAGCTTATGATCCAGTTCTTGTATGTCATCAAATAATTGATGCATCTCATCATTTGTATCACTTATAAGTTTATTGGTGGTTTCCTGGAACCTGTCATTTTTCTTGACGTATGCCGCAGATGCTTTGTTGATTTTATCAACCTCTTTCTGGTTCGCTTTGGCTATATCATTGGCCTTTCCAGCCATTGACAATGCACGATTCGCCGCATTGCTCGCCTGTTGTGACGAAACGTCAATTTCATTTATCCTATTTTGCATCTCTTTTTGCTTTTTATATACCTTTTTAAAACGACCATCGACATAGTTCCAGGTATACGTAAGTCTTTCAGCAACCACATCGAACGATAAATCGCCGGGCGGCATTGTGGGGGGGTTAATTACCTCACCGTCACTCGCGGTAAGGTCATGACTTTCGTCGCCAAAATCGTTCATCTCGTGTAGTGGACCTAAGTTGTTTAATGAGGGATTTCGCGACGATTTTTTACTACCTACGTTGCTTGGTTTGCGACCTTGCAAATCTCTCTCGTTTAGGCTTCGTCTGTTAGGCCTATTTCTTAGTCTGTCTTTAAGTTCCGACATACGAGCGATATATTGGAACGAGTATTAAACAAATAAAATTACTAGCTCGTAAAACTAGAGGCGTTGACAGACAGCAGAAATGCGTGAATGAGTCACACATGCACCGCAGATATAGTTGTTCTGTCTGGGACAGGTTTCGCACCTCGGACGTTGTACAGAGGTTCCCCTCTGAAATCAAGCGTGACGAGGTCAACTAAGTATGTAGACGCGTTCGCGCCTTTTTTCACACCTAATTGCACACGTTTACAAATATACAAATACCTACACAGGTATTTGTTATCCGAAAGCGGAAGCGAAGCACAAATTAATTAACTTTAAACACAGATTACAGTAGCTAACTGTATTTTAGGCGCGTTTTTCCGTAAGGAAAATCAAGCTCACTTTGCATGCAATAAAGATTTGCGTTGAGGCGCCAATGATAAAATAATATTGTGTCGTAGGTACCTACTAAATATACGTTCGTATATTCGATACCTACTGACTAATTACCTACTCGAATAAGCAGGTAATCGGATACGGAGATGTACTAGTGTAATTGTAATAAAGCTAATTACTTACCTCGGCTATGGGTTTTATAGTACACTACCGAACACAATAAATTATCATACGCAAAGTTCGTGTTAACGAATGTATTATTGTCAGAAATGACACAATACTTAAACCGACTCGGAGTAATAAAAGGGTTCAATACAACGATTATTCGGGGGGAATTACAAATTACGTTAACACTACTGAATTATTACTAAATTATAAAATATACAAGAACACTTTAAACCTAGGGCCGGAGCTCTAAAGAATTAAGGACATATTATCTTGGCAACTCGCTTGCTTCACGAAAACGAACTACGAGTTGGTCCAGTTGCCAAAGAAGCTGGAAGGCTCATTTGACACCTTGACCACTCATTGTTACCAACCACATCACCGAACGGTGCTGGAAGGGTTAAATTACCTGTTTATACACATACGTGTTACCATTAAGGCATATCCGTCTAACAGTTTTTACATGTATATATATCTATATATAAACCTTATATAAGGAAACCTGAATTTTCGGGAATAGTCGTATCGTGATCCCAGACCCTCAAAACGTAAAGAAAAGTCACTCCCCGACCCAACTTCCACCATCGCAACAAATACAGTACTCCACTTTTCTTAAGAAAAGTCGGTAAAAGCGTATCTTTTTGCGAATGCATCAGTTCTGACGATTGTGTGACATATGTGTCAACCCATCTGTCATTAATGTGTCATTTTTGACATGTGTCTGTGTTTCAGCTTTCGTATGTACAACTATTTTCTGTTTTCAAATCTTATAATATACTCGTACTTTTACCTTAAATCAATATTTGTGATAATAGATATTTTTATTCCTGTCTTAAATTAGGCGAATTTGCCTGGATAATGATTTCATAATTAAATTGTGAACAATATTAATTAAGATGAACTAATCAACGATTGTATTTTGTCTTATGTTTCAGGTGAGTACGAATTGTCAGCTTAAGAATAATTTCATTTTTTTTACCTGCTTACGAAAAAATGTAAGTACCTAAGTTATTTCATGATTTAAAGAAGAGTTTTACATTCATTGATTATCGTTATAAAAAAAGATGTTTTTGACCTTTTTTTTTCATTTTCCAATTCTAATTATATTTTGTCAGAAAACATGGAATATCGAGATTTGGGAAACCCTGAAAAAAAGTGAAAGGTGATGGAGGCTCAAAGGGACCAAAAAAAATCAGCCGATGTAATATCATGAAAAAAAAATTGAAAAAACCATTAGTCCAGGAAAAATAGCATTCCATTGGGAAAAATGGGGGAGAAAGCTGAATTTTGGTATACTGGTCCATTTTTTTGTGCTGAACACGAATCCGATGAGTCCCCGGTCGTCCCTGGTGTGCGTTTTCCCCTATTGTGGATCTAAGCCCCCCAAAACCAGTTTTTTGCAATTTTCTCCCCCGCATTGCATTTTAGCGAGAAATAGGTGGTCGGATAAGAATCTACGTCAAATTTCCGATCTAGTGATATATCAACTTTCTTTCTACCCCCAAGGGGGGTGGAACCACAACCATTCAAAAAAGGGGGTTCCCCAAAAAATACATAAGGGCTATAGGCGCCTAAGAGGGGTGAAATGGTCCCCAAAAGCGTTTAACATGAAAGATGGGTACCATAGAGAAACCTCTGCGCAAAAAATTTCAGATCCACACCCCCTACCCTTTTTGCGGAGCCCCCCTTTTTGAAATTTCAGTAGCACTTTTCTCAGCCCCATTTCAACCGATTTTGAAAATTTTTCTGGAAGTTATGTATATCCTTGATAGGTATTCACACAAAAATTTTCAACCCCCTCCCCTCAAATTTACCCCTCAAAATGGCGTTTTTTTCATTTTTTTATGCCTATTAACAATCAAGATTGCGAGGTACAATTTTGTAAACACGTTTTTTGGATGTATTTTTGGCCCCCAAACATCATATACTATACTAGAAATTTTTGCTTTGGTGCGCCGTGGTGAAAACTTGGAATAATGTATCGTAGGGGGGTGGGGGGTGAAATGGGAATTTTGAAAAAAATAACTATCAATGAGTAGGGTATCGTTTTCATATGATTCGATACCGCTGAGCACGAATATGACCTCCGATTTTCTGCTACACTCACCTACCCCTCTCCAGAGCCCCTCAGCCCCCTCAATTTTCACGATTTTCGAAATTTTCGAAATATAGTTATTTTGATGATGTTGGTGTCGTTTTCATATGATTCGATACCGCTGAGCACGAATATGACCTCCGATTCTCTGCTACACTCACCTACCCCTCTCCAGAGCCCCTCAGCCCCCCTCAATTTTCACGATTTTCGAAATATAGTTATTTTGATGATGTTGGTGTCGTTTTCATATAATTCGATACCGCTAAGCACGAATATGACCTCTGATTTTCTGCTACAATCACTTACCCCTCTCCAGAGCCCCTCAGCCCCTCTCAATTTTCACGATTTTCGAAATATAGTTATTTTGATGATGTTGGTGTCGTTTTCATATAATTCGATACCGCTGAGCACGAATATGACCTCTGATTTTCTGCTACAATCACTTACCCCTCTCCAGAGCCCCTCAGCCCCCTCAATTTTCACAATTTTCGAAATAAAGTTATTTTCGTGATGTTGGTTTCATTGCTATGGGAAAATTACATAAGTTCATTGTTATTGTACATAAAATTTCTCGTAGAATCAGCTACAGCAAGTGATGGTGACGATTAAGTGAATCACAAATTAACATTCTTTACTTTTTTTTATAAGTATTTCGTTACCATATTTTTTTCTTGTGATTTTTTATGTAGGTAGTCATTGAATTATGAAATACATACTCATACATACTCAAGTTACAGTTATCATGAATAATTATTATGCCACATATGCTCCGCAGACCTATACAGTCCAGTACACATACAGATTTGTTGCGTTTTCTGCGTGAAAAAAAATTGAAGGATCCACCCCCCTCGAGGGGGAGCCATGTGCTGTAGCTGATTCTACGAGAAATTTTATGTACAATAACAATGAACTTATGTAATTTTCCTATAGCAATGAAACCAACATCACGAAAATAACTTTATTTCGAAAATTGTGAAAATTGAGGGGGGCTGAGGGGCTCTGGAGAGGGGTAGGTGAGTGTAGCAGAAAATCTGAGGTCATATTCGTGCTCAGCGGTATCGAATCATATGAAAACGATACCCTACTCATTGATAGTTATTTTTTTCAAAATTCCCATTTCACCCCCCACCCCCCTACGATACATTATTCCAAGTTTTCACCACGGCGCACCAAAGCAAAAATTTCTAGTATAGTATATGATGTTTGGGGGCCAAAAATACATCCAAAAAACGTGTTTACAAAATTGTACCTCGCAATCTTGATTGTTAATAGGCATAAAAAAATGAAAAAAACGCCATTTTGAGGGGTAAATTTGAGGGGAGGGGGTTGAAAATTTTTGTGTGAATACCTATCAAGGATATACATAACTTCCAGAAAAATTTTCAAAATCGGTTGAAATGGGGCTGAGAAAAGTGCTACTGAAATTTCAAAAAGGGGGGCTCCGCAAAAAGGGTAGGGGGTGTGGATCTGAAATTTTTTGCGCAGAGGTTTCTCTATGGTACCCATCTTTCATGTTAAACGCTTTTGGGGACCATTTCACCCCTCTTAGGCGCCTATAGCCCTTATGTATTTTTTGGGGAACCCCCTTTTTTGAATGGTTGTGGTTCCACCCCCCTTGGGGGTAGAAAGAAAGTTGATATATCACTAGATCGGAAATTTGACGTAGATTCTTATCCGACCACCTATTTCTCGCTAAAATGCAATGCGGGGGAGAAAATTGCAAAAAACTGGTTTTGGGGGGCTTAGATCCACAATAGGGGAAAACGCACACCAGGGACGACCGGGGACTCATCGGATTCGTGTTCAGCACAAAAAAATGGACCAGTATACCAAAATTCAGCTTTCTCCCCCATTTTTCCCAATGATCCTTTTTTTTCATCTAATTTTCCTGGACTACATCTTCTTTTTCAATTTTGCCAGAGAACAAAATTTGACCCACTATAATGTGTATTTTATGCTTCGTAATTGAAACAATAAAAAAAATAAAGCAATAGATGATGACTTCCGAAAAATATACTTTTTTAAATACGTAAAAGGTACATAGAACTAGTGTAATGAGCTATCTACAACAGAGATATCTTTTTTTATAGCGGTTATCAAATTAATTAAGGCGAAAAAAAACGTAAATTTTAATTTAAAAAAAAAAATAAGCTAAAAAAACATACACACACAAATGTTACACCAACTTTATAATATTATTAAAGCAATGTATGGTGGTAGTATGATATCAATTTTATCAACATAGAGGGAACACGGAGACATATGCTTTGCTGAGTTTTTTCCACCCTAACGAAGGGATGTTAATCCTAAAAGTATCCACACTTGAGCTTTTATGTGGTATGAATTACAAATTTGTAGGCATTTCTACGTCACAAGCAACTTTTTTTTGTGTGTGAAATAATTTTCGTTGGTTGTTTTGGGTTGTTTTATTCTATCTACATATGGCGACTACGGTACGTAATATGTACGTAAAAGATTTTTTTATATCGTTAACCATGGGAATTCGCACATTGTGTGTGTTCGTGGAAGCGAATTCTTCGTTCTATTTGCTGTATGTACCTACGCTGTTTGATTTTGGAAATGGTAGGCCTATTAGGCGTATCACGAATGGTTGGATCGATGTTACCGAATAATCATCTCGATTAATCACGAGTAAACCGCAATCTGTAGGTAGATTTTCGAGAAAGCAAAACGTATTGCTAAATTTCAAGTATCGTTTTACATACAATTGTTTGTAATTAATTCGAGAAGAGAATTTGGACGTATTTTGTGGCTTTCAGGTATACTTTTTACTACACGTCGATGATTTTGTTTTTGCGGTATTCGGTTTAGTTGGCTTCCGGTACGATATCGTTCTGCTGTGTAACCGGTTAAACGTAAAATATATGGATTAAATCGCCTCTCGAAGTGTTAACTCTTTGACATATACTTACTCGTACTACGACGAGTATCTATGTACCTTTTTATTTCAGAAAGGTATAGGTACCTATATAGTGTAGGTGAAAGATTTTTCTATGGGTTTCTTTCAAGTATATCTATCTACCTATCGTATACTATAGTTAGTGGATTTTTGTTTTACGTACATATATACCTACAAGCTTCGCTTCGAGTTTCTATTAAACGGCCAAGTTGCTTTGCGCAAAACTTGAAAAGGTTTCGGCGTCTGTGAAATAATTCAGAGTTTTGTGATTGTTGCGCCGGAAATCCGGCACCGCTCCTCAGGTAATTCGATAATGACTTAAAAAATAAAATATCAGCTTTCAGGTATACCTACCTACATGTTAAAGGGCGAACATAGGTCTATATTTTCATTGGTAATTTGTACATATTGCCTTTGTACGCCATAACCTGCAGCCAAGCGTACAATTGCTTAGTGTAAATTGTGCGGTAATGATAGAAAGCTAGTAATTATCCTACCCTGGCTTAGAAATCGATTACTGAGCCGCGCATTTATCGTATCGAAATGCGAGAAACATTTCAATTGAGTTAATGTTTTAATTTCAATTTTTTTTCACTTTTTGTGAGATGGACTGTTGTGAAGAGGAGATGTTTCAAGATGATTGGCATTGTTTAAGATGATTATTACTGGCTCAATGTGAGGATAATTATTATATATACCTATGTATAATATAGGGTTATTATCCATCAAACGTTTGTCATCCTTTAGATTCGGGTAAAACCGTTTAGAATGGGAAATGAGAAATATTTTTTATGAACCAGGTGTTTATCTTGACATGTGAAGAAACTAACTGTAGTTTAACAGATTTCCAAAACAGAGTTTTTCTTGAAAATTTCAAAAAATTTCCTCCTTACGTCCCACATTGTTATGAATGTTCCAAGAAAAAAAATTGCTTTTTTTAATACTTGGTGCTAAAATTTATAAAATAACGTAATTTGAACAAAAAAATTGCATACAAGCACTTTTATGAATTTTAAACCAATTTCAAGAGGAAAAATTTGTTTGGTTTTTTTCGAGAATGATTTTTCAGAATTTAAACACTGATGAATTCTTAACTTTCAAGGTAACCTGGGCGAGGTGCTTGCCTTCGATTTGGACAGGACCGCGATTTTTGAAAAGAGCATGACCTGAAGTCCACATGATCAAAATTTCAGATGTCCAAATTGATTTTTTGATGTTTGGCGAATTTTTGAAACCGAATCTCATCATTTCTGGCTATTCTGGAGACTCCAGCGCGACTTTCAAATTTCTCCAGGAGACGTGAAAATTAATTTATGCCGTTAGAAATCGAGTTGAGACTTATTCTCGACCGGTTTGAAAGATTTATCCACATTTTAGCTGATTTCCAGGCAGATACCCTGAGTACATTTTTTCGACCAGCAGTGTAAGGAAAAAGTTGAAAAAATCAATTTTTTCCCGTAGAGAAATTTTTGAACTAGACTCGAATGGCTCTAAATTGCTTGAAACCAACTTTTCGAATCCGATTTTTTCTGTTCCATTCTAAAACCTCCAGTATGATTTTCGATTTCTATAAAATTTAAAAATTTTTCTGGTGGAAATTGATTTACGCAGCTAAAAAGTCGAACTATGGCATATGTACCTATGTATTCTTGCCCTATTTAAAAAGTTTACCCACATGAAACCTTATTGCCTTCTGATGATGAGAAAATTTTTGAAATTTGCATGAAATGCTTTACCATGTCTAAAACCAACCTCAAGACATCGAATTTCACAATTTCGAGCTATTTTGGAGTCTCCAGCCTATTTTTTGGTTTCTCCAAAAAGCGTTAAAATTAATTTGAAAAGCTAAAAATTGAATTACGGCTTGTTCCCGACCTGTTCAAAGAGGTTATCCACATTTGAGTCAATTTTTAGGCGGACATTTTGAGCCTTTTTTTGACCAGCATTCGCCAGTTATCGTAGAAAATAATATACTGATCAAAAAACCACATTCGAGGTGTGCTCCTATTTAAAATGTGAATAAATCCTTTGAATAGGTCGAGAATGAGGGATGTATAGCTCGACTTTTAGCTGTCCAAATTGATTTCCCAGTGTTTTAGAGAAATTTTAAGGCACAGCAGGAGAAACCGAAAATCACGTCGGATGCTCCAGAATACGTACAAATGGCGAGATCCGATTTGGAGGGAGGGGGGGGGGTGATTTAGTTTCAAGACTAATTTCCACTGTTTTTACTGAATAAATGTATAAGTTTTGGTGCAGCCCCTTCAAATCTCGAGCTAGGCTAACATGCATACTTGTACTCATGATAAGGACCTGTGTTACTGGTGAAAGTGGGTTATTCGGTGATGGGAAACCCTATATGTTATCTATGTATGTTTCCTAGACGTACAACATTTTTCTCCAAATTTTTCTAAGCTGGTTGAAAACCTTCGAAAATTGGTCAACTTTTTTCATCACGATTTTTCACGTCTGAAGTGATCAATTTTGGTCGGAAAGTTGTTTTCTCCGAATACGTACTTACGAGTATTATAATGAAAAACGTCAAATACCATTTTAAATTTGAAACATATTCGTCAATTTTACCTTGTTTTATCAATTTTACGAAAAAAATGTGATATCTTGGAACCCTTTGACCCTCTTTCAAATTTGACCTCTCTTCCTTTCCTTTTTTTTTAGTGTGTATTCAATTCTTGAAATAATATGATTTTGAAAATTGGAAAAATGATCTAGAAAACGAGGAAAAATCAGATAAACTCATTTATCTGAATATCAGGACACCTTGTAGAAAAACAATTTCTAATATGTAGATAAATAGGGATATATTTTCAAACCTAGTGCGAAAAAAAAAATTTTAAAGTCAAAAAAATGGTCAAATTTTAATTTGAAACATAGCAGCAGCAGCAGACGTTTGATAGATGAGACACCCTGTGTACGTACACTTGAAACTTGAAACATGGACAAGAAGTTCGTTTGAAATCTTGTCGAGGAAATCGTAGGCGTTGGCAAGTGCAAACTAATGTAAATTTGATAATGTACAACATTATACGCGAATCTAATTTTCACCTACTATGTTCCATTATTTCAAACAGTTGGCAATTTGTTATTCGGCAAAACGGGATAGAAATTTGTAAAATTTGCCTCAACCCGGAACGTGTGTATCGTCTGGCGTTTATCTCGTTTTAATTCTCATCACATTTTCTTGCTTTGATTTCACTATACCTTATACCAGGTTATACTTGCTTTTGCCTACGCTACGCCTGTTTGCGTATTCAATACAGCGCTTGTTTATTACGACTACGGTGTGTATGCTTTGTTTATAAGTTTTAATATAGGCTACGAATTTTCGATTTCGATCTGAATATTGTTGTACCAGCTGATGGAAAAATATGTGTGATGCGTGTCCGTCAATAAGTTTTAGCTTTTTTCAATTTCAAACATAAAAATGGTATGCATTTGGGAGCACGATAAATAGCGTGACGTTCACGAATTTTTGCACCCTTTTACCTAAAGGTACATAAAGATTTATCAGTGAAATTTTTACCCGGTTTGCTTTTTTTTCGAGGGATGAATGAATAAAGCCGTTAGGAATATTTCAATCGGGTTGGAAAAAAACGACTGTAAAAACGTTACTTCCAATGAGAATCTAATAGGTCGCTAATTTGGTGTTTTTTCCCATTCGTTAATCGGTCTATCTGCGATACGGTTCGATGTAATCTGAGGTAAACCGTAAATAGAAATGGTATCGAAAAATACCTCACTTTCATATTATATTAATGCTTCATCGAAGCTATGTATTTGATGAAAGGAAAAATCTTCGGAATTGGAATGTTGTAATCCATCACTGCTTGCTTAGTGCTTACGTACCTACACAAATCCAACCCTTTGACTTTTAAATTTTAGCTCGGTGACTCGGTCTTCATTTTTATTTCGAGATAAGCAAACAGATGATGGGGAATGGAGATCTGCACCAAATGGTGCTCTATGCACGTCTATACGTACATAAGTCTCTCTGCACAGCTTGAAATTGGTCAAAACTCGTTGCATAAATCTAATGGGGGATTGGGCCGGCTGGTTGAACGATGGGGAATTTTCTTGTACGTATTATAGACATTGGGGTTTGTATGTACTATACGCATGAAACTAATAATATTAAAAATCGCCGCTTATATTTGCTCAAGTCAATGTCATATTTTGTTTTAATTTACGACCTAAGATAGCCCATATGGTAAGGATTTGTATCGAAAGTTTTTTTTTTTATTCGGGGTGTTCATGTCGATGGTTTGAGAAATGTGTATTTAAAGTTGAAAAAAATAAGTGTTGAAACGGATAAGTTTGTTGATTTATCAACACGTTAGAGGTGTTATTTGATTAACTGTAAGGGTTTTCGTGGAATACCAAGTTTACCTAAGAAGAAATTCATTTTTTGAAACAACTAAACAATGAGAAATGATTGAACGTGGAAAAAACGCAATTTAGGATAATAAATTTTTTACCGCTCGAACAATATTACCCGGCTGTCGTTAGATGAAATTGTTTTCACGATATAAACGATTGGAAAAATATTGCTCGAAATATTACAGTTTAATATGCCTATACTTTTGAGATAAATTTTCTCCAAATTGTGAAAATAAAAACATTCTACCCACGTGAAATTGTCAGCGGTGGTCTCATAACAATTTTATTGCTTTTACTCGCCTATGCGGGTGAAAAAGGATAATAGAAATGTTTTCCCAAACTGTTGATTGCTTTGAATTGTATCAAAAGAGAGGTCATATTTTGACATGCATAGGTACCTCTACCTACGTCCTACATTGTATGTGTAAATATTAAACTTTTAAGTGGTGTGAAAAATTTTGAAGTTTGATAACATTTTAATTTAGTCGAGTAGAGATAATTCCATATGAATTCGACCCTAGTTTTGAACTTGGGTCTTTCGTTTTTGCTCAATTTTTTTCCCAATGGTGCCTCTCATCCGCGGATAAGAATTCCGAAATTGGGTCAAATTTTGAAAAAATCAAGTGGGGAGTGTGATATATGGAATGGTATGTTTTTGGAGGTTTTTAACACGGATATCTATGGTCTTAGTTTATTAATCGGACTCTATGTGAGGCTTCCAGCACCTCCCTCCCTACACTGGGTAAAAATTCAAATTATTGAATACCATGTAGGCCCATTTGAAGGTTCCGAACGCAAATATGACCTTCATCAGGGTTTTTAACCGTCCTGTTTAAACCTTGAGAAGCCAGTCAGGCAGAAAGACGACCATGATAGACTATACAGGTGGGTCAGTGACCGTAAGAAGCCAGACAGATGGGTCAATGACCTTTATAGGCTATGCAAGCAGGTTGACGACGTTGGGAAATCATATTGACGGGTCAATGACCTTAAGAAGCCAGATACGCAGACAAACAACCTTGAAAGGCTAAACAGGTAGTACAGTGACCTTGAGAGTCCATCCATACACATGGGTCAATGACCTCGACAGACCAGAAAATCAGACAGACAACTTTGGGAAGATGAACAGACAAGTCAATGACCTTAAGAGGACAGACGTCCGTGGGAAGTCATATTAACGGGTCAATGACCTTGATGGGACATATAGACGACCTTGAGAAGCCAGGCAGACGGGGCAATGACCTCAGGAAGCTAGACAGAAAGTTGGCCTTGAGAAGCTAGACAGACGGGTAGATGACCTTGAGCTGGTTGGCAGGCAGACTGACGACCGGATCAATGACCTTTAGAGAATAGATAGATAGATAGATAGACGACCTTGAGAGGCCGAACAGGAAGACCGACGAACTTGAGAAACTAGACAAAAGGGTCAATGACTTTTAAGAGGATAGCCAGACAGCCAGACAGACAGACAGATTTTGGTCAGACGACTCTCCTCCATACCGACACATCTCACCGGAGTCTGGTGTCAGGCTGCGGAAGATCTCAGCATAGAGCTCAGGCTTGGTACAATATTTACCTACTTTTTTGTTTAATTCCTGCCAATTTTCAAAAATTTGTCACAAAACGAAAACTCCACTAACAACTTGAGCCAATTAAAATTTAATTCTGGTGTACCTATGGGAGACATTTTCTCTCGATAAAACTGATTTCATTCCTTCTCCTCTTCCTCCTCCTCTTCTTCGGTTCCATTCCCCTTCAAGTCTCTACTCTGTATCCAACGTGCATTTTTTCCCGAATCTATTTTTCCTAGAAATGATTGGCAATAGTTTTTTAATGACGTCATGAATTGATGCGATAAATATTTTACCATTGTTTATGAATTCTTTCGGTTTGATGTGTTCTTTATTGGGGAAGTGATTTTTTTTTTTTTTTAGTTAAATTACTGAAACATATGGCATGTAGCAATTTTGTTTATACGTAGCTTGTCTGGTTCCCGAAACGAACTATATTATTAGGAAGTGTAGTGTACACTATCAATGTTTTCATCTCTTACTTTTAAAAAATAATACCATTCTGCGTGTATTGTATTTGAACACGTTAAGTAAATCAGAATCATCGTTATACATCTCGTTGTTATGTTCTTATGTATCTATTTGTCGGTAACTCGCGGCATGTAGCATGTATCATCTACATATCTACGAGGTAAATCTCACGAGTATTTTGCGTAAAAATTTGTCTATTCGAATGAAATCTGCATCAATACTTGACCCAATTCCCCAGCAATTCGATGCATTTATTCGAGTTGCCAAAGAGTTTTTTTTTTTAATTCCTCTAGAATTTTTTTTATCTGTCTGAATTTGGAAGCTTTTTAAAATGGATCGAGTTGAAGAAATTCATTAAGAACTGGTATCGTCCTGCTGCAAATCACTTCCCGAGTAAGGGAACCTTACTTTTTCGACACAAATAGTCTACTTCAAAGGAGATTTCAATAAAATATTTGTCCATATTATTTCTTTGATTCTAGCTCGTCGAACCACCAAAATAATTTCCTTAACGTTCATTTTTCAGCTGCAGCGTTGAAACTTCAATCAGCCTGAAAAAGTGTGATTTTGACCTCAAACTTTCGCGATCATTTTCAAAGTTTTTTGTTCAGCATTGAAGTTTATTCAAAGGTTCATATATGAATCCCTGTGTTGAGCAAAGCATCCTTGTGTAAAATCGGGGGGGGGGGTCATTCTTTGAACCATCAAAAACTGAATTATTCTATGTACAACTACAATGCTCTTCATGGGTGTTTTGGGATAGTGCTTATGCCGCATTTTGAGATCCATTGGAAAATAAAAAGGACTCAATTGGGACAAATGACCAATGTTATGTAGAGCAGAGACTTACAAATAACATGTTTCAATGATAACTTTGAAGATCCAACGTTCAGTATCCTTTTTCCATGCGAAGTTTGTCCGGTTACTTATTGAACGCCCCTCGTGCATACCTAGACCTACCTGTACAAGTGTACATACCTATATCTATGAACCAACATCTAGGTACAACCAGTAGACGAACTAGATGTAGAAAATATGCTGCACTGTGTTTCCATATAATTGGTAAAATAAATTAAATCTAGCATTCTACATTGTACGAGTACGTACTGTATAGTGATCCAATTAATCGAGCATCGCATATATCACGAATTTCAAAACATTCTATATCATGATCAAACGCTATTTCATTTCAAATAAGAACAACGTCAACGTGTTCTTGTTAATAAATCACGTATATGTATACGAA
The DNA here is from genome assembly GCF_950023065.1 of Planococcus citri. Taxonomy (NCBI): domain Eukaryota; kingdom Metazoa; phylum Arthropoda; class Insecta; order Hemiptera; family Pseudococcidae; genus Planococcus; species Planococcus citri. Next base: position 47,747,286 of record NC_088678.1, read on the forward strand.
TGTACATATGTACGTATGTATTTTCCCACAAATGAGAATTTTGCTATTCATACATATCCCATGTAGCTCGTTCACCACGATAAAATTTGAAAAATCGCGAAATTTTCGTTTAAAAAACAAAATAAAAACTAAACGAAATCACATCCTGTTGCCTGTAACGTGGAAGTTTCCGCATTTTATTTGTATTAGAAGGGAAGAGAAAATTCTCAAATGTGGGTATATCGTGTGTACGTAGAGCTATAAATGTAACGAGAATTAAACATTTTTTTTTTGCTTGCGTTGGTAATTTTTTCCGCCGCGAGGTATAAGTTTTGCGAGAATGAAAAGCAAACAATAATATTCAAATAGGGTTTATTTTAATAAGTGTTCGGTCCCTGAATACACGATGACGGAACGTTAACGTACGACTATAGAAATATGGGTCGTTTTTGTCGTCACGACAATACCACGACTCGATTTATTTGTTGAGCCTAAGTCTATAAATAATTATTTTAATTTGTATTTCACTTTGTAACTTAACTTTCTTCATCGTTTACCTATTTCCAGTATTAGGAAATGAGCGAAATTTGCGTTCAGGCCAAAATCTTTGGCGTATGAACACGTGCTGTGTAATTGATCCATATAATCGAATTATGTTGTACCTACCTGGTGTTATTTTTGAAATTTTGATGAATGGTATGGAGTATTAATCATTTTTGTTGAGTTCGATGGACTAGTTGGCAGATTTTTCCATGTTTTGAAAATTTTATATATTATTTAGAGGAAGTATGCTTGTGTTTTTTTCAATATAAATATGTACGTACATGCACTTACTGTAAAATATCATCTTAGAGCATTATGTGATGTGTAACATAAATCAGATCAAAATGATCCGAAGATATTGTATGAAACATACATTTTCATACTTATACTTATATGTATGCAGATGCCGAATAAACGAATCTTATTACGTTGGCAATAAGTTGAGGGAAAGAGTGAAGGAGGTAAAAATATCATTACGTACGTAATTTTTTTTTTTTTTTAAACCGTGTGTTTTTCCTCTTTCAAAAGATTATTATACACAAGTATGTTTGTCAAATAGGCTGACAAGCTCGCCTGATGGCATTCGTGATGAGTTGAATTTGAGTGTAAAATTAAGAATAGTTATTCTCATTTAAGACCCAATTTAAAGCGAAGTTCTTAGTAGGTAGAAAATAAATTTAAATTACGATTCAAGCGCAGTGCTTTCCATTCGAGTCGACGATTTTTATTTGTTTAAAGAAAACACGCTTAAGGTTGCTTTTGCACGTGAAACTTGGTCTTTAAGTTGACTAAAAAATTATATAAAATTTAAAGACATTAAAACACCTTGAACCATACTACTTTTTACTTAATTTCACTGTCATAGTTATTTACGTTTCAGCAGTCGTTTTGTATGTTACGTTAACTTTTATTACGTTACGTTACTTTTACCATATTACAATGTAATTCTAACACTCGCTTTAAATTACAACAGCCCGTTTAATTATTATGCTTTAAAAGCCGAATTATTCTACGTCACCAAAAACGACTTTCGCATTGTTTTCGTTCACTTGCATCGAGGGGTTGGGTATGAGCAAGTGTAGGGGGAAAGGTTGAGATTTCGATATTCGATCATGGTGAGAGGGGTGCGGAGATATGCGTGTTCTTTTTTTATTATACTCTATAGTTGATTGTGAGCGAATGGAATTCTGGAGGAAAATCTTCAAACGTGAATGTATGTAAATTATTTTTTTGGAAATTTTTTCAGAAAATTTTCCTCGTGAATAATCTGTCTTTTTGTTTGTTTTGGAAAAATCTTGCATCATTTCAACGTTTGGAGACCTTAGTGATGAAAAATGTCACGATGTATAGGCTAATTTTATTTCTACTCATTTTACTCGCAGAATGTTTGATTGGATTGAAAAATCTCAAAAATTAAAAAAAAAATAAAATTTCAAAAAATTGGAAACAATTTTTTATTTTGAAAAAAAACTAGATAATTTTTTTAAAAAACTCGAAATTTGGGGGAAAATTATTTTCAAGAATTTTTCAGAAAATTAATGATGATCATGTGTTTTATTAAATGACCAAAAAATTAAATAATGATTACTCTCCATCCACTAAAAGCTCTGCCTTGGAAAAACTGTCAACTTTTTGATCTTATTTAAGGTTCTATTTTTTTATCGACTACATCAATTCAATTTCAACTTTTTTTACCATTTGATAATTTTTTTCCTGTCTGTTCGTGTCACCGATACTGTTGTCTCGGATCGGCCAACAATGATAGACAAGCCAATTTTTTTCTAAATAAATTTCCAAAAATTAGCATTTTACGATGAACGTCTTGTTGTCTGAATTGGCAAAACGATAAAAAAATTCCATCTTGTTGTAGACTGAAAATTGAACGAACCATTAGCGTAAACGAGTTAATATTTATAGCTGCTGGAGCGTAAATACGACGGGAAAAAACGGGATAGGATTCCTTTTTTTCCTTATAACTGTCTAGTATCGGAAATACTGCTCGAGAAAACGAACTGGGTGTTGACGCGTAACATCTATACATACTTACATTGAGAAAAAATTGAAAAAAAACACGATAGAACACGAAGAAAGAAGAATGCAATTACTACTATTATCGAACTGTCTCAATTATAAGAATTACTAATATTTTGGCAGCTATGAAATTACAGAAATATTTGAATACCTATTTATGAAATGAAGTACCTATCCAGATATCTACTAAGGAGTTTCCGTGTATACCTAGACCTACTCGTTAAATTTGTGAATTTTTTTTACGAAAGGAAACAAATCAAATCTCGTTAAAGCTTTTTATTTTGCGAGCTTTTAAATGCAAAAGTTGTTAGTTCGTGTTTTACCAAAATGTTAATCATCGCCTGTGCACTATAGACTGAGTCTCATTAATTATACTCTCGTGGTTGAAGTGACAAGATAACAATAATACATTTTACATGTGTGAACATAGGTTAAGCTGTCTTCATGCGTTACCTCAGACAGCCATAATTTTTCGATCCATTAACTTCTACTATGTACGTACTTGTATGTTGAAAAAGTATTCCTAATGAAAATTTATTACGAGTATGTAGTGCCAAAATGAGAAATTTATAGCTAAATATTATTCGTGTATGAGTTTTCATCAAAAAACTTTGATTTTTGTATCTTTTTGTAAAAGTTCGGGCGAAGCTTTAGGTAGGTAATTAATTGCATATCAACGTTAATAGGTAGTTGATAATGCGGGAGCTGATTTTTCTCAATAAAATAAAAAGAATAAGTATGAGTTTAACGTTCATTAAAACATGTGGAAAATTTGCTCGGAAAAAAATTACCACTGACAAGGATTTATGAACAACACGAGGTTTCGTCCTCTTGGGATAGTAGTTTATTGACCAATGAAAAGAAATAATGCTTCGGGGTATAAAATACGAAGACATTTTGGAGTTTCAATTTCAACTATAATTTCCGTATATTGGTGCTTAAAGGGTTAAAAAAATTGTCTTTTTATGGCTCGTGTACTTTTTTTTTCTTCGTGTATCGTATTTTTATAATGCGGTGATCGAATTCGACTTCGAAGTAGGTGGCTGTAATTTGGAAATTAAGTCTATTGAAGAATGGAGCGAATATGTAGGCGTTTGTTTAGTTTACTGATGATAATTAATATTGATACCTACTGTGATGTAAAAACACTTTAACTGATACTTTTTATTAAGTATTCGAAAGAATTACACAGACGTAATTACGCGATGCGTTTCGACGCCACGTGCGTCATCCCTGTGCGTTAATAGACTTGGTACATATGTAATGCGAATTATTTTTTGAGTACTGTGTTTCTAGCGCATTGCGTAGGTCTACTAGGTGTCTTGTTATCGCCGTGCTTGCGGATTTAATGGCGCGAAGAGCTTTCGGATTAACTGAGTCGAATAACGACACGATACAATGATGTAAAAACTCTTTCGACTGATACTTTACATTCGACTCAGTTAATCCAAACAGAAAGGATGATATTTTTATTGTAATTACTCCGGATTGGAATTTTCAAGTTTTGCTTTCGTGAAGGATACCCGTTCATATAGAAAGTGAAATGTCTCTTCTCAGATTTTGAAATGATTTTTTAAATAGGAGCCTAAAAATACTCAAGTTCGAAATTCTCCCTCAATATACCCCTCTCAAACACCGAAGCGAAAAAGTCGTGAGAGGAGTAGGATGGAATTGAGGGAGTAATCGGTATTAAAACATCTTCGTTTGGAATTTTTTTTTCTTTTTTTTACAAACAGAAGGACGACGCTTCTATTTCATATAACAACGAAAGAAATTCAATCCAAAATATAAAATTTTGACTGCCAAAAAAAATATCGCCCTGGAAAAATGAATGATTCCCCGCCAAAAAAATTGTTTCCAGAAAAATAACTCATTTTGTAATAAACATTTTTTTTTTGTAAAAATAAACAAATTTTGACTGATGGCAAGCCCTGTATTTTTGAAAAAACTTCCTTTTCAAGTTAAATTTTAAAAAGTATTGCTTTCCAAAAAGAATTGATTTCTTGCGAAAATTGCAAAAAATCATGAAAAAGTTGTGGTTTTTTTAGTTGCTAAAATTGTGAAAAAGTTTTGTTTTTTTGGTCAAAATTTTCAAATATTTTCGAAAAGTCTTTCTTTTTTTTAGAATTACTAGATAAATTTTGATTTTTAAAAAACTGCCAAAAGTCTTGTTTTTTTTTTCAAAAATCACCATAAGTTTTCTATTTTTTAAAAAAAATTTTCCTTTCATATTTTTTTGTGAAATTCTGAAAAAAAGTCCAAATCTCTATAGAAAGTTCTACTGTTTTTTTTCCTGCTAAAATCGTGATCAAGTTTTGCTTTTTTGGTCAAAACTACCTAAAAGATCTTGCTTTTTATCAAAACTATCAAAAAATCTTGTTTTTTTGCCAAAATATTTTGGTCAAAAAAGCTTACTTTTTGTTAAAACTATACCCAACCTCAAATGTGTGTTTAAAAATTATCTGGTGAAATCAATCCTCCAAATTATTTCCATCTCTTCCTGCCCCCCTCCCCAAAAAAACACCATTGTGTTGTATAGATGAAATTTTTTTTCTTTTTTTTTGACGTGCTATTATCAATTTTTGTATGTGTAATTCGTATTTTTTATGCCAACCATTGTATTTCATTTCTTTGGCGTGCACAATTTGTCGTTGTTAAATGTATTATAAAAACGTGTGTTCAAAAGTCCTCTTTTTGCTGATTGAAAAGTCTGCTCAAAGGTTCAATTCTTTGAGAATGTTTGCTCAAAGATCTTTTGTTGACTGGTTGAAAAGTATGCTCGAAAGTCTCATTTATTAACTGCTTTAAAAAGGTGCAAAAAGTCCCATTTTGTGACTGCTTGAAAAGTGTAGATACTCAAAAGTCCCTGTTTTTGCTGATTGAAAAGTCTGCACAAAGGTTCAATTTTTTGAAAAAGTTTGCTCAAAGGTACATACATATTTTTTTTTTTTTTTGACAGATTGAAAAGTATGCTCAAAAGTCTCATTTATCGACTGCATGAAAAAAGTGCAAGAAGTCTCATTCCTTCACTGGTTGAAAAATGTGCTCAGAGGTCCCACTTTTTGCATTAAAATTCTTCCCTGGAAAAATTTGCAAATCCGAGCCCGAGGCCGATTCACCTGCATATCTTAATCGAGGATAGGGATACCCCTTCAAGTTCACTTAAAGAATCAATCATATGCGTGATCTCGGATCTTATTTCTTATTCAGAAACGTAACTAGGGGGGGGGGCTATAGGTAAATATCTTGCCTATAATCGGATAATGTGATGTGATTCTTGGTATCAAACGAATCGAAAAGTTGAATGATGACAAAAATTTCTCGAAAGGAAATCGATCGCATCAAAAAGACGCTGCAAGTTGTCGCTTCAAAATGAAAATGATCTGCGCCAATAGATTATACGCAGTGAAATGGGAAACTGGGTTTATGTGTTTAGGTACCTATCTTATACACCGCGTCCAATAACTGCATGTGTTTCTGTGCAACAATAGAAAAGGAATAAATCCGTAATGAACATAAAATTTATTGTGTACGGTTTTATTTTTATGGCGTTCGGTTTACAGAGAAAGTAATTCTGTACTCGGTGTAAATATGTTCGATTTGCCTGAATTGTTCATAGAGTCGAATTCAAATGAATCGTACTCGTATGCAGTATGCGTAGGATGAACGACAGGGTATGGCATGGCAGTACGAGAATGGTCAAAGCTCGTCGTATTTTACAGATTCATTATTAAGCCTGTTGGACGATCTTCTCACTGCATAGGCTTTCTTTGGGTTCATTTCATTGATAAATGACGAATATTGCGATATAAATTACATCTATCGTGACGATGAAGATCATTGTTTCAGATTTCTTGATCGTTGAATGTTGATAGATGCGTAGAAAAATCGTTACCGTGCCTGTTGGCGATTCGGTTCGACTTTGTTCATTTCTGATCCGCTTTATAATTTGACTAGATTGATAAAATGGCGAGTTGATTGAACCAGCCTAACCTAACCTAACCAGCGATATGAAGATACGAATTTCAAAAACGATTGTCTACAAATTTTACGTCAAGGTTGTTATTTGTCTTCATTTAGTGAATTAGGTATTCACAAACATACGAGAGATCTGATATCAATTGAATTAATCAGCGTAGACATAATACTCTCTAAATTTAAAGCAGTCAAATTTCACTGCTTAGCAGTCACGACATTTTGCCTTTTTAAAGCAGTAGTTTTTTTTACTGCAAAACAGTGAAAAATTACTGAATTGGTCAGTCAAAATGATTTTTTACTGACCAATTCAGTAATTTTTCACTGTTTTGCAGTAAAAAAAACTACTGCTTTAAAAAGGCAAAATGTCGTGACTGCTAAGCAGTGAAATTGACTGTTTCAAATTTAGAGAGTAGAAGTGTTTTTTTTTTAGTTTTAGTTTTTAATTGATCTCGTATTCCGGAGGCGCGCGATTTATAAGAGCTGGAAATGATGGTTTTAAACGTATTTTCTATACGTATAATAACAAAAGGTGGTGGCGGTGGCGATGGCGGATTTTCGTATAATCCGTTATTAAAACAAGCTCGTTGGAAATTAATGCGTCGTCGTACTCGTACCTAGTATGGGTGCGCTTTGGAGACAGAAATTTTGCAGCATGACGACACACCGAAAGAAAATATTCAATTTAATTCCATTGTAAGTTTTATTCACGCGGACTATTTAAAATCGCTTTCGTCGGTTTCGTCGCTACAAGTATTTGCATCGTGGTAAATTTCACGCTTAAACGTACCTGTTAATTGAATGCTATATATGTAAAAAAGGTACCTATCCCTCGATAAATTTGACGAAATAATGAAATATTAATCGAGCACAATTTCATGATCACGTAATTCGTTTAAAATAACTACCTACGTTGCCTAATAGCGTGCCAGGTTTTAATGGTTTTATTTCATTTTCGCGTATGCGTATACTATTGTATATTTGAAGGAAAAGGCGAGCATAAATTACGAAACTTGACGTGTGTTGGGTAATTATCGCTTTGTCCTTTTAAGAAAGTTTGTAAAATTTTCTAAATGTACAGAAATGTCCACTTTATAGTTTGCTACCGTGTTACTGAAAAGTTTACTTTCTATTGATCTTTGCTTATAGTTTACGACTCGACCTTCCTGCTGGAAGTTTAATATGTATACGGGTTACTAGTTGAATAGAATATCACCATTGGGATACGAGAATTTTTCAATTTATTTTTATTCTAGTCCCTCGGTTCGAGATAGACTATAATTATTTGTATGAAATTGGACAGTTGTTAGAGAGCAATAAGTTTTTGACAAGGGTAATGCTAAAAAGAACTCGAGTCTTTATTTGCATTTTTTTTTTTTTTGGAGCAAAAAATGTTAGTTAATTGGTTTCTCGAATCAACAACGTGCAGCTGAAGGAAGAGGTCTATATCTGTCAACGATGATGTTAAGAAAGGCACAGCTTGAAGTTGAAATTCGTTGAAATTTGTTGTCATTCAACCTTGAAAGTTCTCATTATCTTTGATGACGATTTTTTTTCACAGGTCTAGTCATTTTGAACGTTCAACTTTTACCAGCCTTAAAACAGCAGGTAAAAATTATCGAACTGTGAAAATCTACTCCTTTCTCTCTGGTTGGTTTGTTTTCAAGATTACCTCAATTTGTTTTTTAAAAGAAGTTAACCATTGTTGTGCGTATTTGCGAATTCATGATTTTCTTATTTCATTTGTGTGGGCAGTTAATAAGTATATTTATGTGATCAAAAACGAATAAAAGACGTTCAAAAACTCATTTTAAATAATTTTTGACCCTCGCTCGTCGCTTTAAAAATGTTTAAAAATACCAAAAATTCTATGACTATGGCTTGAGATTGATATATATTTTGACAAAAAAATCTTGCTTGCAACGATTTTACGAGTTCGTTTAAAGTAATTTTTTGGGGTTTTTGGCTAGAATCAAGGCAATAAAATTTTTAAAAAATTCCATGGATTGGCCTCCTGTCCTTCAGGATTGATACTCAGACACTGTTCAGGTAACTACGTTAGTAAAGCAGGGTGTCCACACTTCTGGAAAACCTGGAAAAGTCAGGGAATTTCAGAAATTTCGAGCAATTTTCTCTCAAAAGTCGGGGAATTTTTTGAAAGTGTTTATTCACTTTTTTTGGCCGAAATTGCCAAAGATACCTGCTACTTTTTAAAATTGTTAGTCTTGTGCTTTTCGCCAAAAATTGCCCAAAATTCCTCGTTTTTTCAAAAATTACAAAAATGCTCGCTTTTTGGCAAAATTGTTGAAAGTGTCTGCTTTTGTATTACTTATACGACTATACGTACGTAATTCTTAGAAGTTTCATTTTGTTCAAAAAATGTCTAAAAAGCTCACCCTTTCTCTTGCTAAAATTGTCAATTGAGGGGAGGGTGGGTGTTTTTAATCACTAGATTATTACACCCTACTACGTGAGAGTCTTGCTTTTTACTAAAAAATTGTTATTTTGATTTTTTTTGTATGTACTAAAAATTTACAAAATTCTTACTTTGCTGCCAAAAGTTGCGAAAAACTCTCGTTTTTTTTTTTCAATAGTTCAACTCTTCAAAATTGAAAACCAGAACAGTTTAATTTTCAATGGAATTTTTCATGCATTTAAATGTTTTTTGCTCATGTTTTGATACTTTTTAGTAATTTTTTGGTTACTTTTTCGAACTTTTTTGGCGAGCAGTTACTTTTTTTTTGAGAAAAATCGAGTCCAACAGAAATTTCAAAATTTCTAGTCAACACTATAATGAATAAGGAATTTTCGCCTGAAAAACACGATTTTTTCGCGTAAGAGCGAAAGGAGAGGGGGTAGTCGAACTTTTTTCAGCTCTAAAATTCTGCTTTGGTCATCCAAAGATACCCTTCGGATATTTTTAAAATCCGAGCCAAGGACCGATTCATTTATCATGTATGTTTTGCATGCTCTTTCGATTTAGCCTTGTCTAGTTCAAAAATTTTCCTTCCAGTTGAAATACCTCTTTTGTTAGGAGCTATTTAGGGGACCCCTCTCCACAATTTTCCCGCAACAAGAGCTTGGCTATCAACGGTACATAAATAGCAACCTTTTCTCAATGTAAAGCTATTGATATCATCGTGAGAATACAAATATTTGATGAATGATTAGGTACGCGCAGCTATTTCAATTCTCTCATTAACTAAAAACGCCTATTTTCTTCGTCCTCGACGTTCATGTATAAAAAAAATGAAAACCTTGTCTAGGTACAAATAAAGCCAGGCCAAAGAACGCGATAAAAGATTGAGCAATTTTCGAAACAACAGCAGTAAGAAGGGAGGGAGGGACGACGAATTCGGTTAAATATATCAAATGTAACATTTACCAATACCCAGTTTTATTCAATTGATAAAAACCGAAACACGAAAAGAATTATCAAACGAAATGCATGATATTTTTTCACATAAAATTTCCAATTTATAACCACACAACCTCGTCCATTACTTCGATGGTTTCCGTGTTTGGGAAAAAAACACTCGCAACATAAAGCATATTCCATTTCTGAAAGAAAGGGAAACAGAGAGAGAGAGAGAGAGAGAAAAAAAGGAAAAACGCAAAAAATCGCACTTGTATTTCTCAATTATAATCTAGAAAAAGCGCGAGTTTTGTACATTGAAATCACAACCGTAACCGAGCAACGTTAAAAACATTATTTTCAAAAATCGAAACGCTTCCATTTTTTTCCAAAAAAAAAAAGAAGAGGAAAAAAACTAACAACACAAAAACAAACAAACATATATACACGCAACACGCTAGGCGGGTTCTCATTTTTCAAATAAAAACAACATTATCACGAGCTAAACCGTCGGGTGATAAGGTTATTACATTATTATTCTGAGCACTGTATTACCCCGATAGCACTTTCCAGATGCCGACACGTCTGAAATGGAACAGCTTAAACAAATCCGAAAGGATATTGTTCATTTTGTAATATTGACACAAAAACCTAAGACCTAAGCGAAATTCAACATCGAATGGATTTCAGATACGGTAATATCACTCTGAAGTTATTATTTCCCTTGAGAATCGTACTTCAATTGGCTCGCGCCGTATCCATGAAAAAAACAACTCCCGTCATTAATTTTAAATTCGCAGTAAATCGTTTATCGGCATTTTTACCCGGCTTTTTCTCATCACCCTGCTCCTATTCCGGCTCCGTCGCGTTGCAGTCTGCTCAACCACCCTGTAGAATGGATAATTTCCTAAGTACGAAATGTCAGCCGCTTAAATCTTATCTTCGTGTAAGTACTTATGATCTGCCAAGCCGAGGGAAATTTTTCCAGCATTTTTGTAAAGTATAATAACGCAACGACCGTCCCGAGTGAATAATCAATCCTAAAAACGTAAGAAAAAAAATTTTCAGCCTATTTGGCCGCATTTAGGTGGACATCGAGAGACCAAAAAAAAAAAAAGGAAAAAAAAGAAAGGAAAATACGGCGCGGGAAGAAAGAAAATACGCGAAGTTAACGGTTAAAACATAAATTCGCGCGTATTTATCCATACAGCCAAACTTTCTTGGCATTAGAGTCGGTCTGTAAAGTTGTTTGGACGAATTTTCTCGCAGTTGCTGTTTGCTGTTTCATTAAATTTTAACCGAACGAGAAGCGTGTAACAAACCTCGACTTCCTTCGCTTTTAAAAAAGGATTAAAATCACGCATCGAGATGCTACGAGCCTCTCATTCAGCTTACTAGAATTTTATTAACACAATAAACATAGTAGCTTTAGCTTCACTTTTCTATACTCGTATACATTTCACACTCTCGTATAACGTTCAACTTTAAATCTTCGCCAGTTTAAATTATTTATCATTTTGCTCAATTCCCTCCTCGTAAGTATAGAGAATGTATCGGTAGATGATGAGAATTTATTTTAATTACATTTTCAATTTTCCATTTTATCGTGCTAATGGATTATCTACAATTTTAATAAATTAATTGTGGTTTTTTCCGAGTAATGTAGTTTGTTGTAGGTGATTGTGATTTTTTTTTAATCAAGATGACTGTAATTATTTTTTTTAATTGTTAAAATGGATTGATTTTTTTACTTCGGTTTTGTTTCTGCTTTGCTTTTTGCGAAATCAACTATTCTTTCTGAATTTTATCACTCCTCTAAATCATCTCCTGTATGAGAAAATTTACCTCGAAAACAATCACAACTGGCAGACACATTTTTGGATCACTCGAAAAAAAAAAAATTGTAATGCACCATCGAGCCACATTTTAGGTGCTGAATTTTATTTTTCAATTTTTGGAATAGTTTTGAAAATTTAAATTCAGTGACTATAAGTAAAAATTGGATCAAATTAAAGTACTAGTAGAAAATGAATATGATACCCTATTTTTGCTTTCTCAAATCGATTGGCGATGACTGCGAGCCATTTTGAAGCCTCTAGTAGATTTTTGAATTTTCCATTCATAGAAAAATCTCCTCAAAAAGAATCAAAATGAAATTCAGAATTTATAAACTTGGATTCACCGTCTTTGTGATCCTTCTGATTGATTTAGATACAAATTTTGAAAATTCATTTCGGTTAGTTCAAATTAATTCAATTTTTTTTTCAAGAATTGAAAAATTCAGTAATCCCCTGAAGGCTCTTGAATAGCTCGAAAGAATTAGTAATTGATTTTAGAAACCAACAACGAAGTATTAATCCAATTTTAGCTGTTTATGGATGAGGAATTTCCCTCCTTTTTTCAAAAATTTTGAATTTGAACTAATAAGAACAGATTTTGAAAAATTGTGACTTGCTAAATCGACTGAGAAAGTTGTAAAAAATCAAATCCAAGTTTATAGGTAATTGTCGAAGTTCATTTCGACCCTTTTTATGGCAATTTTATAAAAAATATACAAAATTCAGAAATTCACTGTCTGTAGTTTAATTCCATCAAATTTTTTTTCAGAGGAATGGGTCTAATCTGATTATTTTAAAATTCGCCAAAAATTTTAAAATGAAATTCAGCGTTTGAGATTTGGCCTGGTGGTGTACTTTGAGGGTTATTTCAATTCTTTGGTCCAAATTTTTTTTGGGTGAATTGTGAGACCTCCGGAATATGTTTTCTTTGCCTTCTTTCGCATTATACGTCTAAAATAGAACAGAGTGAGAACCCCTGAGTTTAACGTAAAAACCTAATCTTTTGATTTTTTTTTATCAGATTAGAAAGTTTATTTTTTAATTACACGATTTTTAATGTGTTTCAAAAATATTGGCAATCGTGATACGTCAACAGAAAAAAATATTTGATTCGACTGGGAACAATAAACACAAAACAAATTTTGATGCTTCAAAGTTTTTATTTTGAAACTGCTTTTATTTGTCTTTAAAATTGTCATTTAGAAAATATCTAAAAGTTATTTTCAATGGTTCTTAAATGAATTTTGGTGCATACATCAGTGTGTTTAATGACTCCTCCAGGTCCTACATTCGACAAAGTGGTACTAAAATCTTGGGAGTACTGGACGAATCCTGCATTTGGACTCAAATTACCGCATCAACTATGAAAGTATTAAACATTCTTTAAAAATTCATTGTTTCTCTAATTAATTTATTGTTCAAGAGTGAATTAAAATTTTAAGGTCACATCTTTTGAATGAATGTACTAACTAAACTGAAAATGAAATTCTAAAAATTCATAATTTTGAGTGGAAGGGTGGGGGGTGGGGGTGGTAAAAATATTCTCGCATCTTATGGACCCATTCAGTATCGCATGTAAAAATTTCGAAAAAATCTTGTAAAAATTCTGTCTTTTGGGTTTTGAGAATTGAGATATTGCTGGAAAGAAGAATTAGGGAATCCCGTACTACATTTTTTTTGAATTTGAGGACGATTTTCTGATTCTCACTGAAATTTGAAGGCTTGATTAAGTTTGATGAATTTCCTGCGATTAATGATTTCCTGTAAATTTTAAACCTAACAGATTTATTTTTTTTTACAGTTTTGAGGTAATTCTTTTGATTTGAAATTAATTTTGAATTAATTTCCAAACAATTTTTTCTATGATCTACCGACAAATTTTTCATATTACGAGTTCTGGCCTTCAAATAATTTTAGAAAGATTCGCTCGTGATTTTAGAAATGTTCTTTAATAGGTATGAAATAGTTTGGCGGACGATGGTGAATAGATTTCCTCCAAATTCTATTCATTTCGAGAGAATTTCTATGCCATTTTCAAACAAAAATTATAGATATTTGTTCTTTCATGACCTTGTAGAGCAATTTCTTAATTTTGGATCGATTCCTGATTGAATCTTGAACGATTATTGATGGATTTTTGAACAATTTTTTGACAGCGAAAAAACATTGACAAAGAGATAAAAAGTAATTTCCAACATTTCAAATTTGAAGGAGGTAGATGAATCGAAACCTTGAAATAATTTGAATATCGCTCCGTAGGTCATCGCAAAATACTCCATTTCTACCCACACGATCTTGTTTAGTATTCTGTTGTAGGTTAATTCATCTCTTTTAAATTGTTATACATTCATTATGTCACGCTGCTTCTATACCAACTACGAGTACACCGATCAGTTTAAAGACTGTTTTATAATCCTAATCCATGCACACGTGAAACCTTATCTAGGTGGATGGTAGGTATAAAAAAAAGAACAATTAGAATACTCGATACAGCTTCCATTTGTTATCTGCCCATAGAGAATATTGTATCTCGTGTGGGGGCTTTTCGATCCTGAAACTGGTTTAACTCGAGGCGCAACCGGCCATTTATTGAAATAAATTCGTTCATAAATTCAAAATAATTCGTTTTATTCGGATTTGACGGCGCGAGAAATGGTGAACCGACACGCCGACCTATTATGTCAAAATACACGCCGTGTTATTGAATGTGACAGCGGCGTGTTTGCGAAAGGTTTAAATCTACCCAATTAACAACAATTAATCGAATAGCATCGTTGACGTGAATTCTTGCCGTTGCCGTGGTACATACAATACTTCTACAATCTACATGCATAAATAAGTAATATAAGAGGGAACAAAGTTGTTTTATTATAAGTACATAAATAATAGTACAGTAACATCATACTGTGTATACTGTCGTAATTTGTTTATGATACGTTTTATCAGTGATTCTAGGTTAGGCTGTGTTTTTAAACGCGTGGTCTATTTAAAGGCATTGGGGTTTATTACTTTTATACAAGTACATAGTACGCGTTTTAATTACAGCTTTAAAAGTGTACCTATACAAATAGTGCGTCTTTACGATGAAATGCACTCGAATGAAAGATGAAAATTACGCAGAACGGATTGAAATTTCTTTTTTCTCTCTTTTTTTTTCTTTTGCAAAAAAGTGCACCTACACTTATATCAGTGTATATACAAGTCTTGGTTTTTTTTCCTTTCAACTACATATGTATACCTACAAATCGTACGCGTATTTTTGAAGAAAAAAAAATTCTATTCATATTAAAGTGGTGCGCTGGAATTGCGAGAAACTGAAACCAAGGTTATTTTATTACACGCGTTTTATAGTGATTGAAGAATTTCATCGCGCTTTGGAATTTATCGCATTTTATGTACATTTGTTGGTAATTAAACGTATGACAACGTAATTAATGCTAGTATTTTTCTTTTTACGGTTTTTACCTTCGTACTGTGCGTGTAATTTGCATTTTTCTCCATATTATTGTGATGAAAAGTAAACGAGAAATATGTTACATTTTTCCTCTTAAATGAAGAAAAAAAATGGGATGAAATTAAAAAGGAAGTTGGTTCTTTTCTTAGGTTTAAAAAGTTGAGTTTTGTTGGAAATTATCGATGATGATGTTTTTCAAATTCAAATTCTTTATTTGAGATACATGCGGCAGCATTGCTGCCATCGTATCAAGTTAAACATGTAAGTACATAGAATACAAATTTCAGCTTTAAAATATAGGGTAAAAAAAAAAAAAAAAAAAAACTAGATTAAAACATGAAAGATGAAGATTTAAAACTATGGGTACATAAAATCTACTCCAGGTTATTTCAAAAAATTTGAACTCTTATTGATCCGTGGAGCTGAGATATTCTTCCAGGGTATAATAAGCCCTAGTTATCAGCCATTCTTTCAGGACATGTTTGAATTTTTTTGCAGTTGGCTGGTTTTTTACACTCCCTGGAATCCGATTATATACTTTTGCAGCAGATGATACAGTGCTACTCTGAAGAAGTTTTGTGCGGTGGTGGGGAGTTCTGAGGTTACCTCGTGATCTGGTACTGTATGGATGGGTAATTTTTGGAAAGGTTATAACCCCAGTATAAACCATGAGAGATATGTCCAGAATATATTGTGATATTGTAGTGAGAATTTTATTATCAACAAAGGTGGGTCTGCATGTTTGTCTTAGAGGTAGTTTATAAATTGTTCTTATCGCACGTTTTTGTAGTGTGAGTATTTGCTTGACATAAGATGCATTACCTCCCCAAAAAACTACCCCATAGGCCATTGTGGAGTGGAATAGTCCAAAATATGCAAGTCTGAGAGTTTTTTGATTTGTAATTTGGCGTAGCTGAAAGAGTAAAAAGTTTATAGATGACAAACAACTGGTTAATTTAGTGATGTATACATCCCATTTTAAATTGCATTGAACATCAACCCCTAAGAACTTTGCAGCACAAGAGACATTAGGTAGAGTTGAGAGAGTTTCTGCTATCAGGTCTGCCTCCTTGGGGGTTACATTGAAAGGCACTGTTACTGTTTTTTCCAAGTTTAAGCTCATGCAATTTGCATTAAACCAGCAGATCAAGTTTTTGAGAACATGTTCTGTTTTTTTAAGCAGTGTGTCCCAGCTACCACCTTTTAAAAACATAGTTGTATCATCTGCAAACTGGGTTAGAAGTGCATTAATGTAAGATGACAAATCGTTAACATAGAGAATGAACAATAAAGGTCCAAGTATGGAACCTTGGGGGACTCCTTTGTCTATTATTTTCTCTTCAGAAAAGGTGTAAGTCTCACCATTTTGGATTTTGACTATTTGTACCCTATTTTCGAGGAAGGATTTCAGCCAACTGTGGATTGGACCCCTTATTCCATATTTTTCCAACTTTCCCAGTAGAATTCTGTGGTTCATGGTATCAAAAGCTTTCGATAAGTCACAGAATATTGCCAATGAATTTTCACCCTCTTGGCCAGCTTGGAGAATTTTGTTCAATAAATTGAATATTGCTTTGGTGGTGTTTTTTCCACGACGGAAGCCAAATTGTGTTTCACTTAGAATGCTGTTAGCTGATAGGAATCGTATCAGTCGATTATACAACAGACGCTCAAAAATCTTTGAGAATACTGGTGTTACAGAGATGGGCCTATAGTTGTTTAAATTTGATTTTTCTCCTTTTTTATGTACAGGGGTTACAATACTTGATTTCAAGCTTTCTGGAAATTTTCCCTGATCTATGGAGTCATTAAAAAGTTCAGCAAGTATATGAGATATGTAGCGATCAGCTTGTTTGATAATACCTACATCTAAACCATAACTATCCCTGGAGTTGGAATTTTTGAGACCTTGTATGACATTAGAGACTTCAGCTGCAGTAGCTGGTAACACAAATATTGAGGAATCATTAGCTGGAATAAGGGATAATGGGTCCAATGTTTGAGAAGAATTAACTGTGTTATTCGCAACAGTTGCGAAATGTTGGCTGAATAACCTAGCCATATCAGCTGAGTTGGTATATTTGGTATCTTGGAATGTAATATGATCAATGGTTTGTTTGCATGGTTGATATGAGTTTATTATCTTCCATGTAGTTTAGCAGATATTATTTGAGATTGCAACTTTGTGAGAGTTTGATTCTATATTTGCCCAATTGATCAATTTTTTATATTCCTTTTGACGGAGCTTGTATTCAATTTTATCATCTTCAGACCCACCAAATTTCCAATTTGAGTAAGATTCTAATAGTCTAGTTTTTAGAGTGCGTATTTGGGTTTGAATACTATGAGGATAATGTAAGTGGTTAGGGTTATGATTTGTGTAAGTTTGTAGTGGGAAAGATAAGTTGTAGTGGTTCAAAAAAATATTTAAAAAATTAGAAAATTTTGAATTAATATCACCTATTTTCAGTGCATCCCAATTTTCAGAATCCAGAGAGTGGAAAAATTTTTCAAAATTTGTTTTAGAGAATATACGTTTTTTTAAAAGAGGTTGTTTTGCTGTATTCACAGATTTTTTGACCAGTTTCAAGGATAGGAGTACACTATTGTGATCCGATATATGTGGTGTATCTACCCTGGAAGAAAACTCAGAATCCCTATTACAGATAAAATTATCAATACAATTTCCAAGCCTGGTGGGCTGATAACATGTCAGCTTCAGACCATGAAAACTTGGAGAAAAAAAGTCAATTTTTTTGTTGGTATTTTGAATAGCTGAACTTAGTTTATACTGTTTTAATCACGTACAACGATGTCTTAATGCATTTTTTACTGAACTTACAATTAGATATTTTATTGAAATTTTATCAATTTCTAATAGTCCGATTGGAGATAAGTACAGTTTTGTTGTGATGTTTTATGTTGTTTTTTCGAGATTTTATTCCATTTTAGTAATGTTAGGTCAATTTTATTATGATTTTGAATGATTTTTTTAGTATTTCAGATTTTTCTTTTGCGAAATTTCTCCAATGTTCAGGCATCGTAGCGGATGTCACTTTTTTCAATTTTATTTTTCAATAGAAAGAATCGTTTTTCATCCAAATCATCTTTTTATCACTCTTTTTTAAAAGATTTTATGCGAATTTTCTTTAAACAATTTCAGAATTTTAAAAACAGTTAACACAAATTTTTACTTTTCGAAACATTAATTTTTGAAAGTTTTTGCCCGAGCGAATGAACGCTGAAATAAAAAAAAATTGGTAATTTTTTTGGGTTACTTTTTTCACTGCTGAATGTCACCAAAGTCACTTTTTTTTTTAGAAAAGATTGGCTACGATGCCTGACAATGTTGCATCAACTTTTTAAATTTTCAACTGCATGCTTTTATAAAATTTCAACGAATTTCTCAAGTTTTTTTTCCAAAATTTCGTTCGATTTTGATTGCTATTGAAGCGATTTTTCAATTTTTTGCTCAAATTTCGAGATATTTTACCAACTTGAATTCGTTTTTAATGATTTTTATATAATTTTTGGTAATATTTGCAAAAATATTGCATACCTATGTTATATACCAACTTCAGTTATTTTCAATTATTTTCGTGACACTTCCACAAACTGATTCTGAGCATTTTTTTGCAAAATTTCATTTCATGTTTTTTCATAATAACCATTTTTCGCCATTTTCTTATGTTTCAATATTTTAGAGATTTTTTGAGATGTTTGCTCAAATTGCGATATTATCGTCGGTTTTTCAATTTTGGTGATACTTACTTGATGCAATTTCTTGCAAAATTTTACCTAGGTATATATTTTTGTAATTTATTCTATCAATTTTTCATTATTTTACACTTTTTTGGATATTTTAAGAGTTTTTTGTGATATTTGCTAAAATACTGCATTTATGTTTTATTAACTTCAGTCATTTTCAATTAATTTTGCGACACTTTCACAAATTTTTGAGCATATTTTGCAAAATTTTGCTTAATTTGGCTCATTTTTCATTAATTTTTGTAAATTTTTAGTCCCCAACTTATATGTTTGTTGAATTATTTTTATGATAGCCTACTTCATTTAATTTTGAAACTGTTTATTTCATTTTTCGTGATTGGTAGATTTTTGTGCGATATTTTGCGGGTTTTCCTTCAAATTTTAGTCGTTTTCGAGGATTTTTTTATATTCAACTTTTACTGTATTTTTCTTAAACTGTACCAAGAAGTAGATGTGCGCATATACTTTTCAAAAATGTTATTATTTGAAATTGTTTAGAGGAAATGAGGGGAGAGGGGGTTGCGTTTGTCATTTTTTCATATTTTTTTTCAGCATTTTTAACAGATTTCGGTGTTTTAGTGAAAACTATGCAAAATTTAACATCGCTTCAGTAGTTTTTTTGATCGAAGAAATACAAATTTTGTAATTTGAAAAAATTTCTATCAAATTCTAATCACTTTTCGTAAGAATTTTTTGGCATTTTCCCCCTTAAAAACCTTCTTCTGCGAATTCAAAAAAAAAATCGTATTGTTATGTACTTATGTAAGCATACCTTTGGGACCTACTTTGCATCTGTTTTGTTTTTTGTAGTATCAAAAATTTGGCATTTTGAGGATATTTACCTGATTTTGACTAAAAGTTATATCAATTACGTAATTCGTTAAAATAAACTATGCCTCCCGTTTCAATGCTTCGCCTGTTGAAATGGTCCTATTAAATTCAACAATGATCACCTGCACTTTAAATAATTCAAGGAATCAACTTTTAAAAATAGTGACCGAGAATATCTCATGGCATTTCTTCCAACTGCTGAAATTATGGTCAAAGTTATTATTTTTCTATTGTTTTTATTTTGCGAAAAAAAAAATTCCTACTAGGTAGTAATCCTACATAGGTATTTTAAACGTCAATTTCAAAAATATCTATAGGCTAATTTTGCAAAATTTTATTTATCGTTGGCCTAACACACTTGATTTATAATTTAAATTTCCGCTTCAAAAAACAAATATTACATTTACAACTCACTCTTATCGTCAGTGTCAACTTTTTCTCCTCCTCTTCATTTCTAATTCTCTTAATATAGCTTTATCTATATCGATATTATCGTTACTTGTCTTGTATCCTTTTCACGATAATTCATTCAAATTCAATTATTAAATAATGAGCCAGAAAAAGAACTCCTTGCCTTTTCCCAAACCTTAAAAAAACAAGGCGGCTCTCAATGGGGGTTGGTGATGAAATATTTACATGGCTTATTATTATTTTAACATCGTATATGTACGTATAGTCTTATTTAATGTTCCAAACTGAAAATTGGCGTTAATTTTTGGATTAAATGTGGCAGAAAGTTTCATATACAAGGTCGTAAACATGTCACTGTTGAAATTTTTTGCCCAATGTACGCAGAAAAATTTTGTAATTTATTTTCATCTCTTATATAACTCTCACGATGTCCGACGACATTTATATCAAGAGTTCATTGCGCAGAAAGACTGTAAAGCACATATAGTACGGTGGTATCACATAAACGAGGTATAAAAAGTCGTGATGGAAAATTTTCGTACATTTGGTACACCTAAGTAAAGGTTTGTTGTGTGTAGGTCTAGGTAGGTAAGGTACTATAGGCAAGGTACCAATCCTGTGTAGTTTCTCGTAGATTTTATTTTATATATTTTTATAAAATTAACGAGAAGATTCAGCATCTTTGCGAGAGGATATTCGTGTACTATGTGTGCAAACGAGTACCTTTCCTCATCTTCACCTTCTATGTGAAGTTGGGAAAATTTTCTGGATAAACATTCGCGTGTTATGGAAGGAAATTTTTATTAGTTGTAGAAATTTACATAATAGGATATGCTTATGTAAATAATCTTCCCTGTAATTTTAATACAGTTTAATAAATGATTCAATAAATGTGTATATCAAAGGACGTATTTTACTCGAACGTAACTAGGTTATGTTTAAACTTCGTCTTCGAGACTTCGAGTAAGAAAAAAAAATAGGTAACTAAATAAAAAAATAAGAAAACACTCGATTTACTTATTTATATTTATTCGTCGATGCTGAAAGATGTTAAATATGATAAAAAAAAGAACCCCTGCGAAAAATTTTTAACACGTCTTATATATAACAAAATGGAAGATATTTAAATGCAGCATTAGAGTATACACGTTGAAAAAAAAATGAAATTATACGATAAAAGCATACGTATACTTTTGCTTCATATATGTTAGAGCTGAGCTAGCTTTTAAAACTGCTGAGGGGCTGAAAAAAAAAGTTACTTAGTATCTATTTCAAATATGTATGTAGGTCTGGGTACCTCGACTCGTACACATGATGGCGTGCAAGTCATGAGAAATACTATCATTTTATAGTATCAAGGTCAAGTGATTTACGAAAAGTCACGCAGGTGAATAATGGCTTTTTTCATTTTTTTTTTCGGCCTGTAAAAAGCATAGTCTGATGGAGAAAAATGTTCGCGTTTATGTTAAACATTCGCCAAGTACGTACGTCTTCATTGAATTTTAGCCAAGGGGGAGTTCACCGCGCACTATTTCGGGTATAAAAAATTACCAGATTTTAGAACCGAGTGACCTGGAAGTGTGCAGAGAGAGACGTCGACTCCAAGTCGAACAAATCCGCGTGATTTTTCGTGTAACTTTTTCGCCTTCGCGGCACGTTGCGGTTTATTTAAAAAGTTTTCTTCGTGTTTAAACTTCATCAATATTCAATCGAATTTTGTGATTTGCAAATAGTCGTATCAATTACCCTAGAGAATGGTGGAAAATTTTCACAAAATTCTCTCAACTCAGCCCAACCTGCCATACCGCAGTGTTATTTGCGTTACGAGAAAGCGTGAAAATTCCACATTTTACGCCTTTCAATGGGTAATTTTTCTCAAAGGCTTAGACTCTTTTTTTCTATACCCTGCCAACCTACGTATAAGAAGATGAATGGACTGAAAATCTAAACGAGAAAGTTTGCGAGTTGAAATTTTTATTTAATATTTGTGTAAATAGGTAGGCAGGCTAGAGTGAGTGAGAGTGCGGAATAATTCAATAATTTAATGATCATAGCCGGTCATGATTGGAAAACTTTGCTTCGTTGTATCTAAATAAATCGTAATGTATTTTCAACCCAGTTTTTCACCGTTGTAATATAAACTATAAAGAGAAGATTATACAAACATATTCAAAGGCTAAAAAGTTTTACAAAAATTAAAAAATTACTTTATTTCTGCCTTTTTTGCGAGTTTTAATTAAAAAATTATTCTCGCCATGTTGCGTTGGTTGTGTACAGAAACGAGGTCACGATTACTAGCAAAATATGCAACATTTTGGTCAGTGTTCTTTACCGAATAAGTTCATCTTTTGCGAACGAAGCAACGTTAAATATATTCTTGAAATTTGAATTGGAAAAATATGTTCCATTGTCCGAGAGTGGAGGCAAAAAAAAAAGAGGAAAACTCGCCAACAAATTGTAACAAAGGAAATACGGTACTTCTTTCTAGCGTATTTTTGATTAAAATAAATTATCGTTTGGATGGTTTAAATTTTTTTTATGGTTGTTTAAATCGATTTCTGTCTGTGCGGTGATCTAAATAGAAAGAGGTAATATTTTTCCAAGTAGCTTGAAATTTAACTCGCCGGCCTAAGATCAAGCGAACAACATCGGGATTCGGGGTGAAATAAATTTATAAAGGATTTCCTTCGTGTGCCTTATTGTGTGTGAAAAATTCGCTGCAAATTGTATCGGAATTGGTGTTTCTTTTTTATTTTCAATGATACTTACCAAAGAAGAAAGTTTCACTTGTAGTTGATTGTATTTTTAAAATACGTGTTTATAAATTGCGATAGAATTGTCATTGATCTCGTTTTAATTGAACGACCAAGTGTCAGATTTTTTTTTCAATTCGGTCTTGAAATGTTAAAGACCTCTGTTTGTTTTTAATTGACTGTTTCCTTATGTAATAATTGATGATGTAAGTGACGAAGATTGGTTGAAAAAAATTATCGCGATTGAAAATAAGTCTCTTGAAAATGTGCTCATCCTCATATTGTCTAAGTACGAGTATTTTTGTAGGAACGAAAACGATGTGGAATTTCAGAAAAATCCCAATTAAAATATCTATTTTTGAGAATTCACCCCAAAAATTCAAACGATTTATCAAGTTTGAAAATCGTACCTACGTATAATTAATCTTCAACGTATGTCTGGTTAATTTTTAAACGTTTGAATTACTGAAAGACTTGTCTTTCATCGTTACATCTATAATTATTTTACTCCCTATTTATTCGTATATTTTTAAGATCAATTAGTATTCGTTGAAAATCTTCTAGTGTAATCTTTTCGCGTAATAAATTACATGAAAAGAAAGCCCCTCTAATTGCATTTGAAAGATTGAATTGATATTACGTGTATATGTATAGTAGGTACTTTGTAATGCATTATTTTAGCTTACGATGCGCCTTTTATACCGATTAATAATCTTTATCGATACTGATTTGTAAATAATAAAGGGTACATATTGTTGCAGGTGAAAATCAAAATTTAGGTGCTTGAAAAATCGCGTAGTCTTATCTATTTTCGAAAGGGTTCAACATGAAGAAGACAATGCATTAATCATCATTACATCGTACGACGAGGGAAACATAAAATATTGTTTGTGAAATAAGGTAAGATCGTTTTGCTTTATTGATTAAACTAGTATTTTTTACGACATAAGTAAATGATTTATTTTACGAGCTAACTTATATTTTAAAATTTAAGCCTAGTTTGCGCTTTATTCCACATATTTTTTTGAGTAAATTTCGCATGTATTATGGCCATTGGGGTTATATATACGTAGGTAATTCTTATTTCGAGGTCGACTCGAGTCTTCGGTTGCGTTGGATTTTTTCTAAATGAAATTCTGCCTATTGAGGGAGAATTTTTTTGTGAATGAAGTTTTCTCAAGTTTTGAATCGAGATTGTAAAATTTTTGAAGACTTGATTGAATTCTAAAGAGAATTTGTGAAACTTTGGCGTGTTTAATAAGTCCTGAAAGTGTTGAATTTGACAAAATGGTGCTAAAAACCGAAGGCTTTCTGTGTTCGGATCAAAAGTCTTGCGTTTTTCATTGAAAGATTTGTTTGAAATTCATTTCCCCTGATTTATGGTAATAATGAAAAAAAAATAATGGAATAGGATCGGGGGGTTGGCTGAAATCAAACGTAAGTTAACAACAGCTTGAAAGACACAGTGGATGCTGGGAATAAAAGTGATGAAACTGGTTGGCAGAAAATTGTTGAGAAAGAGGGAGAGCGGTAGGAGGGAAATTTTAATTGTAAAAATACCTCAAAATCTTGAGAGTGCATTGTGAAGTAGTAGTGAAGGGGGAGTGGACGAATCAGAAAAACTTTGTACTCAGTTTCTCTTTGAAAATTTTGAAAAGGAATGAACCTTAGTTTAAAAAAGTGTCTAAATTTCGAATTTTTCGCTGCTTTTATGACTAAAGAAAATTGGAGCCCCATTATGTACACGTTTTTCATTTAAAAATTTTTATTTTTTATTTTTAGAAAGATGGGAACTTGATGATAAAAAACATGACCAGATAACGTCAACAAAATGTAGAAACATTTTTTAAAATTTTGGTAAATGTTGTTTAGTTCTAGTTAGGTTACCATTTGTGAAATTATTATACTGGACTCCTTTGTCTATTATTTTCTCTTCAGAAAAGGTGCAAGTCTCGCCATTTTGGATTTTGACTATATTGTACCCTATTTTCAAGGAAGGGTTTTTGCCAACTGTGGATTGGACCCCTTATCCCATATTTTTCCAACTTTCCGAATAGAATTCCATGGTTCATGGTATCAAAAACTTTCGATAAATCGCAGAATATTGCCAATGAATTTTCACCCTTTTGGCCGGCTTTGAGAATTTTGTTCAATAAATTAAATATTGCTTTGGTAGTGTTTTTTCCACGACGGAAGCCAAACTGTATTTCACTTAGAATGCTGTTAGATGATAGGAATCGTATCAGTCGATTATACAACAGGCGCTCAAAAATCTTTGAGAATACTGGTGTTTCAGAGGTGGGCCTGTAGTTGTTTAAATCTGATTCGATCAGCTTGTTTGATAAGGCCTACCTCTAAACCATAACTATCTCTTGATTTAGAATTTTTGAGACCTTGTATGACATTAGAGACTGTTGAAGTAATTTGGTCATCATTTTTTGGTAGAGCTCATGTGAAAAATTGTAAAAAAAATTAGCTATCCAAAGAAATTTCTTATTAGTACTCACTTACCTATTTATTTCTTTATTTTCTTTGCATTGATTTTTTTTTTTTTGCAAAATTGACACCAAAGTTCTTGTTTTTTCGAAATCTTTGAAAAATCTCCAGATTTCAAACTTTGAGATTTGGGCAGTTGAAATTTGCCTTTTTGACGCTTTATTAGTTCCATAAATCTTAAAAAAGGCTCGACATTGTTTTTAAGTTTGGAAATCAACTTTTTTCATACCTTTCTCCCTTTTTCTCCCCACTGCGGGCTGTTGCCTCAAATTTTTTCGCAATTATCAACTCCTTGGCAACTTTTATGCAGCACTTAAACTGAGAAGAATCATCAAAAAATCGATTCGAATCACGAATCGTCATCATTCAATTTGGAACCTTGAGAAATCTTTGAATCGCATTCCTTCGCACAAACTGGTACACGGAGAGCTTTTTCCTTTACGACTTAATCATGATAATCTCTGATTAAATTATCCTCACGCCAATTGAGCAATTTATCGTTGCACACGTTAGCGAAAATTCTCGAGCCGAAAAAAGAACTCACGCTTTTGTTTAAATTCACTCCACGCTATGAAAGCAATAAGTGCACGAGACTAATTTCAAAAGGAAGCGAATTTCACCTTTAATTTTAAAATCATCCCTCTTTCTTACACGACGACTATACGACGTCGGAGTCGCCTCTTGGCTGTTACGATACTCGACGCTGAAACAACTCCTGCTCGATGATTAATCGGTCATTCGTTGTCGTCGTAACCGAGCTCGAAATCTTTTCGTATAAACCCTTTTGTTTATCCGCAGTCTACGAAAGTGTCGTTTTTTTCGCTTCTTTTTCAACAGATACCGGATAGTACACGACGAAAAGTTGATAAATTCCGTTGAAATATGTACTTTATCAAATTTGCACCGAGGAAAAAAACACCTCTACTGCTCGTCCGCTCTCGTTGCAATCGGAATTTTCGCGCGGTCTATACACAATGTACAATTTACTCGTCGTAATATTACAACAAACGTACAAGTGTAATAATTTCTCGAAAAAATAGTTACTCGGCGTAAAACGTAAAGAGATAATAAAAATCAGCGAAAGAAGTAGAAGAAGAAAAAACACTTAAAAAACCTGCGAGAGCACGAAAAAACGTAAATACTTCTTTAAGATAAAATATATTTATTTTTTTAACGAAAACATCTAATTTTTTTGCTTTATCGCTTACCCTGAATTTCCCAGGAGTACAGTAAGCAACTTTTTACGGACATTTTATTACTTATAATAAAGCGCCTTTTTCATTAGATCGTTGCTGGGTTGCCTAACGCATAAATCGTGTTAGTGAAAATTTTCAGCCGATATATAACCAATAACGATCGAAAACCCGTAAACTGTACGCGTTTTCCAACTTTAACACTATTTGCGTTCATACACGTCCTATAGTGATACTTCATACTACATTAATTGTTTGTAAAAGGATATTCTTTCAATAACAGCTTTGACTAGTCGTTATGTGGTTTATGGGCTTGGCGTCAATTTTCTTCTCAAACCTTTTTCTCATGCCGCGGCATCACATTTACGTACTCGTACTATAGTTGTGTACAATGTAGTGCTCGTGTGTATCGATGGCAGTCCCCCAACTTGGACAATTTTTTATCATCGCATTTAAATGGTACATTCTTACGATCGAAATCTTTTCGTCGAAATGGAAAATTAAGTGTGCAATCAAGAAATTATTGGTTAAAGGCAACGCTTTTTTTTATCGAGTTGAATTGCCCTCTTTTTATGAATCGTATTCCTCCAAAGTACACTTAATAACGTTTTGATTTTGTAAATTAAATATTTAAGTATTTTAGCGGAATTCGCTCGAAATTAGAATATTTAATGAGTAAAAAAAGACGAATTAAAAAAAGCATAAAAACTTTAGTAAAAAATAGAAAAATCAACTCTTGACATTAATAAAATACTCGAATGCCATAAATCTCATCCATACAGGTTTTTGGTGTCTTTCTCTAATTTGGATTTTTCCCCCTCTACAGTGATTTCAATATTTGAAAGAGCATCTCAAGGTCATTGTTGGGGTTGAAAAAATTAGTAAAAGTTTGTCATTTCCGTGGGGCCAGTACACCTGGTGTCCAGTTTTTCTGGGGCCGATATTTATCTTACAAGGGAACCTCTTGATGTGTCACCCTCCGATTTGTACGGGACCGCAAATTTTGGAAAGAGCATGGTCTAAAACCCCCAAAACCAAATTTTCAGCTGCTCAACTTCATTTTTCGATTTTGGGTGAACGTTTGAAAATTCAAAATTGAGTGTTCTTGGTGACTTATGCATTTTTTTAAAAAGTACGTACTTGATCATAAAAAATGATCGAAATAAGTCCTTAAGGACATACTAATTCACTAAATCCAGATTTCACCATTTCCAGCTATTCTGGAGCCTCCATTGCGATTTTTCAATTTCTCCAGAATTTTGAATTCGATCCAGAAGGTGTGATTATGAAGTTGGCACTTTTGAGGTGTCCCTACCAAAATGGGCTCGAATATGGATAAACTCGTTGAACAGGTCAAGTATAACATACAACTCAATTTTTAGCTGTCCAATTTCATATTCACGCTTTCTGGAGCATATTCAAAATTCTGGAGAAATTGAAAATCGCGATGGAGGCTCCAGAATGGCTGGAAATGACGAAATTCGCCGTCTGGGGATAGTTCTGGACAAAGAACAGCGATTCGCGCAAATTTCGAAAATTTCCTCACACATGGGAAATTTTTGATTTTTGACCATTTTCCTTATGTAAAAATTTGGTCAAAACCCCACTCTTGAGGTGACCCCCCCCCCTCCAAAATCGGCTCGAATGTGAATAAACTCGTTAAACAGGTCGAGTTTAACACACAACTCGATTTTTAGCTGCCCAGCTTCATATTCACACCTTCTGGAGCGTATTCAAAATTCTGAAGAAATTGAAAAATCGCGCTATGAGGCTCCAGAATGGCTGGAAATGGTGAAATTTGGATTTAGAGAATTAATATCAGTTTTAGGACTTATTTTGATCATTTTTACTGATCAAGTACATACTTTTTTTATCATCATCATCATCATCATCATTGAACTTTGACCCAGTGAGCTGTTCAGCTCATCTGGGAAACTGTAGAAGAATTGCTCGCTGATGTGTCATCATGGTTTTTTCTTCAGTCTTCATCTGCTCCTCCTGCCAATTGGAGTGTATTCTTTGACTTTTCGAGGGGACTGTTCGTAGGGCATTCTATCAACGTGTCTTCACCATTTCTTTCTGCAATCTTTCACCCACCCAATGATTGGCTCTGCTCCTAGCACCTTCAGGATGTCTTTATTCCTTTTCCTATCGTGTCTCATACCACTCGTATATCCTGCTATGGCTCGCATGAATCTCATTTCTGCTGTGGTTACTCAGTTTTTTATATCCTTTCTCATCGTCCATGTTTCGCTTCCATACAGCAGAATTGGTCTTGCCAGCGTATTGTAGATTCATATTCGAGTTTCGGCACTGACTTTTCTAGGAAGGATGGCCCGGTTCATCGTCCCACTTACTCTCAGGAATTTGTTCTTTCATAAGATAGCTCGCACCCGAGTTATTTAAAGCTTCTGACTTGTTCTACTGACAGTCCATTTACAACAATTTTACTGTGTATTGGCTCTTTCCCCTCATAGGCCACCACCTTTGTTTTTGACGACAAGATTCTCATTCCATATTTATTTGCTACTTTCTGAAGGTTGTACACCGCTCTCTGCAAGTCATCTTCGTTGTCAGCAAAGACCACCTGATCATCAGCAAATAGTAAATAGGGTATTGGTGGAGGGGAGAAATTTCAGGAATTGATGTCTAGCCCTTTTGGCTTGGTTTTCAGCCATTCTTTAATCATGTTGTCAAAGTAGATGTTGAACAGGCTACACGACATCGGGCATCCCTGCCTTACTCCTCTTCCTATTACTTTTTTTTTAAAAAAAAGCATAGGTAAATCACCAAAAACAGTCAATTTTGAATTTTCAAACGTTCGCCAAAAATCGAAAAATGAAGTTGGGCAGCTGAAAATTTGGTTTTAGGGGTTTTAGACCATGCTGTTTCCAAAAATCGCGGTCACGTTCAAATCGGAGGATTACACTTCAAGAGTTCCCTTGTTTTTAGAAAGGTGATTTTGAAAACATATGGAATTATTTTCTCATAAAACTAAAAAAACTTCAAGAGGTAGGATCATAAAAATGTGATACTTCAAAATAAGGACCACCATAATATAACTCTTGCGATTTGAGAACTACGTAAACGATACAATTTAACCATCTCTTACCGAGTTGAAGGAGGGTCATCACTTATAAAACACCCTATAATACGTAGAATTGAACGTGTACAATTTCGACACGTTATTGGATCACTTTAAAGTAAATACGTTATTTTGGCAGTGTTGAATTCTTCCTGTTTTTTTTCCTCGCGGAAATTTATTTATTTGGGATTGAAGTCGAAGCTGACTCGTTGAATTTATACATAAGTATTGATATCGAATTCTGGTAACTAAATTGCCTATATCGAGATTTGACAACGTTGCCATTTGTTCAAATTTATGACGTGTATCGTGTAAATTTATTTTTCACGCGGCACAACAACAGGCAAAATACGATGTTTGAAAAGTTGTTTGGAAAACTTGTGGCAGGTGGGAGCAGGAGTGTAAAATCTCGAATGGAAATCAAAAGCGACTCGTCGCGTTGGCTTTTCAATCAGTGAAGAATTTTCGCAATTCGTCGCTATTTAGATTGGAAAAATAAATAATGAAATTCCATCGCGGCCACATTTATTAAAAATTAACGAGCACCTTCGTCGTCTTCGTAGGTATACTGGTATTATTTTCAGCTGATACGGATGGCCATTTCTTCGCTGGCGCATTTGAATTCAACGCTCGAACTTTTATTAATGAAAATTTTTCAAAGAACGCGTGCCACTGCCATTCGATATAATCTTTCGGTCGAAACGTAGTTAAGCGAAAAAGAATACGGTTGGTGGTGAATTTTTATACACTAAATAACAAAAGCTATTTGTACTAGAGAGCTATTATTCTTTATCATGAAACCGAATAAGTATATATATAAAACTAAAAGCGGATACGAGAGTGGAAAAAAAATTGAAGGCTCGAGCTCACAGGTAAACGTTGATAAGTACGAAATTAATATTAATGAAGCTTTTTACTCCTATAGAGAATTTTTTTTTTCACCATGTTTGGTCGCGGTGTTCGTAAAAATAATTTATTCGAGGTTTTTATTCCCTTTAATTTTTTTTTTTTACTAACCGACGAATGTTGTTACTCGTACCTATATAAATGCAGTTACGCGTACCATACGTTAATTTTTTCTTAATTCGTTACATATTTGAGAATTTTTACGTATTAAATTATGAAAATGGTGTAAACACGGTTTTATCGTTCATCTACGAATTACTATTAACGTATGTTGACCTTTTTTTTTCTCCAACTCTAATACTATACCGTGTTTCATGAGGAGAAAATACGTACTTACTCGTAGTTTTTTTCCACAAAGGAAACGTAAACTTTTGAAATTCAAAAGTTTAAAGGAGTAGCGTTTTTTCAAGCTTTATGTAATATTTCCGCAGTCGGAGCAGGGTGAATGTCGAGTTCTATAGAGGATCATTGAACGTTGAATTCGTTTAGATTAGGTATGTACTTCTACTTACTTCATAGTACGCCCTCTTAGGCGTGAATTAGGCTAATTACTAAGATGAGATAGGTTTTTAAAACCAAACTCTGCTCGTTTCTCGTTTTACCATTTCAACGTAGGTAGGTAAGTAGGTACTTCGTTGGTACCATATTTTTATATAAGAAAATTCTTCATTGAAGAAAAAAGAAAGAAGT
The DNA here is from genome assembly GCF_950023065.1 of Planococcus citri. Classification (NCBI taxonomy): domain Eukaryota; kingdom Metazoa; phylum Arthropoda; class Insecta; order Hemiptera; family Pseudococcidae; genus Planococcus; species Planococcus citri. Next base: position 47,778,594 of record NC_088678.1, read on the forward strand.
TATATCGTAGATAGGTACTAGGTATAGGTAGATAGGTAGGCAGGGTACATCAGATTCAGCTTTTATTCAACTCAACGTGTAGAAAGTTTTCACATTTCACGAGCAAGAGCTCATGATATTCGTCTTGAATTTATGTTACTATCATGTTCTTCGGCGAATGAAAAGGATTAACGTGTTTAAATGACTAGTAATCGAATGAACTGAAAAGAAAATCGTTCAACGTGTACTCGCTTTTATGTGAGAAAATATTCGGTTGGACACCCGCGTCGAGTCGCGTCGTATCGTAATAAATTTTATGTATCATTCTTGTCATGAAATTACTGTGGAATGACGCGACATCGACGCGGTTATTAAATGAATTATGTCAACTGCTCGACTCGATGCAGTATGCAAAACGATGCATTTCTGCATTACACCCACGTTTCGTGTTTTTATATTATGTGTAACTAACCGACAGAAGAATGATTGATGTGATTCGTTTCACTCTCTCTGTAGCCTTGGGTGTTTTTTTCGTGATGTTTGAACTGTTGGGATTGATTTAGGTGCCAAAATATTCATCGGTTTGATTTTGAAGTTTTTCTGATTTCATAGAATTGAAATAATTATTCATCTTTTAAAAAAACGAATGTTTTCAATTTTTGGTATTTTTTTCATAGGTAATGAGGGTGTCTAACAGGTCATAAAAATCATGCAAACGTTATGCTTTTGCCAAAAAATTTCAGAAAAAAAAACAAAAAATCATGAAAAACGATATAAATAAATCAGCTGTCATTTTTAACTTGAATATCATGGTTGTGCCCTGAGAATTGTCTCCTTCTCACTGAAAGTTGATAGGAATTATTTTCGCAAAATTTTGCCATTTTTTCACTAAAAATTGTAATTTTTTACCATAAATATCACGTTTTTTTTACTGAAATGGGAATTTGTCATTTTTTTTACCATTAATAGTCACATTCCTACTCCCTCTCCCTTTTTTCCACCATTTTTTTTCCTATTAAAATGACCACATTTCTTTCACCAATAATTTGACGTTTTCTTCCAAATTAATGGTGACCTTTTTTTCATCCAAAATTTTTTTTCTCTAAAAATTGTGACCTTTTTCAAGTTATTTTTTTTTCCGCTAATCTTCCCCGCTAAAATGGAAATTTCTCTTGATTTTTCACCAAGGAAAGTAATTACTAGAGCAGGGATTTTTATGCTTTGCATATTTTTTTATTAACCAGAAAAAGTGCTTATTTGATCAGATCTTCACGAATCATGTCATGAAATTTCCTGACGAATTATCCCAATATCATTTTGCATATACATATTGCATAATTATTTCAGACCTATTTGCATATGGGGGGGGGGGGGCTGCATATTTTTGTGTATTTGAGCATTCCCTGCTATTTTTTTTGAATGTTTACAGAAATTTTGCAAAAATTGATATTGTTAAGATTGTTTTATTCAGAAAATCGCTACACTGCTAAAATGTCACCTGGTTCATTTTGTTTTGAATCGACAGTTTTCATGTTTCTTTGCTTGAAAAATACTTTTCAGGGATACGTCATACTCAAACTGAAATTTTTGCTTATTTTTTTGCATACTCGTATTTTGGGTGAAAAAACTGCAGCATTAAATATTGCATATTTTCATCATATTTCTGCATAAAAATCCCAGCTCTAGTATTCTTCTGGTGTCAGTTCCATCGCCATATTGTAGTATAATCATTCTTATAAATAAAATTCATCCCGATATAACGCTGACGGTAGATGTTTTCTTCGTTTTTTGATAGTGTATCGTTTGATTTGATGAAATTGTTGCCTAAATCCGCAAATTTCCCCCAATTTCGAATGCTTAAAATACAATTTAGTCCATTCGAAGGTATTTTCACTCAAATTAAAATTTTCCCAATAACTTTTTAATGGTTAAAATGGATCTGAAAATGAGGATTATCAATGAATAACACTTGCAACTCAGTCATAAATGAAATATAGCCTATAAAAATCACCTTAAGTTATTTACTGAAATTTTAGTAAAACATGACCTAAATTTCATGAAATATGAAAGTACATAATATACGAAAATTTATCAAAAACTAAAGAAGTTTTGGTTAAGTACAAAATAAGGAGAAACTTGCATGAAACATTCTAAAATTTGCAAAAATTCTGGTGAAAAGTCATGTTAGTCAGGGTATCTAACAGGCAGTGGAAGTAGTGAAAAAGTAGTGATTTAAAAAATGGGTTGTGAAAGTAGTGAAAGGTAGTAAATATAGTCCAAAAACTCAAAAAGTAGTGAAAAAAATTCATTAATGCGTTCATTTGTATTGTTTTTTTTTTAAATATATTTTTGATTTGAAATTAAAAAATACTTTATGTACAAATTTTCTTCTATATAGTTACAATTTAAAAAAAAATCCTGTGAAAAATTCAACTTCGTTAATTTTTTGTGTTTTGTGGAGGATGTGAGGGTGGGAGGGAGGGAAGGGGTCGAGTGGAGAGCATTCTGAAAATTTGGTTGGAAAAAATTAATGAAAAAGTAGTGATTTCTCAAAAAAAAAATTCCGTTTAATACCATGTTAGTGGATTAAGAATAGCGTTATTATTGTTATTATCATTATTTTTGACTCGTCAGTGTTGTTCTTGTTATGCAGTGAAATTTCCTAACTCAGAATAAGATTTTCAGCTTTCTAAAGAGGTTGGTATTTGTTCGTGTGGTTGAATTTATTAATTGTACTACATGCATTTTTTGATAATTTGTGGGTTCCTAAAAATTTGTGTTTTTGAAATAGATAGGTATACTATAGGTATGGAAAGGTATCCATGATTAAGATGAGATTCTTGAATCTCTCAGAATTTCGCATTTGGAAAATCCATCAACTTCCTTTTCGCGTATTTTCTCCCTAATAATGTAGGCCCATTTGATCCTCCTGGGATTTCAATTTTCCTTTTCTTTATACATATATGTAATAAGTACGATATCGTATGCATATAATACGATGAATAATTTTGACGACGAAATTAATGGGCACCAGTAATAAATGAATTTTAATCACTTACACGGTTCCGGGTTTCGTGTGGGCCGTGTATATGTCATTAAAGAAGTGAAAATTAAGCCGACTCTATTTTATCGCTTGCATCTTAAAAGACCTCTTAAAAATGATAGATGTTCTATTAACCCTTGCATTTAATTCGTGTTAATATCTTATATTCGGTTTCTGAAACGAGCTCTGCATCAATTATAAATAAATAAAGATGTACAGCACGTATAATTATACTTGATAGAGATACGTGTATATCAAGTTAGCTGGTTTGAAATGTAAACATACCATATAGGATATAGAGGCTCGTGCACCGAAATGCCTAAAAATCTTATGTTTACCGCGATGGAGAAAGAGAGTGAGAGAATGATGAAGAGGTGCATAACACGTGTACATCGACATTTTACGAATTACACATACGCCAGTAACATAACATGTGCTAACATTTAATATGGTACGAGGGTATTTTAATTTTATGTGGACATAGGTGCCGGTGAAATTTTCGGGGCGACTGGCGAACTCGATGAGCGCTCGCCAGAAGAAGGCAATTAAATTTCAACAGACATGCAGATAAAGATCTGACAAGCGTTTGCCCTAGTGGGATACATTTCCATTACAAATTTTCGCGCAAGTTGACGCTGAAAATGATTAATTACCGCTGTTGTGGAAACGGTTCAACTTCATTTTTTAAGCTGTAGAAGCAGTCTAGGGGTTGTAATGTTATGATAAAAACGTTATGGTTTTTGTTTCGGTGTCGACGGCGCGGTGTTGGAGCGAGCCTGGCTCGGCTCCTGCTTCGCTTTCGCGGCTGCTCTGTGTTTTTTTCACCATCGCGAGAATTTTCGCGTTTTTAATGGATCAGCGCATTAATTTATGTTGTTGCTGCGGGAGTTAATTTTTATATAGTTTTTTGTTCGAAATTGACGATTTTAATGAAATACGAATTAAAAGTACACTTGTGCCGTGTAAAACGACGACAATTTTTTTAAATTCATTATTTATGTATACGTCGCGTCGCCGATGAAATCATGATGGGAGGGAGGAGGAGGAGAGGAGGGATTTGAAAATGAACTACCTGAACGTGAAAAAATTCTATGTATTTATTATAAATGAATCGTTCGCTATTGTGCTGTATTATTATGACAAAGTATAATACGATGAAATTAAAACTATACACAAAAGAAGAGTTTATAAAATTGAAAAGTAATGAAAAAAACTAACTCGGTGTAAATATTAATTCATTCTCTTTAGCCAATTGTTGTAAAAATTAACAACTTGTTATTCGCGACGAATGAAGTTGATTAAAAAGGTTTACTCGTAAAAATGTCAGAAACGACTAAAGCGCGAAACATTTTGACAAATTAGAAAAACGAAACGATACTATTTCTTTACACTTTCTGACATCTTCATTAAGATCGACCGTATGGCGTATATATACTTTACATCTCAGTTGTACGATATTCTAAACCGGAGTCGTGGCCAAAAAAAAAAAAAAAAAAAAAGACGTAAAAAGTGAAAGGTTCATCGCCATATTAATTTGGTTCGCGACTCGACAATTATGTCGTTAATTTGAGTTGAAAAGGTTTTCGCGAGAGTATTTTCCATCATTTTGTAGGGTAGTTTGTGAATAGTGCACTTGCATAGGAGCAGGAAAAGGAAGAGGGATGTTTAGTTCTTTGCGTTTGTAGTAAGTTATACATGACGAAGCTTCGTTTGATATAACGAGAGGTAAATGAAAGAAGCAAAAATGCAAACGTTTACGAAATTTCGCGAAATTCTCAACGCAAACGAACATACACTCGTATCATCTTGGTTTGTAATTTTTCCTTTTATCGTTACGAGTATATATTTAGCGGTGTGGAAAACTGCGTTCAACTTGCTATGATTCAATATCGAACGAGATAACGTGTTTAGTCGGTTTCTCGATTGCAAATTTTCATATCCTGCAGATTGCAAGGATTGATTTCATCGAATGTATAATTTAACTGTATACCAGAATGCGTTATTTCATCCAAAATGTCGATATCGTTTTCAAGTTATTTTCATTTGAGTGTGTACTGTGTACGCGATGCCTACTCCTTTTACGATTGTGTGATAGAGTTTGGTCATTTTTAACGATACTTTTATGAAATATGTATTTGATACCTACGAATTATTTTCACCCTCCCTTCTATTTATTGACGAAGTTATCCGGAAAATAGATATCAATATCATGTGTAAGAATTTGATAGCTTACCTATTGAAATTGCTGGAAAACAAATTAAATCCAGGCTTTAACTGGTAAATTAGCAAAAAAAATTTATAACCTTACCCAACAATTTTTTTCTGGGAATATCACCAATTGTAACCGTAACCGTAACTGTTTTCTGAGATCAAAATAAACCTTAACTGAAACCATATCTGAAAATTTTTTAGAAAAAAACCTGTTAGAAATCAAGAAAAATTGAAAAGTGCTGTTTTTTTGTTTCTTTTTTATCTGTGGTTTTTTTCAATGTGATTTGTAGTTATTTAAAATTTTAATCAAAAAAATTGCTAAAAGATAAAATAATAAAACGTGAATAGAAAGTTCCAAAAATTCGAAACTGGTTGCATCATTTATAACTCATTGAACTATTAGAGCTTGATCTTGAATGATATTTTAGTGATAAGAGGTAATAAAAAATTTATTGATGCTAGAAAAGATTGTGAAATTTTGAATTTAAATTTTACTTAGTATTTCAATTTTTCAAACTTCAAGTGTAAGTTGAATATGTTTGGAATCATTTTAGAATAATAAAAAATTGTAAAATTTCAAACTCAGTGAAAAGTTTTTGAAATTTTAGAATTTTTAACTGTAAAAACCATTAACCGAAATTTAAACCTCAACTGGAAAAATTACCATCAAAAACTTGTAACCTTAACCATAATCTTTAACCTAAATCTTGAATTTCTTGTTACACTTTTAGCCGTAACCGTAACCAGATTTTTTTTCGATTAACAGGCCTGATGAATTCTGTAACCTCGAAAACCAACATCGACGTGTCGTTCACCCTTCCCAGGGTCATTCACCTTTCCTAGTAAAAAATCAGTACCAAATTTGAAAACTACGACCTTGAAAACCTATATACTTATCGATATTTCACTTATTTCCATTTGTCAAATTTCAAATTTCCCCCTCCACCCCCCTTCCCTCATGGCAACTCATGTTCCAAACACAAAATTTATGTCAAATTTGAAATTATACGACCTAGAAAACCTAACAATCGATGTACTACATACACACTTGTATTGGTCAAACCTCAAATTCACCTCCTCCTCCTCCTCCTCCTCCTCCCTGGTCACCCACCACTGCTGGGTATCAAAAAGTTAATGATGAATTTGAAATTTACGACCTCGAAAACCTGGCAGTCCGTGGATTTCAAGAGAAAAACGAAAGCCAAACCCAAAATCTCATCGTGAAAAATTGGAAATAATTCGTGAATGTCAGTATACTTAGGTATGTTGAAATTTTATAATCAGGGTGTCTAACGGTGATGAAAGTCATGAAAAGTCATGAATTATGCTCGAAACACATTTGAACATTTTTTTAAAAGCCCATAAAATGAAAAAAAAATTAAAAAATTAAAAATTTGTTCAAAAAATCAGAAAAATGAAAGAACGGAAATACTTAATTTTTGATTCTGTAAAAAATGGTAACCCAGTTCGACAGGCTATTATGCCTATTTACTGGGTAAAAATGTGAAAAATAGGTCATGAAAAATCATGATTTTTTTGTTTGGGACTTTTGTTAGACACTTTATAAATAAGGATAACGAAAATATTAATTATTTATGTGCATTTTAGACCCATAATTTTTGTCCAAAAAAAATAAAATAAAATAAAAAATAAATTTTATGCTAATTTTTAAATTTTTGTTTTTTAAATTGATGAAATTTTGAGTGTTCAAATTTTCTGGAAGTGATAAAAAAATAAGACCACTGACATTTTCGCCTTTCTCGTGAAATCAACTCATTTTGTTAGGTTGTACCTACTTACCTAAGAAATTTTTTTCAGCAGTGACATTTAAATATATCATGCAAAAGCTTTTTTAATTGGAAAATGGGGAAATGTGTGAAAAATTTGGTAGATACTAGATACCTACTTTGTGTGTATCGTCAGAAACAATATATGCGGCCGAGAAAATAATTCAGGTACTGAACAAAAACTGAAATATTGAACTCGACCTCTTGATTTGAAAAAAATTTGAATTTTTGGAAATATGTATTACCTACGTAGGTCTAGGTACCTATACAAAAAGTCAACTATTATAGTTCTGATTTCTTCACTGCTCTATCTCCATACAGCTCGTGTACTCGTATTTGCTACAGTATTTTAATGAAATAATGACTTAATCCAATGCCCCGCCTCTTGTTATCCTTTCGTTCACACATACCGTGTAAACGGATCGATACGAGGTTAATTAGAAAAAAATTTTAATCGGAAATTTCACGGACACGATCTGACTGCCTCTCTAGCTCACTGCACACCTCCTTTTTTTTAGTCACGCCATTAAATTATACCTACCTAACGAAAAATTTATAATTACTTTCGTACGTGAAATATTCCGATGTTGCCTTTGTGATTAAATTGTACAAGGATTTGATTAAAATAACATTTCACAATCCCTACGTTGAACGAATTTCCATTTTGGTACGAGTATTTGTTCAATATGCCCATGCCCGCTGTTTATTCGTGGTTCCTAAATTGTTGTTCGTTTTCGACGAATGCTCCAGAGTATGAATATGAGAGATTTATATTTTTGCCATTTTTGTTTTTTTTTTTGCATCGAATGAAAAAATTTCGACTTATTAAGAACGTGTTTTTAAGCGATGCAGAACAGATTCGCTTCGTGATTATTTCCGCACGAGGTACTAGTGCTGAAATTATGTACTTTACGCTGAAAATGTCACGTTAGCTTTTTCGCGCAGAAGATTCGTTAATTACTCGAACGTATACATATAGTTTACGAAGAGATTGCAAAGTCGAAGAACCGATGTCAAGAAATCAAAATAACACCTGATGCTAAACTGTCAACTGTTTCATTATCAGCAGCATCCTTTCGTCACGTACGTTTTTGTTTATTCAAGTCGCTGTATGTGTTGTTGTACCTTCGTACCTAGAGAGCTTGCGGAGTATAATTCTGCGGAATTTTGACCTAATTTGAAAGACGCTGCGAGTCTTTGTCGTGTTTTCATAACGTATTATACATCGTCGTCGACGTCGACTTCGTCGTCGTCTTATACGTAGCAAAACTTTATAAACGTAAAAGTAAATGTTGTTAATTTTTACGACTAAAATATGCAAATAATCGGGTAATTTTTTAAATCGCGAAACGATTCGAAGATTCGAAGCAATGGGTTTTGTAATATCGTATCACGAAATAAACAAAAATTTTATTTTCAATTACTGTAATTTACCAAGTCGATCGTAATAAGAAAAATTTCCTCGTCGCGAATACGAGTATGTAAGTCCAAAAGCAGATTTAAATAGGTGTGTTGATCGGGAACCACGAAAAATGTGAATATTTAGTTACACCTTGATAAATTCTCGTTTTCAAATGCAAAATGAATACTTTTAAGCTGCGGTTCGCGTGATACGAATAAGCTGGTCATGTTGGCACGTTGAAAAGAAAAGCATATTTCAATAAATAACGCAACAGTTGACTAATTTATGTTATTATATAGGGTTAAATTAGGTGAAATTCAAATTTACTCTCGTTTTGGGTGAAAAATGGTGTACCACGAGATTTACTATTTTTTTGGAATCATCAATTAAACGCGGCTGTATTATACTCGAGTTTTAATTTTCACAATCTTTGCCAAAAATAAAAGGCTCGACTGTTTCGCTGAAAACTTCAAATATATTCTTTCGGAAATTGAAATACGCGTATTAGAATAAATAAACGATAATTTAGCAGAAAAATGTATTTTTTAAAATTTTATTATGAATTGTACGAGTCGTTTAACGGCCGTTTGTCACGATACCGGTAAATTACCTTGTAGTTTTGGTCATTACTAATTTTCTTAATCATATAGTGACACCACAATGTGGACTTTCGTTGTTGGAAATGATTTTGAAAATCGAGCTTTTTCTCTTATACATCGAGGTATTATTGTTCGGAAGTGAAAATATATAAATAATGTTTATTTAATGCATTTTGCGTCCAATTGCTTATTTTTTTCATCATTCGTAGCTTAATAATTTGATTTTTTTCGTGTCTCCAAAGCAAAAAGGAAGGAAACGAGGATTATGGAAGTTTAATTAGCAAGAATACGAATACAATGATTGCTTGAGATGTCTATGGGTATGAAAAAAATAGAAAATCAGATGAATTGTGTGACATGTTTGTGAGTTTGTGCTTATGGCAATATGGGGGAAAATCATGCGAGGGAACTGCCCTCCCATCTACCTCCAGGGCTAAAAAAAAATTTGCACTTTTGATTGGAGGACGAAAAAATTGAAACTGTCCTTTTATACAGAAAAAGTGCAATATACTATGTATTTTGAAAAGAAATATGTTGAGATGTTTGAAATTAGTTGAAAGGCTCACATTAGAATATTTTTTGTTTATCATTTTTGAAAAAAATCGACTCTTTTATGTACGTATCAAGTACCTATAAAAGATAAAAACTACGACTTTTCCATCATACGCACCACCCAGCAAGTTTCGAGCTGGAAGTGTTCATATTCCATGAAATAACCTTAAAAAACTACGTGTCAACTGTTTTTATTCAAAATTATATCGCGTGTACAAGTCGTGGTCTAATTTTCATCAATCAACGTTACTTTTTCGATTTTCGAAAAATTTCCAAACTTTCGTGCTTAATTTGTTAGAAACCAAATAAATAAAATGACTTATCCGTCCCTAACTAAGACCTTTACATTAAAAAGTGATTATTCAAATAACGCCTGGTTTTAATGTTCGGCTGATGATATCAACTTTTAAATGTAGTTTTTTGGATTAATTCGTCAAAAACAAAAAAGTGTTCATTCGAACAAAAACACGTGCCTTAGCCCAAGTCCATACGTCTACGTCTGTCTTGAGTTTTACTTTGAGAAAAAAAAATCATTGAAAATGAAGTAGGAAAAATTTCAGAAAACTGAACATGAAATCTACAGTAGTTGTTGAAAATGGCAGGAAGTTCTGGTGAGATTTGAAAAAATTCAGTTGGAAATCCGAAAAATTGTAACTAGAAATTGGTTTTGCTTCGATGAAGTAACATTTTTCTCCATTTTTTGATGCCTTGGATTTTTTAGTTCCAAATTTTGGTTTGAATTTGAAGATTAGTTAAAATTTGAGGGGCTAAAATGCATTTTTCGATTTTTTGGTCATTTTTTGAAGATCTTGTTTGGCTAAAATGGGGAGAATTTAATATTTCACTTAATATTGGCCAAAAAATATTTGGTAGGCTTATATTGTGTCCTATTTTCGACCCCCCCCCCCGAATCGATCGAAAACCATTTCGAACTGTTTTGGGCAATTCTGCAGCGTGTCAGCAGATTTTTAAAAGTTGAAATTTGTACAGAATTTTATCCAATAAAATTGGAAAGCTAAAATTTACTTTATACAAAATGCTGAATCGATTAGAGGAGGTTTCAATTTGTTCTGCACCCATTTCAAAACTTCTTTGAGCACAAATCGCGTTTTATGTTGGCTATACCTAGTTAAATTGGGTGGATTTTGGAGTTTTTTTTTTTTTTAAATAGAATTTTTAAAAATATGCGGCTTTAAAATAGCTTAAAATCATTTTTAATCAACTCGACATGTCAAAAATTGGGCATAAACTGAATTTTAGATTTTTTTGTCCAACAGCACGGGTACAGTAAATTTTTTCTATTTTTCAATTGAACGTGTCACTTCAAGAGGGACATAAGTTCACTTATGTCCTTTTTGGTGCGACAACGGATTCGTGTTCCCTGAAGCCTTGGCAACATAATGAGACCCCTCCCACTTTCCAAAATGATTTTCTCGCAGAGTAATGACGTTTTAAAACCACGAAGTCCCTAAAAATCACGATGTTTGGCCATTTTGACATCACCGCATCGGCACCGTAGATATTTTTTTTAATTTTTGAGAAAAAATTTTGTCATTTTTTGGCGTACGATTTTTTCGTTGCAGGAGAAGGTAAATTTGAAAATTTTTATATGAAAATGTTCGTTGTTTCATCCTCTACAATTTTCGTCATGGAAATTTTTTTCGATACCCGCATACACAGAAGTACTGACGTCATTAATGCGAACCTGACAAAAATACAGTAAGTCACTACAAAAAGGACATATAACTTGAAGTTTTAAAATTGCTCTGGAGAAAAGAGAAATTTATTTTGTGTGATGGGCGAGGTGTTTTCTTGTAGCGAAGACATGAAATTTTTAGAATACAAAACGTTTCCGGCTGAATTCCGAACGTAAATATGAAAAAAATTGCACTTAAAACTTCAAACGCGATTTCTCAAAATCGCCATTTTTCTTATATGTCCTTTTTGAAGTGACACGTTCAATTATGAAATCGCTGGAGAGAAATGTGGTTCTGAACCAGCAGAAACCGATACCTAAATCAACTTAAGTTAATTTGTTAGAGTTTTTATGACACTTTTTGGAAAGTTTGAAATTTTCCTAATACGAGGTATAAAAATTTCAGATCTCCAACTTCATAATTTTGTGGAAATTTCAACTTTCTAAAATTTGCTGGAGGCTCCAAAACTGCTCAAAACAGTTCATAACCATTTTCGATCGATTCGAAGGCTCGAAAATATGGGGTACACCTAGTTATAGCATTTCAGGTCAATTTGTTGAAATTTTGATTTTTTTTTGCATTTTTGGCTCAAATGTTACCTTTTTTTATAAATTCGCCAAAAATCGAAAAATGTAGTTTGGCACCTGAAATTTTTGGCTGGTTGTACATTTATATTTTTGCCTATTTTTTCGATTTCGCTTCGTCCGGTTCATAATTATTTTCCAACTGTTTGGGAATTGGAACCTTCCTTGTCAGTCAATTAATTTTCTTTTAGCTTGATTTTAGCTGAAATGATTGAGAGTAAGACAGGTATACGTACAAAGAATAGATTTCCCCTACCTTTTTCTTAAAGCTAATAAAATTCACTTTCAAGGTGTTTTGTTTTTTTTTAGTAAAATTGAAATATTTTTTGTTTGAAAATAGAACTGTAAAGTTGATATTTTTCAATTTTTTACCCCTAGCTGTATTCATTTTTTTTTCATTTTTAAAAAATCGACATAAAAGCCTCTTATTTATCTCCATTTTATAGTAACAATACGTTTGAAAGAATACCTTATGTAACTTATCTCATTTCACATTCACAACTCGCTGAAAAAAGGTCATATCACACACTAATCGGTAACAAATAAGGGCTATAGATTGGTATCTGTGTTCATAACGCGTATTCAGAAGGACGTGTTGTCGGGGTTGGAAAAAAAATGAAGGGATATGAAAATCGAAGGTAAGTTAAGTACAAGCTCGATACCGATAAGAGAACGTATAGGCTGCAAAAGTGTAGGCCTATATCACTAAGAACTTCATAATTCGCGATACGATTTAGTCGTTGAATAAGAAGGGTGTTTATGAGGCTACAATCTCTTTTATTACCCTTTTATAATCAAATGAAAAGAATATTCCAAGTGCATATTTTAATGGCGTATTTTATAACGATTTGAATTTACGTCACTGTACCACGCACTGCTGCGGTGAGCGGTTGATAAACGCACTAAAACATTTCGATATCCAAGGGATAAAATAATCTGCGGGATATAATAATCCTACATCATATTAAACAGCACAACAACCATTCCGGTACATGTAGGTTGGAAAAATACACGCGGATGATGGAATAGCTCCGGAAACATAAACTAATACGAGTATACGCAGTTAAATACAAAATTCGCCAAATTTAATCGTCGTAAATTATATTTTGCTTTGGTCCACGTCCTATACGTGAATTTGCATTTTACATGAACTCGATTCCGGGCACTATTGCGATTTTTTCCTCATTGAAAAACTTTCCTGTTATAATCTGACATTGTAAAAAAATATCTCGTTAATTGACCTCTTCAATAAAATTTCCCTAGAGATAACGTTTCGCCATTGATTAATTAGACAAGAAAGATTTGTTAGCAGCGTAGAACAGATGGCAGATGTGGCACAAATGGTGAAAATTCTTCAACATGATACTTCCTTACTTTACTTTGGAAACTTTATACGTAGTAGTACTGTAGTAGTTTTAGAACAGGGTAAAAACTTGAATTCGACCATGCATGCGTAATAGCGTCCAAGTCGTGTTTCTCGGCCTTTTATATACTGCAAAATTGTATAAAAATTTTCCAACTTTGAGTACCTCTACCTATAGTACTGCGAATGTTCGTGTCCGAAGTTACCACTCAACTTATTGCAACTGTTACTCGTTTCGATTCTTTAATGGATTTGATGGGGAAAAATGTAGCACTGCGATTGAGAAATTATCGCAGAATTGAACGATGCTTCGTGGTGTGAATTTTTTTTTCGTTTCGACAGAAAATTGCCACCTATGATATTTTCGAGTTTTCGGTGTAGTCCAAGAAAGCTCATCTCACCTTTGAAAATGTTTCCAACTATTATGGGTAGAATAATAATTTGTCTTTTTTTTTTGTAATCTGACGGTACAAGGGGTGGAATAGTCGTACGGTGCATAAAGTTGCACTTTGAACTATCTTTGGAAAGGGCTGTATAATTTTATTCACCTTTGACACAATCACCTCAACCGACCCTTATAAAATGGTTACCACGGGTGTTCTCATGTTAAAGATATTTTTTTACATCAAATAACAATGCCATTTTAGTATTTTAGGGTGCGAAAAAAAAAGTCCAAAAAAATGTTCCATCCATAGATACGTTATATTGCGCTTGCAAGCAGTGTTGTTCATATGTCAATATTTAGTCGATGATATAGTCGACTCTAACTCGGTATTTGAAACGTATATCACGTTCTGCAAATATATCTCCAATAAGCTAGCAACAAGAATTACGCTTTTCTTGACGTTTTCTGAAATATCATCGGTTCTATTTTTAACCTATAGCTCTCTAATGCACTTTGCAAAACGCCAACCAACCCAACCTTTGAAACGGCTACAAATCTTTATAGTTTAGCGCAAAAGAAGTTTGAGAAAAAAAAACCTCGTCCAATGAGGTTTTTAATCACACTTTTAATTAAACCATTCCCCTCGAATCTCACGCAAACTTGTAAAGAATACCGACTGAGTAAACATTTAATTAACGCCAACGCGGTTTGATTTTGATGGAGAATTTCCAAATGAAAAAATAATTAAACCTGTGTTTTGTGTATACATTAAACCTCTACCTATGTCGTCAATGGTTTTTAGAGAAAAAAAATTTATCCTACGGATAATATGTTGTATAGATCAACTGATATTATTTATGTGTTTGTTTTCTTTTTGCTATGTTGGTCGGAAAAGCATGGTTGAGCTTTATGTAAACAGTGTACCCTGTTCAAGGCTCGTCTATTTCGCCAGCATGGTTGAAACTCGGCGGCCTTTTGAGAATATTCGTATAATATAATTCGTCGGCTAAAGGTTCAGATTTTCATGCAGCTGGGGAAAAAAATTTAAATTCAAAGAGGATGTGCTGGTGCGATAAAAATGAAACTGCCGCGATTTCATATGGAATATTTTTTGTTTAAGACTTACGGTGAGCAGTATTGCGCTATATGTGCTGTGATACCAGCCAGCATGTTATTTTGCAACATGTTCTAGAAATTATGCGAGAGTTACTTCAATTTTTGTTTGGTGTGTTAATTAACGTTTATGGTGAATTAATTTACCAACTTGGATGGGAAGGGAGAGAGAAAACAGTAGACACAAATTAATTAACATCCGAGAACGCGATCTTGAAGCTGTCAAATATGAAGAACTATACGATTTTGAAACTGTTGAGGGTCTTCATTTTTCTTTCATATGTACCTTTTGGCCGAAACAAAAAACATACAAAAGCAAAAAGCAAAAAGCATACGTACAAAATTGAAAAAAAAAACAAACAACAAACAGCATCGCTCCTTAAAAGCTTGCCAAATTTCAAATCTATAATATTAAAAAAATTGAAAAAATCTAGGTAGTACTTGAGCAGACGTTTTTGTGAAATTTACCTCACCATCAATTCATTTTGGTGATGGGATCTGCAAAACTGTGGAAGTGTAGAATGGTGTGCAATATGTAGAAGGTAAAATCGGTGATTTTGAAAGTTTGTAATAAAAGACGTGTAAAGAAAGTAGTAATTTTTGGTTTAAAAAAAGTATTGAAAATTTGGAACAATAGGTACAAATGGACAAAGTGATTTTAATTTCTCAAAAATTAAAAAAAAAAATTAAAAATTCAAGTGCTTTCGAGAGTGTTTGATAAGAAAGGGTACAAATGGTTACTTTGAAAAAAATGGCTTATCACGATAGCAGCAGTGGGTTGACACGATTAACAATAAATGAGGCGATGCCCACGATAAGTAAAAGTAAATCAACGGCAAAGCATGAGATTTCCAGTTCCAAGATGTAAATAGAGCATGAAGTTGGGACGTTTCGGCAAGAAAAGCACAAATTTCTTAGAAATTTTGGCAAAAATGACGACCATTTGACTATTTTATCAAAAAACACATCCGAAGAGTTATGATGAAAAAACATTACATTTGTCAACTCACCAAACATTAAAACTTTTTGATAATTTTTATGAAAAAACAGTTTGTTGACAATTTTAGTAAAAACAAGATTACTCAAAGCAAGAACAAGACTATTAATTTGACCATTTTGGAAAAAATTAGCCCCTTTTGACAATTTTACCAAAAACAGACACTTTTTAAAATTTTTGACCCAAAAATGGACATCTTTTAAAAATTGTGCAAAAATTGGCACTTGTTGAGCATTTTGCCAAAAATTGGCAGTTTTGCCGTTTTTGACTGTTTTGCCAAAATTAACACTTTTTGGCTATTTTGCCAAAAATTGGCAGCTTTTGACTTTTTTTTCCAAAAGTTGACAGTTTTTGACTATTTTCCCAAAAATTGGCGGTTTTTGACTATTTTTCCAAAAATTGGCAGTTTTTGACTTATTTTGTCAAAAATTAGCACTTGTCGACCATTTTGCCAAAAATTATTGGCAGTTTTGCCGTTTTGGACTATTTTGCCAAAATTGACACTTTTTGGCTATTTTGCCAAAAATTGGCGGTTTTTGACTATTTTTCCAAAAGTTGACAGTTTTTTACTATTTTCCCAAAAATTCACAGTTTTTGACTATTTTTCCAAAAATTGGCAGTTTTTGACTATTTTGCCAAAAATTTGTGGTTTTTAACTATTTTGCAAAAAATTGGCAGTTTTTGACTATTTTGTCAAAAATTAGCACTTGTTGACCATTTTGCCAAAAATTAGCAGTTTTGCCGTTTTGGACTATTTTGCCAAAAGTTGGCAGTTTTTGACTATTTTGCCAAAAATTGGCGGTTTTTGACTATTTTTCCAAAAATTGGCAGTTTTTGACTTATTTTGTCAAAAATTAGCACTTGTTGACCATTTTGCCAAAAATTATTGGCAGTTTTGCCGTTTTGGACTATTTTGCCAAAATTGACACTTTTTGGCTATTTTGCCAAAAATTGGCGGTTTTTGACTATTTTTCCAAAAGTTGACAGTTTTTTACTATTTTCCCAAAAATTCACAGTTTTTGACTATTTTTCCAAAAATTGGCAGTTTTTGACTATTTTGCCAAAAATTTGTGGTTTTTAACTATTTTGCAAAAAATTGGCAGTTTTTGACTATTTTGTCAAAAATTAGCACTTGTTGACCATTTTGCCAAAAATTGGCAGTTTTGCCGTTTTGGACTATTTTGCTAAAAGTTGGCAGTTTTTGACTATTTTGCCAAAAATTGGCAGTTTTGCAGTTTTGGACTATTTTGCCAAAAATTAGCAGTTTTTGACTATTTTGCCAAAAGTTGTTGCTTTTTGACCCCCCTTCCCATTTGACACTTTTTGGGCAAATTTGGCAAACAAAAAAAAAACCAATGATAATATGTATTCGTCGGGTGTCCTCAAACTGACAGTAGGTATTGGTAATTATTCACCCATGTTGCCATATTTCCGAAAACATCATTCCTATCATTTATATCATGTTTTTTTACTCATTAAAATAGGTTACAAAAAGCAACATTTTTGAGCAATAAATCAATATTAATATTTCTTTGAGTAAAAATAAACGAGGAATAACAATCTTCCAGAGAAATAGACCATTTTGAATTGAAGTCAATGGCAAATTCATCAGTGCTACTACTACTATGCGTTGAAACATAAGGAAAACTCATAAAAGCAACTTGTCTGATAGAGTAAGTGAACATTGATGTAGCTAATTGAATGGGTTCTTAAAATGCTTAATGATGACTAATAACTAATAAGGAGCAAAAGGTTACACAAATCCTCAGAGTAATTTCTCTATGAATGATTTAGAATAAAAAATTGGGAATGAAATTATTTAGAAAAGGAAAAAAATACAAAATATAAGATTTTGGAATTTGAGATGATTTGATGAATCAATGCACAATTTATTTTAAAAATCGTTTGTGGAGAGTGAAAATATTGATCAAAAACAAAATTGAAATGAAATAGAAATTTCGTCAAGTTTTGATTTTGGTCGTGTTTTGGTGAATGTTGATCAGATGCTGAAAACATCTACTATTGGCAACATCGCAAAAACAAGTTAGTTGTTCTTTTTTTTTTCATCAATTGATGCAATTTTTTATTATTTTGGGTGGTGACAATGCAGTGATTTCAAGCGTCTACGTATAGCTTTCGAATGAGAAAAGGTTCTATTGTTGTCTGATTAAATAGATGATAAAAATCAACTTTCACTTTCAAGATTAATCAAAGTATCTATGATTTATTTTCTTCCGTGATATAATCGCCATTTTTTTTTTGTGTAAGTTTTACTTTTATTTGTTCTACAAAAAGTAAACAATTTGAAAATATGAGTCCAAAAAGGTCAAAAAATGTATTACAGAGATTGTATGATTTTCATTTTCCGTATCTATTAAATTAGAGGAAATTGGAAGAAAACAAATATTTTATTATAGTTTAGACATTACTTGGTTGAAAATAGGTACCTCTGTTTGCGTTATTCTTTTTACACGATGAATTTTCTCGAATCTGGTAAGTTTTGAAAATATTAACAATGCGAGTCAGTTCGATTAACGAACCGTGACGTGGAATTTTGCAAATGGTTGAAGATGTACTTGAGCAAACTTTTCGTATAGATTGTGTACAATTACTTGTATATGTGCTGTATAGATGAGATACCTATGTATGTACATGTAGTATGTAGTACATCTACACTGCAGATACCTAGACGTGTGTATACATTGTACGTCTATACGACTCTACGTACATAACATACATTTGTTTGAAGTTACCGAACGTCACAGTTGAAGAGACGCTTTTGTGGCTCGGTGTTATTATAAATTCTAGCTGAGCACGAGATAACTAGAGAACGTTACTCTTGCAATGGTGCGAAATTCGAATTATATTTCATTTTCAATTTCATATGTAAATAAATAGACGTGGATGGGATGGCGGAGGCAAGCAGCACCTAAAGCGCGATAAAGTTACGCATCGATATTGCAGCACAGCACAAGGCGTATCTTTAGAAGTTGGTTACATCAATGAGGAGTAGGTAATTTGCGCAATATGCTTTAACCATATAGAATCAGGATTAGCCGGTAGCTGGAGATGATTTTACCATGAACGATGGATGCTTCAGTTTAATGATCAAGAAGTAAATACATAATTTAGTTGCACGATGCACGTGTTTGTTTCTGGCGCCATTCAACTGCACGTCGCTTATCAGTCGACTAATATTTACCCGAGCTCCAACGACCAACGTGGGTGGTCGTTATAAAGCTCGCGATTCTACTCGGAAAATTTCAAAGTGTATGCTGAGGAAAATCACTTTTAAAATGTGCTGCAGATGCGGTGTATTTTTCTTTACAGAATGTCAACTTTTATTTAATTACTTTTTTGTTCGGAAGTACGCGATGTAATTAGAAAATATGTGTTTTCTGGTAAATTTTCCATAATTTATATTTTTTCTTCGATGTGGAATAGTTATAAATTATTTAATATTCGTTGTAGCACTTTTGCTATATTTGGTTTATAAAAGTTTTCCGTGTTTTTTTTCTATTTTTTTTATTCAACGGTGGTATTGTGTGTGGTTAATATAAAGCCACGCATTGTTCGCGTATTTGGAACACATGTCCACAACCTTATGAAAGAAAGTTGCAATTCGCACTTTTAACGCTTTACTGTTGTTTACACCCTTGTTCAGGTTTCCGTTAGCTTTTTAGTGCAAGGGGTAGGCGCAGGGAGGATAAATTTCCAACATTTTTCGAAGTATGTTTGGGAATGAATTTAGCATTCAGTTCGCGTTTCTGGTGATGATATGGAAAAAAAATACGGTATGAGTATACAGGGTGTTTCAGAGTGTAGTGAATATTTCCCCTATGAGGGCTGTGAGTGACCAAAAATGAACTTTAAAACTTATATGTGATTTTGGTTGGTGCTTATTGGGCAGATGGGCATCCTCTCGACCGTTTTAGAATTGAACTTTGGCCCCCCTGCTGCGATTTGAAATTTCTGGAAAAACTTGCAAAAGTGGAAGCCCCAAAAAAGTTCAATTGCGGTTGCATTTCCGAGTCCAGTGATCATGTAGGCAGATCAGACGATGTCTTACCGGAAACCCCTCTTTGAAGATTTGATTTTTTCACAGTTTCTGAATGCCAATTGGTCAAAAATTCACTTTTGAACTGGCATTCCTGGAATTTTTCGGTAAGCACCTAAAACGTTTGATAAGGTGCTTAATAGACATCGAGTAAAGCTATAATTTCTGAAGTTCATTTTTGGTGCCTCCTGAGCGATTTAGGATAAAATCAAAGGATTTCTGGAGGCTCCAGAATTGCTCAAAAATAGTTATTTGTTGATGTGTACGAGTTGAATTGAATAAATTAGGTTCACTTCGCTCAAAAGAAATTCACATTTCATAAAAAAATTTAAAAATCGCTCTTAAAACAGCTTTTTTGATTTTTTTTAATTTTCAAAAATTTGGCAAAAATTAAAAAATGACCTTTAGGATTCGAAATTTTGGTAACGGAGCTTTTAGAACATTCTCCTTTGATCTCGCTTGGTTTCGTTTAAACCGGAGACTGCCAGTTCAAAAATTTCCCTCGTAAGATGAATTTTCCCTTTCATTTTATAGCAACACTGCCACATTAATCCTAGCGAAAGACTCGTAAACAGAATGCAACAGATACAACGACGCGATAAAAAGTCGTGATTTTACTATTTGAAAAATACGAGCGAAATAAAAATCCCTCAAATCATTGGTACCTACTTTAGATATCGAGAGGAAAAACGTCCCTGATGTATTCGTCAAGTACGTCATTAATTTCCATATTAGAATTTATGTTTCCACCCTACAGTAGATACTACGTATACCAACTCGAAAACATTATTACATTTTTCCCCTCTCGAGTTGCAGTCTCAGTTGTTGAAATCGAGTAAAAATAGAGCGAATATATAGCGCAGTCCACGAAGAAATTTCATCTCACGACATTATCGATAAAAGATTAAACGAAATATTCGGAAGGTTTTTTTTTATTTAATGGCCTTACGTGGCACAAAAGTGCGCAAACAGGGAAAAAAATAAGTTCAATGGTTACGTGAAGTGGCGACCATAAAAAGAATTTTCTAGTAATGAAGAACGAAGCGGCGAAGTTGAACTCGCAGTGCAAATATTTTTACCGAGATAGTCTGTGTTTTTAGAAAGTATAACGTGCCGCTTCCTGTATATCTATCTACTTGCTGTATAATGGAAGCCGCCGCATGAAAAAGAGTGAGGATCATTTGAAGGGGTTGAATACCATCTTTGTAATTCCACATGAAACATTAATAAAATTGCACAATTGACTCCGGTTATTTACCGTTACTTTCGGTGCACTTGGTATTTATATGTATACGTTTCCTCGTTTTTACCGCTGTTGTTAAGTTTACAATTTTACGAGGGCGATCTGCATTTATATTAAAAATTCGAGTTTTCAGTGCAGCCGGCGCCAAATGTGTTTTCTCTTATTACCCATATAAATTATGTAAGAATTGAAGATCGGTATATGGAATAGTCGTTTAATGGTGAATATTGTTTTGTATTCAGCCAACATATATTTTTAAAGTGCAGCGTTTTTCAATGATAACGCTCGAGGCGGAATCCTGGAGAAAAATCGTCTTCGTGCGAATTCGCGAAAAAAATTTCCATCGCGATATTATTATTTTTTTGGTGAAATAAGTATGTAGGCAACTTATCTCTTGGACTCGGATTCGAAATGCGCAAAAAACTAATATGCGGCAGTCTGCCCCAGATATAGAAAAAAAGTAGGTTTGAAAAAAAAAGCAACTGTGATCAAGAATATTCTACTTTCATGTCTATATCTCAATACTCATCATCCTCCTTGAAACATTTTTCCGAATGAGAGGAAACTAATTTTAAACATTTCCCACGTGTAATTCGGAAAATTCTTCATGAATTTTGACCCTACCAAAATTGAGGAATTTGTGTATTTTTTAAATTTGAGCAAAAAAGTGCATTTTGGAATTAAACTTTCAAAATTAATTGTTGGAAATCTAAAGAAAATTCAAATCTTTGTTTCCAAAAAAATTGCTAAATTTTTGGCATTTCTTCAAACTCAACGCAGTTTGCAACCTTCGTTCAAAACTTTTTGTTTGCTGATTTTTTCCATTATTTGAAAAAATAATTGAAAATTTGGAGGGAACAAAGGTGTCGGATCGATCGTTCTTTCGGAGTTGAAAAAATTAATCATTGAAGTGTAAAAATTGCATTCTGAGTATTAATCAACTCTAGTCAAAAATGAAATAGTGAAATGATTTGTTGAAATCGACTAATGTATTCCTTTTCTTTTATTTGTTTCAGGTGAGTACGAATTCAACTGGTTCATAAGTACACCAATTGATAATCATATGGACCCAGCTATCCCTTCATCAGTACTAGTGAGTCATTTTATGATTTGTGATAAAAACTGCCTTCAACAAAGCGTATTTTATTGGATTCCTTTTCCAAAATTTAAATAATTTCTGAGAACTATGGTTTGGTCAAGTTTTGTTACCTGTTTCACAGGAATCTAGAGCAAAATAAAAAGCTAGAGGTAAAAAACCACATGGTTTCTCTTTCCTAGTTTGAAAGGAAAAATTAAGTTTTATGCAGATCATACATACATACCTACTTACCTACATACAAAATTCAAACATGAAAAATTCAGAAATTCGAAACCATTTTTTTGTACTTTTTCGACAGTGCCTAAAAGGTGGTTGTATGGATTTTTTTTAGAAGTCAAACAACTAAGAAGTAGTTTAAAAATAAGAAAAGTGTTTGATTCTCTAAAAACACTTCTCTCATTCAAAAAAAAAATAAATAAAACAAAAATTCAAAAAAACAAAATTGAATCATTGTTATGTTCTTATGTTAAATTGACTTAATGTTCGATCAGACATGATCATCCAGACCAGTCATCAGCCTGATCCGGACTAAGCCTGAGATCCGACTCCTGTCAGATGTGTCTGTATAGACGATTGGACTCGAGTCATCTAATCAAAATTTAATCTAAACCAGTGTGGCCTGGTGTAATATACTCATCTGAACCAGGTTTGCAGCTTATTGATTTCTATCTGTCATGCCTGCTCATCTGTTTGTCGGGCTTCTCAAGGTCATTGACTCGTCTGTCACCTAGTTGTTTAGCCTCCCAAGATTGACTGTCAAGCCACTTAAGCTCATTGGCCCGTCAATACGTATAGCTTCCTAAGGTCGTCTGACTGTCTGGTTTCTTAAGGTCATTGACCCATCTGACTGGCTTCTCAAGGTCATCTGTCTTCCCATCTAGCCTTTCAAGATCATTGACTCGTCTGTCTGTCTGTCTGTCTGTCTGTCTGTCTTACCAAGGTCGTCTGTGTCTTTCTAGCCTGTTAAGCTTACTGACCCGTGTGTCTGAACTCTTGAGGTCACTGACCTATCCGTCCAGCTTCTCAAGGTCGTCGTCTGACTGTCTTCTTGAGGTAATTGACCCGTCTGTCTGTCTGTCTGTCTATCCTCTTGAGGTCATTGACCCGTCTGTCTGGCCTTTCAAGGTCGTCTGTCTACCTGTTGAGCCTCACAGCAATTCAATAATTTTATTTCCAGTTCTTATAGGCCAAGTCAGGTTTTGTATGTATTAATCTAGAAGACCACTTTGGTAAAAGTAAAAATTCCAAAGATCTGTAATTTTTTTCAAGTTTTCAAAGTCTCACTTTCAACATCAATTTTTGGAAAAAAAGCATAGGTATTAGGTACCTACTCACTCAAGAGAAGAGAGGGAGAGTGTGTGAAAATTTTTTCCAGAGGTCTTCATTTTTTATCACGGGCTCACATTGGCTCTTGGCGGCATTGGCAAGGAAGTTGAAAATTTTTCTAATTAGTTTCCTACAAGTATTACATGTACAAATCATTTCATCAATGGTCATCAAAATCCAGGATTTTTTTTTGCTCTTCCTCAATGGATGTAAGCCAAGTACATCAAGTTGAATGATCAAATACGGCAAATTTTTATTTATTTTTTTGATAAGATATCAAGTCTTTTAACAACTATACAGAAAATTAATAAATTTTCTTCCCTGTAAACCTATGCACCAGGACACAAATCAGGGCAAACACAAACGGAAGTTTGAATGACTCGTTTGCTATTAAATTATCAAATATGAATGCTTTAGCGCAAAGAGCTGAAAGTTTTTATTACAACTGTACGTTTTCGTAGCTAGTAAAGTGTTTCTCATATCTATCAGGTCTTTTTTTTCATCGTATAAAACTTGGCGTCTCCAAGAATACGAAATGATATATAGGGAAAAGTTTACCGTTTAAGACAGCAGCGTGTAGAATTCAAAATAAAGTGATTTCCATCGCACATTCTTTCGTACTTATATCTATAGGTTATTTTAATCTGAAATTACCTCGATTATTGTACGCGTGGCTCAAAAGTCGAAATGAGAAAAAAAATACATTTATTAGAAAATTGGGTTCTCGTTTTTGAAAATTGGACGAGCCATATAACAATATATAAGACCACTATCGGTCTAATATTGAGTGGGATTTCGTAAGAAAAAATGAAAGCTTTGAAAGCTCGGGAAATATTCCGCTTCGTTTCGAGATTACTACTTGCCTGTTACGTGTCTGATTAGGCCTATTTACACTGCAATACATACACCGCTAGATACGAGATTTTTGTCATTTTGTTTTCTACTAACATTATTGCTTTTTGACACCGCCTGCCTCGTCGGTATCGTCATCGTCGTCGTACTCTATCGCATAAGGGGTAAAAATACCCAACTCAACGCCCGTATGTACTCGTATTCGAACCAAAAACCAATATCGCGTATTCTGATTTTCTTCACCAACAGCCTCCTTCATATCACGATTTTTGATCTTTTTTTCTGAAATAAAAAACATGAAAAATATACATAAGCGGTGCCTTGTGCCTTGCTTTTGCGTCAATCGAGAATATAGCTTTTTTTTGCATTATGTTACGATAAAATTAAATTATGAAATCTTCTCACCTAACTTGGATGAGATTTTTTTATAATGAAATTTACATAGTCGATGAATTCGTTTTTTGCTGGAAATAATAATCACGATGGTAAATATAATCAAAAAACACGTATGGAGGAAGCTTATGAATTTAATTGAGTATCGTGCGAAGTATTTATTCCATCAAATCCTTCCGAACTACGTACAATAGGTACTGTTTGTTTAAAAACATATCCGCGATAATTCCATAAAATCTAGTATGAAAAATTGTTGACGAACTTTAAATTACAACTTTTTAAGCAGCCGGTCTTTCTGAAGAAAATACGGACAGGTCATTTGAAAAAGATTCGAAAGGTTGAAATCGAGAAAACTTAGCGATTCTCTCATCGTGCAAAAAGTCAAGTTGAAGTGAAATTCTCATTCACGTGAAAAGTACTTTGATACGAAAAATTTCCATCAACTTTTCCAATTATTCGTAATTACGAACTCTTATAGTCGAGGTCAATGCCAACCAATCACACGATCTGGAATTTAAATCTGGACGGTAGACGCTCGTCAAGGACACCGAATTAACTTTTTGAGACACTTAAAAATTCTATTTCAAATAGAGGGGAGGGGAGAGAGGGGTGACTAGACACTCCATCGAATGCTTGATTTTTTCGTATAATTAAACTAATTCCATTCCAACGGGAGAATTATTCAATTCTCATTACACGAGCGTAATTTTTAATTCAAAAATTTCAGCCTTCGAGTGAACTTTTTACATCTTGAAATATGATGGCAGCGTTAACGATAGCAAATTCTTTCTTACATAACCTTTTTTGTGAATGACAAAGACTCGTATTTGAGGGGGAAAAATATACCCGAATTAACAATCTCTTAGAAAATTTTCAACGTAATTATTGCAGGTAAACGCTATTTTATGGAGTAATTTCTTCGCTAAAACTAACAATGATTTTATTTTCCAACCTTGAGTAATTATTCATGCGCCAAAGATCAAAAGCGTATAATTGAAAATTCCAAGATTCGAACGGCGCCGCACATCGAAGAATGACAATATAAACGTCGTATCGCGTATTAAGTTATAATGTCGAATCAGCGAGCAACTTTTACAAATGGAAATTTTAATTTAATAGACGTGCTGATAGCTTTTGAGAAATGAAAAAAAATCGTCTGTAAGGAGTTTCGAGTATGCAAGAATTATGAACTCGAGTGCCGAGAATCGTCTTGTGTGATGGCTCTGAGCATGAATCGAACGTTCGTTTGTCCAAAAAGCTCCTTAATTATTTGAAAGGCGAGGTAAATGGTCTCAGAATTAAAAATTCCTCGAATCGCCGAATTTGATTTTATAATGAGTGATATTGGGATGGAATCGCCTTTTTTTAAAGGCTTTCTAAAAATGATCGTGGGAAATTAGATTAATTCTATTTTTCCTTACTTATGGAATTTTATTGGCGATTTATTATTTCTTCCCTCTCCTTAAGTACAACTTTCCCCTTCCTCTGCTTCTCCAACACGAAAAATCTCTGTTCTCCATGGTGATGGAAGTTCTGAAAATGAAATTAAGAAAATTGTTAGAAATTCAGGTTTTTATTTTTGAGATTTTTTATGCACTCAAATTTTTCATCTGCTCTTCAAAATTAATTTGGACAGTTTGCACTTTTTGAAAATCTGGAATTCTCAAAACATAGCGAGAAGATCCAGAACGGTTTTAAAACAAGTTTTCAATCGATTCGAGAGATTGAGTGCATACCTCTCACTTTTCAGTTTTCTAGGTCAATTTGGTAAAATTTGGATTTTTTTACCTTATTTTTGGTCGAAATTTATTTTTCAAGAAAATCATAAAATGCATTTCAACATCTGAAATTTTGACTGGTGATCTTGAAAAGTCGAACTTTCACGATCGTATTTTCAAAAACTGGAAAATTCTCATACATTCCTTTCATAAATTCAAAAACTTTCAATTTTGAGTACTAATCACTTCCGTATTTGAGGATTTTTTTCAAGAAATCTGCTCCTGATTCGTATTCAGAACATTTCATGCGACATCGACACAGCTTTTGAGTAATCAAGTTTGTGCTTCTCATGTCCTCAAAGTACTCGCAGTTCATAAAAAAACACTCCTTTTTTGCATTGAAATCGCAGCTGATGACGTCGTATCGTAAATAAATTTCATCTCAGCATAGAAAATTTATTTGAATATTATATTAGGTGGTACAGGGTACTCGTAAAAGTAAAAAATAATCGAGTTGACGTTCATTAAAAATAGAAAACGACTCGGTGAAGATAAGTTTATACTCTTCTATATAGTTGAGCATACTACGATACAAAACGGAACAATATGGATGCGACAACCGTCCAACATACAATAAATATCCGGAGAATATAAAAAGTATGCTGTAAAAAGTCTTCAACATCCAACTAAAGGGGATGTCGCGGTCTCGCCATATCCGTAGTTTATGAGAAACCGTTTGAAAGTTCGACAAATGGAAGATCATTTCTTTGAAATTTACTCGCTGCGCTGAAAGTTTTTTGCATTAACAATATTGATATGAAGACGCTCTTTAACGCTGCTGAATATACGAAAATAATTTACAACTTTTAAAATATCGTCGTGTTTTTTTTCCTTCTATCCCGTTATCGTCCACTTACAGAGAGGGTACCTAATGTGAACCGCAAGTGCCTTATAGGTAGATTATGAGCGAATAGCAAAAGCCATAATATACTCGTACTGCGAATACGACGAGGTATCAAGCTGTTTGTATTTTTTATTCGTATCGAGAGAAGTTCATTGAGTTTTGGAACAGCATTTTATAATAATGCATCGAACAATAGATAAGAATAACTATATTTTTCTATGTACAGTGTTGTTTACCTTTATCGAAGGCTTACTACCCTTATTCGTCTACTGCTGACAATTCCAGCCGCGTTCAACAAATGAGGTTAACCATACTTCCAATCATGGTGAACGTTAAGCGTGCAATTAACCACCCGTAAATTTAAACAGCGGTACACTCCGTCAAGGAGGGGGGTTGGTTATTAAAACGATTTCCCAACGGTAGCCATACTCTTGGTTTTTTTCATTTCTTTATCACCATATGCTTTGAAAGTTTGAATATGTAATTACCAAATAAAACTGATTAACGAATGATTGTCATCTTTTGTACCATAAGGCGATATCGGTTCATATAGGTTCGAAATACACTTGAAAATATCGTGTGTGTGGGGGCCTGTGTTACAAACGTTTTATTGCTACAGTTTATATCAGCACCATTGACGAGAAGTCAACTATTCTCGACTAACTTTCATAATATTTGACCTTTGCTAAGGTTACCTGTTTTGGAAAAACTTCTATGATCGCTTACAACCAACAACTTTACCTTCTGGTATTACGTGGGTTCCGAAAATTGAGACTCGAGTGGGTTAATCCAAAGCCAAAGTTGGAAAAAGGTGTAAGGGACAATACCCTCATAAGTTAATAGGTAGGTTTATTCTGTAGGAAAATTTTGTTTCAAGGTTCTTGCGCGATACAAATCAATTTACACGAAAATTGTACGCTTTTGTTTTCTCCTTTTCAATTAATACGCGAATCTAATTCAGCTTTTTACTTATGCGGATGAAAATTTGTCGCAGAGAATGATGCTTGAGAAAAGACATTTTAAATTATAAATCGAAAGGTTATTATTCTAACCTTGAACCTCTTTTTGTAAAGAACCAATCTTTTTTTCGTACGCAGGATTTTCATAAGGGCTGATTTCAAGGTTTGAAATAGCTTTTTTTGTGTCATATTGCAAGTATATTTTCATCGTTTTTTGATTTTTTTTTCTAAATTGTGAACGGTGGTTGTACTTTTTTTCATGGAATTCGTTATGTGTATTTTTTGTCCCGTAAAAATATAAAGAACAAATTACCGAATCATCAATTTTGAAAAACTGAATCGGTTGTACTGTTTTAATGTTCATAAATTTGAAAACATTGAAAAAAAATGAAAATTTTGAAAATTCCAACTTGAATTTCAATTTTTAACTGAGTGGTTTCAAATGGAATTTTAAAATACCAACTGAAAACTTTCAAGATTTTTTAAACAAGATTTCGCACCTTCGCTTTGCTTGAGCGCATCCTAGTTTTTTTTTATAAAAAAAATGAGTGGAAGTTAATTTTTTCGTGCAAATCAAACCCCATTCAAATTTTCTTTGACTTGTGAAAAAAATTTTAGTTGGAAATATCAAGACTAAAAAAATGTTGAGTTGAGATTTTCACGTTTGCCAATTTTAGTTGGAAATATCAGGATGAAAAAAATGTTGAGTTGAGATTTTCACGTTTGCTTTTCTTTTCGCCTCTCCTGATAATCCTCTTCAGTACAGCCTTTTGTGTGTGCTGCAGTGGATAAGTTGAAAACCAAATATAACAAAATCAGTATAGGTAGGTATTTTTTTCATTTTTAGTGTTATTTTTTTTTCAATATTGTTCGAAATATTGGGAACCTTTGTGTCTTTTAAAGAGCGTATGCGTCTTCACTAGGATTTTTTTTTCAAATTTTTGAAATTGTATTTTCAATTTTTGTGCTTATCATGTCAATTTGAGCTTTCATATTGCAAGTTTAAATTTAAAATTTTCGAAATTTCAATTACTCATTTTGAAAACTCTGTGAACAGATCAGTTTGAAATTCAACCAGTTTTGAGATTTTAAGCCTTCAAAATTTGGTGGTTTTACAAGCAATTGCAAAGATATTAAAATTACGAGCCACTTCCCCCACATGTACGTACAAATTGGAGAACTATGATGGAAATCATGTACGTAACTATGAATGAAAGCTTTTTAAAAAATTTGACTGTAGGGAGGTATTCTAACAGGCAGAGCATTTTTTGAACTGTGGTTACAAAGAAAAATTGAAAAAGCATGCAAAAATGCATCATCAGCAAAACTTTCAAGCGTTGAAGTGCATTTTTTTTTTTGAGATTTCGCTAAATTGACTAGGAAAGCTGAAATTTGGTATGTACCCTGTTTTCAACTCGGTTCCCTCCACCTCAAAACGGTTGGAAATGTTTTTAAACTGTTTTGAGCAGTTTTGAAATTTCACCTAAAAAATGCAGTTGGACACCTATAAAACTTTTATACTCTAATTCCAACACGCTAAGTGGATTACAGGTGGTTTCAAACCATTTTGGAGTTTTCAGTATATTACGAGCAGTTCCAGATTTTCAATAAGTGCCACAAAAATTGTTCAAATTCAACTTGAAAAGACAACAATTGAATATATTTTTTTTTTTTGTCAAAAAATGAGGGTGCGGTTGTTTTTTGAAAATTTCAATGGAATTCGCTGGAGAAATATGCAGTGTGAAACTGCCAGAAACCAATTTTAGAAAAATGGCGTGTAATTGGTCAAGTAGGTCACTCACGAGCATTAATCGAGTTGATACGCGCTGCATCTCAGTTTGAAGGGTTTTTATGTTTTTTTTTTTTTAATAATCTAGAATTTTTAAAACAAGGTTGGAAGCTCCAGAACGATTTGAGACCACCTACAACTTACTTAGACTGTTGAAAATAGGGTATAAAGTAAGTTTTAGCTTTACAGCCTCATTGGTAGAAATTTTGTGTAAATTTCAAAAATTTGCCGGAGGCTCGCTCCAGAACTGGTCAAAATGATTTGAAAACGTTTGCAATCGATTCCAGAGATTTATTGGTCTGAAGTGTGGTAACATTCCAAATTTTAGCTCTTTAGATCAATTTTGGTAAAATTTTGGTTTTTTCCATTATTGACCCAAAGATTTTCAAAAGTTTACCAAAAATGGAAAAATGCACTTTGGTGATTAAAATTCTGCCTAGTGACATATTTTTGCAGGTTCAGTCTTTTGGTTTATAGCTTTGTCCAATTCCAAAACTTCAATTTTATCAATTTTGCCATTCACTAAAAATTAAGATATCTCCACAGCAAACCTACTTTATCCACATTTCTTCAATTCTTGGATTTTTTGAACATTTCTGGAAGGCGAGCTGTCCACTCTCCCCTCCTATAATTGATCGCGTTATCAATTCACCAAAAAGTTTAAACTTTTTTTCCATCTTGAATCCAGATATTCAATTCCCAACACCATTTTGAACCCATAAATTATCCACATTGAAAATGCTCTAAATTTAAGCGAACAAATGACTATAATTAACCTTTGAATGTAACATTGTTCCTCTTCTAAACGAGGCTAATATTCTAATTGAATTTTCATCAACCATCCGACAGTGGGCATTTTTCACAAATCAACTGTTGAAACCCTATACGTAGGTGACACAAATGGATGCAAAATGATTAAAAATTAATATTTACCCAAACACATCGTATATACGAACATACAGTACAATTTCGGGTACCTGCCTATAATTATACAACAAACAACACCCACCCAACATGACAACCGTTTAAAAACTGTACCGACGACGAATCCTTTTTGAAAATCTCTAAAGCCATGTACTTTTCATGTCGAACACCGAAAAATCACGAATAAAAAAACGGACAACTCGAATGAAAATGTAAAAATAATAACCCTCATAGGAGGGATGATACTTTTTTGTCCCTTGCAGTTTCGCTAGTACGCGAACGATTTGTTTAAACTAATTGTAAAATCGATTCGCTTTAGAGAGACAGAAACCTGGTCTAACACAAAATGCAAAAGATACCTATCGAGATAGTAAAATTATTATTTTATAATGGCTTCATACGAGCTATAAAATGAAGCGTGAAACTACGTGGTAAATGGTATTTAGTGTTATGTTTACAAGAATGGGTTTACCGAAAATAAGCTAACCGGTACGATAACTGGCAGGCGTATGGTCTGCAATTACGTTTAATATTAAACACTTTTGCATCAATAACGGTGGCAAAACTAATAAAATGACGCTCTTTGTTAATAACTTCAGCTTGGCGTGTTGTTGGAGCGAAAACGTGCATTGTGTACATTGTAAAAGCATCATCATCTTTAAGAGTCCGTAATGGTAACATAAGTTTCAACAACAAATGTTATTAAGGTCAAAACAGGAGGCGGCGATGAAACTTCGGTACAAAGTTTTCTTTAAAAGTTGATATTTTTTGGCTCATTTGAAGGACAGGACATACTCACTCCTGTGTTATACTATTATGTGCTAGTTGTTGTCAATTGCTAACAAGTGACGTACGTAATCTAAAATTTTCAGCCATATGTTCCTCATGAGGGCGCATATAACTTGAGTAGATTGCAGTCGCATCGCTCAATTTATGTAATACAAGGTGTCTTGAAATTGAATTGAGAATTTGAAAAGGAAAATGGTCCATGTAATTCGATCCATAGACTATTAATTTTTGTGGTCGAAGATTCCTATGGATTTTTTCTTCATCAAAAATAGGTAGGTAGGTGGGTGGGTGTTTTTTTGAAAATCCTTCGGAAAATCCAAATTTTTAGCATCTTCGAGTTAGACGCCTTATACGAGATTTTTTTTTAAAAAAAAGACTTCAATTAAACCAGCGGCTAATGTGCCTAAATGACCAGTCTGGTTAACGTCGTGCGATTTCGTCATAACGATAAGTCACCTAGCTCGACAACCCGAAGAATTATCCGACATCGTGAGAATAATAAAAGAAACTGGTCCATTTTACCTATTCGCCGAAATAAAAATGATAATCGACGGAAGTACGCCAGCAGAGCCGATGAGCATTGAACTGGAAAAAGGTTGTAGTTAAACGCCGGAAATAATTGTATAACCGGTGTGTGATGTATACGCAGACTTGAAACCGATGTCCATCAACAAAGAAATTACTCTTTGAAATTTCTTCTCGCTTTCAATTTCAATTCTTGACGGAGACACCGGAGACTAGATCGATTTTTTATTTATTTTTAATTAACCAGCCAGCAGCTATTTACGTGTCAGTATTTTTTGTCTCGTTTGTTGAAAAAAAAAAGTGTAACTACGACGTGGCTCGGGTACGCTTTATAGCTGGTTAAACCGTGTTTGGATTTTCAATCGATGAAAGGCGTCGTTTTGATAGTTTGGTGCTCATTCTTATAGTCGTTTAAAATTAACCTGTAATTATAATGATAATTTCGAGCACGCAGCCTAACCCGTTAAGAAACTTATCGTCAGCCGGGTAAACTTAAGTTAGCAGGCGAATAGGCGATAATCCCTAAGTCAAACCTCTTGATTCGCTTTAACGAGCTTCTCCATCTACATTTTAAACGCAAACCATCCACTAACGTTCAACGCAAACAAGGCTTGAATTAATCAGGCTACCGTAAAAAATTATTCGATAATTTTGCTAATTATCATAAATACCTAACTATACCCTTTCTCTTCGTCGAAGCTTTCTAACGTCGTTAAGTAACTTATACCGTATTGCTTTTTTATGCTTTTGCGCCATTTCTTATAAGCAGATGCTATAGTATACATAAGCATGGTATAAGATATTAATGCGAGTAAAATGAACGAGATAACAAACTTCATCCCTATTTCACACATACTTACTCTTTGAAAGCTCAGCAACTTTATACAACAGGTGTCCTTCACGCTTATTTTCATTCGCCTTCGTAATCTCATTTTCGGATACTTTATGTTTCGAAATAATTAAATTAACAGTTAGTGAAGTATACTCAAATTCTTCTAGGCCTATATATATTTCGGCGAAAAAGCCTAAGATAGGTTATCTATACGTATAGGTAGGTATCTGATGACGATGAACATTGAATATTTTATGTCTACAAATACGTCGAATGAAATGTTTTTCTGTCGAGATTGTTCAGTATTCAAATCTCGTACGATCTTAGATCAAATGTAATTTTAAATATCTGGAATTTTAATCTACATTATTCTTGATCTGCAAATTTCCAAATCCTGTGGGAAAGTGAGCTCGTTTATTATTTAAATGTTCACGAATCTCGGATATGCGAAACTTAGTCATTAAATTCACAACGTTAAAATCATCTAAATTAAGTTGCCAAACACTGATGAAATTTCAATATTTTAAATGAAACATCGTAAAAACACATTAAAAATGCAATAAAAATACTAGAAAAATACTATATTATTAAAATGATAGAAAAATTATCGAATATTGATGTTTGACCAAATTGAGCAAAAACGTATAAAATATTGTTAAATGGTCATTCCACGTCAATTCGACCAAAAAGTGGTAAGGGGGGGGGGTCGACGATTTTTTTGGATGTTTTCCTGTGGAAAGACGTTTTGAAAGGATGACCAATGGTGCAAATCGCAGCCCTCTAGCCTTTTTTTAAAGGCTGCTAGGGAGTGTCAAAGTTTTCATTGAACTTAAAATATCATCCATTTCAGCAGTGGATTACTGGATAAGCGCGATACCTACCAAAATGGAACTTTTTCCAATAGTTAGGGGTTTTGAAAGGCTTTTTGGTGATATCATAAAAATCAATGTTATCATTTTTTTCGTACGAAAAATTGGCTCGAAAAGTTTCAAAACGTATGTTTTCATATCGTTTTGTTCTCACTCTCAAAAATTCTGAAAAAATACATTTCATGGACAACTTTTCATTGGGATGGCGTTATTTCGTAAAGTTGATTTAAAAAAATTGAAAGTTTGCTAAAAAATGTGAATTTTTGATTTAAAACATGAAAAGAAGTTTTGATTGGTGAAATTGAGCTATTTGACCCCTATTTTTACGCATCCGTTGAAAAAGTTGAAAAACCCCTTTCACTCATTGAAATCAACTCATCACAAAAAAATCAAAATTCGAAAAAATTCAATTTTCAATTCCAAACATCAAAAAAAGGTTTAAATTTATTCAGATTGTCTTATTTTGATCTCTTTCCGACGTATTTCATGAAACAATTGATAAAAATTAAACTTAGTATAGCAAAAAAAATTGAAATTTGTTTTTTTTTTTCATTTCACTCAGTAATAAGTTTAAAATGACAAAAAACACGTTGAAAGCACTGGATTTATTAAAACTGAGCAAATACGTAATTGATGAAAATTAAAAACTTATTCAAGTGACACAAAAACATTGAACCAGATTAAAACCATCCACCTACCAAAAGGCAATAGATATTTTATCAAAAAAAAAAAAAAAAGAAGAAAAAGAAGAATACTAAAGTATCCATAAAAGTTTTTAAAAAGTGATGAAACTTGTACAAATTTAAAAGTTGTTCAAAATATTATGAAAATACATTGAAAATGACTTGAAAACAAGAAAAAAACTCCTTAAAAATCAATAAATTCCACAAAAATCGCGTGAAATTTTGTTAAAATTGTGTTCTGATTGTTGAAAATTATCTGCAAAAAGTAAGGAAAGTTCAGTAAAATTGAGCTAAATTTAGCCAAAATTGCACAAAACGCGGTGTTAAAAAAACTTATTAAAATGACATAAAAACGATTTAAAAATTGAAATGAGCAAAAATTGTTATAAATAAAATCACGACGAATCACAGCTTTCAAAAGATTCGATTCACTAATCATGAATCACGTCTATGAAAAATAATTCTGATCACGAATCAAAACACAGAATTTTCAATTCGAATTGTGACTCGAATGGAATCATTATTCGAATAGCCCCAACCATAAAAGTGTCTATGCATAAAAATGATTTTTTCCGAATGTTCTAGATCCTCCCCCTTTTTTATCGATATTGACTTTCGATCAGAGGGTCAGCTCCACAATTTAGAGAAACAACTAGGTTTTTACGAAAACTAGTCCATATTTTGGTATTAATGAGAATGACATACATGCAAAAATGCATCATCGCAGCCAAAATTTCAAGTTTTAAAACTCTGCATTTTTCGAATTTTGATTACTTTTTGAAAATTTTTGGACCAACAATGAGAAAAAAATCAAGTTTTCGCCAAATTGACATGGAAAGCTGAAATTTGGCATGTATTTTGTTTTCAATCCTGCCCCCTCCCCAAACTGTTGGAAACGTTTTTGAACTGTTTAGAGCAGTTTTGAAATTTTACCACAGAAAAAAGGAGATAATTTAAGAAAAAACTTATTTTTTTAAAAATTTAATAAAGTTAAACTCGGATGTAATTTTCTTTTTGAAAAAAAAAATCGATGAAAGATTTGAGAGGGGAGGGGAGGGAGAAAGGTATTTATATAATTAATTGCAATTTTTTTTCGTTGAAAAAAATCAATAATTTTTTATTCAAATTCTTCATTGAATTAAACGATAATTTTCGTTTCAGGATCCTTTGTTCTTTTTGCGTTCCCCTCCGCACGTTCGCGCCCTCCACCGAGAGAAACGTATGCACTTACTCGATAAATGAATCCACGAAACGTGAAAAGACTACCTGCATTATTACGAATTGTTTCGTTGCAAACGTTTGACTTTGAAGTACCTGATAAAGGGTTGAAACTGTACTTCGACTCACGTGAAATTAATTTTTTAAAAACACTTTCATTTCGACGAGTTGTTGAATTTTTCACGGTTACGCGATCTGTGGAGGAGAAGATTGAAGAGGCGAAGTAAAACAAAGCGTCTTGTGAAAAGGTTGTTTTTGTACTCGTAAGTTCACCGAGCTTTATATTACACGTTCATGTGTACGAACATTGCAAAGATGGCAGCAGGAAATAAAATATCAACAGAGCGCTGTACAAAAGCATATTTTATTTATCCGATATTACATCGCATTGCATGTGGGGCAAAGCAATCTTGTAAAAAAAAAAAAAAAAAAAATGGAGATAAACGTAACATAAAAACGATACGACGACCAAACAAGTTATGAATTTTGATGAAAATTGACAGCAATGGTCATGGAAAAGTGGTACAAATTATCGTACATATGCACTTGGAGCTCGAAACGCTTATGTATTTAAATGCAAACTATAGAGTAGATATAGCGAAGAGAATGCCATTACGTTAATGAATACTTATACACTCGATGCAAATCATTCATATTATAAAGCGTACTATGTACTCGTAGTACCTAATGTATACGGGTACATATCTGCAGTTGTAAAAAAATCTCGTACGCGGATATGGCAAAAACTAACACATTTAATCCTTTTAAAATTGAATCCAAAGTCCCCGCATCTCGCCCTCGCGTTAAAATATGCATATCCCTGGATGGAAAATTTTTCAACCGTAAGACTAACCTATTTTTTTTGCCGGGTATTTGGATGTCGTTCGAATGATTCGATAATGAAACGCGTGTCTACCAATTGTACCAATTTTTTATCTGTATTTTCTAGTTAGCCATTAGGAAGGTGTAAAAAAGTAAAAAAAAAAAGCAATATTAAATGGAAATTACACCGGATACGTGATGGTGTTTCTATTATTCGATGTAAATTTCGTTACGCTTGTATGTCTTACGCGGATTCACGTCTTGTAATTGATCCATGTTTATGTACTTTTTGTTGGCTTGTTAAAACATCGATTATTTGCTCTACCAGCAGTTTTATTCTTATTTATTGAAGCGACTTATCTTTCATGTTTTCGTTTTTGTTTAATCTACTTTTATTTTTTCTGATTTTTTTGTCATAATCATGCTCATGCTCGTTACCAAGTAGTTCAATGCTCATGTACTCATTTTGTATAAATGTTGATTCATGCGCGAATAATTTATATCCACACGAACGTGTAGTGAAGTTATGATATTACGAGTACATATAAGACCATTCCTTTGAAAAAAATAAAATAAAAACAAGAAAACTCAAACATAAAAATTATAAATTTTTGAAAGCAAATTCTCAAAATAATTCAAGCGTTGCAGAATTTTTTTTTCAATGATAGATGTTTTGAATTCACTTGGTTCCATTTCATAGTGTAAAAAAATTGCTTATTAATTTTTAAATGCGTGTTTATTTTTTTATTTTTTACAGGTAAGAAACGTGTCTATTACTTATTCAATGGAAAGGAATGGTGACCAAGTGGTGAGTTGTTTTTTGTAGCAATATAAAAAGGGTGTCTGTTCGAAGACGTTTTGTCCATCTCTAGGTACATACATATATTTTTAAAAGGTCTGTTGAACATAGTTTGAGTATTCATTTTTAAAATCCACGGTTTTGTTTTGAAAATTCGTTCGTTTATAGCCCCCTCAATTTTGATGATAGGTTACCTATCAGACCTTTTTTTATTCGAAAGTTGACGTCGTCGTAAGACATCATCGTTTCATTCGATATTGAATTCTATTCTCTTGAAATTGACGCTTGAACCTGTGTTGCTACACTTGAAGATTTTTTACATTTACTTGCGTGAGTGTATGATTGTTAACCCCTTGTGAGTTTTATGAAAAATTTTCAGTAAATCCGTTTGCGATTATACGAGTATGTATCTTACCTATATGTACATACATGAGATTATGTATCGAAATACGATTATTCCGAACACCTACGTTATTCCCACAACAGTTATTATTATACCTCCTGGCACCGGAAAAGCGAAAATCTATTACAAACTGAAACTTGGTCTATGCTAAGATGAAGAAGAGAGGTATTAGGTATCTTTAGAAGAATCCGGAACAGAAATTGAATTAATTTCGTATCTGTCGCAGGTGTATGCTATATGCTATTGAAACATAAGCTCGCATTTTGAACTCGAGACGCGTTCTTACATTATAATTCGTAAACTGTGTGTATCTGCCTACTCGTTGGCTCGTTGGTGGTAGAAATATGTATGTATTTCTCAAATGCTCTTGTAATGTCTGTCTAAGTGCTTACTTTCTAAACAGCTCTCGTGGAATACTTGAAAGGAATTTTTTTTAGCAAAAAACACACGTACCTACGTACGTCTTTCAGAGAAAAATAAAAGAGTTCGTCACACTTTTGCTTGGGAAAGAATCAGATGATCAGACAAAGTTATCAATTGTTGTGAGTTGAATTTCGTAATTTTGAAATTGAAGTTTGGAGAAGTGCTGCATGATTGTGTTGCTTTTTCATTTTAAAAACAATTTTGAAGAGGGAAAGGAGCGTTTTTGCCAACATTTGATTTAAAATCTAAGAAGAAGAATTTTAAAAAAATTTGAAGTGTGGAATTTCCTTGTTTTAGACGATGCTCAATTCTCATTTATATGATTTTTGAAAAAATTTAATACTATGTAGTTTAGAAGACTTTAGATTAAGTTGGATCGCGGTGTTTTTTTTTTCAATTTGTTGATTTTACTAAAGATTTTTTTGAAAGGCATGGCGGGCGATGGGCTTCAAATGAGTTGTTGCCGTCACGTCGTATCCATGTCAAAGGTAAGCTGGTAAGTTTTCCTAATGAGGCTTGGAACTTGTTGTGTAGGAATCTGAGGTAACGATGAGTTTCTTCTTTGGTCTTCCTGCACTCTTGCTGCCTATGAAAGTATAATACGAAATAGTTTTTAAAAAATCTTCTAGAGATTGAGATATATAAACAACTTTGAGAGACGATACACTATTGAAGAACTACTAGGTTCACTTACTATGTAATGTAGTAAATCAAGTATGTAGTTGCAAAGAGAACTTCTAGTTCTTTAGTAGCAAATATAAAATTAACAGTTTCCGAATTATAAGTGAATTTTGATCTTCTAGAGTTCTAGTTACTATTTGGCAACCAGGAGAGTTGTTGAATAACTAGTGGTTTAATCAGGTTGTTAGGTGTCCCAGAATAAGCGGTTTTGATAAGCAGAAAAAATGTGGAATATTACGTTAGTACTTATGTTTTGATAAAATTTTCGCCAGTCTAGTGGCTTACCAACGAGTCAGCAAGTAGGTTTCTGTCATTCTTATGACGACTTGAAGTTCGAGCAATCACCATGCAGAATGACCCCACAGCACTTGAAAATTTTTCTGACTATCTGGTGACTTCTTGGTGAATTCTGGTGACTTCTGGTGACTGATTTACCAAGAAGTCACCAAGTGGGTTTTTTTCTTGCTCATGGTGAATTGTTGGTGAAGAAATTACCGGAATGTCCCCATGGCCTTTGAAATTTTTTTGACCACCTGGTGACTTCTTGGTGACTTCTGGTGAATGATTCACTAAGAAGACACCAAGTGAATTTTTTTCTTGATCATGGCGAATTGATGGTGAAGAAATTACCAGAATGTCATTATGGCATTTGAAATTTGTTTTGACCACCTGGTGACTCATTGCTGAATTCTGGTGACTTCTGGTGACTGATTTACCAAGAAGTCACCAAGTGGGTTTTTTTCTTGTTCATTGTGAATTGTTGGTGAAGAAATCACACCAGAGTGTCCCCATGGCCTTTGAAAATTCTTTTGACCACCTGGTGATTCATTAGTAAATTCTGGTGAATAATTCACCAAGAAGACACCAAGTGGATTTTTTTCTTGCTCATGGCGAATTGTTGGTGAAGAAATTACCAGAATGTCCTCATGGCATTTGAAATTTTTTTTGACCACCATGGTGACTCATTGCTGAATTCTGGTGACTTCTGGTGACTGATTTACCAAGAATTCACCGAGTGGGTTTTTTCTTGTTCATTGTGAATTGTTGGTGAAGAAATCACACCAGAATGTCCCCATGGCCTTTGAAAATTCTTCTGACCACCTGGTGATTCATTGGTAAATTCTGGTGACTTCTCGTGACTAATTCACGAAGAAGTCGCCAAGTGGGTTTTTGTCTTTCTAAACATGAATTTGTTGATGGAAGGATCACCAGAATGTCCTCAAGGCATTTAAAAAATTTCGTGACCACCTGGTGACCCCATGGGAAGTTGTGGTGACTTCTGGTGACAGATCCACCAAGAAGTCGTCAAGTGGATTTTATTCTTGCTTATGGCGAATTGTTGATGAAGAGATTACCGGAATGTCCCCATGGCCTTTGAAAATTTTGTTGACAACCTGGTGACTTCTTGGTTACTTCTGGTAACTTCCAGTGACTTCCGGTGACCTCTGGTGACTGATTTACCAAGAAGTCGCTCAGTGGATTTTTTTTAGCTCATGGCGAATTGTTAGTGAAGAAATTACCAGAATGTCCCCATGGCCTTTGGAAATTCTTTTGACCTTCGGGTGACTTTTTCACCAAGGAGTCACCGTGCCGTGGGGTTTTCGTCATTCTTATGGCAAATTGATGTTCAAATATTCGCCAGAATGTTCCCACAACATTTGTAATTTTTTTTAACCCTAAACTGCTTGGTGACTGATTCATCAAAGTGTCACCAAGTTGGTTTTTTTCATTCTTAGGACGAATTGTTGGTGAAGTTATTACCAGAGTTACCCCATGGCACTTGATAAAATTTTCGGCAGGTCACCTCTTGGTGACAGATTCACCGAGCAGTGGCCATGTGTAATTACATAATTTCTGACATGATGAAGTAGTGGTGAAGCTATCACCAAAGAGTCACTACATAACAACCTTGTACAGCCTGGCAATTAGAGGCCAGCCTTGCACACAGACGATCTTGGGAAGCCATACCGTTGGGTCAATGAGCATGAAGCCGGGGTGAAATTCGGTTCCAAATAGTTACCACTAGTTTCAGAACTAATTTTCATCACTTGTACTGAATTATATTTTTAAAAATGACGCATAAATCACGTAGAATGGTCGTTGGTCAATTTTGTTTTTTCAAAAATTCACCAAAACTGATTCTCAAAAATCGTGGTCTCGTTCAAATCTGGGGCGAACATCTTGGGAGGTCTGGAAAAATGGAGGAAGGTTAAGAAATTCGATGAATTCTGAATTAAACCCTGAGTGCCAAGTTCACCATTTAGGCTAAATTTTTGAAGACAGAGTTTCGGTGAATATGTATCAAAAAATAAAAGAACTTTCTTTCCTCTTTCTTTGCCATGAATTCACCGCCGGCGCCGAAATAAAAATATACTTGCCTTTCCAAAGTGAGATAATAAAGTATGGCCGTGATCTATCCCCATCTTCAAGTCTAAATTCGCCAAAAAAAATTAATAAATAAATAAAGTAAGGGTATCGCGTATATTACGACCCAGACGTATCCAATATCAAAAAATTCAATATGTAACTTTATTTATCTAAAAATATAAAATCGATTGCCATAATCGCTGGTGTAATCAGATTAATCCACACTTCGTCTGGATTTCGTGGACCCTTTGAAATAAATGAACGTAGCCTGACAACGATATATTTTCATTAGATGAATTGCATTATCATCGTAGTTCCCGAAAATAGAATCTTTTAACCGGATACCCTTTGAATCGGTAAAATTATCTGCAATGTATTTTCCTAAACGCCATCTCGGGTTATTCTATTATCGTTCGAGCACCCAATTTTATTAAACTATCTACTTATACTTTCAAAAAAAAAAAAAAAAAAAAAAAAAAACGACGCAATCGAAGGATGAAAAAGAGGTGTAAAAATTTTTTCAAGGGGAACAAAACGACGTGACATTGATCACGATAGTTTATTGCAGGCGAGTGACATCGCGGTGAGCATTTTTATGACAACATTTAATCTACGAGAGACATCAACGACGAGAAAACGGCGAACACGACGAGGCAAAGGGGTACAAAAAGGCACCAATTTCTGTCGAAATTTCGTCAATATGCGACAGCGTCGACACCGCGATGACACGCGGCAATAAATCTTAAAACGTGAAAATATTTAGCAATTAAACTTTTCAGTCCGAATGGAGCACGCTTGACGGAGAGAGAGAGGGTCTTTAATGAAATATGTAAACATTGCCTTTAGGCAAACAAAGTGCAGCATTATATCAGAGGGATTCGATGTAAATTAATGTAAATGAGCAAAAAGGAACAACATCTGCTGGCAATGATAATATGTATTTGAAATCTGTGTCGGCTCTTTTACGCGCATTTGCATACTTAATACATGTTTTCAAACGCGCAATCGTATCGTCCCTTATTTCAGTCATAACACGTTCGTGTAAAATCCTCTTTGAAAAAATTTTTTTTCGAGGTAATTGCAACTTTCGACTAGGAGGATATTAACTCTGTACGTATTTTTATATACGAATACGATTAATGCGACGTTTAGGAATATTTACTTCCTCGTTTGATTCTAATTCACATGTGTCATTCCGCAGGTAAAGGGCCCATTTGGTCGATATTGAGTTAGGGGTGGGGGGGTAAAGTAGACCTCCGGAGCAATCATATGAGCTGCATAGAAGCTCAAAAAGTGCAAAAAAAACTCCAAAAAAAAAATCCAGAACTAAAAATTTGAAAAACTCAACTTTTAAGAAAATTGCCTTCAAAGTTTTTTTTCTAAAAAAAGCTGAAATTTCACATAATCCGAAAACCTTCGTACCTAAAATTGAAGATTATTGTTTCTGATGTCAAATATTACTACCCACCTGCAATAGCGATTTTTTTTACTCAATATTTTCATGTTTATGAGTATTTTAAGCCTGAAAAACAATGATTAATAAATTTAAATTTTGCATAAAAATTCATTACTCAGTTCAAAAGCAGAAAAAAATGATTAAATTACATTTTCTGTCAAAATTCAACTTGTAAAAATAAAAATCATGAAAAAAAATTTTCAAAAAATTTCTTCCCCGGGCGGGATTCGAACCCAGATCTCCTGCTTCGCAATCCGTTATCAGTGTCACAGGGCTACCGCTGCACCAACGTTGAATGTGTTTTTGAATGGTATACATGTTGCCACTGGCAACTA
This sequence comes from Planococcus citri, assembly GCF_950023065.1. Taxonomy (NCBI): domain Eukaryota; kingdom Metazoa; phylum Arthropoda; class Insecta; order Hemiptera; family Pseudococcidae; genus Planococcus; species Planococcus citri. Next base: position 47,821,772 of record NC_088678.1, read on the forward strand.
GGTGCAGTATAATTTGTAGGGTATTTTTTTGGAAGCGAATTTACTGCTAAAAAGCAAAAACGACCAAATGGGCCCTTTATAGAAAAACTTTAGTTCCGTTTTTCTCTGCTTGGGGCGCACCTGCGGCCTTGATACTTCGACACGAGATAGTCGGATATGTTCTACATCAAAATCCATCAAAACCTCGATTTTCGATTTTTTCAACTGTTTCACTAAAAACACAATTATCTCAATAAATAAAAACGACCAAATGGGCCCTTTACCTACGGAATGACACACATTCATAATTGTACTCGTATAGTTTTACGCGAGTATCCGTTGAATTGAAATTGATATACTCGCGTGAAATGTTTCACCTAGGTCAGTATCGTCGTTGTTGTTGTAAGTCTTCGTGTTTATAGCTGGTGCGCTATACGATGAGACGTACTATAAAAGGGAGAGAAAAACGAAAAGAAAAGAAAGAAAAAGTAAAGAAAAAATCCCCCAACCGATTTTCCCTAACGAAATTGTTAACAGACGTAAAGTAAATACGAATTCGTATGTGTATTCTAGCTTATACACAGACATACCTTACCTATCCACCTACCTACCTACCTATCTATCTATCTTTTTACCTATACGAGTAGAGTAGGTACGTTTGTTGCATGTCTATATATACACGTCTGCATCGGTTTTTTTCAATAACTTTGCCAAATGTAACAAAGCTGTGCTTTGTTGTATACGCATTCGTGTTTACCAAACTGTTTAGATATGAAAGTGACATGTAAATTTCGATGCAGTTTTATGCTAAAACTGAAATTCGCATGCTTGCGACATCGTCCGTGTGTAATGTGCACCCATGTGGAGACGACAATCGTTTCTATTCGAAATTGCCGCTACGACAATTGCAACGAGAACGATTTTATTAGCATTTTATCGCCGACTTCAGAATGCAAGCTTTTTCCACCATTTTGCTGATTTCCTATCCGAAAGGTTTATTTTGCGAGGTTATTTTTTTAGTCGACTTGAATTTCAAATACGGGTACAATCGTACAATACGTACATGTATAAACTTATGCCCTCGAATATTACGCCAGATAGTCGATCTTTGTAAGGGTCGAAATGTACGCTATGCCATTAGACCTTGTATTTGGTTGAAAATCAAGTACTAACATATGCACTGCGGCATTGTAATCAAAGAGACGAGCAAATTCTAGTCCCTTTTATAAATTTTGGTGTTTTTTTTTCTTCTTTTGCTGGAATAACATCGTATATAGTTGATTGATGAAAATCCAAGTTGATGTTGAACAAAGGATAATTAGGGTGCGTGTCCTAACTAGTGGAAAATTTTTTAAACCGAGTGCAGAAGAATTTGAACTAGCTTCTGTAGAAAATGCTCCATTAGGAGAGATTTCATGTGCTGAATTCCATTGGAAAATTTCTAAGAATTTTAATTTGGCTTGAATGAAATTTTGTGATTTGAATTCGAGTTGAATATTCTCGTAAGCGCTTTGATTGAGGCAGTATTTGCCAGCTAGTATGAGTTGCTGCAGATTCAAATTCATATTTTTGTGATAAACCAACCTAAACAAAGAATTTTTGAACCAAACAAACCTACGAGTATAAATTAAAAAAACATGCAAAAGTACATCCATCACTAGCCAAAATGTTAAGTGCTTTGAGTGCATTTTTCGATTTTTTGGTTTGAAAAAAAAATTAAAATGTTTCCAAATTATTGACCTATGAAGTAAGAATATAATACATACCCTATTTTTGAGATCCCCCCGCTTTAAATCGATTGGAAATTGTTTCAAACGGTTTTGAGCAGTTCTAAAGATATGCTGATTCGATTGAAGGTGATTTCAAACCGTTCTAGAACTTTTAGCCAATAGCCATATTTTGAAAACTCCATATTATTGTCAAAAAGTGCAGTAAACCGGCAGAAAGTTGATAGATTCCCAAGAACGCTTAGGTGATCCAAGTATTTTGCAGTGATGCTGAATTTCATTGTTTCATTTGAGGTTTTGTGATATGTTTTTTTCTCAAGGAAAGTCCAAAAATCCGCTGAATGCACCAGAACGCTTCGAAATCGCCACCAATCGATTCAGAAGGTTCAAAATAGGATACTAACTAATTTTCAGTGTTCTATCTCAATTTAATTTTCCAATTTCTAGGGGCTCAAGAGAGAGGGGGGGGGGGCAAAATCGAAATCACCAAAAATTAAAAATAGATAGAAAGGACTTGAAACTTTGCTTTTAAAAAATCCTTTCCTTCTAATCCTAACTCAAGTGATGAAAAATTCTTGCTGTTCTGTTCACATCTTTTCATGATTTCATCATTTTTTCCTTTGAATTTTGGTGGGAGGGGGGGGGGGTGTTGAAAAAATGTGATTGTTGACGAAAGTAGAGCTGGAAATGTTTTATGACATTAAGTTTAAAATACTCATAATAAAGAAAAACATGGTATCTAACAGGTAGTGAAAAAATTAAAAAATTAATGAGTTCATTTGTATTGTTGTTTTTTAATAGTTTTGATTGAAATTAAAAAATACTTTACTTACATAGATACAAATTTTCTTCCGATTTCAATTTTTTGGAAATTTTCCTGAGAAAAATTTGGCTTTGTTTTAATTTTTTTTTTGTGTGTGTGGGAGCGGGGGAGGTTGAGTAGAGAGCTTTCTGAAAATTTAATTGAAAAAAGGTAGTGAAAAAAGTGGAGATTTTTTGGAAAAAATTCCGTTAGATACCATGAAGAATTAATTTTGCAGACAGGAAAGTTGAGTCGAAGATCGAATTTTCATGCATTTTCATATTTCGCTTGCAATTGTTCAAAAGATGCATAATTTCAAGAATATTGCCCTCATATTTGCTGAAAAATGACAAATTTTATCAATGAAAAACCATGATTTCAAACACTTGAAAAATTCACAAAACTTAATGTAAAATCAATTACGAGAGCTGAAAGCTGTCTTGAATGTAAACCATACTTTCTTCAAAATTGCAACTTTTGTTGAAAACTGAACTTGAAACTTCAAAGTTGGAGATGTTCTAGCAGAACCTTCACTTTTTTCCAAAAAATAATTTTTTGTGATCAAATTCAAATTTTTCATCGCTAAAATTTTATTTAATCCACCTGCACTTTGAAATTATTTTCAACCATCGCAATTCTAAAAGAAAGTGAACAGAAAATGGAGAGGAAAGAGGGAAACTTTGGTACGTGATTTCTCTGCTGCTTCCACATTTTAAGATGAAAAAAAAACGAGGGCCAATTTCGTTGACAGGTTTGCAGTTTTGATGCTGCCATTTTGCGGGTTCCTTTCATAAATTTTATGTGGTGCAAGAACATCCATAATGTCGATGTTGAACCAAGAAAAATATGAAAAAGTAACTCTGAAATGCATAATTTATGTACACTCCCCGAGGAGCAAACGGTTTGAAACAAAATCAAAGCGGTTGCGCATCACAAACGGAATAGATTTGGGATATGCTCTATATTTATCCACCAATGTGGTATTATTTTAGCACACGTGCTTTCTTTTTTCTCCGTGTAAAACAAATTGAAAATTGTTTTCGCAAATAATCATTACTTACCGTTGTTCTGGCGTATAAAATTCCGATTAACAATGAAAATGGCTGAAAAAAAACACATTAACGTTTTTAAATTGCAAAAAAAAAAACACAATTATTTACCAGAATAGACAAATGTATTTTCCAATGTGTTTTTTTTTTATTTTTTTATTTTTTTATTTTTGTAATGTGACGAGAACTTTTCTAAAACCATCAGCGCGGCGTTGCTAATACCTATCAAATAATTGCAGGCAGTACCAAAGCGCTAGTTTTTAAACATCGAGTCGCATTCGATAAAATATCAGCGAGCCAAAACTGGCGCGAAATTCGCGAAATTAAATCCCCCTCATCACCAAGTCAAGCATAGTCGAGCCTATCAACGTTGGTTGGTAAATTTCAAAACAACTCTATGCTTCTCGAAAAACACCATAAAATCGCAGAACGGTTTTTTCAAAAACAATTTTCCACAAGTTGAATCGCCGAATAAGAGTTGAAGAAAACCAAGAGGAAAAAAACCTGACGTAATTTCATCAGCGCGTTAACCACGTTAGCGAGTTAATTGAAAAACCATTTTTCTTCGTTGTTTTCCAGTTGCCTAAAGTTTAAACGAACGAAAATCTTCTCATAAGTTGAGTACAGTAAGTAAAGTAGCCTTGGCGCAGCAGTACAAATAGTAGCAAGGATGGCAACAAAATGCACCTAAAAATAAGTAGAAAATGAGGAAGAAACATTACGCCAACGAGCAATCTCAGAAGACCCGAAAGGTAGGAGAACGAACGAGCAGCGATCTTATACGTACAAATACATTGCAGAGAAGGGTGCAATTCAGATTTTTGAACCCGTTTTTCCATCCCCATGCGGCAGATAAACCATAAATGTTTAATAGCGCAATTACCCCGAAGCGCGAAATGCCCTTTACTCGGCATAGAGTCTCTCGTCTCCGGAAATGTTTTTCTCTAAAACTCAATGCCGTAAAATTTCACCCCGCCTTGGTACCTTCGTCTACGAAACCTGGTTCATAGTTATAACTCGCATTTATTTCCCTTCTAATTAAATTGCTTTCCAATTACGTCCTCTCCCTGTTCCGGACATCATCAACCACGCCTTTTTCGCTTCCCTATAACGTTACCCTGTCTGATTTTCATCTTTCATTCGTATACGTTGAGTTCGTTTTGTATAGCAGTAGCGATTTTCGTGTTATCGCGTAACTCCTTCAATTATAGATTTAGTCGCTGATTTTGGCCGACGTCGGGAAAATTTTGCGAGAAAATTCGCAGACATTGTAATTAAAAAGTTGCGCTGCTCGCTGCTCGGGCTCGGGTGCGGGTGCGTTAATTTAGCAAAAAAATTTCATCCAAGGTTGTCGACTTCGTATAATTAAAGTGATTGCGGCTGATTTTAGCGCACTAGACGGCGAAAAAATGAGCGTCGTTGTATTGATAGCCTTTGTTGCGATGCTCATTCAGTCGAGTTTCCTATATAAACGATGTAATTATCGACGAGTATATCTTGAACACTTTGCTATACGGACTGAATTATACGTGTTTGCGTATACTTTCGTGTAATTAGCTACATTAATTCTGGTTTCACACGTATTACGACTGACTAGGGAGTAAAGGCCAAAATCAAAATTCTTCGAACGTGGGAAGGACGTGGGTGACGTTCAAACCATCGCCTAAAGGCACATCTGCGCCATTACCAATTCAGTATTCAAATTCGACCTCCTAATTTAGAAGTACGTTTGTCCACTTGGAAAACTATGTGACGTGTATAATTTGGAAACCATATGCCGCGCTGGAGTAGCTCAGTGACGTGTTCAAGGAGAAGAAAGAGTCTAAAGCCAGCCCTTTGGACTCGAAAGTTGAAACGATAATTTCACTCACAGTTTTTTCCCTTGTACATCCAAATGACAAAAATATACCGAAAGAACTGAAAGCTGGGTCCGGCCTCAAAAGTTAGGTGTTTGTACCCCTATTTCGAACACTATTACTCTGCCAATCCGTAGCTGCCGCTTTTAAGCACAGTGAAGGCTCAAAACTTCAAAAATTTTAAAGAACTTTCAACCGAGAAAACTGATTATTCCAAATAGTGTCATATTGTAGTATTTTTCGCGCTGAATCCCAATATGTGTAGGTCTGCCGTGCCGGGTCGCAAATTCTACCGAAGATCCGGCGGATGGGGTCAAGGGGGGGGGGTTAAAATGTCAAAAATTCATCCTTTTCGTGATCGTCGTTGTCGTCGTGGTCGCAGCTCTGCTGGCGAATTTGTTGTCAACAGTTCTGATCGTCTTCTTCCTTTTGTCGTTTTTCCTTGAATTTTTCCCTGCACCGCTAGCATGAAAATACCGTTTTCTCGTATTTTGTGTGCAATATATATCTAATTTTTCTGTTTTTGATGTCCTCTGCTAATACTTTCCGTTCTTCCCCTACTCTTGCTAGGACTTCAGCGTTGGTGATGAAGTCCTTCCATGAGATCATCAGTAGCCTTTGGTAGCACCACATTTCAAAAGCGGATATTTTATTTTCACATTCCATGCTCACCCCATTGGGGGAAAATCTGCCCATAAGCTGAAAAAGACACTGAAACCAGCTGGTTTATTGACGTATTCTTGAATATACAGTAAAACCTCGATAAGTGCAGACTCAAGGGAGTGGAAAAATATTTGCACTTATCGAGGTAAATAATTTACAAAGGTTAAATTCTACAGGAATTTTTATTGCCTAGGCAATTTTGCACTTATAGAGGTGAAACAAACAGGAACTTGCACTTATAGAGGTTAGATTCACCTACAATTTTTATTGTCTAGGTAATTTTGCACTTATAGAGACAAAACGTACAGCAACTTGCACTTATAAGGTTAAAATTTGCCTACAATTTTTATTATAGAGGTGATCTTACACTTCAAGAGCTATAGAGGTGAAACTTGAAGCAACACGCACTTATAGAGGTGAAAGTGCTTTCTACTGCCAAAAAATTGTTGCACTTATCAAGGTTACTATTTGCACTTATGAAGGTGAATTTACATTGTAAATTGACTGTAGGGCCCAGGGATTGCATTTTCGTTGCACTTAACGCGAATTTGCACTTATCGAAGTTGCATTTATCGAGGTTTTGCTGTACTCATGAAAAAGCGCTGTTCTGAAGGCTGATTGGTCCACCAAAAAAAATCTGCTGAAAAATGCGCTATGTGAATATTTTATAGCGTATTTTTCTTGCGTAAGGCCACAGCATATTCAAATTACGTGGCATGTTTCTTCATGTTGGAAGAAACCAACTACAAAATACACCACTAACCTGTTTTTTGGCGTACTATTTTGAGTAGTTGCTAACTTGCTAAATAACATGAGTAAATAGCTATTTTACACGACTGTTTTAGCATTTGCATTTATTCCATCTTCCATCACTTGCTCGGTAGTGAGATAAGTAGAAAAGTCGCTCTCCAACTCGGAGACTGGGGTTCAATCCCCAGCAGAGCCAAAAAATGGTTCATGAATATTGGACATTGGCAGCATTTATCGCATAAAAAAATACATATGTGCGCTGATTAATGAGCAGAAAAGTATTGGCAGAAAATGTTGCAATTCCTGCCGCGTTTTTTTGTCATGTATCATTGGCAGATTTTCACACAATGGAGCATGGTCCATGTTTCACAGGAATACTTCAAAACAGTCCATACATAGCATCACATGATTCTCTTCCTCAGGTTCAGATTCATTATTCGATTTCCAAGCACATTGATGAGATTAATGAACGTGCTTTTTGCCATTCCGATCCTTGATTTGATCTCTCTGAATTACTCTTTTGATTTCTTGTGTTCCGATATTGATTTTCACCTCTTCATCTTCATTCTTGGGTGAATTTCATAACCTTGGTCTTGCCTGCATTCATCTTCATTCCATATTTTAATCCAGCGCTGTTTATTTGGTTGATCATTACTTGCATTTGCGCTTCAGTTCCAGCAAGAATCACTTTGTTGTCTGCATAACTTATTTAATTGATTTTTTTGTCATTGATCTTGAGGCCATTCTCTCAATTCTTGCGTCTCTCATAATTTCCTCTGCATACAAGTTGAACAGCCTGGATGATAGCGGACATCCCTGCCTCACATCTCTTTTTATGGCACATCTGTTTTCTGAGTATACATTTCCAATTTTGATGTTAGCATTCCATTACCACTACAGATTCCTTATTATTCGCAGGTATTTTTCATCAACATATCCTCTCATGGTAAACATGATCAAATGTCTTTTCCATAATCATTAATCAATAAAACATGCAATTATTTCCCTGTTAGCATTCAATGATCTCTGAATGATCACTTTCAGTAGGGCTAGGTATTGCATCTCTGGTCCCTTTCGTTGCTACAAAGCCATACTGACAAGGGAGGTGCCCCAGGTGACATGCACCGATTTTAATGATTCTTGCACCATTAGATAGAGGACATCGAACATAGTCTACCACGAAATTTTCAGCTGCTGAAGTTGATATTTCGATTTTCTCATAGCAATTTTGAAAAATTGGGCAAAAATAGTCGGCGGAGGTCGCATACCGAAACCATCAATATTATTTGGGAATTTTAATACATATGATGAGACTACCCCACGGTGAAATTTTCAGCTGCTGAAGTTGGTATTTCGAGCTTCCAGGGTGATTTTTTGATTTTCTCATAGTAATTTTGAAAAATTGGGCAAAAATAGTCGGTGGAGGCCGCATACCGAAACCGTCCAGATTATTTGAGAATTTCAATACATTATGATGAGACAAGTCCACGGTGAAATTTTCAGCTGCTGAAGTTGATATTTCAGCCTTCCAGGGCGATTTTTCGATTTTCACATGCCAATTTTGAAAAATTGGCCAAAAATAGTCGGCGAAGGTCGCATACCAAAACCTTCAATATTATTTGGGCATTTCAATACATATGATGAGACTAGCCCACGGTGAAATTTTCAGCTGCTGAAGTTGATATTTGAGCCTTCCAGGGCAATTTTTTGATTTTTTCAAAATTGCAATGTTAAAATCGAAAAATTGCCCTGGAAGGCTGAAATATCAACTTCAGCAGCTGAAAATTTGGGGTTAGACTATGTTCGATCTCCTCTATCCAATGATGTAAGAATCGTTGAAATTGGTGAATGTCACCTGGGGCACCTCCCTTGTGAGTTTCACTAAGGTTCTCATCAATCTTCTTTTTCTATTCTGGCATTTATGATGGTATGGTAAGTAGCAGCTTTAATGCATGGCTTATTAACGTGATGGTTCTGTACTCTGAGCATTTTTTCGAGTTACTCTTTTTTGGTATTGGTACAAAGTTTACTGCATTGAAATCCTTTGGTAGCACACCTTCATCATATATTTCGTTTTTTATCTTCAAAAGCTCCTTTTCGTACTTTGGTGTTATGTGTTTGATCAAGTCTGCTGGTATGAAGTCTTCTCCCACCCTCCTTGTGGTTTCTGGCTCTCTTCACGGCATTCCTCAGCTCCCACATTTCTATTCATGGTGCCTCCAAAGCATTCAAGAGCAGTCATGATTGTCAAAATGAGAAATTTTTCAAAATTCAAAACTCTCTCATATAGGCATGTGACGATCAATAAGTTTGACATACATAATTTTGGAAATTCATGCTAGTCCAGTCCACTCATTTTAGCAAAATTTTCAGTCGAACCTCGAAAAAATTGGGGGAAAGCTGAGTTTCACATTATTTGTCTACATTGGTCTCTAAAATAACCCATCAAAAGTTGCACACGCAACTTGCCGGCTACCCCCGCAAGAGGTCATTAACCTTTGCTGATACAGGTTTCTCGGCTGTATTGCCAAAATGAAGGGCCCGAGTTGTTCTATGCTAAATTTCCTATTAGCATGACCAGTTCAGCTTTCCCCAAAATTGAAATTTCGCCCTTACTGAAGATTTTTCACAAATTTAAAAAATGAGAAATTGACTAAAAAAAAATTAACATCTACTTGTTCTTGATCGTTTCAGTAAGCACTTAAAAAAAAAACTGAACTTTTGGTTTTGGAACCTCTTTTTTTTGGCAAAAATTTGCTTTGGAATTCAGCTTTTCCAGCTATTGCGACAGAATTCTGAGTTGTTATTAACCCTATTCAATTTCATAAATTAATTTCGAAATATTACAACTCAAGTATAAAATAATTTGAAAAATAAGTTTTCGTATGCGAGGTATTGTCCAAGGTGAAAAGTTGTCACAGGCGAGGAATTCTCGATTCCTGAAATCAACAATTTTTTTGAGAAAATTGAGGGAAATTCTAAAGTTCTAAAATGAGCGATTACTCAAATAATTTTTTTTTCAAATATCACTAGCTATTGTTTAGTATGTACAATTTCTCTCATGAAAATTCTTAAATTTATCGGCTAAACTTCTCCCATGCTTTAAAAGGTTAGATTGCTGTGTAATCAAGACGTGAACTATTTGACACCTGTTACACAACACCCACTATTGAATTTTATTTTGTGGACCTTATACATTGATGGTGTGAAAGGTTTGAACTTTAAACGGTAATTCTGAAGTCTATTTTAGATTTTTAAATTGGTACTACAGAGCACAGAGCTGTTTTCATCTTTCTCAACTATTTCTATACCAACAGGTGAAATATTACGAAAACATATGTACTACACTGATTCACTCTATTCATATCATACGTATGAAATATCGTCAAATTACGCTTCAAAAAAGCCTTTGAAATAAAGAAATACCTATACGTATAGGTATAGCATCGTAGAAGCCAATATAAGCTTATGTGTAATATGAAAGTATCAAATATTGAACTTCAAAAAGCAATCTTATTCGACTCGTATTATGCTATTTTGAAACGTAGATGGTGCGGTTGGTCGAATCGTCGCCGATCGACACAATTTTATCATGTTCGGTTTTTCATTTGGATAATGGGTTTCCGTTTCGTTGCGGATTTCCACTGATGAACGCATTTTCCACATTGATATGCGCGTTAAAACCTGTACACATTATACAACACACGTACGTGCGAATTGTATTGTACATAGAATGCGATAGCCGGACATCGCGTCAAAAGGAATAATAGATTTTACCAAGTGAGAAAACCGCGTGATTTATGAAACGTGTAACGAAAAAATCTTCGCCTTTGCGAACGTAAAAGCAAAGAAGAAAAAAAGAACCGGGAAAAAAAACGCAAGCGAATGAAAAAAATGAAAAAGAAACGTCGTCGTTTTTTTGAAAATGATTCCAAGAAGGCATTTAAAAAAAAGCGTTTTATAGTTATAGTAGAGCCACACAGGGCACTATCGGGACAAAGATACTCGACAAGATCACCTCTTCTAGGCGAATTTCGTATAATCTTCGTTCATTAGATTCGGTATATATACGGGCGAATTTAAATAAATCGCGAATAATTTATATCAATTAAATCTCGTATCTGCGTATAAATAGCCCGAAGAAAATTTATACCGAACTCGAAAAGGGTTTAATCCCCGCGATGGTAAACCGATAGGAAACGATTAAACGAGATTTAAAATTATTAAACCGATAATTTAGAAGGCAGTTTGAAACAACAACATCAACAAAAACAGGCTACAAGGATGCTGCATCGCGTTGCGTTTGTGTCGCGTCGACGGGCATAATTTAGCTTCTTCGTCGCCGCAAAGTTGACAAGGGGGCTGAGTTTTGTGACGAGTTGACGTTAAAAATTCATACGAAAAACTTCCATTCGGCTTGCCGATGCCGCGCCGCGCGCGCTACCGAATGAAAATCCAAACTACACCAGGATAACTCGTTATAAGAACCAAAAACTTGGCGAATTTATTATCTTTCGTTTCGTCACTATTTCGCGGCTTTTTAAATGAACGCGACAATAACAGCGTGTTTTTGCGAGCGAAAAGTTTGGCTTTTTTTTTACTTTATATTTGGACAGTCCAACTTCCTGGATTTGAGCGAAAAACAAATCATTAGTCGAGTTTTCTATACAAAAGTATGCCTATTGGAGCGTTGGTAAAGAAAGTTTAGCCAGGTTCGAAAGAGAGGAGTGAGAGCTGAGAAGGAATGTCTCCAATGCAACGTTGGACGACTATAATAATAGAGTTGTATTTTTGATCTTATTTATAGGTAATTTCTTTTTCGGATTTGATTTTTTACTAATTCGGTAATTTCTCAATCCTTACATCGAAATAAGAAATTTACATTTCAAAATTTTATTTTATAGCAGAAATTTTTTCAAATTTAAAAGCATAAAAACTTTGTTATCTCTCAACAATTTTCAAAAAAAGTATTTTAAAATTTAAATTTTAAAAATAAATTTGATCAAAATTGAAAACTCTTGCATTATTTTACAGTATTTTATTCCGATTCTGTCGCGATATAAAAATTTTTCCTCCTGAGCTGTCGAGATTGTTGACAAAAGGAATTTAAATTTGTGTTTCGGACAGTTGAATTTTTCTTTTGCGGATCTTATGACAAAATTGAGAAGAATAATCGAAAAAACTTGCTGCAGATTTTACACCCTATCAACTTGGTGTTTTTGTTTCCGTTTACATATGAAGAGTGATATTCCAAAACTCGCTTTGTCCATTTTTATCGAAATGCGTTTTTCAGCAGTACTTGGTAGATGAAGTAGTAACTCACATTCCTACATCATCAACCTACCAAAATGAGGTGTTAAACTCACCTAAATAGCCAATTCACTAGAAAAATTTTAAAAAATAATCTTCCAAAACGCGCTTTATCCATTTTTATTGAAATTTTTTTCAGCAGTATTTAGTGGATGAAGTGTATATACCTACACTCCTACATCATAAATCCACCCAAATAAAGTGCTGGACTCGCATAAAAAGCCAATTTACCCGTTTAAAGGGAAACTGTTTTTCCTCTCTCCTGAAAAGTTGTGAAAATGGACAAAGCGAGTTTTGGAATATCACTCTTCATATGTAAATTTTTCGTTGTAAATCAGAATAATTTTTTCGAGAAAATTGAGGAAAATTCTCAATTTCCATGATAAGTGATCACTAAAATTCAATTTTTTTTCATATAGGTACAAATACTTATAAAAATCTGATTGTTCAATTCAATTTCTGTCATGAAAATTTTAGAAATGTTGGCAGTAAGATTTTATTTGCATAAGCATAAGCAATATGTTTATTCTGAAATATTTTTTCTCTGTGTTAATCGTCTTCGAGTTGCTTTGACTATTTGTATTATTAGCTTCTTATGTAATTTTTTTTCAACAAAAACGCTGAGAAATTCATTTTCTTACATCTTGATCTAGATTTAAAATTAAACGGACTATGGAAACCTAGCATTTTAGATGTATCCATCAATGACTTCATCAATTATCAAGTTGATCAAAAATTGATAGGCGATGATCTTTCGTGAGCATTTTTAAAAGTTTTACAACTTGTAAAATTACGTTCAACCAGTCTGTAATGCGATCTGTTGAAAAGTTGTATTGCATGGAAACCTCGAGAATTCTTAGAATAAAGAATAGTTGAATTATATGTACATACACATAGGCTTACAGTAATAATTTTCTGTGCATAATCTTACGTAAATCTAAATAAGGTAAGCATACTATCTCGTACGAAATCAGTTAATTGAAAAATAAATAATAATGACAACCATTAATCTGGCCAAACATTGCTTTCAATCCACGGAATATACTGTTCAATGTTGGTAAATAAATGGATTTTGATAGGAGGATGCTCATCTTCAAAAGTAGCAGATCCAGCAACTATACCAATTTGCTCGTAAGTATTCGGACATCCGGTATCCAAAGAAATCTGCATTGGTCCCCCAGAATCACCCTAAATGAAATGAAAAATTAATCTGACTGACAAGAATGTAACACAATTTATAATATTTTCATCGATTGTACTGCATTCTTGTGTACCTCGTCAGTTCCTGTTGTTTGGTTGGGATCTCCAGCACATATCACAGTCGTGCTATTGAAAATGCCTTCCTCCAACGCTTCGTTGCATTTTGACTTAACTACTTCATTGTCAATGTATAATTGAGTACTCTGGAGAATATTAGAAATGTTTCCACCTTTGAAAAAAAATATACTATGTATGTTCTTACTTTACTTACCCGTCATTCTAGTGAGCAGAATCAAATTTATGAAAAGACTCACTTTCATCCTTGCCCCACCCTGATACAATAGCGTTGCTTAGGCCGTTAAGTGGCTTCGTTCTTAAACATATTGGCCTTATATAAGGTGAAAATTGTACTTCCCGGTCAAGTCTCAGGAGAAGTATATCATTCCAGAGCTTCGGTTCAAATGTATGATTAGGATGTCTGTGCATTTCAATAACATTGTACCATATTCCAGCGCCGTCATCGAATTTCATCGTACTCCCCAATTTAACTGTTCCTAAAATGCCTTGAAAAGGACTATTATAAGAAGTAGTATGTAGCACATTGAGGAAAATAAGGTTTAGTAATTTGAAATTATTCAATAATGACGTAGGTATCGCTTACGTTGAGTCATGTGCACAATGAGCAGCGCTCAATACGAAATTTTCACTAATCAGTGTACCGCTACATTGACCCAAACCGTCGGTTCCATTATTAAATTTATTGAACAAATATATCGCAGCCTTGAAAAGAAAATGAAATGATTGAATTTTTAATGGATAATCGTCATTTGTTATTATTATACCTACTGAAATGCATGCTTATTATGGATAGATAAGTACCATGTGAGGAAATACTCCAAAAGGCACTACTTTTCCATGTTTTATGCGGTCTGTATTAGGAGAAGAAATTATTTCACTAGTAGTCAAAGGGGGTTGATTGTCACAAGCATACTTCACGTATTCTTTGCATTCTGTGAATTAAAAAATGTTCAGGACATTAGGTAGTTACTTATCCGTAATCGATTTCGAGTGATGAAGATAACTATTTTAATACATGTAAAATAAGAATACATTACTATTTTCTGTTTTTCTGCCCCGCTCTTCATAAGCACTAGTTACTGAAACATCGACGTAGATATTTATATTGAGATTTAATAAAATTGAATGCAGTCATCTGTGACTTTTTTCTCTTCAACTCTTTCACCAAAAAATTACATTTCAAAAATGATTTTAAATTTTAAAAAAGTAATAAAGAGTACCGTTAATGGCAAAGACACTTGGGCATGAGTCAGTTTTGTCGAAAAATGATTTCGTTTTTATGTAAAAAAAGTTTGAATGATCAAAATTGTTACCTTTTATGACGATCAACGCGCAGAAAAATATCCTCGGAAGCACAATCATCGTACGAGTACCTACTAAGTACCTACATACTTTTTATCGCGAATGCAAACCTGTACAAGAAGCTATTTCAAACAATTTCATACATTACATACCTTAAAGATGAAAATTGCGTACTTAGCTTCTTATGTTGTCATTAGAATAATAATGTATGTAATCGCTGGGCTTATATTGTAATTTTACCTTTTCTTTCTAAACCGTCTCCGAATTGGCTCATGTTGGTATGTACTGAACAAATTAAGTAGTGATATTTGAAAAAAAATTAATTTCAGTGATCGCTCATTTTAGAAATTCAGCATTTTTTCTCAATTTTCTTAAAAGATTGTTGATTTTCAAAGCCAAATTTATAGGATGCAGACGGAAACAAAAAGCAAAGTTGATAGAAATCTGCTGTAAAATTTTATCAGCTGAAAATTTGTTCGATTGTTCATCTCAATTTTTTAGGAAAGCCACAATTCTTCGCCTGTGACAACTTTTCACCAGAGACAATTTCTCGCATATGAGAAAACTTATTTTTCAAATTATTTTATACTTAAGTTGTATTGTTTCGAAATTAATTTATAAAATTGAATAATAACAACTCTGAATTCTGCTGCGTAGCTGGAAAAACTGAATTCCAAAGCAAACTTTTGCAAAAAAAGAGGTCCAGAGCCGAAATTTCAGTTTCTTTTTAAGTAGGTACCTACTCACCAAAACGATTAAGAACAAGTAGACGTCAATTTTTTACGTAAATTAGATACCTATGTAAAATTTTAGAATAAATTAGATTTCATTTTTGGAAATTTTGGAAAAATTTTGATCAATTTCTCATGTAAGAATTTGTGGAATATCACTGAATTCCTAAAATTATGTGAAACTTTCAAAAGTGACTTTCCTATTAAAAACTTTTCGAGGAAAGGAGACTTTGCCATCATTTGATAATATTAATAAGTATATTTTTAACTTTTTGTATAATTAGAAGGTGAGAAATTGTCACTGATGAGGAATTGTTGCAGTTTTCATTTCAGAAGACTCCTCGGGTCCTGGACTTATATGAAAAATGTAATACATAAATAGAGTTTGAATTTTTGATCTTAATATCAAAATTGAAAACCTTTGCATTATTTTACTATATTGTGATATAAAAAATTTCCCATGTGTGCTGTCGAGCTTGTTGACGAAAGGAATTGTTTGTGTTTTGGAGGGTTGAATTTTTCCTTTGCGGCTTTTATGAAGAACTGGAGAAGAGTAATCGAAAAAATGTCCTGCTGATCTTGCAAAAAATCTCTATCAACTTGGCTTTTTTGTTTCCGTTTGCATCTGTAAATTTGCTTTGGAAATCAGCAAAATATTTTCGAGAAAATTCAGGAAAATCCTCAATTGCCAAAATAAGTGATCACGGAAATTGAAATTTTTTTCATTATTTATGTATCAAAATCTAATTGTTCAGTACAACTTCTGCCAGGCTGAACTTCTTTCAGGCGTTAAAGAGCTGAAGGAGACACGTTTGAATTTTTTTCATTATACATGCTACGATAGTATAAGTTTTCCGCCCTCCGTGCATGCTACGAAAATGCTCTATGTTTACCGGGTCGAAAATGAAACTCTTTTAACATTTAAAGCGCTCTGGAGACGGAAAAAGCATTCTACGGAGAAATGAAGTCGAGGAAAATTGTAGAGAATTAAATTTCCAATTGATATAATGTCTTTAGTTTTTTTCTAGGAGGCTTAGTATTCGATATATTTACTATGCAAAAAAGGGGTCATACTAATCACTTTAACCAAAAACGTACGTAAAACTTATTTTTCGCTGGTTGGAAAATCTCGAATTCAAAAAAAAAATCTAAAATCCTCAATTTTTACACACAATTTCTCAAAATTTTTCCACCTCTCGCCCACCGAAAAGAGATCCTCCACAACGACTCAATGACACATTTTTACATTCGTTTCAAAAATGGGTGATTTTGGATTTTTCAAATTTAAGATTTTCCCATTTTTTAAGATGTGCACTTTTCACCTCGTCAAATTGAATTTACGATTCACCTGCTCTAATCGATTTGGAGTGTTGATCTCATGACAGGATATTAGCTTTTGTCGCGTAAGAAAAACTAAACACTGCATATGTTTGCTTGCCTCATTTATTATAATCTGCCAGTAAGATTTTATTTGCGTGATCAATATGTTTATTCTGAAATTTTTCTTTCTCTGTGTTAATCGTCTTCGAGTTGCCTTGAGTATATGTATTGTGTAGTGGGAGAAAATTACAGCTTTCTTTCCCACTTTAGTGGGAGAAAATAATTTTCTTCTGTCACTTAAGCTGGGAGAAGCCTAATTTTATATTTTCCATCGCCTATATACTGGGAGAAATTTATTTCGTCGTATTTATGTGGGAGAAAATAATTCTATCTCTGTATAGAGTGAATTTTCTCCGATCTTTTAGGCGAATGAATATTTTTCTGTCCCCTGAGCGACGAACATTCGACTATTTTAATGACCATTTATGACGTCAGTGACCAAATACGACATTTTTCCCAACTATTTAGTGGTGGTGGCGCCTACAACCAATTGCAATCGCGAAATTATCGAATATCGACGATTATACACGATTATAGCTTCGTATTTCCGGTGGTGGCGCCAAGTTTACTTCCACTTCTGATATATTAACCAATAACAAGCAAGTTTTTTACGATTATCGCCGAATATGCGCGAATATGACGTAATACGAGCGCCGGTAGCCTATGTTAGCGCCGCTAGACGCGATATACGCGTGCGCCACTTACCCCACCCAGCTACTGCACGATTTTCGACTACCGAAGGTTATAAATACGCCGATCCGAGACGAAATCATTGATATTCGTTCTATTAGAGCCATAGCTAGGAATGATATCCGCTAACCGGCACACAAGCGCCATAGCTTCGGTTAGCTATCAATGAGTCGTTCTTCAAGAATCTGTAATGTCAAGTTACAGATTGTTAGTTGGTAAGTACTACAACTTCTGATGTCGTCATCATCATCTACTTGGATTAATCTGCAGCTTAATCCAAGAGATGAATTAAATCCAGTACAGTTCGTGTTCAAGTTAAGTAGGTACTTCGGTCATACGAAACCTATGATACTAAATGGATTAGACATCCACGACTCGGGCATTTTCATCGTCATAGATGATTTCATGTCCTTAACACTGTTTCCATCGAGGATAAGTTATCGATTCTCGTCTGTCTCGGATTGGTTACTGACAATTTAGTACAGAGGTAGGCACTTTAGGGCTTTTCTTTTCCTTTGTTTCCCAAATTTCCTTTATTCTGATAAGTTATTCTGATAAGTTTATTCTGATAAGTTTTATTCTGATAAGTTCTCCCTTTCCCAATAAAAAATCCCTTTATTCTGATAAGTTATTTTGATAAGTTTTATTCTGATAAGTTCTCCCTTTCCCAATAAAAAATCCCTTTATTCTGATAAGTTATTCTGATAAGTACACAAATCAAAAAGGACAATTTTGTATCAAAATGTCCACCTTTAATTCTTGGCATAATTATAATATATAAGTTATTTCTCGAGTTCTTTTCTTATTTATCGACGATTGTCGAATCGTCGAATTATTATTCTTGATAAATCATTCCATCTACGACAAAAGTAAGTATTTCCACGAATAAAGTAAGTATTTCTACGGCATGAGTAAATATGGTATTTTGGCGTTCGAGACTTCAAAGACTCGTTCAACACACGAAGTATTTTATCGTGTCCCCACGACAAATATAAATAAATTTAAATATTCCGGTGGGAATTAGGAATAATTCCTCGTCCGCGATTCATACGACCCTAAGATCATTGCACTGAGCTAGTGTACGAATCGTGAGAGATATTAATTATATGCACGACTACATCCATTAAAACCAGGAGAGTGCATAATAGGATATCCAGTACAACTAAGTGGGTATGAGGTTATTAGTTACAATTAAGTTGTGTATCGTCGGCTCTCATATCTTCAAAGAAATCAGAAATTTTCCTTCTGGAAAATTTCTGGGAAATTCCAAAAATCAAAAACCTCAAAACTCAAAACGAAAAAATTTTCTGAATTTTTTGTTTTATGGTAGTTTTTGATTGGGTTCCAATTTTTTCTCCCACCACAATTGTTAGCTTCTTATGTAATTTTATTTCAACACAAAAGCTGAGAAATTTATTTTCTTACATCTTGATCTAGATTTAGAATTAAACGGACTATGGAACCCTAGCATTTTAGATGTATCCATCAATGACTTCATCAATTATCAAGTTGAGCAAAAATTGATAGACGATGATCTTTCGTGAGCCTTTCTAAAAGTTTTACAACTTGTTAAATTACGTTCAACCAGTCTGTAATGCGATGTGTTGAAAAGTTGTATTGCATGGAAACCTCGAGATCTCATTAGAATATAGAATGGTTAAATTATATACGGGGTCGGCATAAGTCAGTATTCCGATTTGCACAAAAGAAAATTTTTTCAAATAGAAATGATTTTTTTCTGTAGTGACGAAGCGGGGAACGAAACTATCATTACCAAAGTGTTGGTGGGACTTCCACGAACACAACGCACTACCTACAAGACTTTCTATCTACTCATTACACACAACAGGGTGTGAAAAAGAACGCATCAGTTTTCGAATATGAATGCTGACTTATGCCGACCCCTGTATGGGCTACACATACAGTAATAATTTTCTGTGCATAATCTTACATAAATCTAAATAAGGTATACAATCTCGTATACGAAATCAGTTAGTTGAAAATAAATAACAATGACAATCATTAATCTGGCCAAACATTGCTTTCAATCCACGGAATAAACTGTTCAATGTCGGTAGATAAATAGACTTCAACACGAGGATGCGTATCGTTAAAAGTAGAAGATCCAGAAACTATACCAATTTGCTCGTAAGTATTCGGACATCCGGTATCCAAAGAAATCTGCATTGGTCCCCCAGAATCACCCTAAATGAAATGAAAAATTAATCTGACTGACAAGAATGTAACATATTTATTATACCTAATACATATGTATTTTCATCGACTGTATGTACTACCTGGTCAGTTCCTGTTGTTTGGTTAGGATCTCCAGCACATATCACAGTCGTGCTGTCGAAAAAGCCATCCTCCAACGCTTCGTTGCAGTTTGACTTGACAATTTCATTGTCAATGTATAATTGAGTACTCTTGAGAATATCAGAAATGTTTCCACCTTTGAAAAAAAATATACTATGTATGTTCTTACTTTACTTACCCGTCATTCTAGTGACCAGAATCAAATTTATGAAAAGACTCACTTTCATCCTTACCCCACCCTGATACAACAGCGTTGCTTACGCCGTTGAGAGGCTTCGTTCTTAAACATATTGGCCTTATATAAGGTGAAAATTGTACTTCCCGGTCAAGTCTCAGGAGAAGTACATCATTCCTGAGCTTCAGCTTCGGTTCAAATGTATAATTAGGATGTCTGTACATTTCAATAACATTGTACCATATTCCGGCGCCGTCATCGAATTTAATCGTACTCCCCAATTTAACTGTTCCAAAAATGCCTTCAAAACGACTATTATAAAAAGTATTATGTAGGGCATTGAAGAAAACAAGGTTTAGTACACGTAATTCAAAATTATTCAATAATGACGTATCGCTTACGCTGAGTCCTCTGCACAATGAGCAGCGCTCAGTACGAAATTTTCACTAATCAATGTACCGCTACATTGACCCGAACCGTTGGTTCCATTATATAATTTATCGAACAAATATATCGCAGCCTTGAAAAGAAAATGAAATGATTGAATGTTTAATGGATAATCGTCATTTGTTATTAGGTATTATACTGAAATTCATGCTGATTATGGATAGATAAGTACCATGTGAGGAAATACTCCTAGAGGCACTTCTTTTCCATATTTTATGCGGTCTGTAGGAGAAGAAATTATTTCACTAGTAGTCAAAGGGGGTTGATTGTCACAAGCATACTTCACGTATTCTTTGCATTCTGTGAATTAAAAAATGTTCAGGAAATTAGTTACTTATCCGTATTCGATTTCGAGCGATGAAGATGACTATTTTAAAATAGGCATGTAAAATACGAATACATTACTATTTTCGGTTTTTCTGCCCCGCTCTTCATAAGCACTAGTTACTGAAACACCGATGTAGATATTTATATTGAGATTTAATAAAATTGTATATAGTCATCTGTGACTTTTCTCTCTTTGACTCTTTCACCAAAAAATTACATTGGTTTCAAACATGGTTTTCAATTTTAAAAAGGTAGTAAAGAGTACGATGATCAAATTATTTACCTTTTATGACGATCAACGCGCAAAAAAATATCCTCGGAAGCACAATCATTGTACGATTACTAAGTACTTTTTATCGCGAATGCAAACCCATACAAGAGGCTATTTCAAACAATTTCATACATCACATGCTTGAAAGATGAAAATTGCGTACTTAGCTTCTTATGTTGTCATAAGAATAATAATGTACGTAATCGCTGGTTTTATGTTGTTATTCTACTTTTTCTTTCTAAACCGTCACCGAATTGGCTCATGTTGGTATTTTGACACATTGGGAGATTGAGGATCCCTTCAATTTCCTGAAAACGATTATCTATGTTGATTTCCAAAGTCTAATTCAAATATGCAGACACTCAAACAGAAATGAAGGGTCAAGATGATTAGAATTTGAAATAATGTCAGGTATCGCAAAATTTTTTATTTGAAAAAATAAAATTAACCAATTTCATTCATCGCATGCCTGAATGATCGGAATTGCGTGGTTTTTTAGAATGTTTTCATGAGTGATATACGTAATCGCTGAATTCATGTTGTAATTTTTCTGTTTTTCTTAACGGTTGCAAAATTTGATGGATTGCTCATTGGTACCTACGTAATACTTACTCGATGTTACTAAATTTTTTAAACACAATTTCTTATGGTGGATCGAGAAAAAAGGGGAAATTTTTTACCAAATGTGAAACCTTCATCATGGGTTGAGAGCCATCCGTCAAAAATTTCAGTTACGAGGGTGTCTTCGGAAAGAAAATAAGGACCCTTGAAAAAGTTCATTTCCAGAAAATATTTTTATGGCCTTGGTCACGAGAAAGTCTATTAACCCTTTGGAGGTTCTCTCGGTTCCCATGTTGGGGAAACAAATTGCTTTAATTAGTGTAATAGAGTACCCTGTCCAATTGACCAAATCACAACAAAGTTGAGCTTTCAAAGAAAAATCATGTTGGAAAATGAAAGTTTCGAAAAAGTTCAAATCCTTCCATTCTGACAAAACAAATGAATATGGATTGGAAATTTTTAAGCACTTTTTGAAAATATTTTTAAAAAATTAATAAGAAAAAAAAATTTCAATAACAATAGATAGTAAAAAAGATCGGGAAAACTTTAATTGAACGACAGATTAAGTGAATTGCACGACAGAAAAATCCCACGACGAAATAATTAGGATAATACGTTAAGTAAATTTTTGGCCATTTGTAAAGGGGCTAGAAAAATGAAAAAAATCAAAGTTCCAGTTTTCATTTATTTGTTTTTTAGTTTTAGTTTCAGTTTTAGTCTTCCCTCTTTTTTTTTAAGTTCAGTTTCAGTTTCGTTATTCATTGTTCCACTGGAAAAAAGTCAAAAATTTTCAAAAAAAAAACATTATTTTT
Organism: Planococcus citri; assembly: GCF_950023065.1. Lineage (NCBI taxonomy): Eukaryota > Metazoa > Arthropoda > Insecta > Hemiptera > Pseudococcidae > Planococcus > Planococcus citri. The sequence continues at coordinate 47,844,198 of NC_088678.1, forward strand.
AGATTTTTTTCTTTTCGAAAAAAAAAATGAAAAAGTACATTGCATTGCCGAGGCTGGTAATTGGCAATATGACTCTTGATTATTTTCAAATATTATATTTGAGCCTTGAGAGTTGAAGAAAGGGAAGTTCAATTTTGAATTTGAAAAACAAACTGGCAAACAAATAAGGAAGTAATGGCTAAAAAACAATAATGAAAACTGAAAAAACAATGAAAACAATTTTAGTTTGAGTTTGAGTTTTCCAGCCCTGATTTTCAATAATTGCCTGTATAAAAATCGGTAACTTCGGTGTCTCTAGTGTTCTCTCAATTTCAAAATTATTGATATTTTTCGACTTTTCGATTTTTCTGAAAGCAAGTCAAGACGAGGTTATAAAAAAAAATACAATTTAACAAAAAATCTCTACCTACTTTTTGAGTGCTCATATTTTTCTTCCTTTTTGAGAGCACATTTTTCTGTTTCGAGAACAATGGACATCTTATAGGCTCAGAATTTTTTCCTGATAGCTTTCAATGCAAATGAATATTGTCTTTATGAAATGAGGTCAAAATCTTCTGGCAATTTTTCACACGATCTATCCTAATGTTTACATCCATTGAAACCCCTTTATTATATTTTTCTTTGCTTTCCTTTTTTGTGTGTTTTATTTTACGTACCTACGTGTTGTGGAATCATGATCTTGAAAATCGAATTGTCGCTGCCAATAATGATACAATGTAGTTATTAAGTATACATATTATGTGCATATAGAAATAAGTATATTTTTTCGCGTGCTTCCATAATTTTTTAGTTTTAAGTATTAATTAGGTACATTATTTATCTGGCCAAACAATGCTTTCAATCCACGGAATATATAGTTCAACATTAGTGTAAATATTCATCATCATAGGACCATTCTCCTGCTTAATAGTTCTTGCAGAAATACTTATTTGTTCATAAGTATATTTATTTGAACATCCGGTTTTCAAAGAGATCTGCAGTGGTCCTCCAGAATCGCCCTATGTGAAATTAAATTCTGTTATAGTTATGTGGTAAATTACTCTACTACATATAGTCGATTGTGTTGCGTTCATAGTACATAAATGCTACATACTGAGCTAAAGCCTGTCATGTCTAAAGGGTGTCCAGCGCATACTTCAGTCGTGCTATTGAAATCGCGATTCTTTAAAGCAAAGTTACATTTCCACTTCACTATTTCATCGTCAATGTATACCAAGACACTCTTGAGATATTCAGCAGAATTTCCATCTTTGAAAAACAATGGATACCGTTACGTTAATCTTAGCGTTCATGTTATTCAAGTTAGGTACCGAGTGTAATCGCGATTGAGTTTATTTTCCTCGGAACTACTTATGAAATGACTTACTTTCATCGTCACCCCACCCTGATACGATTGCTTTCTTTCGATTGTTGGGGAACTTCGTGTTTAAACATATTGGCCTTGTAAAAGGCGAGAATTTTACTTTCCGGTGGAGTTTCAAGAGAAGTACATCATTTCTGTTCTCTTGATCAGTTGGCGAATAGTTGGGATGTACGTACATCTCAATAACTCCGTACTGTTCACCAGTGGGTTCCTGGAATGATTTAGACGCACTTCCCAATTTAACTTTTCCAAATATGCCTTGATCGTCACGACTGTAACAGAAAGTACATTGAAGAAAACGTGTATGTCTTGGAATGTTGAAATAGACCAAAAAGTACCCTTCTCTTACACTACATCATGTGAACAATGACCAGCGCTCAATATGAAATTGTCACTTATCAGTGAGCCGCTACACACACTTACTGGAATGGATGATGTGCGATCCCCCTTTTTGAACAGTGCTATGTATGCCTTGAAAACAAAATTGAATGATATGATTGAATATTTTCATTCGTTATTACCTACGTCCAATAATGTACCTATATTATTTTAGTCGAGGAAAAGTATGTACCATGTGAGGAAGCATCTCCAAAGACGTTGTTACTCCATTTATTATGCCGTCAAGTTTAGATGTTTTACTTGTAGCTGAAGCGGCCGGATTATCACAAGCGTACTTCACGTATTCTTTGCATTCTGTAAATTAATAAATTATTGTGTGTTATTCATGTATGTATTCGAACAATGAACATGACTGCTTCGAGATGTACGTGTTGTTAAAACATAAAGTTACTTACTACTTTCTGTTTTTCCGGTCCGTTCTCCATAAGAACTGGTTGCTAAAAAACAGGACAGATTAGCGCCAAGTAGGTACATAGAAAAAGTTGGAGAAAGTTGTGATTTTAATCGAAAATTTTGAATACAGCCGGTACCTAAATTCTTTTTCAATACCACAGAATCAAACAATTTTTAATTTTTAAAAAGTAATCGGATTGATAAAAATCACTTCGTGCGGTAGTTTTCAATTTTGAAAAATTCAATTAATTTGTAATTTTTGTATTACTCGTCCTTTGCGGGAAAAAATGATTTAATCTGGTCTTGAGAGGTATGAAAGGTGTTGTAAAAAAGCTGGAACAATGAAACTAGTGTGTTATGTGTATCTGCTTACCTTTTATAATGAATAACGCGCAGAGAATTATCTTTGGGAACACAATCATCGTACGAGTAGGTATCAAGTATTTTTGATCACGAATGAAAATTAACCAATTTCATTCATCGCATGCCATGAATGATCAGAATTGCGTGGTTTTTTAGAATGTTTTCATTAGTGATACACGTAATTGCTGAATTCATGCTGTAATGTTGCTTTTTTTCTCAACGGTTGCTAAATTTTATAGATTGCTCAATAGGTACTTACGTAATACTTACTCAATGTTACTAAATTTTTTAAACACAATTTCTTATGGTGGATCGAGAAAAAAAGGGAAAATCGTTTACCAAATGTGAAACCTTCATCATGGGTTGAAAACCATCCGTGAAAAATTTCAGCTCCAACGGTGTCCTCGGAAGGAAGATAAGGACCTATGAAAAAGTTCATTTCCCGAAAATATTTTTATGGCCCTGGTCACGAGAAAGTCTATTAACCCTTTGGAGGTTCTCTCGGTTCCCATGTTGGGGAAACAAATTGCTTTAATTAGTGTAATAGAGTACCCTGCCCAATTGACCAAATCACATCAAAGTTGAGCTTTCAAAGAAAAATCATGTTGGAAAATGAAAGTTTCGAAAAAGTTCAAATCCTTCATTTCCGACAAAACAAATTTTTGGCCATTAGTAACGGAGGTAGAAAAATGAGAAAATAAAAGTTCCAATTTTCATTTATTTGTTTTTTAGTTTTAGCTTCAATTTTAGTCTTCCCTATTTTTTTTAAGTTTCAGTTTCAGTTTCGTTATTCATTGTTATACTGGAAAAAAGTCAAAAATTCTAAAAAAACATAATTAAAATTTTTTTTTTCTTGAAAAAAAAAAACAAATGAAAAAGGTACATTACTTTACCGAGGCTGGGACATATTCGGCAATTTGACTCTTGATTATTTTCAAATTTTGTACTTGAGCCTTGAGAGTTGAAGGAAGGGAAGTTCAAGTTTGAATTTGAAGAATAAAATGGCAAAAAAAAACAAAGGAGGAAATGGCTAAAAAAAGATAATGAAAACTGAAAAAATAATGAAAAAATTTCAGTTTCAGTTTCAGTTTCAGTTTTCCAGCCCTGATCAGATTTTCAATAATTTGCCGGTTTAAAAATCGGTAACTTCTGTGTCTCTATAAGTGTTTTCACAATTTCAGAAATGATATCGTGTTGTGGCATCAAGATCTCAAAAATCGAATGGTCGCTGCCAATAATGATACAATGTAGTTAATAATTTTGCGCATGTAGAAATATATTTCTTCGTGTACTTCAATAATTTTTTTAGTTAAAGTATTAATTACATTATTCATCTGGCCAAACAATGCTTTCAATCCACGGAAGATGTAGTTCAACTTTAGTGAAAATATTTACCTTCATAGGACTTTTGAAATCCTTAGAACCTCGTGCAGAAATACATATTTGTTCATAAGTATTTGGACATCCGGTATTCATAGGGATCTGCATTGGTCCTCCAGAATCGCCCTATTTGAAATTGAATTCTGTTAAGGTGGTTCTGGTTATAGTCGATTATGTTGCATTCATAATATGTACATAAATGCTACATACTGTGCTAGTGCCTGTTATGTCTATAGGGTGTCCACCGCATATTTCAGTCGTGCTATTGAAACTGCGACTCTCTAAAGCCACGTTACATTTCAACTTGACTATTTCATCGTCAATGTACACCGAGGCACTCTTGAGATATTCGGGAAAATTTCCATCTTTGAAAAACAATGGATTCCGTTACCTTAATGTTGGCGTTCATTTTATTCAAGTTACCTAGTGTAATCGATTGATTTTTTTTTCTCCGGACTACTTACTTTCATCTTCACCCCACCCTGATACGATTGCTTTCCTTAGATTGTTGGGGAACTCAGTGTTTAAACATATTGGCCTTGTATAAGGAGAGAATTTTACTTTCCGGTGGAGTTTCAAGAGAAGTACATCATTTCTGTTCTGTTGATCAGTTGGCGAATAGTTGGGATGCACGTACATTTCAATAACTTCGTACAATGCACCTGTGCGATCCATGAATGATTTAGACGCGCTTCCCAATTTAACTTGTCCAAATATGCCTGGATCGTCACGACTGTAACATAGAGTAGGTACATTGAAGAAAGCGTGTGGATACGTGTGCCTTGGAATGTTGAAATCGACCAAAAAGTACCATTCTCTTACACTACATCATGTGAACAATGAGCAGCGCTCAATATGAAATTGTCACTTATCAGTGTGCCGCTACAATCTTTTACCCAAATGCCTTCTGATTCGCGATCCACCTTTCTGAACAATTTCACGAATGCCTTGAAAACAAAATTGAATAATTTATGATTGAATATTTTCATTCATCATTACCTACGTCCAATAATGTACCTATACTATTTTAGTCAAGGAAAAGTACCATGTGAGGAAGCATCTCCAAAGACGTTGTTACTCCATTTATTATGCCGTCAAGTTTAGGAGGTGTTTTACTCGTACTTGTAGCTGAAGCGGGCGGATTGTCACAAGCATATTTCACGTATTCTTTGCATTCTGTGAATTAATAAATTATTGTGTATTAGGTATTCATGTGTATGCATTCGAGCAATGAACAAGACAACTTTGAGATGTGTGAGTAAAACATAAATACGTTACTTACTGCTTTCTATTTTTCCGGCCCGTTCTTTATAAGAAATGGTTACTAAAAAACAGGAGAGATGTAGTGCAAGTACATACAAAGAAAAAATTGGTGAAGTTTCTACGTATAGGTATGTAATTTTAATCGAGAATTTTGAGTACAAGAGCAAGGAAGCTCATAGATTTTTTTCATATTTTTTTCACCCAAAATTATACGAGTAAATGATTTGTAATTATAAAAAAGTAATCTGATTGATAAAAATCACTTTGTGCATTAGTTTTTAATTTTGAAAAATTCAATTTGTAATTTTTGTTTTAAGCCTCCTTTGCGGAAAAAAAAATGATTCAATCTGGTCTTGAGAAGTATGAAAGGTCTTGTAAAAAGAGTTGGAACAATGAAACTAGTGTGTATCTACTTACCTTTTATAATGAATAACGCACAGAGAAGTATCCTTGGGAACACAATCATCGTGCGAATATCAAGTATTTTTCGTCGCGAATGAAAATCCAAATGAAATGCTATAGGTGTTAGGTACCTACTTTAACCAATTTCATTCATCGTATGCCTGAGAGATCAGAAGTGCGTGTTTTCTTAGAATGTTTTCATGAGTAATATTAATATACAATATACATGATCGCTAAATTCCTGTTGTAATTTTGCTTTTTTTCTCAACTGTTGCTAAATTTGATGAAATGCGCATTTGTACGTGTATAATACCTACCTAGTACCTTACCTACCTAACAAGGGAACCTTTCGAGGTGTCCGCCAACGATTTGAACGGGTGCGCGATTTTTGGAAAGAGCATGTTCTAAAACCCCCATCCAAATTTTCAGCTGCCCAAGTTCATTTTTCGAATTTTGGCGAATTTTTGAAAATTCAAAATTGACTGTTTTTGGCGATTTATGCTTTTTTAAAAAAAAGTACGTACTTGACCAATAAAAATGGTGAAAATAAGTCCCAAAACTAATATTAATTCCCCAAATCTAAATTTCGCCATTTCCAGCCATTCTGGAGCCTCCAGTGCTATTTTTCAAATTCTCCAGAATTTTGAATTTGCTCCAATTCACGCCTTCTGGAGCAAATTCAAAATTCTGGAGAAATTGAAAAATAGCGCTGGAGGCTCCAGAATCGCTGGAAATGGTGAAATTTAGATTTGGGGAATTAATATTAGTTTTGGGACTTGTTTTCACCATTTTTATTGGTCAAGTACGTACTTTTTTTAAAAAAAAGCATAAATCGCCAAAAACAATCAATTTTGAATTTTCAAAAATTCGCCAAAATTCGAAAAATGAACTTGGGCAGTTGAAAATTTGGATTTAGGGGTTTTAGAACATGATCTTTTCAAAAAACGCGGTCCCGTTCAAATCGGAGGCGAACACCTCAAGAGGTTCCCTTGTAAGTTACTAAATTTTTCAAACACAATTTCTGGTAGTAAATCGTGAAAAAAAGGGAAAAATTTTAATCAAAAATTTGAAACCTTTTTAATGGGTTGAGAGCCTCCGTGAAAAATTTCAACTGCAAAGGTGTCCTCGGAAGGAAGATAAGGGCCCTTGAAAAGGTTCATTTCCAGAAAATATTTTATGGCCTTGGCCACGAGAGTGTCTATTAAAGGAAGTTACGGACTCTGAAAAAGGGAGAATTTTGGGCAAATCTTGGTTTTTCGCTTCAACTCCTACTTAACTTATTTTAGGAGAAACGCCCCACTGCAAAAAGAAGTATTTTGAGATTCTGTATCGACGTAGGTCCTTGCAGTTGAAATCTTATTGCTTTTGAAAAATTGTATGTGGGAAAAAACGGATGAAATACTAACGAATCAAAATGAATCAAAATTGAAAGATAAGAATGGGAGCAATCCATTACCTACCTACTTATTGGGATTTTATCATCGAACAAAAACGTCGAAAACCAAAAATTGATAAGTTATTTTTGCATTTTTCGTAGATTTTTCCACTTAAAACTACTATTTGCCACATAACTATAATATTGTTCTTCAATAAAATTGAACGAGTGAATGGAATGCATACTTAGGGAAAAAACACTGGAAACACTTACACTCATATTTCAGCATCTTCACTTCTTTTTGGTACACTTTCGCCGAGACACCCTGTGCAAGACAAAATCTGTTATAACATTAATTAATAAACACGCAGCAGACATTTCGTTTGATTTCATTATCATTCTACCCTCTTGGCAAATCGAATTTATGATTGAAAAATAATCGACGCACGCTATAGGTATACTCTTTCGGATAGCAAACGACAACCGACCCTAAGTCAAGATGTTTATTTTTTTTCTCGCCGTCGTCGCGGGAATAGCGCACCGGCGACGTGAATTTTCCGACGAAAAAACACGTTGGCGCTATTCTCTGTACAGTTTTATGTTTAATAGATGAGATTAATACCGATACGAACCGCACTGTTGGGAATATTACCTTGCGAAACTTGGAGCTGGTAAAATGTATGATTCACTAGTTGAAATTATTTATGACTTTGGAGACTCCGCTGCTGCGACGAAGCTTTTTCGTGGGGCGAATTTTTACGAATGGAATTCGTCGTCGTCGTAGTCGTGTTTTTCGTAATTTTTTTCGTTGTTTTTACCCCTTCTCCGTCGGCCATCCTGTGCGTGAATAATGTTCTATCAGATCATTTTATTGAGATAGATGGTTTGGTAATCTTTTCTGTTTTCGGATATGCATATTGAAACGTAATTGAAGGAGGAGTATCAATATTAAGTGCCTTCATTTCGACGTTTTTTTAACGTAATATTTATAAAATGGGTTGAAGTTTTCGTTATGCTGTGCTTTCTTTGTGATGTGTTCTGTTTTTCCCCACCCCAGCTTTTCATCGCTGCAATAACATTAAACGAATGAGCTTGAGCGTGATTTTTTATCCGATTTTTTATTTAAAATAGGGCTCTACTGTGGTTGGGTTAATGTATGGAAGTGAAGGCGAAATCGGAGAATGAATGTTTTGGGAATTTAATAAAAAAAATCGAGTCAGAAAGAGGCTCTAGCGTAACGAAAAACAGTCTCGAGTCGACCTATGAGAATTTGAAGATGTGCTAAATACTGAATTGCAACTTTCCAATTGCATTTGATGAAATTTCATGAAAATTTTAATTTCCAAAAATTTGCTGGGGGTTCCAAAACTGTTCGAAACAGCGTCCAGTTGAGGAGGGGGAGGAGGCGAGTCAAAAATTGGAGCATGCCTTGGCTCCAATTTGATTTTCAAAAATTCTCAAAAATTCTAAAAGTGATCTTAGGACTTGAAATGTTGGCTAGTGGGGTATTTTGAATGATCTTTCTGTATTTTATTCGATCCAAAATTTTTATACCAGTCTGGATGTAAGTCCTCTTTGTGATTACAAAAAATGAAAATGAAGGAAAAATTAACGACGTTCCCACGTACATAATTTTAAGAACCTGTCTATGAAAAATTATTATAATTATTTTCTGCCCTTTAAATTATCTGCTCCATGGAATTATATACTTAATTCGGTAAATCCACTAATTAACTGTTCTTTTTGTTTTCTTGTTTCAGGTGAGTACAAAGATTTATCAAAATATACGAGAGCATTATAATGAGTAAGTCCATGTTAATTCAGTAATTTTTTCAATTTACTTTCAAGTATGTATATCTCTATTCAAGAAAAAATGAAGTTGAAAAGAGTCATCAGCTATTCACTGATTGTAAAAGAATTTTTGTACTTTTCCTCTTTAATGCTTCATGTTTTAAAATGTTTCTGCAAATAATTTTTGATGACATAATTGACCCTCACTCATTTAGCATCAATTTAAAAAAATGATTTTTCACTACTAGTTTTTGACAGAAAGATGCCTGATTTTTATTAAAATTCAAATCAGAAAATATTCTTAAAAATTTTAAGGCAGAGAAAACAGAAAATTACATCATTAATAATGTCGAGTATTATTGGTTTGACCAAACAATAGGTACTCTCAATCCAAGGAATAAACGTTTCAATTTTGACGAAAGCTCTGATATCATCGGTGTGTATCTTAAGTTCACATTTCAAGATCCGTTAATGCTTTTGAATGAACACTAATTTGTTCATAAGTATTGGAACAGCTATAGTATTCAAAGGGCCCTGTAGTGGTCCTCCAGAATATCTGTGAAAGAATTTTATTTTTAAAAAAATTTTCAATAGTCCTGCTTTTTACGATATTTAATCGATCTTTTAATTTTCATCATGTTCTCTCCTTATTGAGAAAAATCCAAACATTTTGGCGTAAAAATGTTTGTTCAGAAAACTGTGAACGCATTTCTCCCACTCCTTAAAAACTGAAATACCTATTTGCAAAACCAGTGTCGTTCTGAATGTTCTGCCCCCCACCAACTTTTTCATGTTACACTTGTTTGCCTTACACTTTGTACTTTTTTCCAACATTTTATTTTAGAAAACATTATTTTTTCGTGGTACCTACTAGTAATAATACGGGATCGAAAAATAAAAAATGAAAAATGTTTCCTCCCCCACCCTTGAAAATTGAATTGTCTGAAACAATTGTATTGATTTTCCACTTTTCAAATAAACTTTGACGTCTTTTGGAATTTATACCTACCTATTTATTCTTTTTCATTCATTTTTTGTTCATGTAGAGTTGAAAGAAAGCAATATAGATAGGTAGGTAGTAGGTACAAAAATTTTGACCGCTCTCCTCCCTTCAAAAAATATTAAAATACCAATTGACTTTTTGAAAATCATTTCTTATTCTGGTAAAAAATTGTAAAAAATCTAAAAATTAAAATTTTTGAAATGAAAAAAAAAAACTAAAACAATGTTTTTATGAGTAATAAAACAAATCTGAACGAATGTTGACCCCTCACACGCCCCTTCAAAATTAAATTGTCAAGAAAATGTCTCACTTTTGTCACTGTTTTTTTTTCAATGTTTTCTGCTTATTAGACACCAGATAAGATGTGACCAGATGAATTTCCTATTACTGATTAGGTACTTAATTTATGGATCTTGGTCAAAAATTTGATAAAAACAAGGTGAAGGCCCATATATATTTTTTTTTTTGCATTTCTTGCCAATATTTTCGGTTTTGGAGTCAGATTGAAGATGAAAAAGCTGAAAGATATGGATATCACTCCATTTATAGCTGTCTTCTCGTACTTTAAATCGATTCGAAGCAGGTTTAGATTTTTTTGAGTATAGTTCTGGAGCCTCCGAAAGATTTGAAAATCACAGTTTTCACAACATTTTAGGAATTAGGTTGGAAATATTGAATTTGGTTTTTATGTACCACACTTTTCATCTGGGAAATTACTGCATATTATGTTCTGAAGTAAATAAATTGATAGGTACTTGAAAGACTTGAATTTGTAAGATTTTTGAATAATTATTAATTTTGTAATTTTGTTTTTCTTTGTTGATCAAAATGTGTCGGTACATTTTCATACATACTTACATTAGATTTGTCTCTGCGTAAAACTAGAAGTTGCGAAAAAAGTGAAATGGGGTGGTACACACTTCGGTGGGACTGGGAGGGTTTGCTGTCACGCTTACAATCCGAATTTGGGTAACTTTTGTCCTTCATTAAAAAATACTCTTCAAAAAATCGCACCTATGCCAATTTTTTTGCCAGATAATCTCATAATTCCACTAGATTGGGTTTTCAAACTCGAAGAAATAACTGCAATCTGCCGAGGCCGAAATGCTCGAAGGATGTTCAATTTAACTCGGCGACGGGCGATGCTAGACATCCGCGCCAGACTGAAAGTACGCGAGGTTAAAGGAAGGGTGTAAAAATCTATTTGGTCATGCTGCAAACGGCACGGCGCGGCGCTGGCCAACAAATGGAAATAATGTCACCGATGCTTAATCCGATTAATGTTGTGGTTCGAATTAGACGCGCATTTGATATTTAGTGTTCAAAATGTACATAATCTCCCGAGTAACCTCTTTATTCTGCATTAAATCTAATTCGCCTATAAGAACAATAAATCGACATTTAGCGTTTCATTCTGCGTTAAGCACTAATACGAGTCGGCTACACAGTCGCTGTGATAAGATCACACCTCTGCTCGTCTCCAATTCGTGTTAATAGCCTCGTAGAATAAATAGCCATAAAATAGTTACTCGTATAAGAATCGTAATTAGACGTAACATTTTACAATATGAAGGCCGACTCGACTCTCTTCGAATAACAACCCACGTCCAATTCTGTTTCTAAAACTAAAACTATCGGGTATTAGTTACCTAAGATTGCTTTCCGTGTGTTGTTTTACACAAAACCTTAGAGAATGGTGAGAAAAAAAATCCCTATATTCAATCACCGACGACGTAAATTCAATTATCGCGAACGTGACACGTACTTTTGTGTTCGGATAAACCTCGGCGGAAGCACATTTTTACACCACTCGAGACTTGAAAACGAACTTACTCGAGTAGGTAAATTACGTCTATATCGGCGGTAATTACAGAAATCTCATTTTTTTAATCGTCTACATTGTTGACTTTTTGTCACGAATACGTAAACTTAATAAGTTCGTTCACGGAAACATTAACTACCCTCTTGAGAATCCACCTAATACCTATGTACCTGCCTGACCTCGTACTATGTACTAGCGTTTCCGCATTTGCAGCAGATTTTTCACGTTTTTAAATTCTCACATTCGACAAAAGTACCATTCAGTTGGCTTAATTCTATCTCATTTAATTAATTCACATACCGTAGCATACGAGAGATTGAAATTTGTTCAAATATAAAATCGATAAATTTAATTTAACGAGTCCGGTATAGCGTGATGCGTTTTCTTTATTTTTCATCTGCTTTACCTTACCTATACCTACCTACCTATGCGTTATTCTGAAAGCTAAACCGATTCTCAGTCAACTTATAAACTTATTTAATTTTCAAATTTTGTATTTTTTTCCCTTCTTATACTTTGTTTCTTTCTTTTTATCCGCGGCAATTTATTTTATACAAACTCAAATCTCCCGGATATAGTTTTTCGTATAATAAGACTATTATGCGCGAAAACGCGAACGTCTTCTATAGGAGTAAACTGTCTTCAAGATTGTATTAGCGAGCGAAAAATTTATATTTTCAATTTGATGGTTGCTAAAATAATAGACGATTTTTTGCCACCGACCGTTGAAAGTCTTTAATGAGCAGATTAAATTCGCATTTCGTCCAAATACGTGTACCAAATTACACGGAAAATGTATTCTAAAAATTTACTTTATTATCTTTGGTTAAAAATTATTTTTATTAAAAGTTATCGAAAATAGGTATGCATAATTTGAACGATTGGGATTTATTAAATATTCTGTAAATATAGAAATTTATGTTCTTTGTTGTATAAATGAAATTATACAGGGTGTCCTATCAAATTTGTGGTGTACTTTGAATTTGGATGTTGAAAGTACGTAAGTGATGAGAAACTAGAAGCCTCGTTGATTTCGTGGTGAAAAAAAAATCAAACAGAATTAAATTAACTTGATTTTTTTTTGTTTTTACTTGAAAAAAAGAGCTGAAAATACGTATAATTTTTTTCAATTTTTTGATGCCAATTACATAAAATTGAGTTAAGGAATTTTTTAAAATAAATCTCCTGATTTTTCGTAGTGAAGCTAAGAGACGGATTCCAAGAAATTGTTTTGAAAAGGATGGTTAAACTTCGTTTAATGTAAGTGGTATCAAAGTGTACAACGTAACGTACTTTTTTTTCAAAATGAATGTGCTTTTAATTCCAAGGAATAAATCAAGTATAGGTAAATGTGACCGAAATTGGAAGTGGGTGAATGAGATGTTGTAGAAATTTGAATGGGAGATCCTGTATAACAATAATTTCAGTCAAACTCGGAAGAATGTCACATTCAGATGGTAAGGTAAAAGTACCACACAGCGAGCTTGAGGTCTCCAACAACTCTTTCAGCGAAATCCAATCCTTCTGAATAAAAGTTCATCTGAAAAAAAACAAAAAAAAAAAACTATAATCCAAAATTTTAGCTAAGCAATCTGAATCGAAAATTTTGAACGTTTGAGCAGGAATTAATCGTCTTAAAAATACAGCATGTTATGTTAAAATTGAAAATAAATTCAACTTGTATGTGGGTAATTCTCAGAAAAAGGGTCGATTTTGATATGCATAATTTTGAAAAACGAAAATCATTTTTTTGGAAAATTTCAAGTGGGAATCATTTGTATATGTGTCCCAGATCCCTTTTCTAGTGTTGGCCTCAATTCAATCCCCCCCACTGTAGACCCCGGCCCCCCTAAAACGGCGATAATTAGAATTCGACCCTCATCGATGTGTAATATGTCGATTGACATGTTTTCAAGGTCGTAGAATTCGAATCTGGAGTTATTTTTTTTGTAGAGGTGGAGGGTGAGGCGTGGGGAGGGGGAAAATGTCAAATTTTTCTTATATTATCGTGTAATACGTCGATTTATGTTTTTCAGACCGCAGAGTTCGAATCTGGACTTATTTTTTTGGTGGGGGTAGAGGTGAAGTGTGGGGAGGGAGAAAATGTAAAATTTTGCTTGTATTATCATATAATATGCCGACTAGCGCGATAAAAGTACAGCTGTCTGAAATTTGGCCAAGTCGAAGGACAAATGGGCGCTGGACAAGCCGAAGGACAATCTCAACGTTTTTTCGTTTCTAGCCTTACCTACTGGACATTATTCGATTTTTAACACGTAATAAATGTGTACTTATCATGTAGAATAACTTCCCGTGCTCAATTATTGGTTTTGGCGGGTTCATTGGCGTAAATGAAAACACCAAGCCGAAGGACACAGATTTTGCGAAATATCAAAACTTCACAGATAAGTACGATCAGAACGAGCTGTAATGTAGTTTTTAAAAAGAACGGTGCGGGGTAACATTTCTATGAGAACAGTGAACCAGTGCAGCCACTCACCAGAAAAAAATGTTGGATTGGGAAGCTACCAAAAATAATTGAAAATTGCTCGAAAATTTGCGCAAAAAGTGTGTGACAGTTTTCAAATGTGAATTGTGAGCTTCCTATAGACTTATTGCAATTGCAATTTGTACAATAAGAGACCTTCATGTTCTGTAATAATGAGAACGTGTCAATTTTTCCAAAAAAAAATGAAGTTCATGACACTTTATAACATTCATTTTCAAAAACATGATGTGTGACAGCCAAGTCTAAGGACATTTGGGGTATAAAATCAAATGTACACCAATGAAAGGAGGGTCTAAAAACCTCAATACCATGTGTGAAATGTGTGCGGGGTCATTCTTGAATGGACCAAAAAAAAAAAAAAAAAAAAATCATGCTAAAACCGTTGAGAAATTTGCCATGTACACGAATTTTACCTTTTTCTGAGAATTACCCACGTGAATCTTTAGTATAGCCAAAAGACAATACTTTTTTTTTGGTTGAAATTTTATGGAACTTGGGTTTTAAAAAACATAACCGAATATGGCTGGGAATACTTTGAAAAGATCTCATTCTCTTTAAGCAAAAAAAAAAAAAAAAAAACTAAAAAGAAACTATAAAAATTTTCTTAAACATTTTTTGAGTTTTCATTGGGGGGGGGGGCATTACCCAAAAGATTTGAGATTGTTCTTGGATATTGAGATCATTTGGCATAGCTTCTTGCTAGGGCTCATTCAAATTTCAAAAAAATGAAGTAAATAAAATGGAAAATTGCTCGTTCTATTTATTTTACAAAGCTGAGAAAAATTCATATTGTCATTTTGTGGCTTGAGAAAATTGCACAATTTGTGGCCAAAATGCAAAATTTCTCCTTATATTTTCATTTTTGAGACGAAAAACTTCTGTTTTGGGGCCGAAAATGGAAATGATTGTTATTTTTGAGTTCATCTCAGAAAGTGCATGTAATCTGATGGATCTCATTCTTGGGGCTCAAAATTTTAATTTATCTCTTTCCAGAATTTTCAGATAATGAAACGTGATTTTAATTCTCCCCGGAATATGCAAACGTTTCCAGAACAGCTGGAAAAAATCGAGGTCCATCCTCAGCATAAGAAGTATTTTCAATGTTCCAATTGGCGTTTCCGACTCGATGGAATAATATTTATGAAATTGTACTGAAGTGCTCGCTATTTCGAAAGCTGCTAGAAAAAGAAAACGAAACAAAAACTTTCAAATTCTCTGGCTGGAATTTTTTGGAACGGTAGTTTATTTATTCAACTAGTCAAAAATCAACGAAAACCAAATTTACAGTTACCCATGCTGATTTTTGGCTATTGTGGAAAAATTTGAAAATTCTGTAGGATATCAAAATTCCACCAAAAGTCCAAGTTCCAAGGTTATGGTATTTAGCAGATAGTTGTGTGGTTAAATTGAGTAACAGTGAGGTCTAATCTCGAAACATATACGTTGGAAAAGGCTGAATCTTTGACTCGATAAAATATTTTCGTTCCTTTACAAAGTGTGTGTGTGTGAGAGAGAGAGAGAGAAAAAAAACCACTTGGACTTTCGTAACTTTGAAATTCAATTTGAGTAACAAATCAGACATTTCTTTCACACCCTCCAATTCGTGAATAAAAAAATCTCGATTGAACGGAAAAAATTTATATCTACTCTCATATTTCATTTCACTAAATGACAGGTGATCTTGGAGAAAAAACGACGACGAACTACGAGTACATGTATCTTTAGAAAAACGTGCAGTATCTACTACTTTTTCTATTACGTACGATTTTGAAACTTTGATAATAACCGAGGCGCCAGTATCTCAGAAGCTGTGGCATTTTATTTTAAGCCATGTAAAGCTAGAGTTACTTGTACGTATAATTTGATCGAAATTGAATCTTTTTTATCGTGTACTGATTTCTTCATCTGTTATAAGTGTTTTTGTTGCATAATGTTAGTTTAGTTACTGGGTATTCAAAATAAACTTTTATCATTCAAATACACATTTTTGTAAATCAGAGTGATTCATTTTTATTGGATTTTTTAAAAAATTGTAACGTACCTACCTAATGTTTCACTGAAGTGTTTGAATAATAGTTTCTTTTTTTTTAAGCACATCATAGTTTCACGTATTTTGGAAAATGATTTTGAGGTGATTTCGAAACCAAAATAAGTTAATAGGTAGATAGATACCTACTTACATCTCGCAATTAGCCAGTTTTTTTTTGAGACGAATTCCGAAACTCGCACGATAGCATCGAACCGTGTGGCAAATAAAATGAAAGAAACAATAAACTTACAAACGACCAACTATGAAATAATACCACTAGTTCGTATTTTTTTATAATAATTCATTTGAATTGTATGTTCTTTTCAACGAACGAGATATTATTCTTGCCACATCGAAGTTCATAACGTAATATTTTTCTCAAAGATGTAATGTAGGTATACACAAACTCTATAAGTACATTCGAGTAGTAGATAGGTAAAGGTATATGATTGGGGATTGTGGTTATGTCTATGTGTTGGTGTTTAAAATAATGTCTTGATACTTTCAGAGAGTACTTGAATATGTTTCCGATTCAATAAAGCTTTAATAATTTTCTAATAAAATTTCCACGTAAGTAGGTACAAATGTACAATACAATCTTATAAAGAAAAAACTTGGCTTATTCGAAACATCTTCTAAATTATTTTTTCTTCTTCTTCGAAATTTACTGTTATTCGATGTTCTCGAGTATTATTTCGTTGCCTTGTTAACCATGTTTTAATGGTGAATGAGAAGTTGCTGTGAGGCTGTTTTCACGTTGTCATTTGTGAATTTAGACTTAAACCATTGTATTTGATTTCTCGAATGTGAAGAAAGGCATGTGTGCAAATCTTGACTTCGTACCTATTGAAAAAATTTACGCAAAATACCAACTATTGAATTACAAGCAAGTTCAAGGACGATTGACAGAAACAACAGAATTACAACTTGTAGGTAATTTACCATTATTCGTATTATGATTATGAAATTTCATGAAACTTCGTAGTTGTGATCTTTCAAACCATAAAATACACACTTAGATCAACTTGATTATTAGCAGTGATTAATTCTTTTTTTACGCGATGAAAGGTAACATTCTCGTATGATGATTGTGTTAGCAAGAGTATTTTTCTGTGTTTTGGTGCTAATAAGAGGTAAGTAAGTACGTAATTTGACCAAATTGTGGTTTAAAAAATTTTCCCAAGGGGACAGTTGCAAAAAATCTCTGAAATGGACTCCTTGAAAGTCAAATTTCACTACAACTGTGTTATTTTTTTCAGCTAGTTCTGAACAATCGGAAAGAGAAGCAGAAAAAAGTAGGGTTCTATTATCTATAGAATGAATTTTTTTCTTATTTTCAAGAAGTGTTTTCATTTCTTGAGAATACTTACGCAGGAGTTAATTTCATATGTATACTCGCATATTTCTAGAATGCAAAGAATACGTAAAGTTTGCTTGTGACAACCCAATTCCATCCGACCCTACTTCAACACTTTCTCCTACCTTACAGAAAACAGAGAACGGAGATAAGTATTGTGTCCTTGGGGAGGCTTCCTCATGTGGTGATGATCCATTATCATAGTTAGTGTACATCCTCTCAAGGGAAAATTATTGAACCTGATCAGGTCTGATCAGATCCGAATACGGATACTGATCGAATTTGACCCGACTAGATCTGATCAGACCTGATTAGATGAACGTTTTGATCGGATTAGATCTGGACATTCCTCTGATCTGATCAGATTTAATCATTTTCCGCTGGGCTGTAATAGTGAATTAACAATATCCAAGAAAAATTCAATCATTAAATTTCATTTTCAAGGCGTACATTAATACAACTAAGAAGTATAATTCAACTTTCCTAGTTGAGCAGTCATGTACTGGTGCGCTGATTAGCGAATATTATGTAATGACGGCTGTTCATTGCGCAGAGGACGCTATTAGCGAGTAAGTGATGTGCTATTTTGAATGACCACAAATTAATAATTCCATCAAATTGCATTTTTTGCAGTCAATTCACACGGATCTATGGAACAGTTAAATTAGGAAGTGTGACCAAATTGAATGATGGCACAGGCCAGTGGTTCAATATTATTCAAATGGTTACGCATCCCAATTACTCTTCATTTAATGACGCACATGACAAGTATAATAATACTTCTTTTGAAACTCGATCGAAAAGTGGAATTCTCGCCATATATTAGACCAATATGTTTGAACACAAAACTCAGCTATAATCTCAGTGAAATAACCGCACCATCAGGATGGGGCATGAATAACAGTAAGTCTTTTCTCAGCTTTAACAGAACAAAAAAAAACAAATGAATTACAAAGTTAGGCTACTTTGAATTCACGAACAATAATTATTTTCATAAGGCAAAAGTCTTTCTGGAAACCTCATAAGCATCAAGTCTTACGTCAACGATGAAAAAGTGAAGTCAGTGTGCAGCACGATTTTTCGAACACGTTGGAGTACTTTCACTAATGAGACAGTGATCTGTGCAGGAAATCCCAGCGAAATGAAAGCTGGTGCTGTTGTACGAGTACGTGTAAATACAACGCATAACGAGCACTAGATGAAATAAATATTTTTAATTCCTTCTGTATAGATTAATACTTGATTTCTAATTCATACTAGGTTGATGCCGGAGCACCGTTTCAGATTCCTTTAAATTCTGGATGTCCGAATACTTACGAACAAATTGGTATTTCCATATCGCAAATAGAACTTCCTGACGCTGATCCCGAATCTGTCGATTATCTTACCAACATTGCGATCCATATTCCTTGGATTGAGCACATTGTTTGGGAAATGCCTTCTGATTCTCGAATGACCAACCTTGCTCTTTGGTGAACTGAATCACTGCATGCTCGACGCTGTTTGTAGTTGGCAAGTTTTGTAGTGTTGACATTGAATCACGCGTATGGTAGTGTGTTAAATTATTTATTAATTTAATATTCATTAATTCGTTAAAATTTAATCTGTGATTCAAATAAAATGTCCTATGAAATTGTGAGTAGGTAATTGAACATTTCTTTTTACTTGTGGAAACAAAATCATTAACGTCTGTAGTCAGTAGTCAGATGATGAGAAGTGGTACTGGTTCGATAAATAATGAGCGAGGAAAAGCATACAAAAAATTGTAGAATGGATCCGACGTGCACACTGCACACCTAGATCAAATGTGTTCATTTTCCTTTGGGTTGTATTATATTCACCTCTACCACTGAAGTTACTTACTTTTTCTGTTTCTCACGGACTACCTACGCACTTCTCTTCATCATATCAAAGACGTTGATTGTCAATTTTGCCCTCAGAATATCCTTTCAAACGTGTATTGAGATGAACAAAATCAGCCACTTTCTACATCTCATGCATTATAGTTTTGAAGTACTAGGTAGGTATGTACCTTACATATTTTAAGTTTATCTTGATATGAATCCCATTTCAATCAATTTTCAGTACAAATGGTATATGAAATAGTTTTTCTGCCAAGTTTTGCATTGCATTGAGGAAATCATTTGTAACTGACTTACCCAAGTAGTGAGGCAATGTGTAGACTGTAGGTTGATCAATGATCTACAAAGAATCTGCTCAATATGTAACAACATAAAAATATACTTGATTTGCATAATTATTATATACCTTATGTATGTAGTGTAGTTCAGAAGTTGTGTTTAGTTCTTCTTAAACATGTACATACCTACTACATACCTAGGTACATAAAACTTGTGTGATGATTGTGCTTTTGAGGATATTTTTGTGTGTGTTGGCTGTAACAACAGGTGAGTTAGTCAAAAGGATTATAGTTTTCAATTTCATTTTTGCGTTATCAAGTTGCCTTACGCATGCCTTATTTTTTCAGTTTCCAGTTCTTATGAGGAATGGACAGGAAAAGCAGTAAATAGTATGATTTTATCATTTCCTCTGTTTTTTCATTTCTCAAGTACTCACCTAATTATTGAAGTATTGCAATTGCTGCATATTTATAGAATGCAAAGAATATGTGAAGTATGCTTGTGATGATCAAAATTCAATTATCAATTCAACACTTACTCCTAATACCTTAGATAAAGTAATGAATGGAGAAGATGTACCATTTGGACTACTTCCTCATATGGTGGGTGCATACATATAAGTACATTATAAGACCTTATTTAGCATCATTGTATTTCATTACAAGGGCTGCGAGAAATCTCAAATATTCAATCATCTCATTTTTTCCCCCTAAGGCATTCATATTATTGTCGAAGAAACTTAATGAAACAACATTTAGTGGCAAATGTAGTGGTTCGCTGATTAGTGAAAATTTCGTATTGAGTGCTGCGCATTGCACAGAGAACATTTTGTAAGTGATTGATTGAAACTTTGTAGCAAGAATTCAAGTGTTTCAAATTCACTTTTTGTTGTAGTCCTATCAACAATACTTTTGGAACAGTTAAACTAGGAAGTGTGACTAGCCAGAACGATGGCACAGGTCAATGGTTCAATGTCATTGAAATCTATGTACATCCCAATTTTACAGTTTTATCCAAGAATTGGAATGATATCCTTCTTTTGAAGCTTGACCCGAAAGTACAATTTTCCTCTCAAATAAAACCAATATGTTTGGGCACAGAGCTCAATAATGATCTAAACACTGTATACCTGGCAGGATGGGGTTTAGATGAGAGTAATTAAGTCTTCCTTACTTTTTCCATGAAAAAAATATTGTGGCAAGAGTTACTTTATCATGCAGTAAATTTTTATTTTTCAAAGATGGGACTTCTTCTAAAGATCTCAAAGGTGCAGAGTTATCCATAAAGGATGATGAAATCGTGAAGTCAGCATGTAATCATGCGGCGAAGAAGAACTTCATTAATAGTACAACTGTAATTTGTGCAGGATTTGCCAACAAAACAAAATGCAGTAATAAGGTACATTATATATGATTGCAATGCAGTAGGTATGCCTGTCAAAATTAACTATGGGTCACCATGTTTGTTCTGATTTTAAATTATTATTTTTTCAATGTATTTTGCATAGGGTGATTCTGGAGGACCACTGCAGGCTGTATTAAGTAGTGGATGTCCGAATACTTACGAACTAATCGGTGTAACTATCTCTCATGCTCCAAGTGGCCAAGTTTGTCCCAGATGTGTCAGTTTCTTTACAAACGTTAAAGCGTATATTCCTTGGATTGAGGGTATTGTTTGGCCTGATTATGAATTTTCGGATTAGGTTTTAAAAGACTGGATGGAAGTCAGCGCAACAGAAGGGGAAGAATTAATTGCTTGTCATGAAGATATTATTTTGTTCAAATATAACATTATTCTTGCTAGAAAAATTTTCTATTAAATACTTACATAAAGTATATTTATTTTATTGACACATACTCTATCTCAGGCTTGTCAGACTGAACTGGAAAACTACATAGAACTAATGACCACAACTAGACCCAAAAATGCCCATAAGACCAAGTGGACCAGACCAGACCAGACCAGACTGGATCTGGCATAAAATGTTTATGTGAAAGATCCATATTAGCCTCCGACCTAAAAAATGCTCCTTGTTTTCACTGGACAGAAACCACAACTCTCTGATGAATATTTCTTACAAAATGAACCTAACAGACGACCCATTTCATGAAATTTACTACAAACAGACTGTAACCCAGACTGCCCAAAAAGTAAAAACCTCACTGTTTCAGGGTCTTTTTTTAGCTTATACAATATAGCTCATACATTTGATTTTGCTCGATGTTTTCTTTTCCTCCAGAGCTCACAGAAGGTCGTCAATGTGTAGAATTTTTAATTTTAGACGTCAATTCTCAAAATTGTCACTCTTGTTATTATATGCACCTATGAAAAATATGGAAAGGAAAGTGGCAAGTGGCAACATTGACAATTCTTTCACATCGTGTTTTTTTTTCTTTTTTGTGTTCAGACTCTTACAAGTTTTAAGCTACATGCTACATATGTTGAAAATTATGTTTTAATTTTGTGGACTTTGATTTGGTAAAACTGATTTTTTGGACCGACATACTGGACTGGACTGTTTGAAAGCTCCAAACAAAGACCTTGATTTTGGATGGCTGCAAAACCCGAGAGATCCTACAAGCCTTCCACTACCATGACAAACAAATGTATAAGAACTTCTCCCTTGGCATCCAAAATCTTATCAGGGAATGTACTAGTAGGAAAATCAAAAAACTTGCTATCCCATGGATTGGATGTGGGCTGGACCAGCTTCACTGGGGCCAGGTACAATCAATCATCGTGAGAGAATTCAGGGAGATACCAATCAACATCAAGGTGTGTAATTGGGCCTGCCTCAACACCAGCTCTAAAACTAATTAATATTACTTGTAAATAGCTATAATGGTGTAACATATCATCAAATGTTCTCCCCAAACTCAACTTATCAAATTTAATTTATATAGTACAACGGATGTATAATATAGCACTACTCCAAGCTGAAGGATGGGAGAAACCTATGGTATGTGTCCATCCTTTGAACTCAAAATTACTCCAACTTTACACATACAAAATCATGTCCTTTTGGACAATCCTGCTCTAGGAGATCTCTTTCTGAAGTAGTTAAGGGTACAGTGGTGGCTGGAGACCTCCTGGGTCTACCCCTAAAATGGGTGATGGCTCGGGGGTCGCTCCAAATCCGTGGAAGGGAGGAGTGGGCCACATCCTAGGGTGCCCACTCCCTCAACCCTGAAGCGGTGGGAGCGATTCTGGGATATTGCCTAAGAGCTCCGGGCCATTGGCTTGGTGTTTGGGGGGGAGGGGGTCAGCAGTCCCAACCAAACTGAGGCCCCCCACTTACCCAGTATTAAAAAATAAACCTTTTTAAAAAAAATCCTACAAGCCTGCTTAATCTTATATGCCTATTAATCGAGGCTTTATGGGAGAAACTGAGGGAAAAAACCGTGTTGATGTGAATTGACCATTCTTGTAAAGGCTGTATTAGTCTTATGCGCTAATGTCACTACATACTGTTTATGATTCTTGACATCTCTCAATGAAATTATTTTGACAAATTGTGATTTTTTCAACCGGTTCTACATTGAACTCTTCTTTAACGAACTTTTTCAAAGAATATCGTTACTTCTCTAGCCTGATTATTAAGTAATTAAATAGTGACTTCACGAGAACATTATCAAACTCAACTTTGATTTCCAAAAAAGTATCAGCCCAATTTATTTCTTCTGACAACTTCAAGTGTAGGTAGTAGGTAAGAGGTGCATTGAAATATGCATGAAAATCGAACTTGAAGTCAACTGCATAATTCTACTAGACCCGTATAGGATACTTCGGCTCAAAAATTTCGAATCTACAAAAACCTTAGCTTAAAGATCATAAGTAAGTATACAAAAAGTGCAATAATTCACGAAATTATGAATACCGACACAGTATTGTGCGGCATGGCGGCGCGGCGTTTGAAAAGAGTAATAATCTCACATTACAAAAGAACCCTTCAGGGATACATTGTCGAACGATGATGAATTTATGAAAAGACAACAATGACTCAGACGAGGTTGGCTGGCGCATTTGCTAGCAAGAAACCCTTTTATAATGAGACCATTGCTAACAATACGTTTAGAAAACGTCGCGCAGTCGACAGAATGTAATCTACTTCTCCACGCATTTGGACTCGTTGATTTTCGCGTAGTTCGTGGTATTGTATAAGCAATATACAGCGCAATATTATTCAATCGCTAAGTAAACAGTGGTGTATATTTCATGCCCGAACATAACCGAAAGAGTATCCCAGAAGCATTGGAATCGAGAATTGGGGGAGATTTAAACTTGATGGAATTTTCCGCTTGTGAAAGAATTTTGCACGGATGTGCTCGCTGCTGTCGAAAAAAAATGGGGCGTATTTTGAACTGAAGCGTTTTTGATTAAATGCAAACATTGGCGTATATAATGTCATCGCAGTTGTCTTTGACGCTTCAAGTTATTATTATGTTATTATAACGTTTCCGCCTTTACGAGGTGCGTGTGTAACTTTTTCAACCTACTAATTTTTTTTCTTCGTTTGTTTTTGTTCTGTTGTCTAGGTAAGGGAATACGTTCAAACGAATGGAATCTAAATCGAACAATTACCATACCCTGTAAAGTCGTTCGTTGTGGACACTTGTACAAATATTTTCCATAATAGCCAAGTTCGTATAATGAACTAATGTATGTATTTATTATTATTTTTGTTTACAAAAATGGGGATTAAATAGCTACCTACGTTGTTGGTAGTGATTTTGAGGAAGGACAGAAAAAGAACTAGGTAATCAGCAAGTAAAGAAAAAATAACGACGATTTAGTTCGACTCGCGGATCTCATCTCAAATTGGTCGAATGGGTTAGAAAACAATCCCATCTCACGCTAAAGCTTATATTTTTTCAATATTACAACCTTTTTTGAGATTTCGATTCGAGGAATTACATCGTAAGAATATGTATTACACTAATATGGACAAGATAACCTAAAAGGAAGCTTAATATCACCGATACAATGCTTTTTTTCAAGCCGCTGGTTACATACTATAAAATGTAACAGATTGTCAAAATTATCACGAACGTTAGAAATAACACTGGTGAAGTAAACTTTAATTGAATTTTGCTCAAATACAGCTCAAAAGCGCTCGATTGCATTAATGGAAGTGTACAGATGGTTTACGTGTTGAATATTAACTAGAGACGAATTCAATAGTACGAGTAGCTCGCAAAATGATTTACAACATAGCGTCGCTTTAAATATTTTATATTTTTAAAAACCATTTTACGGTAGTATCCTAATGTACATTACAACACATGGTCTGATATTTTTACACGTATGTAATGTAATGTAGGTTGTAAATAGGTTTAGGTACCGTACTAAAAGGATAATCGCGTCGAATTACGAGATGTAGATATTTTAAAATTAATGAAGTTTTGAACAATTTTCCTATATGATAGATGTTATCATCGTACCTATACGAGCCACAAAGCTCAAATAAAGGTGCTTTCATCAGAGCAAAAAAAAATAGACTCTAAAGCACGTAAATTATTAAAATTTCGTTTTTTCAATTCTTCATTCCAATTACCTGGCTGCCTAATCTTTTCGTTTTATTTCGCATAAATTTTACGCGTCGTAAATTGTTTAGTTAAGGTTTGTAGAAAAAAAAATATACATTTTGAAAGACAGCTTTTCATCATCTTTACTTTTATTTTTTTTTACCCAAAAAATCGCTTTAATACTCAACAACGCACGAAAGAAAACCGAAAAAACTGTTTTTACGTATTCTCGAGGGTAATAATGAATAAAAACGAGTAAAAAACCTTCAAACAATTGAGATAGGTACCTGCGTAGTGCGTACCTAGCTGCCTATAGTGCCTACTACCATACCTGGCTGTATTCTAAATAATGATGTACTTTGTTAACAAAGGTCACCAGTTAGATATTTTTTTCATTAATGACCGACTTTAGTGGGTTTCAAAAAATAATTTGTATTATTTTCTTCTCAGTTGTGGCCGAAATTGCCAAAAATACCTCGAAATGATCAATGTTGCACCAGTTGAGAAATAATAAATTACATGGTGATTTGGTTCGGGTATTTCTTTCTGAATCCCCTGGCTCGATGGACATCGAGTTTTTTCATCAGTACCAAGCTGGGGCATATACGAGTAATATATTGTACTTGGTTGAAAAAAACGAGGACTCTAAATAATTTTTTTTTAATGCTTACTTGGCTTCTATCCACCAAAAGTTCATATTTAAAAATTTTTTAAAAATTGTTCTGCGTTTGAAAAATTCTAAAAACTGTTCATTATGTAGAAAATAAATGGCAAAATCGCTCGTTTTTGAAAAGAGAAGTGCAAAAATTGTTCACCTTTAAAAAAATTGTCATTCCTTTAAAAATTGTAACAGTCATTCATTTTTGAAAAAATTTCAAGAATTGCTGGGAAAATTGCAATCATGGCTGAAAAAATGCAGAAATGATTCATTTTTATAAAAATTGCAGAAATTGTTTATTTCTGAAAAATCACAAATATTACGGGAAAAATCAATTTTTTTTTGAATAGCAAAATTTATTTTTTTTTTTTTTGAAGAATTGGAAACAATTATTGAAAAAGTGGCAAAAATTGTTCATTTCTTGAAAATTTGATAAAAAATTAGATAGACCTGTTCATTTTTATAAAACTGTAGAAATTGTTCGTTTTTGAAAAATTCAATCAATTGTTCCGAAAAAATTGCAAAAATTGTTCATTTTTGAAGAAAGCCTGGAAAATGTTTATGAATGGGCAGCATTGTCGATGTACAAGTAACGTCAATTCATTGGTCCATGTTTTGTATTTCTTCCTCAGAAATCCTCTCGCCCCCCCCCCCCCAAAACGCAAAACCAAAACGACAAATGTAGAATTTTAGTACCTAATTTTTTGAAAATTATTCATCTTATGTGTAAGCTTGAAAGGGGTATTCAAGAAACGACTGAACCAATTTCAACTCTTAGTTTTTAAACCAAAATTTGAGCTTTACCCCCCCCCCCCAATCAAGAGCCACAGAATTTTGAAAAAATAAAAATGGATCGAAAAAACTGAATTTTTACGTTGAAATTTACATCACCAAAAAAAAAATTGTAAAAAAATTTGGGACAGACACGGACCCTTAACTTGTAAGGTTACCAGGATTTTTCATGCTCCATGTCTGTTCTAATTTTTTTTACAATTTTTTTGGTAATGACGTCAGAAAATCAATAGGCATGTTTGTAATGTATTAATCAATGTAGGTACCTGAAAATTTTTTCTATCAACAATTATGTAATAAAGGTTTCTCTTAAGCAATCTTCAGATTTTAAGCAGTACCTAGTGTTCGAAATTTGATTAAGAAAGGGCGGTTCTATTACCAAAATTTTTTGATCATAGACATAAAGTCTATAACAGTTATTTTTACCCCTAGTGAGTTTGCATTTTTCTAGATAGAGGGGGACAGGGCACGGGCAGGTTCTCTTTTGGAGAATTTTTCGGGTTGAATATTTATTTTTTCATAAGCCGATGTGTTCATTTTTCTATACTTGGTGTCAAATACTTACAGGAATTAACTTTTTTCCTGCGAGAAATTATGATTTTTTTGGGGTAGGGGGATACGTTGATAGGGGAATAGATTCAAGAAGTTTCTCGCCCATATCTCATAATTTTGGGCAAAATTTGTAATGTGAATGATTAGATATGAAACCATATCTGTTCATCCAGCGAATTTAGATAAGTAGGTACCCAGACCACCTACCCACGTTAGATAAACTGAAACAAATTCAAATCTTAGAAAAGCACAAGCCGAACGATTTTTAGTTTTCAACTTTTCGTGTGGTATAATTTTCCCACCATTTCATTTTTTTTTTAAATCCTAAAAAACCGTACTCTATTAACGATCGAATTGCGAATTTCTAGTATGAAAAAGAAAAAAGAAACCAGCTCGAATTTCCCACCAAACCGTCTGCCGATGCTGGCCCGCGTAATTTACAAACTCTGGAAAATCGTAAAAAAATTAGAGTTATTAAAATCACTACCAACACCCTTTTCAAAGGTTATAAACAACGATCTTGGCAAAAATTAGCATTTTTGATTCATCCCGAGAGCCGGAATTCGTATACACAGACGAATACGGAATATGGAAAAAAAAACAACGCCAACTTCGATACGAATAAATTAAAAGATTGTTTGCGAAGCACGAACCTTTTCTCTTTCATTTGTAAATAACATTTCTAAGAAAGTATTAACTTTTAAAAAATTCACTTTTTATTTTCCTTTTGAATAATTTAAACGTTAAAGTGTTTTCCGTCACGCATCTTCTCGACTATACACAAAAAAATATAGTACCTACGTACAAATCCTCCGGTAGGTCTTTTTCCTTTTTATTCCAGTTCATAGGCACGCACAAAACATTCTAAAGCACTTTGATATACGAAAATAGAGTACCGAGCATTACGTGAATAACAATTATTGTCGATTGAAATGAACCTGTTTTTTTTTTCAACTCTTTCTGTCTTCTTTTGCTCGTATGTATAGTAAAGTCTGTGCTCTGTGGCTGCTACAGGCCCTTCATATCAAATCATGATGTAAATAGAGCACAGACCTACACATACGAAATATTATAATACACGTGACCACCATCGAAGTGTGTAGTCTTAATCATAATTTTTCAATCTAGATATACCCACGTTGACGTGTATGTACTCGACTATGGCAAATTAATGAATCAAAAATGCAGCGAGCACTTCAGGTGGCTAATTTCAAAAGTAAACGCGAGCTGACCTTGCCATTTACAATGGAAACGAGTCGCGTAAAACCGGTTCCTTTTATTTTCAAAGCTTTTGCGGTGGTTTTGCGATTCGCCGACATTGTAATTTGTAATGGTACTTTTATGGTGATAATTTTTACAAACCAGTGCGTATAAGTTCACATTACACGTGTACTTTCTGACTACAGTAATTACTCGAGCAAAGGTACATTAAAAAAACGTGTAAATAGATTTAGGTGCGGCGATGATACAGTATTATGTTCAAAAAGTGACACCTCAATGAAATATAATACCCTTATGGTTGGCGTATTTCTTTCATCCTTTTTTCCGTTGTTCGATAGTTACAGTACAACTATCGAGGCGGTAAAGTTTTCAAATAAATTTATCCATTCATAGGTATTAAAATATCATTGAACGGTGGTTTTTAGACCTTGATAGTGTACGGAGGCTGGATGTCCAGATTCACGAGGGATAGGCGATATACGTTTACAAAGGAACATTGAGAGCACTTTACGAAATTGGTCATCTTACGTAATCTAATTTACTTTCTCCATAAAACTCGCCTTCGCCTTTCTACTTGGGTGTTCACTTGACTAGACAAATTTCATTTTGGATATCTATATATAACGAAAACCCGCCAAAGAAAACGTAAACCAGATATACATGTACAAAGAACGAATGCGATTCTAAAAAATCCCTTCCATTTCACACCCCTACTTCTCGAATCGCGTTTTTAGAAACCACCCCAAACGAAATACTACCGCTAAGAAAATGAAACTTTTGGCGTTCTATTATTTTTAATCTCATATAAATAATAAGCACTAAAACCAACTTCGGAGTAATGAAAAAGTTGCCTAATTAACATATACCTACCGCTCGTGCTTTTAAACTGTTTGCCTTCGTTTTAAGTATAATCTTTTTCTTCTCAACTTGACCGCAATTACATTTCCATCTCTAAATACTGTTTTCGAAACTACCACGCTCCATCTTTTTAACCTTTATTTGAGCTCGTAAACGATACGTTACAAATTTCAAAGCACGAAACATTTTTACAGTGTTGGTTATTAGAGGATTCGTTATTTTATTCCAAAATTAATGAAATAGAAAAACGAATGATTTTACGATGGCGGTAGAGCGCAACTTCAGGCTGTAGACAAATTTACAGTTGGTTTTCGATGTAATTTGTAAAAGATTTCTTATAAACCAAAATGAACGATGAAAATCGGCTCTTTATAGTACTGTCAAAATTTTTCAAAGGGAAAAAAATTGAAAATTGAAGTGTCAGAAAAATATTTTTAAAGTTTGTTAGTTGGGACTTGGTATTCAAAGTTCAACGTCGTAAAAAACACCTTAAAGTGCACTTTTCGATTTTTGATGAATTTTTGGAAATCAAATTTCAAGCAAAAATGAGGAAAAAATTGAAATTTCATCAAATTTACGTACAAACCTGAAATTTGTGCTTTACTAGCCAAAATTTGAAGAGCCGAGTGCATTTTTCGATTGTTGTTGGAATTTTTGAGAAACAAATTTGGGCCAAATATGGGTACAAATCAATATTTCGCCAAATTGACCTTGTAAGCTAAAGTTTGGTATACGCCATATTTTCACCACCGCTCCTCCCCACCCCCCCCCCATTAGATTGGAAACAGCATCGAATCGTTTTGAGTAATTCTGGAGGCGGGAGCCTCCAGCAGATTTTTGAAAGTTAAAATTTTAGCAAAAATTCACTTTAAAAAGCTGGAAAGCTAAAATTTACTTTATAGGTATCCTAATTTATACATTCTGAGCCGATTGGAGGTAGTTTTAAACAGTTCTGCAGCCTCCAGCAAATTTTTTAAAAAATCAAAAATTTGCGAGAATTTCAACTTTTAAAAATTTGCTGGAAGTTCCAGAACTGTTCAAAACAGTTCGAAGCCGTTTCCAATCGAATGGTTGGGGGGGAGGGAGACTTGAAAATAGGTTCGGTACTTATCCTTTTTCAGCATTCCAGATCAATTCGGTGAAATTTTGATTTTTTTTACACTTTTCACCTCAAGATTTTCAAGAATTCAGCCAAAATCGAAATATGCATTTCAGCATTTGAAATCTTGAGCTGGTGATGCAGCAATTTTGGGTTTGTCGTCAATTGGATACAATTTTGATTTTTTTCTATTTTTAGATGAAATTGGATTTTTAAAAATTCACCAAAAATCGAAAAATGCACTTTTGCTCCTGAAATTTTGTCTAGTGATATACAAATTTCAGTTTTCTAGAATAATTTAGTAAAATGTTGATTTTTTTCCATTTGAAAACTAACCGAAAAATCTTTAGCTGGCGATACTTATATTTTTGCAAGCTCATATGATTTAACTTTGTCCAATTCAGTAATTTATCTGCAATTTCGGATGTTATCTTGTTTTCAATTTTGATTACTTTTGACAAAAATTTCCAAAAAAGCTCTAATACTTTTTGCTAAAAATGTCAAAATTTTACTTTTTTTGCCAGAAATTGTGAAAAATTGCCAAAAAATCTTGCTTTAAGTATTAGTTTCAAAAAAGTTTCATTTTTCTGACAAGAATTTGGAAAAGATATTCCGATCATCAACAAGCCATGCTTTTTGCTAAAAAAGGTTTTTTTCATGTCTTGTAACTTTTCTGGTTAGTTAAGTTCCTTTTTTATATTTTATATTAGATGATTTTTGGCCGTTTTGAGCGTCCAACAATTTTTTTGTGAATTGTACCAAGTTCACAAAAAAATGTGATGAAACTTGTCAAAATTCCAAAGATCTGCCGGAGGCTCCAGAATGATTTAAAACTGTTCCCAATCGATCTGTGGGGTCAAAATTAAGTCACATACTAAATATCAGCTTTCTGAATCAATTTGATAAAATTTAGATTTCTTTCTCAATTTTTGAGTCGAATTTGATTTTCGAAAATTCACCAAAGATCAAAGAGTGTGCTTTAGCACCTGAAATTTTGGATGTTGATGTATTTTTTCATTCTCTTTCGACTTGTTGATTTCACCCTAGTACATATCAACCAGTCTGGGGCGTTAGGACTAGAAAGTTTTCAATTTGAAAAATATTTGTCCAAGATGGTGGGCTCAATTTCATGGTGAGATTTCTTCACCCAAGATAACAACTTTGGAAAGTGAGAGCAGCAAAAAATCAAAAAAAATTCTACCAAGGATAAAATAAGATAGGTACACCCTAAGGTACACAGTAAATATTTCAGACTACGACGCTGACGACAACAACAACAACAACAAACTTACCAATATTACAATACCGAAGCCGCAATATGACATCGCGGGTTCTCAAAGCGCACCTAATGACACCGTCAAAATGATAAAAACTCGACTCTTCAACGTCGCCAAACAAATTAATTTAAAATTAATTACTTTACAGCGAAGTCGCGAGCCCTAAGAGAGCTTATTTTGCGAAGGAAACGGTTGTTATCCAAGAAACACGGCGCTCATTAAACATTAAACAATTCAACAATGAAACGAGTGCATTAGACGGACTTGTGTATAGAATTACGAAATCTTAACCACCCGATCGCTGGGGGATTTGCTCGGTAGCAGTTTCGTGAAATGCGTACCTCACTCGAGAGCATCATACTCGAGTAGAGATACCTACCGTAAGGCTAATAATTAGCCAGATGAGTGTCGACTTTGACTCTTCGAGGGACACTCTCGCGAGTTAATTTTTTATTAGCTCGTCGTAACACTTTGTGCATATACAAATTCGATGCAGGCTTCAAAGCTATCTCTATTTGGCAACTAGGTATTCGCGTTGATTGATGATTTTACTTTCTACATACATAACTATATGGGTTTCGTATCAAACCAACATAACAGTTCGCATATGTGAAGTTGTGGCTGAGTGAGGAAGCACATTGTGATGTACAAATATCAATTAAGACAACTTCGGAGAGTATAAATTTATTCGCTAATTATCACCTTGAAAATTTACACGACGAGACGTAGGCTGTAGGCAGATAGATATATGGAGTAGGCAATTACGTGAAAAACCACCAACATCGGATAATAAGACGAGGTTCACGGTATCTTTCCATCGATTACTAGCCGAGCAGGAGCAACCGACACTAAAATGCTACCCGATAACGACGCACTTGGAACGT
Organism: Planococcus citri; assembly: GCF_950023065.1. NCBI lineage: Eukaryota > Metazoa > Arthropoda > Insecta > Hemiptera > Pseudococcidae > Planococcus > Planococcus citri. The sequence goes on from NC_088678.1 coordinate 47,876,654, forward strand.
GATTATTTTAACGAATAATTCGCACGTAGGAAGGGTAGGTAATTTCCACCTCGAACGTCGAACAACCACCAATAAAACCAGCCTAATTGTCGATTCAACAAACACCCCCGAAAAATATCAACTTTCAAACGCCACCGCCGTGTTTAAAAATACTATGTACCGTATTCAACATTGAACGATTCATCAACGTTGAACAAAACGTTGACATCTTTCAAGTAATACAACGAGTAAATTTGTTAAACACAAATCAAACGAAAAGTTCACCACAAAAACTCGATCGTCTCTCAAGTTGTCCGAAAATGGCCACAAGAGGTAATCGGTCAAAATGAAAACATACTGTGTTGAAACATCCGCGTCGAGTTTTAAACGATAACCCTGCACCCTGCACCCTGTGCCCTTCCTCTTGGCTCGCCCCATCCATCTGAATAGACCATTCGTAAAAGTTGAAAACTCTCGACTGCTTAGCAGAAAAACGAACGAGTAAATTTATTAAAATTTGAAAGAACAGAATGATGTTCTGGGAGTAACATTACGATAAAGTTTTATTATACGAACGCTATGAGCGAATTTAACCTATTAGTCGGCTTCTTCGGGATTTTCTTTATTGTTTAGAAGTTCGAAAATGAGTTCGGCTTTTTAGCAAGATTCCAAAACCTTTTAAAATAAAACAACACCGAACCAAATTGCCGAGAATGGGTTTCAAATTTCGTTTATTTAAATTTACCACGCTCGTCGACGAGTTAATTTTTTACTTACTCTAGCAAAATTTTCAGCCATTTCAAATTGTGTGGTTTTTCGAACTCGACGAGGCTATAATTCCCTCGAGAGGAAATTGGATATACGTAGCGTTCCATTCGACTCGACTCAACTTGTATGTAGAAAAACGAAATTTTTTTTCTGTTTTTAAGAGATTTTTCAACCAAAAATTTTTATACAAATAATAACTGAGCCGTCTTTCAAAATTTCAATGGTCTGTACCTACTTTTTAAATTTTGTTTGAAAATGTGGAGTTCTGCCAACACAGGGCACATTTGGTCGGTCACAAATTAAGGAGAAAAACGCATTTTCAAGAATGAAAGGTTCTACCAAAAATAAAAAAATGAAGAGAAACAAACTTGCAGAGCTTAAAATTTTCCCTCAGAAGAATATGATTAGTTATTCTAAAAAAAAAATCACTTTTAATTTAGTTGAATTTTTTTCAGAAAATTTCATGCCAAGCCCTCCGTCTTCCACTATACTTTCAACTTTAAAAAAATCTGTTTTCCTGTAAAGTTTTAAGAAACATTTCTCTCCACTCTGAATGACTCGAAAACCTATAAAAAATTTATTTCCGAAACACACGAGCTACGTTTCATTGATAAACACGTTAGAAAAAAAAGTTATCGCAACCACGTGATTATTTTTCGATTTTCCCAAAGTAGAATGACCTCGTATCTTTGAAAGCATTTCGATCGCTAGGCCGAGCCATGAGCCATGGTCTATGTTTAAAGCGCATTAATCACCATTCTCGTTAATTAAATCGCTAAAGCAAATAAACGTGGATTTATCTAAATCACGCAACGGCCATAACGTTGACAATACATGAGACGGTTTTGGCGTTTCTTTAAACGAAATAATTTTCACCTTGTTTGAAAATTTTATTGCTTGTAAGTGTAGGTAGAGGTACCTAAACTGGAATTATACTTTACAACGCAATAAAAGATACTTTATTTAACGATTCGATTAATTCTCTTCTCGGTTCCATAACAAGCGCCTCTTCCATAATGGTTTAAACTTTTAAAACGTCTTACGTTAGGGGTTATTGCATTTGAAATGTGGAGAAAATGATGGCGTAATGAAGTCATTTTAAAGACTCGCTAAAGTGAAAATACTCCGTATCTTTTGACTGGGTTTGGGTTCGGGTTGGGAAAAAAATTATAATGACGTGTTTGTAAGCTCTGTACTAAGGTACCCCTCTTTTTTTATAGGTACTATGTATGATGTGGAACAATTATTATAGCCATGTTGTGTGTGCGTACGACGTTAGTAATGTATAAAAAGTAAAAAGAAATCCAGAAATTCACGTTTCATGGCTCCAACAAATGCTTATACCTAATACTAATAAAGATAACCAGACAAAAAAGCACCCGTTGTATGCTTACAAGCTTAACCTGTATTTATCAACTTTTTTTTGAATTTCCAAAAAATTGAGAAATTGACGACTCAGACTCTGCATCCAGACTGCTAAAAAAAACTTGGACCAACAAGCGTTGAAAGAATAGTATCAAGTATCCGCAATAATAATATTTTTGCTCAGATTGATTTGATTCACCTAGTACATATCAGACTTGAAAATGAGAAAAAAATGACAGACAGGCGACCTTTGAAGTTCAGTCAGATGGGTCAATGACCTTGAATTACCAGTCAGGTGGACAAACGACCTTAAGAGACCAGATGTACAGGAATGGTACATTTTAAATTAGAAATGTGAAGAGCTAATGAGTGGTCGTTGAGTCGTAACATAATAATATGTATTTGATTACAAAAAATAACAACTGAAAATAATAACAAACATTTCTGGTAACTTTAGAATGAGCGGTCGTGTATTTCTTATAGAGAGCAGTGTTGCGAGATCAATTAAATTTTGTTCTCCTTCCTAGTTCTGTTTGTTCCCCAAATTAATCAAATGATTTCCTCTTTCGTTCGTTCTTTCCATTGATTTATATGGTTCTGTGTTCGTGCTCGTTCTCGTTCTTCCCTGAAAACCATGTCTTCTTTTGTTCTCGTTCCCATCTTTTGTTCTTCAAAAAAAAGTAATTGAAAAAACATTGGAAATTCAAAACTGAGAATTTTTTTCTCAGCAAGTCAACAACCTTGTAAGTTAGAACGTTCAAAATCTAAAAAAACAATTTTTTTTCTTCTTTCGTCGAATTTTGCCATTTATTGTGTTTTTTAATACAAAAAATTGAAAATATTCAAAAACTACTGTGGTTGAGACAGACCCTGTTTCAATCAGTGGTTTGAAACAGACACTTTTTCGATCAGATGAAAGGACGAAAAGGCGAAAAGGCGAAAAGGAGAAAAGGCGAAAAGACGAAAAGACGAAAAGATGAGAAGGCGAATCAAAATTAAAAACAACTGTGGTTGAGAATCAGAATTTACAATGATGTCTTCTTTGAAGTATTTTTTTTTTGTTTTTTGTTCCAAAAATCGATAGTTGCTGGAAAAATAGCTGAAAATCCTAAAAATCTTTTGTAAGCTTGAAAGGGCTCAACATCGTCCTTGATCAATTCTGGTGTTCCAAAATGAAATAAAAAAATTAAATTTTAGCTTACTGTCCCAATTTTATCAAATTTTGACTTTTTTTTCATAAGAAATAAAATGATCACTTATGTTCGAATTCTTTAATAAATTCATCAAAAACCTAAAAATAAAATCCAGAGTCTGAAATATTGTTTGGTGGTGCATTTTTAAAAGCCTTTTAGTTGTTTCTTCGCCCGGTTCAAAAATTTTTCTTCCAGGTGGCCTACTTCCCTTGTAAGGATTCTGCAACATAATGAAAGGAAACAAAATTTATCGTATAAAACTCCTTTTTTCCTCTGAAGCCTTTTTTAAATAGATATTATTTTAGCAAAAATTTACCAAGTTCAGCTTGAATTGGTGGCTGTAATAAAAAAATTTCCATTCTTGAAATGCGATTTATTATTTTTTTCCAAGCTGTTTTTGAAATATTTTGGGAGAAAATGTAGAATGTTCATTCCACTTATTCGTAAATTGAGTGTCATAATAATAAAATTGAAATTTTTTCATTCCAAAAGATTAATTTCTTGGAAAATTGAAAGCCTTACGAAAAAAAGAAAAATGAAAAAAAAACTAAAATGAACAAACACTTGCAGAATATAAAATTTTCCACCTGTAGAATATGATTCGTTTTATTGAAGCCTTATTTTTTAGGCATTCCGAGCAACAATCCAAATACATACATATTAACTATACCTAATTTTGATCCAATTAAATCATACATGTACGTATGCTCCCTTCTCCCAACATGTTATGAATTATAAGCTAATTGACAGTCAACTAATCAATATGTTTCATTATTTCTTTGTTGCAGGTTAGTCTGAAATTTTTCTTTAAGTATAAAACTGAGGGATGATAAACATAAGTGGGTGAGTTATTTATGTACATTAACCATTTAATAATCATTCATCTGGAAATGAATCTTATGCCATATTTTCACCGCACGAATATTTACCTCCACTTTTCAAATATTTAATATTTAAAGATACTAATCTACTTATTTAGAACATAGCATTTCTAGGCTTTGATTATGTTTTGCATGGATATGGCGTGGGTGTAGGCAGTTGTTTGGTAAAAATTATGTTTCCTTTTCACGTAAATACACGAGAATGTAAGTAGGTGGGAAAACGTTATTGATATTTTCCACGTACCTTTATCGAATTCCAAAAATATTTCAATACTTAACTATTCGCGAGATTGTGAATTTGAATACTTTCAAGGTTACCAAAAAAAAAGGGTGAAAAAAATAGTCAAACGGGACGTTATGCGTGTGTCGTGTATTCTGGTATGTTTGTATTCTCATTTCACTTTCCATTTTGAATAAAATTTAGCCAACTTCTGGCATGGTGTAGTTTATTTCGCAACTAAAAGTTTATTATGTGCGTTATCAGTGCAAACCCTTATTGTAAAGTTTATAGGAATCTGTATAGTCTACCAATATTTAGGTGTTTGTTCGTGGGGTAACTTTACTCAACGTTGGCGACCTTAAAGGTGTCCTAAATAGGCTATTCGTATTATACCCTTTTCACTTTATCGTGTGCTTTGTGTGAACTACGTTGTTCTATTAATTATCTCAATTTTGGAATAGAATTACACGTTGAAGGTGGACCAGCACCTGTACCAGTACATGGTGTTGATGTCGTGAAAATTGTTCACCTCGTAAAATTTAAACGAAAGAGGTCTTTTATAATAACTATAAGAAAACCGTGTACTGCCGAGTCGTATACTTGAGTTACTTGAAAACTGAACCTTTATAACAGAGTGAAATCAATTTCCAAAGGTTGGAAAATTTTCCGTAAAGCATCGTATTTATTTCATTTTTTGTTTGAAGTCGGTTTTTAATTCGAGTTTGAGAAAATGACGTGAAAAAATATGGCCTAGTTTTTGTGTACTCGTACACCTACTTGCACTTATTTAAAGATTAGAAAATTAATTTGAGAAATGGTAGATGCGAGTAAGTGTGAAGCAAACGATTTTCGAATGGAAATTTACCTGTATTGTACAAAGACCTACCTACTTCCTAGATAATTTTCTGAGAAGTGTGTTATTGACTCATTTTACCTAACAAATTATGCATAAATTTTGTGTTTAAATACTATAATTTTGTAGAAAATTCGAACAACATCGAGTGACGATAAGTTTGTTTTAAAATACACTTTTGAGTTATATTTCGACGATAAAGTTGTAAGGAAATATAACTGTAAATTACATGTTGAAATACTGAATGGTGAATAGGTACACATACCTACCTAATATTTTATTTAAATGACGATAGCGAAAAAAAAACTTTTTAGTCAAAAAAGGAGAAAATTTTCTAGTATTAGAAAACTTATAAAACATGCTTTGTTTAGTAAGCCCTAGGGAACGAAAAAATAGAGAAAATAGCTATTAAAAAAGTGTCAAAAATTAGATTTAAATTCAGAAACTGTTACACTTCTCAACTTAATTTATGTACTTTCACCTTTCAGTATACTAATGTTGCAGATTGCTTCATCATCATGCGCATTTTTCATTTTAAAGGTGAAATTTCCTTATTCAAATAAGTAGGCTAGATAAGTATATTCTTTTTGGGTGAATTTTCTTTTTCTTTTTTCTGTCATCGTAGGTATGGGAAAGAAAAATATACATATAAAATATTCGTATAATGCACCTTCAGTCTACACGTGAGGCAAAAATGAAGAATGAGGGAATAGTGAATACGTAATTCTGTTTTATAATTATAATTTCAAAAGCTCAAAGAAGCTTTCTCAAAATATGTACTAGGTGGTTTTCCCCGTACTGTTTAATGAGTTCAAAGTTTAAGAATCAGCTACTCTCAAGGAATTTATCTTGAAATTTTAAATTTTGAAAAATTGTTTTAAAAATTGTTCTTATGTGTATTGAATAATAACTGAGTCAAAATCAATATCTAATTAAAATTTGAAAAGTTTCTAGTCAACTTCATGATGAATTGATGAATACTGAAGTTGAAAGCCACTATTTAAAAATTCGACCCATTTTCACTCTCGTTCTAAGAACCTTATGTTCAGAAAAGAATGCCTACGCTTACACTTTTAAAGGTGCAACTCCTTCTCTTCATTTTGGTGAAAATTCAAAGTAATTTCCAAGGTATATAAAGAGGCTTATTTATGTCCATTAGATCATTTTCCACATGAGATCGAATATTTATTTTGTATTTTTTGATGTGATGTTTTGTATTTCTACAGTCTTTTAGTTTATTTAAGATCTATTAAGAAGGCCTTATGGAGACACCAGAAATCGAATCCTCCAAATTAAAGAATAAATTTTTACAAGTTTCGGAAAATCTATTTGCAAAAAATGCCCACCAATGAAAGATCTAAAGCTAAAATTATAAGAAGTAATAATACTAAAGCTGGTCTTATTAAGAATAGAGTGGTATTTATTGAGCAATTTTTTGAGTTTTCATATGTGCTCATTTCAGATTATACTTACCTTTGTTGGTAAGGAGCCATCTGGATCCTATTACAAATCCTCAAATTTCATTGGTCACTCGAATTTTTTATTTGGAAGATCTAAAGCAAGAATCGGACCATCTTGGCTTCAAATGGCCCTTAATTTTTTCAAGTTATAATGCTCTTTTGAAAGTCGACACTTTGAAGTTTTTTTGCTGTTAATGTCTTTTTCTGGAAATTCGAGAAATATCAAGCAATCGATTTTGTAATCGTTGAAAAGGTATCATTGTTAGTCCTCAGATTTGTGGTTCAAATAAACGCAAATTGCTGGAATTTGTAATCTTGAACGAAAATGACACCGTTACGTGATTTAAATTCGCACTTATTAACAAATTTGATAAAGGGATAGAAATACGTCGACTTATTATAACGCTTAAATGAACATTAAATTAAAATCCGCTTCCAGTTATTCAATTGTCTATAGAATTTAATTTCAGGGCTACCGTTTTATGTTTCATTAACACAGCACAGAATCAGAAGTTCTAAGAATGTAAGCGAAAAGACCAAGTGAGGAGGGAGGAAAGGATAATTTGCTTGTAGCTTGAAAAACTATAACGGCAGCAAGCAAACTTTTTGATGATTTTAAACTAATGTTTAATTCGTTTTAATGCGTTGTTTTGAGAAATGCAAAGAAAATGGAAGAAATAACTTACAATTAGTTTTGAACGCAGAAAATTTTTCAACAGTCTTAAGCACCTATACCTAGTACTGCGCATTGGTATTTGGTGGGTAGTTTCGTGGGGTATCAATGAGTAACCTTGATCAAAACAAATCAGAAAAAAACTTAGTAAATTACACCAAAAAAATAGTAAAAAGTAATCATAATTTGATACGTTGGAAGGTTTCTACATAAACGAGTAATATGTGAGAAATACTTAACGTATTCTAACGTTGTATTCATCTGCGTTCGACACACAAAAGGATGCTATAAAATGACATGAGTAAAGCGTTTAAGTAGCGAAATTTAAGTTAACGCTCGTCTGAGTTTTCGGCACACTTGGTTGTGTGGAAGTTTCGTTTCGGGGCAGGTTTTCGGTTTTGAATAACATTTCATTTTGTTTGATACTTGTCATATCTGCGATGGCGGTTATGCGTTGCGCGCGTGATTTCGTATGAAATTTTCTATACACAATTTATACACGTAGGTAGGTAGGTAGGTATTTTCTCGCGTACTCGAGATGCAAGAATATATAGGGAGAGCAGGCGAGGGTGAAAAAAGCGAGAAGGAAACAAGAAGCAGTTTTAGGTGGAAAATTTTCAAACTTGTCACATTTTCGACGCCTCACGTTCCATGTCGAGGGCAACTTAATATACATATCGTTACTTAGATGTGCATGTTGTATATGTACGAGTCTAGGCTGCGAATAATGTACGAAATCTTTTAATGTATTATGCAGCGTTTTCCTTAGTTGAAAATTGAATTAAAAGGGCTGAGAGTGAGACTGTCGACTCGACTGACATATCAAGTCTTACAGTTGGAAAATAACTCGAAACGTTTATTTTCACGTCACAAATCTCATTTTACTTACATATTCTTTTTTCTCTGCTGTAGAAGTCTCGGTACCTACCATACGCGCCTTACTCCACTTCTCTCCCTTGTTGCCTGCCAACTCTTCAGTCTCGACCATGGTTAATCATCAAAGCATAAACGATTTTCAAACGATTCCATTTTTCATCGAAACAGTTTTTCGTTTCGCAATTGTCAACTACAATGCATTTCTACGTGTTAAAGTTTTTTTTCCCGCACTCTTGCCTCTTCCTTCTGAGCTCTCTTTGTACGTATATGGGCTATTCAAAATTCGAGCTGTCAGTTCGACATTTTTATTAGAAAATTTTACCATAAGTTGTACTCGCTTGTACTTATTCACAACTATATAGCGAACAAACGCGAATATATATTATTACGAATGCGAATGCGAATGCAAATCGATAAGTAGCTGGCAACTGGGAATTTATCAAGTTCCGGCGCTACCTATTTTGTTGATATTTTCTTGATGAACGATGAGTTGTGATAGAAAAATATTTACGGAAATACCTGCGGTTCTCTAATCCACCAGTATGTCGTGTATTTGAGGCGAATGGTGTGAGAAGAGGAGGGTTAGAGGAGTTGCCGGAACTCGAAAAACATAAATATACCATGATAGAGGGTTTTTTATTTCATCGCCAAAAGTGTATTGAATTCGGATTGTGAAAATAGCGACACGACGCGACGCGACGATCGAATCATTTATTTCAGTAGCAGACTCGTTCGTAATTAATTGCTGTACCAAAGAAGACCGGAAAACAACCTTTCGCCCTTCCGATGTGTTAGGTATTGGTAGTCAGAGTCACTACATAGTCTTTAATGCGAAGGAATACGAGAAATGAAAATTTTCACTCTTCATCGACTCGTTTTACTACACGAAAGTTTGTTCTTTTTGTTCGATGTTTTATTCGAGCTAATTTGTTACCTTCTCATCCGTGCTCAATATTCGTTCATCGTTGTGCTATGTACTTCTAACGTCATATAGTGGCTTTTTACAAGTGTAAAACGTTAATGATATGTACTGTATAGTGTGTGCTTTTCCTCGTTGTCTGATGTTGAGCATGTTTTCGGTAATTGGGTGTGGGATTTTTAAAAAGTTGTTTCTATTGTCTCAATTTGGTACAGTTTAGAGCAATGACTTTTTAAAGAAATGATGAAATAGTGTTTTCGTGTACCTATCTATCTAGTATTGATGCAAAATTACCTCTTTTATTCGGCACAAAACGTACTGACTGATTGCACTTGTAATATAATTTTTCATTCGCCATTGAATTTGAAAATTTTTTGAATTTCTGGAACCAATTTTGTGATATATTTTGTTATGCAAAGAATGAAATGATGATAAAATCGTCTAAAAAAAGGATTTTTTTGGGGGAAAAAATCTCACGAGACAAAAATGTTTGTGGCAGACAGGCGCGGACTGGGTCAAAAAGGCCTACCGGGAAATCATGAAAATTAGGGCCCAATCCAGAACTGAGGGTCCGTTTTCTTAATTAATGTTGTGTGGCCGTATGTAGACGTACATATTAGGTGAAAAAATGTCAAAAATTTGATTCTAGATAAATTGCGCTTTTCATAATAAAATAACAACAAAAAACGTGTTTGTTCTGTAGGTATTTAAAAAAAAAAAAAATAAAAATAAAATAATTTGAACAACACTCAATACTAACGTAAGTACTATGATTATTATAATACTAAAATTCGTGCGAATTCATCCAGGGACGTACTCTCTAAATTTGAAACAGTCAATTTCACTGCTTAGCAGTCACGACATTTTGCCTTTTTAAAGCAGTAGTTTTTTTCACTGTTTTGCACTTTTGCAGTAAAAAAAACTACTGCTTTAAAAAGGCAAAATGTCGTGACTGCTAAGCAGTGAAATTTGACTGTTTTAAATTTAGAGAGTAGCGAAGTGGTTTTGCTGGGGGGGGGGGCAAAGATCTAAGATTCCCAACTAATTTGACTGAAAATTCCCAAGTTGGATGAAAAAAGAGGGTATTTCAGTTACAAGTAGTGAGGGGATTGTATCACGACATTTTGTAGCCAAAAAATTGTAACTTTGCCGACTATAATCAAAATTTTAACGCGGTGAACACTCTGATATTAAAAAATTTTGAAAAGCAAGTGGTTCTGTTCCGAAAGAAATGAAAAATTTGCATTTTTTATAAGCTTTGAATATTATGAGTACTTCTGGAATTTTTCTGTTTAATTTTCATATTAGGTAGAGTGGGGTAATTGCAAAGCACTTTTTGATTAGTGACACTTTGAGAGGGCGCTGTGAGAAGACTATTGCAAGGATGCAGCTGAAATTTGTACCACTTATACTTCAGGGGGTTCTCTATCAATGGTAAAATTTTGGTACAATTTAGTCAACAAATCGTGGAGAAAATTGCAATTTGAAAATTTGAAAATAGGGTAAATGCAAAAGTGGGCGATATTTTTTTTATTTTTATATTTTTTTGCATTTTCAACACACTCAGTGTATTCTACGTGTCATTTGCTAACTTTTGATGTATTCGTGGTCTTGATTCGGTAAAAAATTCGAAAACTTTTCCACTTCCCAAACAAATTTTTAGGGGAGTGAAAAAATGTTGAAAAATTATTTTTTTCTAAACTCGCTAAAACGAACAAAAAATCAACTATTGATCATTTCTGATGTTTTTTATGTAAAAAACTCGTCATAGAAATACATTTTTCGTCAAATATATTAGTAAAACATTAAAAAGGAGCAATAATTTTAAAATTCAGTAAAACTGTTAATCATTTCTCTAACGTGTAACTCATCATGTGACCGTGGAAGTTTATTTTTTTTGTAATTTCGAACCATTTTCAAGTTATTTAGGGCAAAAAAATATTTGTGGTAAGCGCAAAAATGAAAAAAAAATTGTTTTTGCAATTACCCGGAGTCGATTTTTTTGGGGGTGATTGCAAAAACGCGATTTACGGCCAAAATAAAAACAAAATTTCAAATTGCGATATCCTACCTTAAATTTCAATCCTTCATGACCCTAATCGTGAAAATTCCAGATAAATCGACCGTTTTTTCTATTTTACATGCATTTTTTAAAAAAACACCTCTCACTTTACTTATGAGTGGTTTCAACATGCTTTGACAATAGTGTTTGCTACGGAGCGACAAGTTGAACCCTGCAAGTTGTGACCAGGTGAATAGGTCGGTGAAGGTTGTTGCTTCGACACCCCTTAGTTGGCACAACCAGAAAATTGATATTTTTTTGCATGAGGTCACAATTTTGCAATTACCCCACTCTACCTTTCTTAAAATTTTTTAAAGTAGTATTTTGAATGGCCCGAGCGAAGCGAGGGCAAAAGTTTTGGAAAATGTATGATTCAAAAAGTAGAATAACACCAATTTTAATGAAAGAATTCGGTTTTTCTAATCTCAACATTTTTCAAATTCAATCATAGATTTTTTAAAATATTGTAATGTTGCAGATGAGAACCAATTTGGGCCGAGCGAAGCGAGGCCGAAAGCTTTGAAAAGTTTGTAGTTCGCAAAGTAGAATAACATCAATTTTAATGTAAGAATTCGGTTTTTCTGATCTCAACTTTCTTTTAATTTTATCAGTGGTTTTGTAAAATTCTTCAGAAGTTCAGAGTGAAAAAAAGAACTAAATTGGCCCGAGTGAAGCAATGGCAAAAGTTTTGGAAAATATGTGACTTGAAATGGAAAAGTAGAACATCAATTTTAATTTAAAAAATCCAGTTTTTCTGGTCTCAATATTTTTCAAATTCAATCATACGTTTCTTGAAATTGTAACTTGGTAGGTAGAAGAGAATCAAATTGGGTCGAGAGAATCGAGGCTAAAAGTTATGGAAAAATTGTAATTCAAAAAGTAGAACAATATCAAATTTAATGAAAAAATTCTGTTTTTTTGATCTCAACTTTTTAAGAAATTTATCAATAGTTTCTTGAAATTTTCAAGCCTGAAAAAAAATAAATTGGCCCGAGCGAAGCGAGGGTAAAAGATTTTCAAAATTTGTAATTTCAAGAAGCAAAACAGTTGTAATGTTGACGTAAAAAGGCACAACAATTTTGCCCGAGCAAAGCGAGGGCAAACATTTTTGAAAAAAATGTGAATTTTAGCTGGGACAATCATAGATTTAGAAACTGGGTTGGCTTCAAAAGTTGGCAAAGTTTCAACTTTGATGATTGTAAAAAATTTTAACATTTGAAAACTCCAAAACTAAAATAATTATTGTCGGAATTTTTATATTTTCTCAACTTTCTTGTACTTCTCACAATTTTCCAACTTTTCCCAACTTTCGCGGAACACTGGGGGGGGCAGGCTGCCTCCCTAGCCCCCCCTTCGCTTCGTCATTGAATTCATCACTGTTTTGACATAACCGATCTACAATTTCTTCAGCACCAATTTCATGTTTCAAAAATCTGCTGAAGGCTCTAACAATTTTCAAAAAGTCGCTGGAGGCTACGAAGCGACTTGAACTTGAAATCTACGTGCAGTCGACTTTGATGGCTGTGTAGTATAGCTGAAAATTAGTGTTTTCTATTTTCAAGAGGAACAGAGGTCAGAAAAATTGATGAAAACATTTATTTTATACTTAGATATGTATCACAAAAATGCTACTGAAAGAGAAAAAAATCGGTGAATCGCGACGCTCCCCCGATTCAGCCCCGCGATTCGAATTGTCCCATTGCTGCTTACAATTAGCACATCAAGATTTTTCTTTTGAAACGAGCCCATAGAGATTTTCGCTCTGGGCCTCTCACTGTTGCAGGCCCCAAGGACCCCAAATCAATCTTGCGTTGCCCAGGGGCTTGAAATTACTCTCACGAGGTGTAAAGGCCCGAGCACTAATGTTACTCTCGCAGGGCACAAGGGCCTGAGATTACTCTTGGGAAGCGTACAGGCCCGAGGCTACTCTCATGGGGCCCAGGGTCAGAGATTATTCTCGCGGGCCCAAAGGCCCGAGATCACTCTCACCTGCCACGAGTTTATCACGAAACCACCCCTAGTACAACGTCAGCACGCTCAGGCCTCAGCGTCACATAACAATATTAAATTGACGAAACCACAGTGGGTCGCGTGTCAACACGTTTGGGCCGCGTTGTTTTAGATATAAATTACAAATTAATCGCTATAGACAGTAGTGATTTTGATCCTCACATTTAAAGTAGATAAACTAATTTCAAAATATGAAAGGGCCTTTCTTTCACCAAAGGGCCCGTCATCTATACTAAGGGCCCATTTTTTTGGAAGGGCCCATTTTTTTGGAGGGGCCCACCGGGAAACTCCCGGTATCCCGGTAGGGCCAGTCCGCGCCTGGTGGCAGACCTAAAACAATCGAATAAAGTATTCAAAAATTCATGTCCTGGCTGAATTCTTAGGGGTAAATTTCATTTTTCCATTTTTTGGAATTTCAGAAAATTTAATATTGGACATGGTCATTTTTTATACAGTTAAAAACTGCTTCAACTGCATTTACATCCGGTAAAGTTTAATTTAAACTCTTTTTATGTTTATTTTTGAAAATCTGGAATTTCCAAAATATGATGAAGCCTCATGAACAGCTTGAAACTACCTTCAATTGGCTCAGCGTGTTGGAATAATGGTAGAAACTGAATTTTAGCGTTCCAACTACATTCGTGGAGTAAAGTTTGTGAAAATTTTCTCTGTCAAAAATCTGCTGGAGGCTCCAAAACTGCTCAAAACGGTTCTGAACTGTTTCCAATCGATTTGAGAGGAGGTAGTCGAAAATACATATTGTAGAATACATATCGAATTTCGGCTTTTTACTTCATTACATCATGTGTAGCGAAATTTTCATTTTTTTCATGCCAAAATTCCAATTTATTCATCCCAAAAATTAATTTTGGAGGGTTTTTAAATTTTCAAGTACCCCAACCTCCCCCTCCCCCCCACCAAAAAAATCAGGAACTCTTCGATTCAAAATTTTATTGAAAAAGTTACTAAAAATCACACAAAAAATTATTAAAACTTGAAATACAAGAGACAATGAAAAGTTCTAACCCAAAAAATTTTCTTCGAGTGTTTTAATTGAATTTTTCTCATCTTGCAAACATTTTTTTGTGAAGCAGTGTAACTTACTATTTCAAACTTGGCGAGTAATTTTGTAAGTCCTTCGAAAAAAGTTGACAAGGGAACCTTACAAGTGTGTAGGAACCGATTTGACCCGATTCTCTGTTGCAGCTCAATCGAAAAATTACAAATCTTAATGGAGTTCAAAGATCTCATAATTTCGATTTGTGGTCAATTCCGCCGAAAAAAGTCTGTAAAACAGTAAAATAGAAGCAGAAAAAAGTAATAAGATCCATAAGAAATTTTATGAGACCAAAATATTTGAAAAATTTGCTCGAAAATGGTCGACAAATTCGATTCGGTTGCCACAAATTTGGGAATCACTTTTCCTAGTCATAAGTCGAGTCTCCTGGCCTCTTAAAATCACCGAATCGTCTGTGTTGACTTTCAAGAGCACCGACCTATCTGTCGCGTTTCCCAAGGTCGTCGTCTGTTTTCCTGTCCAGCCCCTTCAGGGGATTGACCCGTCGGTGTGGCTTCCCAAGGTCATCTGTCTACCTGTCTGGCTTTCTGAGGTCATTGACCCGTCTGTCTGGACTGATTTAACTGTCCAGCTTCTGACTGATCTGTCCCAACCTCTCATGGTCGTCTGTCTGTCTGTTTGTCTGGCTATTCAAGGTCATTGACCCATCAGTGTGGCTTGCACGATAAATGGGCAAAAAGAGTGAATAATATAGAGATGAAAATGTGAAAACTGGTTTATTCTGTTTTAAAGTGTGGACCGTCGGAATTGATTTCCACCATTTTCAAGCCGATCTGGAACTTCCAGCAAGTCGACTTCTCTCCAGTAATTTCAAATCGCTTCAGAAAGCGTTGTAATCAAATTCGGCAGCTACTGCAGTAAGTAATGAATGATGAAATTCGCTCAGAACCTGAGTTACAGGTCACCTAACACAGAAATCCGCTTTTTTCCCATTTTTTTTTTTTTTCGAAATTCGCTTCTTTGAAAACAAAATTTTAATATTATTATTCAAACGTGAGCGATTTTACTCAGAACTGAAACATTCGGTATCATTTCGACGCTTAAATTTCAATTGTTTCAGTCATCATCGTCGAACCGCTTCAAAAACTCCAATGGGAAATTAAGGTTGAAAGTTGAAACCGAGCGAGAGAAATGTTTTCGTCAACATTGTATTTTACAACGATCCGACGACAGCATAAAGAAACTTCCAATTGCCATCGCGTAATTTACACGTATACTGCTGTCAAATACTAAACCGCGACATTTCTTCGCTCTTTACCCTGTTGAGAAAAGGAATCTGCTCGCGCGTACTCAAAAAACTATTAATTTGTACTCCGACATCGTTGAAAATATCTGATAATCTCATTGGGACGGTATAACGTTACCGACGACAAAAACTTGAAAATTATGTCGTCTTTTTTTCTTAGAAAAAAAAGAAGAAAAAAAAACATCTTTGCATCAAATTATTAGCTCGCGTAATTTCTTTGAAAATTCGAAAGAGAATGTCATTTTCGCGCAGCAGCGAAATTAAGAAAAAGATAAAATTAGTCGTAAACCTTTACGATATTAGATTTTTATTCTATTACACTTTGGAAGATTATAAGCCATTTTTACACCATCCACGAAATAAATTTCTCAAGAGAAATTCAAAAAAGAAACCCTCATATTTTCATCTTTTTTTTCCTTTCTCGCTTTTCTATAGACATTAAACCCGCGTTATGTTTACAATTGAGATACGAGTCGACAGCATTACCTTAAATTCGATGTGAAATTTGCCCACAATCGAAAACGTTTTTTTTTATCATACTCGTACGTACGTTTGACAAAAGGAAGGAAGCAGGGTGGAAAGGACTGCTACGACACGACATACGCTTACATACGTTAAAAGTAACAAGGGATGTAGTTTTGATATTTTCAATTCGAATTGTCAGATCTAAATCCTAAATTGAATCATAAAACTAACCACCGTAATAATCTAATTTCACGCCAGACGAGTTTTACCGATATTTACGTAAAAAATTCAAATATTCCTCGTTTAGCAATTTCAACTCATCTTTTTTTTCGTGCTTTTTTTATTTATTTAAAACGTAAAATGGATTAGAACGAAATCGCGGTTGGATGAAATATAAAAACAATATCATCCAAATTAATGTCCAATAAAACGGATGAACGATTAGAAGTACCAATCGTAACGATCTGTTTTAACGGTATTCGTTTAATTTTTCCCTCAACATGGGCAAAAATGTTTCAAAGGACTTAAATCTACGTCATATTTCCCCTCTCTTGCTCACTATAGTTTGTTGAAAAACAACAACCATCGTCCAATATGTCGTCCTTTCACTCGTATTAGCGTCGCATCGTGTAATAATTTTTAACCAACGGGATCCCCCGTACCTACTATAAATCCTATTGTAGGCATAGATAAAACGTATGTACCTATGTATATAGTACCTACCTATATACCTAGTATATCTATCTCTACCATTCAATCGAAACACTAAAATTGCAACTTTTTCTGCCAAATAATTACTATTCTAGAAAATAATTGAATTTCGCACCGATAAATCAATTTTAGAGGTAATAAAAAAAAGTTAAATCATCGCGGATATCCGACGATAGTCTATCGAAGATACGAGTACGTAGTTTACGCGTATCTCCTCATCTACAGAGAGATACGTATCTATTACGTACTTTCTATACATTGCATTTGAATGTAATATGACATTTTTATATCACTTCTATCATCGGAAGATATTATTGTACATCCAAATTATGCATTCAAGTGTAGTATTTGTTCATTTTTATCAATGTTATTTCATTTCATTTCCTCGTGATATGAACTTGATATAATTTTAATGAACTCTTTCCAAAAGCATTTGCTTATTTTGATAACATTGGAATGTTCAATTTGGTTTTGATAGCACGTCTTTGGCGGTTTCATAACACAAAAAAAAATTATCAAGAGAATATTTTTACAACATGTCAACTGCAATGGGATGAAATTCTATCAACTACATACATAGAAGAGCATGCCATCCAGACCTCAGAACCAAATTCGTAGCTTCTGAAGTAGGTTTTTCGATTTTTGGGAGATTTTTGAAAATGGCAAAAATGGCCTATTGATTAATTTTTCACAAAAGAAGTAAATATAAAGAATAAAGATATGTAAATTTGAGAATTGATTTTTATTCCAAAGGTGACTCCCAACATCGACTAATACTGCCATTTTCCAACCAGTCTGGAGCCTAATTTCAAGTTGTTTCAGAAGACGTTGTAATCAACTTTGGCGACTGAATATTCAATACAGTAAAATGCATAAGGTTAAAAAGGTTTTTTTTGCAAGTTGAAAATCTCACATTTTCAAAAAGTTGAGTCGTCAATTTTTACAGTAAATTTTCAAAACTTTTTTACATTCCAAAGTAAATTTCTCCAATGAATTAAAGCATGACTCAGGGCACATGAAAGTCCATGTAAGTAAAATTTTAGGTCCTGTTGTTCATTTTTGGATTTTTGAAAATTTAAATGATTTAAAAAAGCTGTTCAAGGACAATTTTTAAACTTTTTCACGAAACACAAATTTTTTCAAGCGCAGTGGACCAATGTGAATTATTTCTTCAATTACCTAATTCAACTCTCAACATATCAAAAATTTTAGTTTTGAGGCATTCTGAAGCCTCCCAGCGATTTTTCAATTTTCTTCAAAAATTTCAATTCGTTGTGAGGGAGCTAAAAAGACAAAAATGGACTTTAGAACCTTGGTAAGGTGCTTCCCTCTCGTCCGTCTCAGATCCAAATGGCCTAAAAAAAACATCTCAGCTCCGAAGCCTCTGCAAAGCTTTATCTGGATGTAATTCAATCCCTCATCAGATCAAAAGCGAAGTCGAAACACCAGAGCTTGTAAATGCTCGTGAGAAATTACGGTATAAAATTTCCTCTTTTTTTCTGAAAAAAAAAACAGCGAAACTTTTCTTGTTTTTGTAAATTTTAGACTCGCTAACTAAATAAGCAAAAGAGATGAATGATCCGAATTAAAGTAATTTCGCAGATGCAAAAATTATACTCATCTTGGGCATTGGCTCGAAAACTAAAATAAAAAGAAAACTCGGTATTTATTAATAATTTTTAACGGCCCTATTTTTATATACGTTTCACGCTTTGAATAAAGTTTTTTTTTTCGTGAAAATTCCTTAATGAGTAACTAGAGATTTGGCAAAATAAAAACTTAGTTTTTTGTTAGCCAAAGCTCGGATTGTGCAGCGGAACAGTCCAGCATGAGGTAGAAAATGAAATCATTCCTCTTTTAATCGTAATAATTATACGAATGAAAAGAAATTCGTTATTTTTTCTCGCTAAATAAAGACTTGATTATGAAATGTTTTTACAATTCGAATAATAGCTACCGTAATTACGTACATAATCTACATATACAGAAACGATCTTTCTAGCTTTACGTGTATACAGAGACTAATCTAGTAAACAACAACAACATAGCTTCTTATCTTAGTACTGGGTCTGACCTTGAAATAGACCAATCTTGGACGATGCGAACTATATACAGTTTACAGATAGGTTATCGTATAATTAGGTAGGTCGTCAATATGTACAAAACCATTCAAACAAAACTCTAAATAATACTTATTTCTTGATAGTCTGGCATTTCATTTACACTTTGATTCTACAAAGTACGTACAAACGATGATTGAAAGCGTATTGTACGCGATTTCTTACATTTATAAAATTAATTATAGACAGATTTCGCGTTTCAGGAAGAGTGTATTCTCAATTCTGTGAAACGGAACACGAATCATGTCGAATGAAGTAGCGAAAGAGCAAAGTCGTTTGTTTGAGTCGACTTTCGTCAAAAAGTTTTATCACACGGTGAAGTTGGTTAACTTGAAAATACTCGCTACTCGTATTTGATTTGAAACTTATATCGTTTCAGATTTGTTCATCTGGGAGTATTTTTCAAAGGTATAGAAGTATAGATATATAAATGCTCGTCGAAGTACATAACCATCTGTCGTTTATGTTGATTTGTTTGCACCTTGTTACCATCCATTCTGAATACTCGGTACACCCGAACAGCAGAACGATCTGCGAACCATAGAGAGATCGTTCCAATTAAAACCGAGACGTTCATTGGGTCTCGTTAGCGAGGGCAAAAGCATATGAGCGCGCTCATCCATCAAGTGACGAGAATATATTTTTGACTACTTATTAGCTAAGTTTGTTTAACAGCAAATCACTTCAAACGTGTTCAAATAATTCCAAAGCTGTTTGCATTTTTTACTGTCTTGATTTCGCGCGGCAGTATAGGACTACGAGTAGCTCTACTGTACCTAGTTACTCTGTAGATGTCGAGTTTCGCGTATAACTTTCTTTAGACGTGGAGCGAATTTCGTCGGTAATCGCGAATGTAAACTTTGATGAGCTGAAATGTCAAAAGAGATTCAAAAGTCGACTTAATCATACTGAAAAACTTACGACCTACCTGTTTTCTCACGATAATAATAATTGGCTGGCTGTTTACCGCGTATTTGTGTGATGCTGGTTTCGAACGAAGCAAAAATTCGCAATATTGTGGTAAACTTACCCTAACTACTTGTCATTTGTACGTGATTAGCGTGCTTTGAACCCGGATTGTGCGGTATAAGTAGGCTCAGGGCAATATCCCATTTATAACTATAGGTATTTGTACTGTTCACATCGATGTAAAAGTACTCGTATCGTTATTCTCTTTCACAATGGAGGTTATCCCAGGTAGCAAAAAAACTGTAAAATGGAAATAAAAATAACTGAATTACCAAACATTGACGAATTTTTATAAAATTGAGGTCAACTTGGCAAGAATTGCTCGAAACATCAAAGTTGATAATTATAGAATCTCACAGTCAGTTATAAAAACTCATATTTTCGTCAAAAAAAAAATCCGGCTCAATTTTGAGCATAGATTGAGCTAATTCCTAGAGAACGGTTTACAATGACTAAAATAGTCTGCGGAAATACATTCGCCAAACCAACTCTTCTCTCCCTCCTCAACTGACGTTTCGACTTATCGTATATTCCGCGTTTTTACGGCAAACTGGTTATGCAATTTTACTAACGCGAATTATTGAGATGCGTATAAATGCGAGTAATTTGCATTTTTTGTCGATCCTTCGTATTCCTTCAATTTTTAAAATTTTTCAATGTGTTTTCCACTAATTTGAGAATGTTGAACCCGAATTTGATGTCCATATTTTGCGCTCGTCGCTTTTTCTTGGAGAAAAGATATTTTTTCCCCTGAAAAAAAAGCAAGTTCATCAATAACGTTGAACAAGCGACAAATTTGGGCGCCATTTTCGTGTTCAGCGATCTGGAATTGATTACGAAATGTTGTAAAAAAACTTATATTTTCGCAAAAAGAATTTGGTTCGATTCCGAGTGGGCCACAAAGTGAGCCATTAAATCTGGAAATAAGAATAATATAAGAATCTGAAAATCGCGTCGGTTTGCTTACCAAAGTCGACTCTTTGAACAGGCTATCTATCCGGTAGTGAAAGTAGTGAAAAAGTAGTGAATTCAGTCAAAAAAAATGCGAGTGAAAAAATAAAAAAAATCACCAAAATGCGTTCATTTATATTGTTTTTTTTTAAATTTTGATTGAAACTAAAAAATACTATTGATGTACAAATTTTCTTCCAATTTCATTTTTTTTGAAAATTTTCCTGTGAAAAATTTGACGTTGTTAATTTTTTGTGTGTGTTTAGAGAGAGGGGGGTCGAATGGGGAGCTTTCTGAAAATTGGGCTGAAAAAGAAGTCCTCTATTAGATACCATGATCAACTTCTGGTAATTTTCAATTATGGTGGGGGGCCATTAGACAAATTTTATGACACTTTCTGCAGTTTTGACAAATCATCATTAAATTTTGATAATTTCCGATTATATCTTGGTATTTTTTAATAATCTAAGCGCTAAGCAGTCTGTGCAAAATTTTACCCAAATGAGACGTTTTCTCAAAGTTTTGTCGTTTTCTGATGGCCCATCAATTTTTGATATTTTTGAGTGATTTTCGCAATCAATTTTACAATTTTTATGGTATGTACTTCATTTGTGAGTATTCATTTCTGGCTCTTTATTAAACATGAAGATGGTCAGAATTTTTACTTTGGCCTACGACCATTATGATTTCATAATTTATGTATGTTGATTGATCAATCATTTCATAACTAACTAATCCACCTTAATTTTTCTTTGTTTCAGGTGAGTACAATTTCCTTCCAAAAATGATAGAATATGAACTCATGTAAAGTAAGTAATTTTATAATCCTTATGACTTATGAGAAAAATTACATAAATCACTTCCACATACACCTGTGACCTTTTATTAAAAAAATTCTAAAATCACAGAATTTGAAAATCAGCTGATATAATTGTCCATCTGGTTTGAATTGAAGTGATCTAATCTTGTTCACGAGGTACCCAGTTAAAACCCAGCTACAGAGGAAAGCTTGTGCGTGTAATTAAAAATCTTATGTGCACTTATTACATGCCAAGTAGGTACCGAGGGACCACCAGTTATTAGCCGAGCTAACAGATCACTCACGCCATCTGTTAGCAGAATCAAAAAGCTGAAACTGGTTCGAGCATCTATAGAGGTCAACAATGAAGAGTTCAGGGTCTCTAAACAACCCGACTAGCTCCAAGGTGCTTGTGTAGATGTCACTAGTAAGCAAGCGGGAAACTACTAGTGGAAGCTTGAAAATAAATTTCCATGAGATACGTAATCAACGCAATAGAGGCAACACCATCATAAAGGATGTTAGCCCAAATACCCAATTCGACATACCTAAGGGTGTGCGTTGATTTGTACGCGATATCACCTTGAGTGGTTATAGTACTTGATGATGATGAATCTTCTGAATACAAATTTGGAAACAGTAGATCAATTTTTTGAGTTCACAAACGATTATGATTTTTAATGAATTTTTAAAAAATCAAACTTGGGTCAAAAATGGAAAAATATCAAAATTTTTCCAAATAGACTGAGAGAGCTGAAATTTGGTATGTGCCCTGTTTTTGACCCTCCAAATCGATTGGAAACAGTTTCAAACCATTTTAAGTGGTAGTTCTGGAGCACTTTAGCAGATTTTCAAAAATTGAAATTTCCACCACATTTTACCCAATGGGGTTGTTGAAATCAATTTACTTGGTACCCTATTTTTAATATGTTGAGTCAATTGGAGGTGGTTTCAGGCTGTTCTGAAGCTTTCGGGTAGCGGGTACCATTACATTATGGAAATTTCAGATCTTCTAATAAGTGGTTTAAAAACCGTCCAAATTGACTTTAGCATCATTTTTTTTCAAAGTACAGGGTATCTAACAAGTAGTAAATGTAGTGAAAAAGTAGTGAATTTAGTCCAAAAAAATGGTGGAAAAATTTAAAAAATTCAAACGCGCAACAAAAACCATCAAATTATTGAAAAAATAATCACAGTGAAAAAGTAGTGATTTTTTCAAAAAAAAATTCTGTTAGGTTCCATGTCGAATCAATTTTCGACAATTCTAAGTCGATCTGGAATCTGTAGCAAAAATTTTTTTTTTGCTGTAAGTTCAAATCGTCTGAGAATATGTTTGTGATTTTATAACGTTCGCATATATCATCCAAACACGCAAATTTTTCAAAAATTCATCAAAAATGAAAACCAATTTTTTATAAATTGTAATACTTAATACTTCAAGTCGTGCTCCCCTCCTGGCAACTTTTATTAAAATCTACGACTTACGTTGAGGTTAGAGAACTTTCTTCAACAACTATACAGAGCCTAGAGGAACGATGCTTTAAAAATTTACTGTCTTGGTTCGAAACCGGAGCCTTATTAAAATTTTTCGAAGGCTAGAATACCTACCTCTTACAGAGATCTCGTAATCTACGATTTAATTTCGCCGGCATTTACATTCGAACGATAAATTCATACATCGTGCTGGTGGGTATTCTCGAGCCAAAAGAAAACGTTGTGGAATTTTTTGCTTTTCTAATGAAGAAAAGCTTTCACATTTTCACTAATGTAACGCAAAAAGTGATTTATATAAATTTAGAAAATTTTCAAAAAGCGATATAATGTTAAAACGCCGGCCATGCTTCCAATATAAGGGTTGAAATCACGATGCGATTTACACACAACGAACGACGACCTACGAAATTGGCACAATACCAACAATTTATAGCTGATTAATAAGTGCAACCGAAGACAATTCGCGAAAGATGTTACGAAATATTTCTTTTTATTCGATATACGTTTTGTCCAGAAGGGTAAGCTCTAACCTAATGGATTTAATATTTCGGTTTTATCGGGTAGTTTTTAATTCGTTAAGGGGGCCACAAAACGGCCGAATTAACGCCGACCAATTTTCGCCAAAAATTACGTCGTTTTCGACCAATTTACCCAATTACGAGGTTTCTCGATGATACGCGCTGTGTCGGAGTTTCTGGATGATTTTTTATTGCCTGTGTATAGAGCTAACGCAAGAATTCAATTTTTTCCTTCCTATAATGTTTATTGTTACAGATTATTCGAGTAGAACTTATTGCTAAAAATTTATTGTTTTTTTTTTGCTTTTCGAAGCCTAAAAAATTTATAAAACGTTTCTCATCGTGATTTAGCCTCGTAGCAGAAGCGTGTAGTATTTCTACACGCATGAAGTAAAAAATGCTTTGACGATAGTTTCTTTTTCAGATTAATTTTTCAAGGATATTTTTTCCTTACATGAAATATTATGAAAAATTCTTAATTTCTTATTTGGATTTTTTTTCACATTTTACTTTCAAACTCCCTGAATGAGGGGACTTCACCAAAAGTTATTCAAACTTGGGTACCTACCTACCTATTACCTACCTGAACACATATAATGAAAATAAAGTAAGTGTAAGCAGAAACATTGATTGAAAAAAATGACTCACTGCCGTAGTCGTAGAATTTCAAACATATTATACTTACCTTGAAAAAAATTTTGAATACTTAATTATTCATTTTGTTTATTTTTCATTTTTTTTTCTCATGTTTGACGAAAAATCAATGAAAACATTTTTGAAAATTGGAAAACTTGGCAAAAAGTTATTCGAGAAGCTCAACATTTCAGTACAAATGGGATCCACAGGGTGTGTAGCTATTCTCATTATCCTGTTTTTTGCTCAATTCCAGTATCCTATGGTACCGGCAGTGGTTTTTTTTTAAAACAAAATGTCAAAAAAAAGTCCTTTCTTCCCTTCCTTAAAACTGGAGCATTTTAGCCAAAAAATTTGACATCAATGAAAACATTTTTGAAAATTGGAAAACTTGACAAAAAGTTATTCGAGAAGCTCAACATTTCAGTACAAATGAGATCAACAGGGTGTGTAGCAATTCTGATTATCCTGTTTTTCGCATTGGAGCATTTTAGCCAAAAAATTTGGCTCCCTGGAATTTTTCATTTATTCTCTCCTTATTTTTGAAAATTGGAATTGTTTAAAATTCTTTTCCATTAATATTAAATAAAATTGGAAAAAGATCCGAATATTAAAAAATTTTGAATTAACAAAAAAATTATTTGGCTTACCAATTTTCTTGAGTATGAAAAAAATTGAAGAAATGTTCTGTTTATTTTCTCTTTCTTTGGGAATTTTGGATTTTTTTTCTGACAGAGTTGAAAAAAAAACAATGAAAAATAATTTATCCCCCTCCCCCACCCCCTTTCGAAAAATATGAAAATATTTGGTACCTAAGTGCCTTGTTTTCCATTTTTCAAATCAAACTTTGAAATTTTCAATATTTTTATCTTTCTTTTAGAAATTTAAAATTGAAAAAAAAGTTCTCAAATGATAATAAAATGGGCAAAAAATCTGAAAATTTAATTTAAAAAATACCAAATGTTTCCATTTGATGAAATGCCCTAATTTTGTCCTGTTTGCTTACGTTGTTCTGCTCGTTGGACACTAGGGTCAAGGGTGGTCCTTAAATAGGTACATGACAAAAAAAATTCGCGATTTCCTCTGCTCAAATACCCTCAAAGTGGTGACCTCTGGTGAGAAAATGATTCCCTATGTTTTATTTTTTCCATTTTTGAAAAACTCGGGTTACGGCTGGCCTCTCAATTTTCAAAAATTAAAAAAACCCAACTTCGAAGCAAAATTTTCAAAATTCAAAAATTTCAAGTTTTTACACCTTTAAAAATCTCTTTTGAGTAAAATGAACTCTCGTGACGATTTTAGTCCCCTCCCTAGAAAACCAAGTAGTCGATCTCCCAGAATAGCTGAAATTCATATTTTACATGAAAAAGTCTAATATTGCACATTTTGTGTATTTGGGTAACTGATTGAATTAAGATGGACAATGGACATGTATACCTTGGATCTGTTGAATCAGAAGAAGAACTTTGGACGAAAATTTGAGAAACAAGGTCAAAAATGTGTTTTTTTTGCAAACTTTCAATTTTTACAAGCGTCGTTTAAAATTGAGAGGTATGTAACCCGGTAAAGGGTTTGAATCCAAACGAAACTAAATCAAAAGAATTAACATGCATAAATATCCAATCAGCCGGAAATTCAGAGTGCACCTTAAAAAAATGTATCCAATTGACTTTAACTTGAAATTCCACGTGCGTGATTTCTATTTATACGAGGGATAGTCGGAAAGTAAGTTTCACATGGCTGGAAAAGTATGAATGCGTGGACATTTTTTGACCAAAATTGGAGGAGATATAGTTTTAACATTCAACCAGATCTGACAAAATTTATTCTGCATTTGGGTGCATTGTTCGTATTTTACAGCGTGATTAGTAGAGTGCTGATAAAAAACTTCCGTCCGAATGTAGTATTTAGCAAAAAAAAATTTTTTCAGTTGTAATAATTTATGAGTAAAATTCATCAAGAATTACTCAACAGGTATCATACTAATGTTTTTTCAAGTTGGGACGTTATTTGGCGCTGTAAATTGTTCATGTGATGGTTGCAAAATTTCTGGTGCTGAGTGACTTTCGACAACGCGGACATTCAGCAGATTATCAGATTATCACTGAACAATCTACTTCGTTTGGATTTTGATTGAACCAAAATAATGTTACTATGTTATGTCTTGAGTGGTTCTCAATCAATTTTCCAATGAATTTTTCTTTTTTTAGGTTGGAAAATTAATTTTTTCTAAAATATATTTTTGGACGGATGTTTTTTATCAGCACTCTACTAATCACGCTGTAAAATACGAACAATGCACCCAAATGCAGAATAAATTTTGTCAGATCTGAATGTTAAAACTATATTTCCTCCAATTTTGGTCAAAAAATGTCCACGCGTTCATACTTTTCCAGCCATGTGAAACTTACTTTCCGACTATCCCTCGTACCTCCGCCCCCCATACGCTCTTAATCCATTTTAAGACGTTTTCGGATCGTTTTGAGCAGTTCTGGAGCTTCTAGCAAATTTTGTTATCTATTTTTTTTCAGCAAAGGTGATAAAATAAAATAAGCGCTTGGAGAAAAAAATTTCTGAATTTTTGAAAATATTTTTTCTTTTCCATAAAAGTCTTGAGAGACAGGCATGCAAATACATACATAATATATGTACTTAAATTTGGTCTGGGTAGAATACGAGTATCCTTCTATCGAATGAAAAAACATTATTTTGCCATTTAATACGCATGTAAAAATACTCCAACCTGTTGAATATCTTATTATCATCAAAGTAACGCAATCTAGGCCAACATCTTCCACGCAAAAAAAAACCGCCCTGCTTTTTAATAAAAGTAAAAATTTTCTCATTAAAATATTTACGAATTTGAGAAATTCTCGTAAAAGAGTTATGACTTAGGTTACTTCATATTTCAGCCGAGAATCCCACAAAAGAAAATTTTACGGTTTACCTTTCTATACTAATTGTATCTCGGTGTAATAACACCTACTCGAGTTTCGAACGCTGACAGGTACTATGATGGAATTTCATTTATTTTTAAACAAGCCTCGTTCGCGAGCATTAGGTAATTTTCTGACAATCAGAAAGCTTCTTTGATGACGTAAAAAGTGTAACTTTCGTAGCCGTTTGCCGAACGAAGCAATATATCATGAAGAACGCACTCGTATAGTGTAAAACTAGGTCTCTTACAACTTGCTTTGTTGAGAATTTTTAAAGCGAGCTGTATAGTAAATGGATACGAGTAGTTCGATAAATCAGACCAAAAAGTATAATGACCGATATCAGAAAAACTATACTATTACTAGGTGATATAAAATTTATGGAAAAAGAATTGGTCCGTTGTACTCGTATGTACGATATTTCGAGTCGAGTGCAAAGATTGCATAGGCGTTACTATGTACTATAGATGTTTGGATTATAGAACGTACTTCTATGTAGATATTCTTATATAGAAGGGTAAAGAAGTTGAAAACATACTGAGGTAATAATTTTACCCATTTTGGCACCGAAACGAGCTGCATTGTGCCGATTCCGGGCGAAAAAAAAAATACTCTTTGGTCTACTTTAGAAAAATGTTCATTTACTTACTGTTGTGTGAAGAAACCTAGAGGATAGATTTTTATAACGAGGGGTTAGAAAAAAAGCAGAAACTGAAGCAAGAAAGTGTTAATTTAATCGACGTTAAAATATACAAGGAAAAAATACACGTTTTTTGCTTTAATACAGCGGCATCTTCGTTTATAGAAGTTGTTATTTATACCCATTTAAATTGTGACAATAGGGAACAAGTCGTTTAGAGCTCTAAGGTAATAAAATTCCTAATTTGCTTCTATTTTAAAGTTTCAACTTTTTTCATAAGAATATAAAAATACTTGTATTATAAAGTTAATTCCATCTCGAGATAGTTGCTCGTAAAACTCGAAATTATCGATGTCGTCTATTTCTTAATTTAAACTTGAGAACGATTTTTTGCTCTTGTTCATCTCCACATCTCCTGTTCTAAAGCACTGTATGCATGAGATGAGCTTTTTTCACTCCCTCGCTCGTTGTACGTAGGTATACTCCATAGAGCGAAAGATGAAAGAGGTGTACAAGGTGCATTACGGATTAAAATGCAAATGAGAAATCGTGTCGTGTTTTGTCGAACAGTTTGTTTTAATTATTCATCGATCTTCTCGTCTCTATGTGTGATTGTGTGAGTGTGTGTGTTTGAGAATTAAATGAAAATTGGTCGAATTTAGTTGTATCTACGTGACAGATATAAATTCGGCTTTGCTCGCTAGGATATAGATGATATAATGGGAAATTATGTCGTAAACGAGAAAATACAATACGTATACACGACCTACGACGACAAGGTATCTAATAACCTCTCGTATTTCAGGTTTTTGCAATCGACATATAGAAAATGACGACATTTGAGATGGAATAATTTGTGCGCAAATTGTAACATGCCAATTTTGTTTCTAAAAAAGGTGCAAAGACAGACGTATCCTGATTAGGATATCTAACGCAAATTGAGGAAGTAAAATCAAATAATCCAGAGAAAAATTGGTTAATAAGCATCTTATGGAAGCTGATAAAAAGCAGGATTGTGGTCTGATGGACGCATCCATCTGCGAAAAAAAAATAAGCAGGGGTAACAGTAATTTTAAATTTATTTTTTATTTTTTTAAATCACAATCGTATGGTTAGAGTAACTTATTCTATTTTCTCCAGTTTACAGTCAAATAATTTCTCATTTCAGAGTCACTAAAACCAAACGAGAAAAAAATGCCAAACTTGCACGATTATATAGGTATTTTGTCGTTTGACGTTGCAGCTTCCGAGAAGCCCAGTTCACGATAAAATTTATTATATCCGAGCTTTTTGCACTGCGCATTTAAATGTGTTACCAATTACAACTGAGATTATAAATTATTATCAGCTCTATTCGGTAGAACCGAACTGTCAGAGCTTTCGGTATGCGATCTCAGGGGGAAAACGTGTAATTTGCTTGTTGTTTGCGAATTAGTAAATGGGTAGGTAGAGTTGTGGAGAACTACGAAATCGAATATGCTTTGCTCAAATACGATCGCGAAAGTGTTACATCCACCTACTCGTACGTCGGTCGCCTTTTTCTGAAAAATAAATTTTTGCCTTATAAAACACGGTTGGATAAGTCATCCAGAATTATTTCTAATCAACATGAAGCTAGACTGATTGGAACGATTAAAGAGCATACTCTTTCGATCTTTTAAAGCAACAATTTTCAAAAACAACTTCTACTGGTTTAGATAAGATCCATATTTTTATTCTTTTTTTTTTAAACTTTCGTAAGCTAAAAAATCAAAAATCTGTAAGAAGCACCTAAAAAGCTCAAAATTACCATTATGTAATCAATTTGGAAGGTCGACAATGAGGAAAATTTCAATTTTTGCATTCCAAGTCAGTTTGACCCACGTTTGATTTTCTCGTGAGAAATGGTTGTAGCCTAACTTGAATTTTTTTTAATTCGTCAAAAGTCCAAAAATGAAAAGCCCATTTTGTGTATTTTTGAATGTTCTTTCGATATTTCTTTGTTCGGTTTAAAAAATTTCCAACTTTCAAATGATTTATCAAATTTTGAAGCAGCAATTTAAGATTTGAAAAAAAAATCCGGAGAGCATAAATTGAGATTTGCGTTTGCGAAACCATGAGGGCGTTTCTCTTGATTCGGCCCTTCAACATCTACATTGGCTTCCAAAATTTTCAGAAAATTATTGATTTATTAGGTTATTGGAAGCATTGATTGCGAATATCAGCTTGTTCTTTTTGTTTTTTTTTATTCAGCACCTGCGACTCCCTCATTGACTCTCCCACTTTCTAGAAAAATTGAAGAAACATGCAATATCAACTCTTTTTTGAACCATCCGGAGTAGTATCCTATTTTCATTCCTAAAGATGCCATAGTGTTTTCAATTCCCTCTCCCCGTCTCACTCCTCATCTCCCCCCTCCCCTCCCTCCCCTCCCCTCCACTCTCCCTCCTTCCTTCCTTCCACATAAAAAGATATATTTTGGAAGATTAGGTGATTGTCAGTCTACTAATCGACATTTTTTTGTTTAATTGTTTCAGGTGAGAACAAATTGCTATCATTAAAGCAAGAGAACATGACAATATGAGTGAGTCTGTAATTTTTCATACTTTCTACATTTCACAAAGATGCATCATCAATGCATAAATTTTATTACAATCATTCAATGATTAATTAATAAACTGTCGTCTCTTATAATTTTATTAATAAACACTTTACTTTCAGCATAAAAATTAAAATTTTGTTGTAATTTTGTAACCATTTCAGAAAACTGGAAATAATTTTCACAAACATTCATTTTTTTGCTAAGTTTCAAATTTTAATAATTTTGATTCAGTTTCAAACTTTTCAATTTTTTTCAAAAAACTGTTTTAAAAAATATTTATGGGGGGGGGGTGGTACAGTCATGTCATAAAGAATCATTTTTCACTAAATCTTTAAATTTTTACGAATGTGAAACCTTACAAAGTTGCGAGATCATTTGTTTGATCATCCAAAAACAATTTTCGACTACTTTTTTGTCGAGGGGGAGGGTGGATTAGAAGCATCGATTACGACGTTGAAGTTCAGTTTTTCATTCCTGAAAATTATTGAAAAATTTCAATTCAATTTATGATCCTCCCAAACCAGTTCAAGACGGATTTAAACACCCATGTAGTCTACAATGGATTTCTTAACTCACATTTCTGAAAAAATTTCTTATACGTCTCAAATAAAATTTTAGCTTGCCTTTCTTAAGGATATTTATTAAAATTGATTGTATTCGTGACCTTTTTCACCAATTTGATGACAATTTTCCAAAATTCGTGCCTTTCTTCTGTGATAAAGATTTGAAATAAAAAGGAGAGAAATGAAACAAAAAATGTGTTTCGATTGAAGCTGTCACACGTAAGTATGTGAATGGATTTTGGAAAATTGTGTCTAAATCAATTGTAGTTAGTGTTGCCAACCTCCTTCCTCGTTCAAAAATTCAATGGATTGTTTGTTTTATCATTTTTATGGTAGGTACATTTCAAGCTCTCTACCTAATTTTTGTAATTTTCGGTTTTTCTTGGAACTTCTTGAGATTTTTTTAAACTTTTTTGGGAGATGGGGGGTATTCTTAAGATGACATGAGAAATATTGCAGTCTAAAGATAAATCTTGAAAGTTGAAAACACATCCTGATTGCTGTAGACGATATTTTAAGCACTTATTCTCTCTTGCTTACTTCATTCAACGAATGATATTGTAATTGTTGACAAAAAATAGAAGTAAAATTCTGATTAGAAATGAAGCAAAAAAATTCGTGTTTGTTTAAATTAGGTGAACCAACTTTTATAATTATTACTGATGGATAATGATGAAGTCTAGAAATTTTTAAACACGTGAATACAAATTACGGTGACCTATCATTTTCTACAACAATCGACTCGTTCAATAATTCATACTTTTGAACGTCGATTTCTTTATTAATATATTTAACCGAGACAAGTTTCTTGAAAACAAAAATGAAAATTTTTTCTACTTTTTGTTGGAAACGTTATTATTATCATCAATACGTCAGCAATAGTATACCCGAATACAATTTGGTAGCTAAAATGTCATTGTACTTGGTATTAATTATTCGAAACTTATAAATTCCATTAAAAGCAGCGAAAGACTTTAATGGGACCGCACCCGCACAACAGTCGGTCGTATCGAATGGAAATCAATTCATTATCACGTCGGGAGGGCATCGCGCCTTGCATCGTTTAGGTAAATGATAAAAACCTGGAAAGATGTTAAAAACTGAGTGGAAGAGACGAAGAGAGGGGCGAACGCCGAACTGAGAGAAAGAAAACTATCGCAATAACTGTACGACCTTTTTTTTTTTTCGCAATGCTCGGTACTACGAGTAGGTACCTAGGATGTTTTCGCTTGAAACGTTAAAACGACAGCAATAAGATTAAATTTACGTACTCGGCTATGTCGAAAAGTAGGATGAGGGAAAAAAACAAAACCTCGTTGAAATTTAAAATTAGATTTTAATCTTCAAGTCACGAATCGAACGAGGCGAACGAAAACCCGTAGTACAGACATCGGTGAATTACGATTGCGAGCCGCGAAATGTACGATGGAAAAAGGCATTGTATGAAAAATTTTCTAACCCCTACGTACTTCAATCTGCATTCGCTTTACACTCAAATAATTTTTAGCATTTTTTTCCCTGTTTGGCTGACTCTGTGTGTAGTATAGTGAAAAAGAAGCTTGCAAACCGGCACGTTATATTACTCGTTGAAGTTGCAGCAAAACGAGCTTTTAACTCTATTATACCGACTGCTTATTTTGTATTTGTATTTAATGCAGCGTTTGTACTTTGAGCAGCAGCGGGTTGAAAGGGTATCGTTATAAATTCCTCCAACACCACCGCATTGCAGTTACAGCTTATATTATGTTCAGTGTTCAGTACCTTAGCGTGACACCCGAAAACTCGCTTCGAAAAGTTTGTAAAAAAACACGAAACGACCGACCCGTTTAAATTTTTTTATTTTTAATGCGTATCCGAACTCTTGCTTGTTTAATAGTTTTCGTTTGCCAGCCGTCTTCATTATACTGTCTCGAACTTTTTTCTTGGCATTTTCTTTTTTTAACTGGGAGGTAGAAATGGTCGCGCCGCCGTTGGTGCCTTTGGGTGAGATTTTCAGATATACCTACGCCGGGCTATGGTAGACTTCGTCGAAGCAATCGTTTCGCCAAGCAACCAATTCAACTTATTATGTAAATTTTTTCTTTCTCTTCTCTCTATAACAACTTTTACATTGTTTTTCACGCAAAAATTAATATTCTAATCGAAACCTGCCGATGGCATGACTTCGATAGCAAAAAAGTTCGCCTTTCTATGACGAAAAATTTTTTTATCGGGAAAGTATAATTCGAAATTGAAATTTTTTTAATCAGTCGGTAGACTTGGTTAATAATTTGAAGGAATTTTCTTTAGAGGAAAAAATCCAGGAAGGTAAACGTGCCTTAGTTCAAAGACTTCTGAGTATCGTCTTTTCTATACGGGGGGGGGGCGAGTGTATCCCAAAAAGGCATAAAGTTTTTTAAACGATACGGAAATAATCGTCGATGAGCATTTTCATCACTTGGACAAAATTTTTAGGAGCTTCATTGAAATTTTGATTTTTTAAAAACCAGATACCTAAGCTGAATTTAATTTTTTCCGAAGGTACATACCTAGACCTACTCAATTTCAGATTGCCTCCCTCCAGGGTGCCTAGCAGTCCTACTTATCTTGTTTTTTTCTGCTTCTGTTTTGATCAGCAAATCCACTTATTTGCCAAAACATGCAAAATGTTCTTAAAAAGTCTTGTTTTTTTTAACAAAATTGTCAAAAAATTTAATTTTGTCAAAGCTGACAGAAGATTCTAATATTATTTTTTTTGAAACTGTTTTAAAGTTACAGATAGTTGTCAAAATTGTCTGAAAAGTTGGCTAATTTTGCTCAAAAGGCAACCTCTGTTTTTTTGTATAAGCTCCCAGATACATAGATATAATCCACTAGTTAAAAACTTCTTCGGTTTTCTGGACATTTATTACTCGAATTGGCATTTCTCATATAGCTTAATGTTGAAACAAGTACATAGATAGTTGAGGGTTTTAAACTGACAAGGGTAGCCTCCCACATGATAATCTCCGATTTGAATGAAACTTGGACTGTTGGAAAAAGGACCTCAAAAAACACTCATCCCCCAATTTTGAGCTGCTCAAGTTGATTTTTCGATCTTTGGCTAACATTTTAAGTTTTGTGTGTTCGACTCAAAAAACGGGAAAAAATTACAAATAGGTATCCATTTCTCCCGCGTATCAACTTCCCGAGCTCAAATTTTGGCCAAAGGCAGTCATCCAAATACCTGATCGACTCATACCACAATTGGTCGGATCCGGCCTTCCGGTCAGAATACAGGATTTTTTAATGTTTTTTCTCTTATTTTCGGTGATATCGAAAAATGGCAGTTTCTCCCCACCACATGAACTTGAGCAGCTGAAATTGTGGCCAAAGGGTCTATGCTTGATACCTAATCGACTAATACTACCGTCGGCCGGATCTGGAATTATCATCAGAAATCATATTTTTTGCCCAATTGGTTTTTTATACTTACATGTTATTGAAAGAATCGAAAAACGAGTTAAACCAGCTGACCTAATGCATTTCCAGTGCTCAAATGTTGTTCAAACAGTCTGTACTAGATACCTAATCGACCCATACCATCATTGAGCGGATCCGACCTTTCGTTCAGAAAACAGAATTTTTTATTGTTTTTTCTCATGTTATGTGAAAAAAATTGGATTTTTGATGATAATTCCACATCCTGCTGACAGTAGTATTAGTCAATTAGGTATCAAGCATAGACCTTCCGGCCAAAATTTCAGCTGCTCAAGTTGATGTGGTGGGGAGAAAATGCCATTTTTAGAACTCTCCAAAAATATGGAAAAAAAAGTTGAAAAATCCTGTTATTTGACCGGGAGGCCGGATCCGGCCAATGATGGTATGGGTCATTGCAAGACAAGCACAAGTACTGGTTCTGGTTCAGGTTCGCGTTCAGACTCAACTGTAAATTCATTGAAGAAGATTTAGTTCATTATCAACCATAACCACCCTCTGCTACCATAACAAAAAGGAGGACCAAACAGGCTGAATAATCGCTTTTAAAAAAGATCCAAACAATAAACAAATAGTTTTGAATACTTAAGATAGCTGAACATAGTTGCCAAATATTATTGAATTAGCGAAGTTTAAACATAACAAAAATATAGCCAAATATAAATATATCGCGAATCCGTGCCGGGGGAGGGGGGTCGAAAATGGAGCATATGTGAATTAGCTTTTTATATAAATTTGCTGAAATTTTGATTTTTTTCACATTTTGGGGTGTCTAATAAAATTCAGGACGCTAAATTCATACTTTTATCGTGCCTTTTTTGTAGTTTTGAAATTAAATTTTGTATCACGTTAACTCTAGGTACAGATGGATTTCCCTGTCCCTACCACCTTCAGGAAGGGTGAAAGGACCTACTTGGGGAGATAGAGCATTGTTGGAACAAGTTGGAGCTTCCAGTCCGGACTTAAGAGCAGCCTTCCCAGGTTCCCAAGATCGTCGATCCATCTGGCAGGCTTCTCGATCTCGTGGTCATTGACCTATCTATCTAGCCTCTCAAGGTTGTTTGCATGCCTGTCCAGCTTTCCAAGGTTATCTGTCTGTCTGGACTGCCTGGCTTCTCAAGATCGTTTGTCTGTCCATCTGGCTGAATTACCGCAAAAAGAGTGAAAATTACAGTAGGGAGAGGGTAATAATTTCAAAATTGATTTTAAGGAGGAAAATGCTAAAAACAGTATTTTCAAAAAATTTGATAGAATTTGCTCAGGGAACCTTCAATTTTTTGGGGGTGTTATTGGTGAAATAGGAAGATGAAAATTATACCACCGTATTTTAGATCTTGAGGAAAGATACCTAAAATATCACATGAAAAATCTACGAAATTGGCGAAAAAGTAGGCGATGAAAATTCATCAAAAGTAGATTGAATTTCACTGAAATTGAGCTAAATGTACCAAAAATTGCGTAGAACATAAGTAGTTAAAATTTGATGAAATGACTTAATCACAATCTAAAATTACC
The DNA here is from genome assembly GCF_950023065.1 of Planococcus citri. Lineage (NCBI taxonomy): Eukaryota > Metazoa > Arthropoda > Insecta > Hemiptera > Pseudococcidae > Planococcus > Planococcus citri. Next base: position 47,912,588 of record NC_088678.1, read on the forward strand.
GAATCCCAAATAATCCACGTTCCAGGATTTAAAAACTTCATATTGCTCTTCATTTCTACACTTTCCACTTTAAAATCATTCAACTAAATTATTCCATAAACGAATAACACGCTTTCCACCACTTATTAAATTTTCATCATTTTACAAACGATACCGAAATAAAATTATTACCCATATTGAACATCAAACCACCCATGCACAAAAAGCTCAGCAAATCAATAAAAATTCAAAAATTAACCGCACACAGCGTGAAATTTAAATCAGCCAAATTAACCATCGCACATAATAAAGTTCATTTTTCGTTTAAAACCATATAAAAGTAGAGTTAGCGTAATTTTCAGCACATAACCTTTGAAAAGCGCCAACTTGGCAAACAGAATTAAATACGGTGCCTAATTTAAAAGGTTTAAAGGTGTAAACGCTCCAGAGAGTTGTAATATTTGATGTTACGTTCGTTAAAGTTGATTTTGAATCGAGAAGTTGGCATTACAGTAATACAATTTTTAACGCTATGTACATTTAAATTTCCAATTCATTCTCACATAGCGTTTGGTGGTTTCCGATTACACCGAAAGAAAAATTATATTACGTTGAATAAAAAAAAATCTTGTTGAAAATTTAAACAACGATGTGAAAATTTAACTTTGGGGAGATCTACGCAGATGTACGTATATCTAACCGAAAACGTACGTTCTTCCAATTTTTATTACCATCCTGATGGAATTTTAAATGTAATGGACTTCTTTTCTCTATCTACCTTCTGGCTCAAACCAATCTAATTCGAAGATACATTCGAGATTCGTAAAAAAAAGTTCTTTCAGAAAAAAACAATTAATTTTAAATTACTTTTACAATCGACTGTATTATTAACCACATTGTTGAAATATTGGTAGATTTTGGGGGTTTTGATACATAAGATAATTGAACAAAGACTGTACAAACACGGGCTAAGTTATTTCAGCAAACTGATAAAAGGTTGATGAAGCATTGAAAAATTTTCAATAATTCCTACAATTTCATGGAAAATTTGACGTAAGTAGTTGGGGTTTATTTTTATGGATCAAAACAATAATAATTTTAGAGCAAGTATTAAGCTAAGTAGGTATCCCTTCAAATTATGCTTTACATTTTTGGGATTAGAAATGAAACGAAATTCAATGCTAATTTGAGAACAGTGCAAAGCCCTGATTTTTCTGTTTACACCTTACCATAAAAGTTTTCGAAACTTATCCCATCATTTTTTAAATAAAAACCACCAATAAATCCGGGACGTAAAAAAAATAACAAACGTAGACAAACTCGATTAAAATTTTATCAGCCACGTTTCGATAGTCTTTGTTAGAAAACCAATGCAAAAAATTCATTCAATTGTATAAATTTGCGTCCGCATGCCTTATCCCCAGCAACATAGTATAGTGTTTTCTCGTTAACAGTTAATACAAAACGTGGTAAAAGGAATACAAATTAGAGATGACGGAATTGCTTCATAACATAACTTCGATGAACTTGGATAAACTAATTAGACATTCTGCATTTTCTGCAAGAGAGAGGCTTATAATTTAAAGTTGAATTTGAGTTTTCTTCAGAGGAAATTATCAACACCAAGAAACTTTGTTAAGATATTACAATCGTAACCCTTTCTCTCTATTGATGGTTATAAAGTTGTAAAAGCAAATTTAAGTGCAGTACATTCTCGCAGCAGCGTAATCGGCGCAGTAATTCTCATGATTTCTATAATCGCGCGCAAATAGTGTCGAATAATATTCCAATTTACATTCAAAATAAAACCTCGAGGCGTCTACGCGCTATATTAACCGCCTCCCCCCTCCCCCCTTACTCAATCTGGCGCCGTCCAATAAAATATTCAAACTTAAATTTTCACACGTATACTCGTCGAAACTTTCACAAAAACCATTAACAGCTCATACGTTCAGCCTTTTAACACTTTCTCGTCGACGTCGTCGGTGGTACTACGTGCTAATTAAAAATTAAATTAATAATCATTTTAGCGACTGTGCGAGTGTGACTTTTATAATTCGCAAATTTTGAAAGTTGATAATACTGCCGTGCCGCGTGCGTGGAAATCATCGCTGCTGCAGCGTACACTCTTGTTGTTAGTTTTTCCAAAGGTTTATACAAATATATTTTGCGGTTGTGGCGTTGTTGTGAATTTTATACGTCATAATCGTACAAGCGCGGCGGGTAGCTCACTTCGCTGTGTATATATAGTATATCCTAACACACTGAATAATTAACCGCTTTCGACGTCTAAGAACAAAAATCTCGACGAAAGCAAACCTTTGAGGGAAATTTCACTTTCACCTTAGATGTCTAGCCCGCAAAAGTGGCTTTGTTTTTGGCTATCTAAAACCTTAATTATGCCGAGAAACTGACGTTTTCTAAAGTCGACAGAGAACCAGCTCAAGATGAAAGGGAATAGGTGGCATTTACCCCATCATTAAAACCAAAATGAGATAATTAGATTTTCAGTATAGGAAATTCACCGAATCGACAAACAAAATGATCATTTTTGTCGAAATAAACGGGCGTGATTGTAAAAAATAGGAGTATGAAGACGAGAGAACAGGAAATGTAGACGAATAGGTCCAAAAATACACCACCCAGCTAAATATCAAAAGCTGAATTTCATTTTTCGATTATTGACGAATTTTTAAAAATTTAAATTTGGCTCATTTTACATGGAATTGGGGATGGAAGCTGAAGTGACTAATATGTATGTACTTACATTATTTTTGACCTCCTAATTAATCGGTGATGGTTTCAAAATGTTCTGTAGCCACAATAAAATTTTGAGGATTCCAAATTTTGGAAGATCGTCATAAACAGAGACAAAAACTTATCTTTTATTCCTTTTTTTTTATGAACTAAAAATTTCAAAAATCCACAGGAGGCACCAAAATAGCTCAAAATAACATGGAAACCTCCATAATCCATTTAGATTTTTTTTCAAAATTATTTATTTATGGAACTGATACAAAAATCAACAACTTAAAATTATCAGAACTATTACAACACTATTTAAAAATTATATTTAATTTACGGTAATTGCATAGTGCACTTAGAGGCTGATAAGGTCCAAGGTGTGGAGTCCGCTCAGCCTTCTTGTGTCATCACTTTGGTCTAAAAGAATCACAGCCTAACAATTCGAGTGTTTATGGAGCCGGTTCACATATGCGTTCACTTTTCAATGAATAAGCAATTAAGTATGTCTACTGGTTCAAGCCGGAGGTCACTTTGAAGTTGCTCATTTGAGACAAACCAAAGAGCCTTGGTTATGGCTCTCATGAACTTATTTTGGAAACGCTCGATGATAAGTTGATTTAACTTTTTCATGACGCCCCAAATTTCACATCCATATGACCACGCAGGAAGAAATATGGTTTTGTAAATTAGCCTCTTGTTGGCTAAGCTCAATTTTGAATGGCTTCCAATTAACCATTGAAAATTTTGAAATTGTAGGTTCATATGGTCATGTTTCTTTCTAACATGTTCTTGCCAATTCAGCTTACAATCTAGGTGTAAGCCCAAGTAGCGGGTGTGCTGTGCCACAGGGACTGGTTTGCTGTTGATGATAGTGGGAACATATCCGCGCTTGCAGAGCGCAAAATCTATACCCATACAGATTTATTTTCATTCAGCTGGATCTTCCATTTTCTGGCTCATTCAACAATATTGTTTACAGCTGTTTGAAGACGACTTACAGCTTTCTCATAATTATCATCACATGTAATGACACCAGAGTCATCTGCAAACAGCATGGTGATAGTATCTTCAGTAACTGGGAAGTCATTTTTGTGAAAATAAGAAAGAGTATATAGGTCCTAGCACACTGCCTTGCCAAACACCAGGGGCAACTAAGGAACTAGATACCAGGTATGGAAATACGCCATCTTTGGTTATAGAAAAAAATTTTCAAGATCTCAATTTAGTAATAATACCACCAATTTACGTTATTTTTTTCACCTCATATTCATTTTAATACACAAAATAGACATTTTCCCACCATTTTTTTGATTCCATTTCATTATTCGACTGAAATGAAAAAATCACATCACCGTCTAAACTACAAAATCTATAACCGAGCGAAAATGGTGTATTTCCATACCTGGTATCCAGTTCCATAGGGCAACTGCTGTATCTTGTGATGAGCCACAGCCCCATTGAACTCTAAAGGTGTGATGCTTCAGATAAGATATTAGTAGATCGCATAGACTGCTAGGAAGATAAGCTCTTAGTTTGATGATAAGTCTCTCATACCAGACCTTGTCAAAGGCACAACTGACATCTAGGAAGACAGCTGGCGCGAACTGCTTTTTCTCCAGCGCCTGAGTTATAGTATGTATTAACTGCGCGATGTACTTTTTCAATGGTTGAATGCTTTGCTCGAAAGCCAAATTGGATTGCTGGAATGACATTGTTCTCTATGATGACTTTCACCAGGCGCTTATGAACCACTTTTTCAAAGACTTTAGATATGATTGGTAGCAGCGAGATAGAAAGATAGGAATCCATTTAGATGTTTGAAAATATGTCTTACACCAAATTTAGACATTCCAACTCAATTTTGATATAATTCAGATTTTTTTGTGGAAAATGGATTTTCAAATTTTCAAATATTCGTCAAAACTCAAAAAAAAAAAAAATTGAACGCCTGAAATTGTCCCTTGAAGTGGTAATGGTAGCGTATTTTTGGCCAATCTTTCAATTTTTCTCTGTTTTGATCCTAAGATTTTTTTGTCAAGTAATTTTTTGCACTACCAAATACAGTTTTTCAAGCACTCAAATCTCATTGAAAATTTTTTTGGAAATTTTCTTTCAAAAACTCACCATTCTATCTGTCCCAAAACCTGAGAAATGAATGCATTTTATGCATGCATAATATTCGCATGCATAAAAGGGTGCAAAATGAAATTTAACTCGATGACGTGACGACATCTTTGATTACATTAGCTAACTTTGAAACACCGTAGACAACATCTAAAAAGCTAACAATGGATTTCGGTATAAACCTTCTTGCGAGATACACTCCAATGTCCATATAATTTGCTTACATTTCTGGTATGTATTTTGCATTTTATATAAGTTTGCATACTTATCTTAAACTATTATGGCAATATCTCAAATAGAGAAAATGTTCCAAATACTCTCATGTTCTCTCAATAAATATCGTACCGCTAAACGTAATTAAATTCAAAATAGAATCGCAATCATTTGCATATATCTCGTGCCACTTTCCTGACCACACAATAAATTCAATTTCCCAAAATAAAATCTTATATGTATCTGCACCTACATTCAATTCACTGTCCAAGAAAACGTAATTTTCCAAAATATAGACAGCCTCGAAAAAGAATAATTTATCTATCTCGCAAATCAGACTCGATTACTTAATACACACCGATTGAATATTAAATAAAAACTTAAAACAGAAATAATATCGCCCATTGGCGCGGAAAACTTGTTGTTAAAATATTTATTGCAGATTAATTAATAGTCGCGGATATTTCAACCCTATACATATTTTATTCAAGGTAGGTAATAAATCACTGTAAAAATCTGAATTAACTCGAAATTTACGGCCTTTCGTTGGATGAGAAACGAAAAAAAAAAGAGAAACGGTTCCTCGAGATATTTTTTTCCACAGTTTCGTAAAACATCTTCTGATTTATAAGATGAAGTTGAAAATATGAAAAATTGTCTAAAAACTTTACTTTTATTACGTTGCTTGTGCTGATTGTACATATTTTATTGTTTGAATTTTCTGAATAATTCATCCTTCTCGGATTCGGAAAATTTTCGGTAGAGTCAATTCATAAAGGATAGAAATTTATTTTCAACATGCATAAATTATGATATTATGACGATTACACAGAAAGATTTTTTTTTCAAGGGCATCGAACTACATTTTATTTTAATTCAACTTTTTTTTCGAATATTAAAAAAACTAAAAAATTTCCACTGGCTCCAGAATGGTGAATGGCTTTAATGTATTGAAGATGGGGTGGGGGGCAAAGTATCTAATAAATAGGACAACATCTTAAAACAGCACAAAAACCGGACTTCTGGCAAGACATTTTTTCAAATGTTTCAATTTGGGAGAGAGGGGGAGGTTTAAAAATATACGAACTAGCCTAGGATTTCTTTGGGTCAAAATGTTTCCATTTTCTGAAGAAACGAAAAATGGAAATTTTGGAAACGAAACCTGTTTGGCAATTTTGGCAAGAAACAAGGCTTTTATCGGGTAATTTTGAAAAAACAAAAAAAAAAGAATTTTTTAAATAGATTTTTGAAAAATTAATACTTTTTGAATGTTCTGCAAAAACTATAAACTTGAGAATTATGGGACCTTTTAAGAATTCTGACAAAAAACGCGATCTTTTCCAGAAATTTTGGCTAGCAAACTGTTTTTGGCAGAAAATTTAATTATTTTGAAAATTCAAAATTTGGTAATTTTGGCCAAAAAATTATCTACTTTTCAATCTGTTTTGGACAAAAAATAGGATTTTTCAGACAGTCAAGCTCAAGGCATAGATAAGTTAATTGCGGATGAAATGGTGAAAGAACAGATTTCTTCACAATTTAAGCAAAAATCAAGACTTTTGGACAACTTTAGAAAAAATAGAATTTTCTGACTGCTTATTTCAACAAAAAACAGTCTTTTGGACAATTCTGACAAAAAATGAGATCTTCTGACAATTTTGGGAAGAATATGGAACTCTTCGACAGTTTTTACAAAAAAGAGACGATTTTGACAAAAAATTAAGCTTTTTGACAATTTTGCCAAAAATGGGACTTTTTGTCAACTTTGGAAGAAATTACTTTCTGACGGGTCTACTTTGACAAAAACCAGAGCCTTTTTGACTATCTTTACAAAAAATATGTGATTTTCAGACAATTTTTGGAAGAATGGAACTCTGACAGTTTAAAAAAAAAAAACTACTGTATTTAACAATTTTGGCAAAAAAATTACCTTTTGGACAATTTTGTCCAAATTAGACTTTTTGGACAATTCTGACTTTACAATTTTAGCAAAACATGAGATTTGTTTACATTTTTGGTGAAAATGAACTACATACATATTCAAAACAGTTCGAAACCCTTTCCAATCAATTCGAGAAGTTGAAATTATGGCAGGCACCTACCAATTTTTAGATTTTGAAGTCGGCTTGGTGAAATTTTGATTTTTTGCATTTCAACCCGAATTTTTGTTTTCTAAAATTCACAAAAAAAACGAAGAATTGAACTTTATTAGCACCTGAAATCTTGGCTGGTGATAAATTTTTGTACAAATATACTTTTACAACTTAACTTTGTTCGGTTCAAAAATTGTTCTTCTTGAGACACCTCCCTGGTATAGGCATATACTTATCTATTGCTTACATTATGGTTACACAATTGTGTATCGATTCACGACGACTTTTTGAAACGAAAAGAAAAGAAAATGTAAAAAGAAATTAACTCAATCATAACACACATAAGCCTACCTAATTTGGAACTTTAGGTTAGGAAAGGAATCTCGAGAAGCGAGCGAATCTCAATTCAACTTTATCCAACATTTGCTTTACTCGCTAAACTTTCCTTTATACTCTGATACAGATTTGTTTTGTTTAATTTTCGACATTTATTTTACATTGTGTACCGTACAATTTGAAACTTTTTTCACTCTCGAATGAGGAAAAAAACGAACACCAAAAAAAATAGCACACTTTCTACAATGATTTTGTAACAACTAGAGAAAAAAATAGGCACTCGAAAGAAACAAATTCCTTACGCCCACTTCGCTTAAAAATGATCCTATTATTTGCCAATTTGTAAATATCAATTGGTCCAAAAAGGATGGAAGTAAATAACAAGGGCAACTCGTTGTAACGATTTTCGAAAATTATACGAGATTACGACGAAATGTAGCTCAAATGTGAAGAACTTGTAAGATTAGGCCATCAACGTAAAATTGTTCCACATTCGATGATGGTTGTGGTACCATTTTGAACTTGGGAAAGATTTAATCGCAATTATACTGTAGAAATTTAGCTAATTGTGAATCTTTTATATGGTACAAAAGACCATTACTCAGTGATTTATGACTAGATTGCGAGCGAATTCAGCCGAGTACAAAAAAGTTATCCGCGATCTATTGAGATAGACGAAAACGAGACCAACGAGGCAAGGCGAGTGGAAAAACACTGAGAGAAGAAAGAAACGAAATATCACGAGACGAAAGAAGAAGGGGAAAAAAAGGTTTAAAACGAGGAATAATAATTTTAACAAAATCATTCTTTCGAGAATACCCCATAAAATGAGTGTGTGAGTGAGGCAAAAATCACTGACTCGAGTGCTCGTCTTGATGCATCATTATATAAACGCGCGTATACAAAATTATAAGGTAAAAAGAACACCCCTCTGTTCCTCATTCTAGCCATTTCAAGCCCCCTCACCTCAATAAAGCCACTAAAGCCACGATTGTCGTTAGGAAGCTGCGTAAGTTCACAATGTAGTTGTGTATATGGTTCGATTTACTCGTCGTCGTCGTCGTCGTTGCTCGTCGACGTCTGTCTGTGCTTCTTTTGAAAAGTCGATGATGAGTAGATACGAACGAAGCTGAAAATTTCGAGAGTATGCAGCGCCATGCCATAGCATCAGAATACGGGGTAATGCGTAGTCATTTTTATGGTAGTTTGGTGGCGATGGCGATGGCGGGGGAGGCCCGAGGGGGGCAACGAATGAAGTATCGTTGCGATAGACCGCGGATGTCCTGAATGCGATGCGGTGTGGCGCGGCGAGACGTCTACCCTTTAACAATATGTTCCCCCTGACTTTAAAGGGGCTTCAAATAGTAAGATAAACTACCCTCTATCGTAGCGTTTAATGCAGTGTAGTTTATCTAACCTTTTATACCCCTAGTAATTCGATTATTTACAAAGGAAGAACATTACTAGAGAAAATGTAGATGTGTCTTTAAGGTTTCAGTTCAACAACTTGTTAACTTTATTTGCTGCTTTGATAAAGCGAAGATTTTCTTACCTTGAAATATATCTACGTACGTGTCGGCGTCGGGTACCGTACCGTACCGTACACTTTCGCAATGCAGATACATCGTACGAGTACTTACACATTACTATACCCAACAGTGACAAAAGTCACACGTTCCATGGATACGCTTGACAGAACTGCGAGTAAATCCTAACATTTTTACTCTCTGTACGTTTTACCTATTTGATTCTACGATCGACGAATACGAGTACCTCCTATGTACCTTTGTACGTAGCCCATATCGTACGGTGGTGCTGTTTCTCTCTTTGACTTTTAAACTGAGAAAGCGATCGTTTTCAACACGTAAATTTAATTTTGACTTATTTCTTATTGTTGCCGATAAAAGTTTTTCTACGTTTAAAAAACCCTAACTCTTTACCTTGCTATATATCTATAGACTGCCTGCATCGTTGCTTGGAAAATTTCTCAAAGAAAATCGCAATTTTCAAAGCTTCGTAGTTATAAAAGGTTCTAAAGTAAATAAATAAATTACACGGTTGTGTTTCACGTCTCTCATATTATACCTACTACACGTGAAGCCTATTTACCTATCTAGCTATACCAGCTACCTAGAGTATTTCCAACCACACGTAATCCACTATATGCTCTTTGGTTTGAATTTTACATTCCGGTGTAATTAAAATTTCATATTTAGAGACGTATGCCTGTACTGAATATGCACAGAGTGAGAGGTTTTTCACATTTCGATTTATGGAGAAATTTTGTTTTCGTTTTCTTCTTAGTAGGTGGGTAATATTCGAGTAGATTTAGGACTCATTATATTTTTATGGTACAACGCGACTGACGCGAGTCGCGTTATTTTTCAATCACAATTGTGACGCGGGCTTGACAGTTGTAGAAATTTATTTTTGAATGAGAAATTTTTCAACAGCTCGCTTAAGTGTGTTTTTTCCCCTGAAAGCAAGTTTCGACGAAATGAAAAGGTTTCTCTGAGACGTATTATAAGTAGGCCAATTTATAGCTATACTCGAAGATTTTTCAATTATTTTTTTGCATTGTTTATCGTCTTCACGACGACGAACGTTTTGGAAAATATTGTGAAAATTAATTTACACTTTGATTTCGATGTTTAAATTTGTACGGTTTGCGGAGACGTTTGAGAATTGAAATTTTCTTCATTTTGTTCGCCTTGAAAATTGAAATGTGTCACTGGTATTTTTATTTTGCGTTGAAATTGGAGTTCAATGGGTGAAAAATTTGAATATGATGATAGGATGTCAGGGTTGTTGGCTCTAAAAGTTTTTTTTTGAGGAATTAAGGTGAAATTTTTTTTACCAGTAAGATTTTGCGAACGATTTTTAATTCTTTGTTCATGGTGTGCCTTTGACGTATAATTGGATCGTGAATAGATATAACGATACCAAATTATAAAATTGAATATATATTTTTTTGGTGATTTGCATCTGAGAAAGTTTAGATTTGTCAAATTTATCCACTCTTATTTTACTTCAATAATTACGTAGAAATCTAGTGATAACCAAATGATCAAAGTTTTGGACTTTTTGGAAAGGAGGAAGTGAGTCACTTTTTTTTCAAATTGACTCACGAAAAAAATCAATTTAGATCTTTGCCTGAAATTTAATCAACAAGCTACATTTATTGACATAATATAGAATGTTTCATCAACATTTTTTATGGAATTTTGACTGAATTCATGATCGATTCGAATGTAATAGTAACAAAAACTTGCAGCCCCTTCCCCTTAACCCTTCGTGAAAATAATAAAACCTGAAATCAAACTTGAAAACAGAATCTGATGACTTTCACTTGAAAGTTGGCCATTTCTGGGAATATTTATAATTCAGGTGTCTCGTCGAATTAATACGAAACGAGTCTTCCATTGTGTACAAATTTTTGTTTTGCACCCGGTAGATTTGCATTTATTTAAAACATTAATTTTTACGGCGCAGAACGAACGAAATTTACTTTTTCTTTTTATTTCTCGAGAGTTGAAGATTCTATCATTCATTTGCAGTAGTAGGTACGAAAAGATGCTTTATATTTTAATCTAGCGAAGCTTACGTACGCTCGAGTGCGAAAATTATTAAAAAATGAACCTGTTGATAGCTTAAGAATACGCGAATTCATCTCATCGTCGTCGTTTTTGTTTTCTCCGTTTCTCATGTTTTTTTCTTTCTTTCTCTGTGTACAAACTTTCCGGCATTTATTTTTTAAAATGTAGTCATATCGTAAGATAAGGTTACACGAAGCAAAGCGAACAAACGACGCTGTTAAAATATCCAATGCAATGCTTGGCGCTCACGCACCGTTACCCGTTTATGAACCTTAAAACAATCTCAAGGGGAATGAAGAAGAATACAGAATGTAAATCCGAATACGAGAAATTCAAACTCTTATGTTTCGCGTATACAACCATAAAGTTGAAAAACTTCGTTACAATTCTGATCAAACAAGTGAACCTAGGATTTGTAAGAAATTATGGATTCGGCGAGAAGTTTAAATCCTTTTATTATACCTGTCTTTGAAAACGCATAGATACCAGAGTAATTTTTTTCGTGTTGCGAAACATTTAAGTGATTTTTCGGAGCAAGTCGATTTTTCGTACGAAAAGTAAAAAAACATCAAGTTCGGCAGTGCAGCGTTTTTCTTGTTTAATTTATATGTACATAGGTACTATGTGCACACTGCACACTGCACAGTCGTGTGTTTTGAGTTGTAAGTTACTCAGTTGGATGGTATCCCATACTAGTGCTCCCCTTATTTAAATCGCAATGCCTCTCATGTTAATAATCTGCTAATCTCAATAAAGTGTGAAAAAATTTCTCCTCCTACATTTTTAAGGAGGTGATAAGATTTTAATGGGCGAGGAAATTTGTTTAGCTACAACATGTGCGTTGCTTGAGCTCGATTTTCTAAAGTAATATGAAAAAATTCATTTGAAACCACTCCCTCCCTCTCCTCTCCTTCCTTCCTTCCTTCCCTCTCTCTCTCCGTCCCTTTCATCCCAAAAAAATCATTACAGATCAATACTGAAATCTCATTGAATTTAACCCGAAAAAATTCATTTTATTTATTTATTTATCTATTTATTTATTATGGGTGCCATATACAGCTACTAAGGCTAGGGACACCACAACTTTAAAATTTGATTTCTATGTACGTAATTTGAAAATTTATTTTACAAAATTACTATGAAATTCATCAAGTATAGATCATCATGAAAAAATTCCACAAAAAATGCTACAAAAAATTACATTCTGAATCGTCACATTAATTCTAAATTATCCCAGCGAAATTAATGAAATTCAAATCGCCCATAAAAATTTATTAAAACATTTATCTACTACATAAAAATTCATTCTAAATCGCATCGAAAAGTTCATTTGGAATAATCGCTAAGAAATTCCGAAGTAAATGAAAAAAACGAATAAAAAACGAAATTCTAAATCATCATAAGAAAATGTACTTTTTTGTGTCCTTCGTTTTCGTTGTCTATACTCTATACCTCCGTCGTCGACGTATCTCCTCCTTATCAAAATTGGAAGCAGAAAAACCATTTTTGCAGGTTTTTCAACATTTCAAGAAAAATGTTGATTAAATTCATGAGAAAGGAGACGGAGGGAAATCACTAATTTTGGAAAAAACAAAGGAGGAAAGAATGAATTGAAAAATAAAATGTATTAAAAACATCATTTTAACGTTTCAAAAAAAAAGACAAAAGTAAAAAAAATATATTTTTTTCTCAAAAAAAATGTTGCAAAAACCAAAATGGGTATGTAGGTAAACTGTAAAGGTACCTATGATAGAAAATACCTACCACTTGAAACTTTTTGAAAAATATGGTCCATGAAAAAAAAATCAGGAAAATCGCAGGACTTTTTTGTTAGCCTTTAGTATTTTAAAAGTGATTGAGGGGTTTTTGGAAGGGAAGGGAAGGGAAGGGAAGGGAAAGGAAGGGAGTGGACGGTACTCGAACTCGTTTATTTTTCAAGTAAGTAAATAAGTTACTTGAGTCACTATGGTTATTTTTCCGATTTTTTTGATTTAGGGTGTTCACATTTTTGGAAAACCTGGAAAAGTCAAGGCATTTCGGCCGTCTGGAAAAGTCGGGGGAAATTCAAGAAATTTAAGAAATTTCGAGCAATTTTCCCTCAAAAGGCAGGGAGTTTTTTGAAAGTGTTCATCTGTAATTTTTTGATGATTCTAGTAGTTTTATTGTATTTATTTTTGGAAAAAATTTCCCTCGCGTCGCTGGGGTAATTTTGTTTAGTTCGTGTATTTTCGAGGTTCTACCCATCCCCACCATTGTTGAATCGCACAATATATTTTTGATATGTATGTCGTTTGATTCTGATTTTCGTTTTCGACTGTTGCGCTGAGTTGGCAGTTGAGCGAACATTAAAAAAAATGAAAAAAATCGAATGGGGGGGGGGGGTGGTTGAAAATATTTTGGAAGCTAATGATTTTTTTTTTTGAAAGGTAGTCAAGAGGTAGTTATTTTTGGTCAACAAATTCCTGTAGATACCAATAGATTAGCAAAAAATTTTGCCTTGTGTTACTTAAAATAAAGGGCAAATACTTTTTTAAAAAAATCAAAATTTTGAAAAAATGTAAAAATGAAAAAAAAATGTTTTCAATTGGGACCCTGTAAATACCAGAATAGATTCACATTTTGACATGGCTATATTTTCTGCACCATGGGTCTGTCCAAAATCCGTAAAACCTTCATCAGCGTCACGCTGATTTTTGAAAATATTCGTCGTTTCCCCACCACTTTTAATATCAAATTATTCATCCATTTGATCCATTCTCCTCTTTGGAACCGAACATATTGAAAAACGTGATTTTTTTTAATGCAAAGGAGGGGTAATTTTTAAAAATTTGGTGTTTTTATTTTGAAAAAAAATGTCTGGAAAAATGGAAAACTTGTTCTGGAAAATCTGGAAAAGTCAGGAAAAATCATTTCCAGAAATGAGTGGACATCCTGTAGACTGCTAAATTACTTTTTCCTCCAAATTTTCAAGAATTAAATTTTTTATTCACCTTGAAGAAGAATTTACTCAATTTGTAAGTACATATAAGTAAACATAGATACCTATAATCGAGTCGAAAAATTGAAAAAAAAATTACTTTTACTTTTATTGTTTTAGTGCGAATGTACTATTTGTCATTCAAACCTTCTTTTCTTGTCTTGCATTCGTCCTTTTTTGCGGTAACGATAAATGGTACTCCATGCAAGTTGAAGGATCTACAGATGATAAAAGTAAATTATTAAAATTTGAGATGTCTTGAAAAGTTCATCATCCACTTGCGCCTCCAATTTTAAAGATAGGTCATTTTACAGTTGAAGGTTTTTTGTTCGCAGGAAACCGTGATCAAAAGCTTGGTTTCTGGAAGTTCATTTCGGAAACGACTTTCCATTCGAATTTTCATATAAGCACCCGATGTTGATGTGCTAAAGTTAGCCCCAAATCTGAAATATGGCGAACGTTTGGCGAGACACCCTACGTTTTTTGAAGGGAGCGAGTGAAAAAAAGAGGATACCTTATAGTACACAATACGTAAAGCTAAAGACGTTCGTGTATGAAATTTCAAAAAAGAATACAAATGAAATATAAGCTATATGAAAAATTTAGCATAAAAGCAACCTTATGTTTACACGTTTCCAAAAAAGGATCGATTGCACAACTGAGAGCAGTATAATGGTTTGGCTTATTTTCTGAAACTTTTCCCATATCGTCATTCTGGCCACGTACAAGGTCGTATTATAAAGTGAAAATGAATTAAAGAAGTTCCATTTTACATATCAGCTGACTCGAGTCAATATTTTTTTTCTATAGTGTCTGTTCTGTTGGTAGGTAGGCTGTGTCCTCGATGCTTCGTGTTATTCGCCGTTCGGTATAGGGGCTTTTTACTCGCAGTTTCTTTGTTTAAAGGCTTTACGTGTTGAAGCACACCTCATATACTCGTACTATACGTATATAAGCCGATGCGATGCTTTTTGAAGTCATCACCTCGATTCGTGGTTATCTTGAATCTGACAAGAGTTGTCTTACCATACGTGAACGCGGCAACGAAACTTATAGCGTATTGATGTATTACACTTTGTAGTCTTTGTCAAGATTGCAAGTGGATTTTTAAGCGAGTTTTTTTTGTCATCCTTTCCTCTATTTCGTTTTTTTTTTCTCCACTTGAAAAATATTTTAGGGACGATGTAGGTACCTTACCTTTAACCGAATTGCATGCGTTTTCTACATAAAAGGCTTTGATTTGTGTTTCAGATCGTGTCGTCTTCGCAGTGCCAACAATGAGGGCGCTGTTTTCCATACATATCTGGCTATCGGTGGTGTTGGTCGTGTGCAGTACTCGTCGTCAGGATAAGAAAAAGTTCCACCACAAGTTCAGCGAGCCATCGAACGTAGACGAGACGATAAATATATGCGATTTACAGACGTTTCGCGAAATAAATGTTCAATGTCATTGCGACAGCGAAACGTATTCGAACGCTACGGAGGCCAAGTGTTGGATATTTAATGAAGGCGAAAAAGAAGATTCTTTCATTTGGGAAGAATTCCGATCTCAGCCTAAATTACGTATTTTGGAAGTGAACGTTCGCAGTACCCTTACCTACGTACCTACCAAAGCATTGAGCAATCTGGCCGAATTGAGTTCGTTCACTTTAATGTATGGCAATATTACCAGAATTGTACCGTACGCTTTTGCCAATCTAACGTCTTTGGAAAGGCTCGAACTGAAACACAACAATGTAGAAGTGTTGGAAAAATACAGCGTTTCGAATTTACCAAGCATGAAAGAAATAACTTTAAGTAATAACGCCATCAAAGAAATCAGCCGCGATATATTTAAGAATCTGCCGTCGTTGAAACGTTTGTACATCGAAGAAAATTCTATCAACGTGGTGCAGGATTTGGCCTTTTCGGAATTACGAAATTTAGAAGAATTGGAAATGCATAGGAATCAAATCACAGCCATATCGAGAAACACGTTCGCAGGGCTGATGTCGTTGAAAAGGCTAGATTTACATTCCAACTTGTTATCGGAATTGAAAGATTTTACGTTCGCCGAAATGCCCAATTTGGTGGAATTATTCGTCGACCAGAACATGATCGAGAGTGTCGGCGAGAAAGTATTCTACGCCCTTAAACGTTTAGATAGGTTAGTGATGGCCGAAAATAAACTACATATTTTACCAGACAACGTGTTCGTCAGTTTACCTCATTTACGAGTATTGGATTTACGGGATAATCTTCTGCAAACGTTCACTTACGATACAGCGTCGCCAATTTTGGATAAATTGAAAAACGAATCGTTCTATTTTCATATCGAAGGTAAGTGCGAAGTTATCGTATTACGTATTTTAATTAAATAGGTATACATTTCGATATGTACGAGGATTGTGTGGGTGGTTTAATTTTATGAGCAGACTATTTTGGTCTACGCGTTCGTATATTCTTCGTGTAGGTATAGAATTTTCAAAAAAAAAAAAAAAAAACCGAAGATATTTACGAGTAGGTATATACTCGTACCTATGTGTATGTATCGTGTGAGCTTTTCTCCTTCCCCGTTCACCATACTCTCCAACTTATTAAATATTTTGCTCGTTTTTAATTTCGCATATAGTATATCTTGACATTTTTAAGACTTATACAGCAGACTATGTTTATAAACATTCGAAATATCACCGCGTTATTTAAACGAGAAAATTTTCCCCGAACTTACGTGCGTTTTTCAATTTCAATTTATATTGCGGAATTCGATGCATACTTACTTGGCTGAGAATGCAATAAAAGATGCGAGGTTCAATTTTGTTGAAAAATAATATCGGCTGTGAGAGAGGAAAGTGGAAAAGAATGGCGGTGAAATTTTTCTTAAGACTGTGTCTGATTTTTTTTGCCAATAATTTATTCCCTAAAAGTACTCTTACTGTTTTTTTTTTGCGCCGGGGGGTCTATCCGAAATTTGTGTATCGTTGATCCGTAAGACGCTGACCGCATCACGCTGACTTTTGAAATCGATAAAAATTCCACAGAGTTTTTAATATTAGGGTCAGACATTTGGGAACCAAAAAATTTTGAGTAGAACGCTGGCATTTGAAAACGGAAAAAGAATGACCAATTTCCAATTTTTCATAACTAAACTTATCAACATTATGTCAAGCTTTTAAAAAAATTGATCAGTTTTCAACATGTGGACTTTTGTAAACTTGAAAAAAAACCTGGCCTTTTCAAACTTGGAAAAAATTTAATCAGTTTTAAAATAATCTGATTTTACGATAATATTTGGTCTAAACTTATAAGAACTCGGAAAAAATTTCTTTGAATTCTTGACATAATATCAAACTTTTAAACGTTTTGAAGAAAATGGTCAATTTCTGGAATTTCTACTCACTTTGAAGTTGACTTCCAAATATCAAGTTTGACTTTTAGAAACTTGAGAAAAATCGATCAATAATTTCTAAAAATTACTTTGTCAATTTTTTAAACTGATTTTCTAAAATTTTGTCAAACTTTTCTGCTTAGTTGAAAATTCTAAGAATTAAGTAAGTCATCTTGAGCAAAAAACTACCCGTGATTTGACATTTCTAAGAAAGGAGAGGTTACTCCATTTTTTCTACTAAAATCGTCTCTTCTAGCCAAAAATTGTCAATTTTTCAAAAATTGATAAAAATGTTTGCTTTTTAGCAAAATTGCTAAAAAGTTTTCCTTTTTGACAAAAATTGCTTCCTGTCATTTGCTTAAATTATCTGTACTGTCAAAAATTTTGCTTTCTGCCAACAATAGTGAAAGTTATGGTCTTCTATCTGAAGGGCCAAAAAAACTCGTTTTTTGCCAAATTGCTGAACATTTTCGTCATTTGAAAAATTGGTTCGTTTTTTTGAAAAAAATGTTGAAAAGTTATTTTTTTCCCAAAGATTATCCAAAAGTTTCGTTGTTTTGTTTGAAATTGCGAAAAAGTTCTTCGCCCTTCTAAAAGCGAGTCTCCCAAAAATTGTTTCTTTTTTTACAGGAAATTGCGAAATTCTCACTTTGTTGCCAAAAATTATCTAAAAGTTTTGCTTTTATGAAAAAGTTTGAAAATTATCCAACTTTTTTGATAAAATTGAAAAAGTATACTTAGGTATCTTTTTTTACCCATAATTGACAAAAAAAAGTTCACTTTTTGCCAAAATTGTCAAATTAGGTACATATTTACATATATCGATTTTCATGATTTCATTTTAAATTATATACTTAACCAAAAAGTTTTAATTTTGAAATAAATTCTGTTTTTTGTAACTTTTCTTCTACATTAAAATGTTTTGCTCGCGTTTTGTCACTTTTTTGTTTGCTTTTTGGTCACTTTTTTGTTTACTTTTTGGTCACTTTTTTGAGTTTCTTTGGTTACTTGCTAAAGTTACTTTTTTTTTGGAAAAAATTGAGCCCGAGCCCTGGTCATGGAATGATTGGGAGGAGAATGGTCGACTTAATTGGGAGGGACGTAGAAAAAGTTACCATTTACGAGTATTTCAAAAATTGAAGACCGAAATTTTTTTGAAATGTTGTAGATTTCCAAATAGCAAAAAATACATACGTTTTTCAACTCGTCAGTCGCCACCTAAAATTTACGATTCACGTGCTCTGATCGACTCAACATGTCAAACTTATGACAGGATTAAATTTTCAATTTCACCAGTCGAAGTTGATTATGACTCTTTCTGGAGGGATTCGAAAACGCCGGAGCAAAGTATTTTTTTGCTGTAGGCACAGGATCGATTCAGGTGGGGGGGGCAGAGGATTGACGTGAGGAGGTTGAAGATGTTTCAAAAAATTTGTTGCTGAAGTTGAGGATTTAAAAATTTGAGATTTTCTACAGAAAAATAATGCTTTTTTTAACCCATCGCTTTAGATTCGCAATTCATTTGTCGTGGTCAATTCGGAATATCATACTTTTATGATAAGACTAAATTTTCAACTACCAAAGTTGATTACAACGTCGCGTCGTCTGGAGCGATTTAAAGTTGTTGGAAGGAACTCGGTTTTTGCTGGAGGCTCCAGAACCGCTCAAAAATGGTATCTAGCAATCGGTTTGGGGCGTTGGCTTTAGCATGGAAACCGATTTTCAAATTTATATTCTATCCTTATATTTTATTTATTTTTTTAAAAATAAAATACATTTGTCAGTATAGGCCATGTACGCCATTTTGAAAATTTCTTCAAAAATCAAAGAATTTACTTCAACTTGAAATCGGCCTCTGAATTTTCTCGTATGACTTTCGGACTACAAATATTTTAAAAAATTTAAAACCATATAGAGTTTTCAGTTTTTTGATTAGACAGCTAAAATGTTTGTGCCACCTACATATAAAATGATCTACTGAACGGTTCTTGTGAGTAAATCTCGCCTTCGTACACGCCACTCTCCCCCTTGAAAAAACACGTTCTGTATAACGACTATGGCAGACATATCATCTAATTACATTTTGTCACTGTAATCTCTCAACTATAAAACTTATTCTCGGCAATTTTTCTCTTCCTGGAGCAGTTTGACGCGCAACAGCGTATAAAAAATAATCTCTCTGGAGGTTTTAAGTTAATTTCAAACGTAGCTACACCTGCAAACTTTGCCGGAATTTTCTTCTTAAAAGTTTTATTAGGTAGGTAAGTATTGCACAAGCACAGCAGGCCGTCTGCATTTCCATAATTCTAATTTAATGAATAAATTCGCGAAATGTATTTAAAATTAACCCTTTATTAGGCTCGGCTAATTAATAACTCGACTGAATTAAGGGGTTTAAGAGCACGATAACTTGTCCACTTTTCCACAGAAGAGGATAGCTGCTGGTGCTCTTCTCCATATAATACTATACGAATGTATACCATATTTTCCGCACGATATGGTGCTGGTGAAGCTAGGTCGCGGTGGAAACCTTTATTCCATCGTTAGATATTTCCAGTCTGCCAATGCAGTTGGTATAACTACTATAACCATATGCGAGTTTAATTGTTAATGTGATATACTACTTGGAATAAATTAGGGATAGAATTGGTAATAGAAATATGTATTTGTAAGACCGAGAATATTCATTACGATTTTACCGGTGCCGATGGTGCTTAATTTTAGGATTTCTGAAAACTTGGGTACCTACTTGAACCAGATTATGCAAGTACGTTAGAGTGGAAAAAGTCGACGGATTTTTACCAAGTTTAGCAAAGACCTTCATTTTGGAATTGAAGGTTATTCAGATTTTTTTTAGCTCCGAGGGTGTCTCGGGGGGGGGGGGGGGAATGGGCCTTCAAAGAGGGGCATTTTTGAAAGAATCGTGGTTTTTTCCACTCCTGTCACTACCCAACTCGTTTTGGGAAAAGTGACCCAGTCCCAAATGACAGTCGGCCAAAAATGAGAAAAAAATCGAAATTTTACCAAACTGACCTACCAAGCTGAAATTTGGGATATACCCTATTTTTGACCTGTCAAACCGATTGGAATTGGTTCTGAACCATTTTGAGCAGTTCTGGAGCCTCCAGCGGATTTTTGAAACTTGAAATTTCTTCAAAATTTTATCAATAATGACGTTAGAAATCCGAAATTTATGCTGCATTCCAACTTGAGCACGCTATCAGGTCAATTGCAGGTGGGTTCAAGTAATTTTAGAGCCTCCGGCGACTTTTTGAAAATTATTGAAGCCTCCAGTTGATTTTTGAAACTTGAAATTTCCACAAAATTTTATCGAATGCAGTTAGAAAGCTGAAATTTGATTTTGTAAATTGATTTCAATTCCCTATGAAATCTACTGCAGGTGGATTTCAAGTCGGTTTGCA
Source organism: Planococcus citri (assembly GCF_950023065.1). NCBI lineage: Eukaryota > Metazoa > Arthropoda > Insecta > Hemiptera > Pseudococcidae > Planococcus > Planococcus citri. The sequence goes on from NC_088678.1 coordinate 47,933,440, forward strand.
GCCTCCAGCGACTTTTTATAAACTACTGGAGCCACCAGTACATTTTCGAAACTTGAAATTTCTACAAAATTTCATCAAGTTGAGTCTAAAGCCAAAATTCACTCTGCACAGTACGTGCTAAAGTTCATTCGGACAGATTTTGTGGCAATTTTTGAAGAACATAAGTCATAAGTTTCTAAAAAAACCGCCGGAAGCTCCAAAACGGATTGGAACTGTCTGCAATCCATCTCGGAATAATGTCAAAAATAGGGTGTAAACTGAATTTCATCCTTCTACCTCAAACGGAGGCGAAAGGGTAATTTTTCAAATAGGTACTTACCCTATCGAGCATGAAGGTCCAAAAAATTGCCGGAAGCTTCAAAACGACTCGAAACCACCTGCAGTCGACTTCTCAGCGTTTTGAAATTAGTATACAGTATTATTTAAATTTCGGCTTTTCAACTGCATTTGATAAAATTTTGTGGAAATTTAAAATTTCAAAAATCTACTGGAAACTCCAGAAATTCTCAAACTGGTTCGAAATCGTTTCCAATCAGTTTGACTGGTCGAAAATGGGATAAGGTATATCTCAAATTTCAGCTTTCTATGTCAATTTGATAACATTTTTATTTTTTCCCTCATTTTTGGCTTGATTTTTAAAAATTTACCATAAATCGAAAAATGCACTTCAACGCTTGAAATTTTTGCTGATGATCAACTTTTGCATGCTCTTTCGATGTAGCTTTGTCCAGCTTTACAAATTTTGTGCAAGTCTTATTTTGGAAAGCAAAACCTGCGAGATTTCGGCTGACCTATCAATCAAAATGGCCGCCAGGACAACTTTTTTTGTGGCAAGTTTACTTTAAAATGTTTCTTAGGATGTCCCCTTTAGGGAAAAAGTTGTCTCAGCGGATCAGTGGGGGGGGGGGTGTATGCAATTATGTCTGTTGTCATATGCCGCGGACTATAAAGTTCTACACCGAGCGGTTGAAAATTTGCAAGTCGCTTATTTTTGGGTAAATTCGTGTTTTGAAAATTTTTTTCTTCGCTAATATTTCGTGTTAGCTTAGCCAGTGTAGTAATATTTCATTCCTGAAATTGGGAAAATATGTTGGAACGCAGTGGTGCCAATTTTTTGGTCATTACCTCAAATTTCAAAAAATTGAAAAAAATTGTAAGTTTTTGGAAATTTTGATTTGATTACAAGTTCTTAAAAACGTTTGGAAATTTAATCAACTGATGTATTATTTTTTTCCAAATGAGATCTAGCTCTGCATTAGTTCATCGCGGACACCCTGTATGATCTCATAATTTAAGAAATTGGCGTTTAATATTTCTTGATAAGTATTTCCTGTTTTTGATAATTACAACGCAGATCGTATTACCATAAGCAGAAATACATATGTACTTACGAGCATACCTTCCAAATATCTCGAATTATTCTTAATTGTCGGCGAAACGTATTGCCGTTCGCGTTTCTTTTGTACATACATACGTACGTACGTATAAATACGAAGCACAGAGAGCACTAGCGAAGTGCATCGGAATAATAATATGCGAGAGCTGAAAAAGGCGAGCGTGTATTTAGTAGCGCTGTTTTTGTACAAGTAGAGAGTCCTTTATCTTGGACTAAACGGTCTTTTGTTGAATAACAGCAGGAAATTGTCGGTTAACAAAGCCTTAATTCAAAATAAATTGAATAAACACAACCCTTTGTTAAATGGCGGGAAAGGCTTTTACTTTTGAAATATTCCGCTTTACATGATCGTCCGCTTTTAGTGTACTATCCGTGGTATCGTTTACTAGGTTTAATATCACGTTGGCTTTTGTTTCAGACCGTCTTGGTTTATTTCAATTTCCTTGTAGGTTTTTTTTTCTCCTACCCTTCTTCAATCCTATTGCTCTCTTAGGTAGGTTTAGCTTTTTGTAAAATGTACCTTGTACGTAGACTATGTGTACAGTACACAGATGTATTCGGAAGGTACACGTAGGTACGTAGAAAGAAGAACCTTATACTACATGTGAAGTATGTCTAGTACGTCTACCTACATTTATGCATAAATCGTGAGAACCATCGAGCGGTGTAATTTTTGATCGAATGTTTACATTTTAAATAGGTAGCGATATTCGTTTAGTATTTCGGTCATGCACCGCGTCTATCTGTCTGTCTCGCGGAGATATATAGGTTTTTGCGCGATGGATAGGTAGGTTCGCGTCCGTCGTTGTCTAAAGTCTACGCTATGCCATACTATATAGCTGAAAGAAATTGATAACTTAAGTGAGACACGTCACGATAAAGGTGGCTTTTTAAACGGTCTACGACCGCGTAGCACGAAAAGACAATGCACATAGGAGACGAACGAATTGATTTTCAAACCAGATTCACGTAGTCGTCGTTGTCGTATAGTTTAAATTGGCGCTCATTAATCAAAACAGAAAGCTACTGAAATGAAAAGAGAGAGAAAAAAATTAAACGACGCCCATTATTTTTGTAACTGGAAAATTGCCCCCTCTACGAGTCACATTTTCCTTTTTTTTTCCACTGTTGGTAAACTATTCTGTCAAAGTTACACGGCTCGCAAGTTTTCCACTTGCCTTGGTTTCGGTGATGCTGTCGTTATGCTGTTAGTCGCTACTTCATCAGCCGCAGGGAGCGTTAAAAAATGTAACGCTTCAGTGAATTTGATAGGTCAGTTCGTGATTTTGTCGATAAACTGGCTACATCCATCTTTAATGGAATGACGTCTGATTTTTTTTACTACACAAACCATCTCGTACGTACGTACCCACCCAATTGCTGGTGAATTTATGTACTTTTGATGGCTGACTCAGCGATTGGAATAATTTCATTGGATCTAATGATTTATCAGTCTATGTGATTCTTAACCATCACGTATGAAGATTTGTATCAATTTAATGAGATTTTTATAATAGTGGCAGGTGTCGGAATTCCCAGATTACCCTTTTTTGAAGTCGATTTCACTTTTCTGTACGCTAGAAAATCATTGTTACATTTTTCTGAAAGTTCCAATAGCTCCAGGTTTTGGATCAAAATTGCATGATTGCTGTAGTCCAGTAGAATTAGCTTCGAATAGTGAATCTCTAGGTGGCAAGCTGATTTTTGGTATACTGGTCCATTTTGATGTCCTGAAAACGAATCCGAGGAGTCCCCTACTGTCCCGGGTGTGCTTTCCCCCAAATTGTGGATCTTAGCCCCCCAAAATCGGTTTTTGACCAATTCATCGAAAAATATTGACTCTAGCGCAAAAGTGGTTGAAGAATGTTGTTCTACGTCAAATTTCCGATCTAGTGATATATCAACTTTCCTTCTACCCCTAAGGGGGGTGGAACCACAACCATTCAAAAAAGGGGGGGTTCCCTGAAAAATACATAACGGCTATAGGCGCCTAAGAGGGGTGAAATGGTCCCTGAAAGCGTTCGAGTTGATATTAGCATGAAAAGTGGGTACCATAGAGAAACCTCCGCGCAAAAAATTTCAGATCCACACCCCCTCCCAATTTTGCGGAACCCCCCTTTTTTGAAATTTCAGTAACACTTTTCTCAGCCCCATTTCAACCGATTTTGAAAATTTTTCTGGAAGTTATGTATATCCTTGATAGGTATCCCCAAAAAAATTTTCAACCCCCTCCCCTTATATTTACCCCTCGAAATGGCGTTTTTTTCATTTTTTGAGGCCTATTAACAATCAAAATTGCGAGGTACAATTTTGTAAACACGTTTTTTGGATGTATTTTTGGCCCCCAAACATCATATACTATATTAGAACTTTTTGCTTTGGTGCGCCGTGGTGAAAACTTGGAATAATGTATCGTAGGGGGGTAGGGGGTGAAATGGGAATTTTGAAAAAAATAACTATCAATGAGTAGGGTATCGTTTTCATATGATTCGATACCGCTGAGCACGAATATGACCTCAGATTTTCTGCTACACTCACCTACCCCTCTCCAGAGCCCCTCAGCCCCCTCAATTTTCACGATTTTCGAAATATAGTTATTTTGATGATGTTGGTGTCGTTTTCATATGATTCGATACCGCTGAGCACGAATATGACCTCAGATTTTCTGCTACAATCTCCTAGTCCTCTCCACAGCCCCTCAGCCCCCTACAATTTTCACGAATTTTCGAAATAAAGTTATTTTGATGATGTTGGTGTCGTTTTCATATGATTCGATACCGCTGAGCACGAATATGACCTCACATTTTCTGCTACAATCTCCTAGTCCTCTCCACAGCCCCTCAGACCCCCCCAATTTTCACGAATTTTCGAAATAAAGTTATTTTGATGATTAGCAAAAAAACAGGCTCTATATGTAGTGAATCTGTAGGTGGCAAGCTGATTTTTGGTATACTGGTCCATTTTGATGTCCTGAAAACGAATCCGAGGAGTCCCCTACTGTCCCGAGTCAATAGTTCTCGATATATTGGTCAAAAACCGATTTTGGGGGGCTATAAAGATCCACAATTTGGGGGAAAGCACACCCGGGACAGTAGAACATCATCAAAATAACTTTATTTCGAAAATTCGTGAAAATTGTAGGGGGCTGAGGGGCTGTGGAGAGGACTAGGAGATTGTAGCAGAAAATGTGAGGTCATATTCGTGCTCAGCCGGTATCGAATCATATGAAAACGACACCAACATCATCAAAATAACTTTATTTCGAAAATTCGTGAAAATTGTAGGGCTGAGGGGCTGTGGAGAGGACTAGGAGATTGTAGCAGAAAATGTGAGGTCATATTCGTGCTCAGCGGTATCGAATCATATGAAAACGACACCAACATCATCAAAATAACTTTATTTCGAAAATTCGTGAAAATTGTAG